>NC_081396.1:12633682-13233682 GCF_030684315.1 Stegostoma tigrinum | reverse complement strand
AGTCCACATTGATACCATTGGGCTGCAGGGTTCCTATGCGGAATATGAGTTGTTGTTCTTGCAACCTTCGCGTGGCATCATTGTGGCACTGCAGGAAGCCCATGATGGACATGTCGTCTGAGGCATGGGAGGGGTAGTTGACATGGTTCACGACTGGGAGGTGCAGTTGTTTATAGCAAACCAAGCGGAGGTGTTCTGCAAAGCGGTCCCCAAGCCTCCGGTTGGTTTTCCCAATGTAGAGGAAGCCACACTGGGTACGGTGGATACAGTATACCGCTTGGGAACCCTGCAGCCCAATGGTATCAATGTGGACTTCACAAGCTTCAAAATCTCCCCTTCCCCTACTGCATCCCAAAACCAGCCCAGTTCTTCCCCTCCCCCCACTGCATCCCAAAACCAGCCCAGTTCTTCCCCTCCCCCCACTGCATCACAAAACCAGCCCAGCCTGTCTCTGCTTCCCTAACCTGTTCTTCCTCTCACCCATCCCTTCCTCCCACCTCAAGCTGCCCATCCATTTTCTACCTACTACCTCATCCCGCCTCCTTGACCTGTCCATCTTCCCTGGACTGACCACCTATACTCTCCTCTCTACCCATCTTATTTTCTCTCCATCTTCGGTCCGCCTCCCCCTCTCTCCCTATTTATTCCAGTTCCCTCTCCCCATCCCCCTCTCTGATGAAGGGTCTAGGCCCGAAACGTTAGCTTTTGTGCTCCTGAGATGCTGCTTGGCCTGCTGTGCTCATCCAGCTCCACACTTTGTTATCTTATATACATATTGGTCTGGTCTATACTAATATCATATTTGATTCAGATTTTGGTTATAATATACACTTTTTGTGTGAACCAGGGAACTGGCTGGGCAACAGGAGACAGAGTTGTTGTGGAAGGGAGTTTCTGAAAATGGAGAACTGTGACCAGTGGTGTTCCACAGGGATCCGTGTTGGGACCACTGTTGTTTGTGATATACAGAAATGATCTGAAGGAAGGTATAGATGGTCTGATTAGCAAGTTTGCAGATGACACTAAGATTGGTGGAGTAGCAGATAGTGAAGGGGACTGTCAGAGATTACAGGAGAATATAGACAGGCTGGAGAGTTGGGCGGAGAAATGGCAGATGGAGTTCAATCCAGGCAAATGTGAGGTGATGCATTTTGGAAGATCCAATTCAAGAGTGAACTCTATGGTAAATGGAAAAGCCCTGGGGAAAATTGATACACAGAGAGATCTGAGTGTTCAGGTCCATTGTACCCTGAAGGTGACAACGCAGGTCAATAGGGTGATCAAGAAGGCATACAGCATGCTTTCATTCATCGGACGGGGTATTGAGTACAAGAGTTGGCAGGTCATGTTACAGTTGTATTGGACTTTGGTTCAACCACATTTGGAATACTGCATACAGTTCTGGTCGCCACATTACCAAAAGGACATAGATGCTTTGGAGACGGTGCAGACGAGGTTCACCAGGATGTTGCCTGGTATGGAGGGTGCTAGCTGTGAAGAGAGATTGAGTAGATTAGGATTATTTACATTAGAAAGATGGAGGTTGAGGGGGGACCTGATTGAGGCCTATAAAATCATGGGCAGTATAGAAAGGGTGGATAGCAGGAAGCTTTTCCCCAGAGTGGGGGACTCAATTACTAGGGGTCACGATTTTAAGGTGAGAGGGGACAAGCTTAAGAGAGATATGTGTGGAAAGTTCTTTACGCAGTCGGTGGTGAGTGCCTGGAAAGCGTTGCCAGTGGAGGTGGTAGAGGTGGGCACAATAGCATCATTTAAGATATATAATGGGCAGGGAGCTGAGGGATACAGATCCTTGGAAAATAGGTGACAGGTTTAGAAAGAGGATCTGGATCAGAGCAGGCTTGGAGGGCTGAAGGGCCTGTTCCTGTGCTGTAATTTTCTTTGTTCTTTGAACTAATGAATGGAATCAACAATATCCCTCAATACCCAGACATATTACACATTGTCAACATGGGCTATATATGACTGAATTTGGTCTATTTTAATCCCTTTTCTCCTTTTCATTCTGATTTTGCTGCTCAATGCTCCAACTGCCAGACACATTCTAATGGCCAATAGAGACTGCCGGAGACTCCGGACACAAACCAATGTAGAGAACCAGAGTCACCCAGAGGTGGAGAAGCAGATAAAGTCTGTTGTTTTACTGTTCTTCATCTTAGGCTGCTTCACCCTGTTATTTTTACTGCGTATATAAATCATCTGTGTCCAAATTGTGAATGTCGCTTATTCTTCAATTTTTGATTTCAGGCATTCCACATTTATCCTCCAATTAAAGTAGATATATGCTTCAGTTATTGAGTTCCTACATCAATTGTTCTTTCATCCAGGGACCCAGGGCAAATTTAGGCCTGAGTTAAAGAATAAGGTGAATATCCACACCACCTATTGATTGAAATTTGCAACTTTAAGAAACAGGACAGTATGAACTTTGTTTTACATTGTCCAAGTTCTATGAGTTCCCATTTCCAAGGTGTATTCACTTTTCAAACATTCCCTGATGTGTCAATTAAAGAACATAGAACAAATGCTAAACGATTGCATAATACAATTCTGAAAGTGTCCTGTTAGTTTCTAGTTCTTTTGTGTTTTTCTCATTCACAATCTGCACATTCACATCATTTGTTTCAGACTCATGAAAGCAACTATAGAATTGAAATCAACATGTGATGAGCTGATTGTTATACTGTTATTGCCAGTCCTACTATTATAATTACTAGTACTGCTACTTTATTTTTTTTAATTATTAATAATAGTAGAGCTATTATTACAAGATTATTATTGGTAATACTATTATGATATAAACAATAATGATAATAACAGAACAGTATGAGCAGTGAACCCTGGTACAGCACATTCGATGTGTGCCCAAGAGCAACATGGGCTTTGAGCCACTGGAGCAGTGTGTGCAGGCTGCCAGCCCCTGGAACAGCATGTGGGAAGGCAGTGAACAGGGAATGGTAGTCCTGGAACTTAACTTAGAGCAGCTGAGTTACAGTACAGAGCGAACTGGAGGCTTGGATCAGAACAGGGATGGCTGTTGGACTGGGGTCTGGCGCAGGTGGTCAGATCATGTTTGGAAGCCCTGTGCTGAGCTGCTACAAATTTCCTACCTTACTGCAATGTCAACCTTCTTTAACTCCTTTATTCATCCAGGAGTTGAAGGCAGCACTGGCTAGGCCAGCATTTAGTGCCCAGAGGGCAATAAGAGTCAGCCACATTGCTGTGGGTCTGGAGTCACATGTAAGCCACATATTTCCTTCCCTAAACCAGACGGGTTTTTTCCTGACAATCAGCAATGGGGCCATGGTCATCATTAGACTCTTAATTCCAGATATTTACTGAATTCAAATTCCACCATCTATCATGGCAGGATTCAAACCCAGGTCCTCAGAACATTATCTGGGTCTCTGGATTAACAGTCCGGTGATAATACCACTAGGTCATTGCCTCCCCCATCCTATTTTTAACCTATTTTTCAAATCTTGTAAGTAATGCATCTACTTTTATTCCTCTGCTGTATCCAAAAATTGCAGCTAAGTATTTGTACCTCAGATGTCACCATCAGAAGATAGACATTGTAAAAACTTTTCTCTGTACTCTTAAAATGAAGTACACATGAAAATAAAAGGATATTGTATACTCGACTACTACTACTACTCATAGTAATAATTCATACACTTGAATGTAACACTCATTTCCTTTGGTCCTTTCTGTCTCCTTGTGGCTCAGCTTTGGGACCAGTTGACCATGTAAGGGGATTAATTTATTACAGATACATAGAGCCACAGCATTGTAAGGCTTGGAAAAAGACCCTTTAGTCCAACTTGTCTATGTCAACCAGATATCCTAAATTAATCTAGTCCCATTTGCCAGCATTTGGCCCCTATCCCTCTCAAACCTTCCTATTCATGTACCCACCCAGATGCCTTTTAAATGTTGTAATTGTACCCTCCTCGACACTTCTTCTGGTTGCACATTCAATACATGCGTGAAAAAGTTGTCCCTTAGGTCCCGTTTAAATTTTTCCCCTCTCACCTTAAGCCTTGTCCTCCAGTTTTGGACTCCCCTACCCTGGGGAAAAGATCTCGGTTATTCACGCTATCCATGCCTCCCCCGCTCCCCAATGATTTTATAAACCTCCCGTGTCTAGTGGATCTCTATGTTGCATATTTGGGATCAATTCTTCCCCAGTTCTCAGGAGTGTCAAGCTAGAACCACGAGGGCTGTGTGTTACTAATAAGAAGTACCACGGAGAACTTGCTAATGGAAGGACTGTGTACTGACAGGTGGAAAGTTAGAATATTAGCTTAGTTAAAAGATTGGCGTTATACGCCAAAATGAGATTAAAATGAGCTTTAAAAAGAATCAAAAGCATGATGCTTCTGTTTGCACATCTACTTGACACACCCATCAATATGTCCAGTAGACTCAGTCACTTCTTAGTCTCTTCATTCATATCGATAGCTGTCATAATAGAGAGCATTGTTCAACTCGTTGACAAGAATAAATTGTTTGCCATATGGTGTTGCCCATGAAAGAAGTAAATTCTGGACTTGAGTACTGTGAATGTAAGTGTGCTGACGTCAATATATCCAAGACTGGATGGGATTGTGGTGGAATGAATCTGGTGTATTGTAAGCAGTGCTATAATAAACTGACGTGGTAGTAAGTATTGCAATACACAAGTTTACACTGTATTCACACAAACTGGACAGGACATATTGCCACTAAGTGTAAGTGCGCTGAAGTGCTTAGGTTCTCAGTGAACTAAAACCCTCTACTGATCTGAATAAGTTGACAAGAACGAAGAACAAAGAAAATTACAGCACAGGAACAGGCCCTTCGTCCCTCCAAGCCTGCACTGATCCAGATCCTCTATCTAAACCTGTTGCCTATTTTCCAAGGATCTGTATCCCTCAGCTCCCTGCCCATTCATGTATCTAGATACATCTTAAATGACACTATTGTACTCACCTCTACCACCTCCACTGGCAATGCCTTCCAGGCACCCACCACTCTCTGTGTAAAGAACTTTCCACATGTATCTCTCTTAAACTTTTCCCCTCTCACCTTGAAATTGTGACCCCTAGTAATTGAGTCTCACAAACGAACTGAAGAATTATGCCTTTTCACAACGAGGATAACATACTTTAATGGGCCCGTCCAAAACAAGCATAAACCCAATTGTCTAAATTATTCTCACAGGGATTTAGAAACATATTGTGCCTGATCAGTTATTCAACTGAGCAGTGATTAGGAGTGAGAGCTTCCTTGGGTTGTATGAGAAAAGTGTGTGTTTCTCACTGAAGTCAGCGGTGAATCTCATTGATTTGGCCAGGCTCCAGTATCAAAATTGTTAGCTTGTTTTCTCTTGAAAAAAAATGCTGATATGCATACATTTTGCCATACACTTTATTTTGGAGACATCTCTGATTCCATGGAAATAAACAAAACTCTATTATACCAAAACATAAGGACCAGCTGAGCATCAGTTTATACCACCTCCTTCCTTACAGTAAATTGGTTAATGTCAAAGCAAAAATCAGTTTAATTAAGTCCCTGGAGCCTGAAGCCTTCTATAAATTTGGCAGTGTTTCATTGTGGCATTGGACATGGCCAGAACTTCTTTTAGAAATGCATGGAATACCAAGAGGTCTGGTGTTTGCCATTTACTATCCTGTCCTTGCAGCTATTGGACTTCCAGGTAATTATTATAGTTAGTTACTAGTTGTCGGAATCTTTGGTTAGCTGCATTCGTTCTCCCACTTTGACAGTCGTGCATCTTCAAGATGTTGACACCCTTTGTCCTATTTCATCTGATGTACTATTCTGCTTCAATAGTGTATTTACTTGATTTGAGTGGTGTGTTTTTCTTTGGAAGAATTTTTTTGTGCTTTAACTGTCTTAATGCCTCGATTAAGGTTATAATTTATTCAACTTGAAGATTTTATTCACTCTGAATTGATGGTACATTCTTGTAGTATATATTTCTCCTTCATGAACGCAGGTTTTTTACATTACTTGTAAGATCTTCCCAGTTTAACATCAAGCTGACTTTTTTTGTTAGCTATCACTTAATTCCTTAGATTACATTATTTGTCAATACTATATTGTTTGTAGATTTACTGCTTTCCCATGGTGTAAATGTAGTTTTATTGTGGTTTTTGTACTGTAAGTGTCAGTAAATTAATATCACATTTTTTGATGCAATGCAATTCTGTTGTCATTTGATCTTGTTATTGTGGGTGAACTTATTCAAAGTCATTGTCATTGAAGTGAGTACAGGCCCCTTGGTCTATCGATTCCGTTCTGACACTTGACTTTTCAACCTGTCCCATTTACCAGAGTTGGCCCATAGCTTTGAATATTATGACATGCCAAGGGCTCATCTAGGTAATTCTTAAAGAATGTGAAGTAATATGCCTCTATCACCACCATCATCACACAACCCCTCCCCACCTACAGCGCATTCCAGAACAACACCATATAGAAATAAGTTTTCTGCACATCCCCCAACAGCCCAACACTCTACCAACATTAACAAAGTGTGTGGCTGGATGAACACAGCAGACCAAGCAGCATTTCAGGAGCACAAAAGCTGACATTTCGGGCCTGGACCCTTCATCAGAGAGAAGGGTCTAGGCCTGAAACGTCAGCTTTTGTGCTCCTGAGGTGCTGCTTGGTCTGCTGTGTTCATCCAGCCACACACTTTGTTATCTTGGATTCTCCAGCATCTGTAGTTCCTATTATCTCTGATCACAACTCTACCAACATTCTCTGGTTCTCCACACAGTTGGCCCCTTGTTCCTAACTGGGCCCTACTCTTTCTCTTCCCATTGATATATCTATAGACTATCTTGAAATTTTTGTTATTTTTACCAGCCAGAGCTTTCACATATCCCTGCTTTGCTTTCCTAATTGCTTTCTCAAGCTCTACCCTCCACTTTCTGTGGCTCACTAATGCCTCCATTGATTTGGTCCCTTTCTCCTGTCAAAGCCTCTCTTTTCCTTCTCATTGGATCCTGAATATCCTTAGTCATCCACAGTTCTCTAGGGTTGTTACTCTTCCTATCACCCTATGGAGAATATATTGGGCTTCTATCCTCCCCATTTCCTTTCTGAATGGCTCCACTGCTCTTCCGTATAATTTCTCCATTTCCCTTGGCCAAACCCTGCCTTATTTAACTAAACTCTGTTCTCCCAATCCAGAACATTTTTTGTAACTTGCCCGTCTTTTTGTCTGTAAGAAGCTCAAATTGTACCTTGCTTTGATTGCTATCATAGAAGTGTTCCCCCCAACCCACCTCAACTACCTGTCTGGCTTCATTCCCCAGAAGTAGGTCCAGAACAACTCCATGCTTTGTTGGACCCGCTACATATTGGCCTAAAAATTCCCATCCACATATTTCAAGAAATCCACTGCAAGACCTTAACACAATATCTATTCCAGTTAATAATGGAAAAGTTGAAATCACCTATCCTTTTGTTAATATTTCTTCATACCTCCATGAATGGGACACAAATTTGCTGCTCAGTTTCCTGCCGACTCTCTGCAGGTCTATAATAAACACCTAGAAATGTGGCTACCCTTTTTTTTATTCCTAAGCTGTACGCAGAAAGCTTCATTCGATACTCCCTCCAAGATTTCGCCCTTCTTTACGCAGTCATTGAATCCTTAACTAATAATACAATACCTCCTCCTCTTTTTCCCCCTTGTCTCTCTCTCCTGGAGATTCTATGTCATGGAATGTACTAGCTCTGGCCCTCCCTCTACCACGTCTTTGGATGGTTACTATATTGGACCTTCATGAACTTAGCTCATCCGTTTTACCTTTGATACCCCCAGAATTAAAGTAAAGGCCATCAAGCCGTGTCATACTCCCTTGAAAATTTGTCTGCTGCACTCTCCCTGACTGGATTGTTTTACTGTGCGCGGCCAACAGTCTGTTGCCCCGCCCCTGCCAAATTACGTTAAACTATTGTGATGGAAATCCAGTTCCATTGTGGCTTTGGCAATGTTCCTGTTGATAAATTCTCATACACATTTAAAAAATGTTACAAATGTCAGCATTGCTACTAAAATAGTTATTTCTGTGAACATGAAGGTCTACGCAGCTCATAAGGATTTAGATTAGACCAGATTCCCTACAGTGTGGAAGCAGGCCCTTCGGCCCAACAAGTCCGCACCGCCCCTTGGAGCATCCCACCCAGACCCATGACTATACTGTAATTATCATGCTGTTGTGGATCCATGGTGCTATTTCCATTGTCACTGTAGGTGGTTTATTACAATTATATCATGGAATAAATGTGGATCTATTACAGTATTGGTTTTGACAGTGACACAGTAAATGCCAAAGTTATCATTGATTGAATTGTTTGAAACAAGAAAACTCTCTCAAACCAGTGGGACTTGAAGGGTTGTGAGTAGCATTTTTGCTAATTAATCTGACGTTCCATGTTTGGGTCTCATTGAATGTCTTGGTGACCCACACAATGTACATTCATAATGTGGCCGAATAGTTTATAGAACATTACAGCACAGTACAGGCCCTTCGGCCCTTGATGTTGTGCCAACCTGTCATATCGATCTGAAGCCCAGCTAACCTACACTATTCCATGTACGTCCATATGTTTATCCAATGACGACTTAAATGTACCTAAAGTTGGTGAACCTACTACCATTGCAGGCAAAGCGTTCCATTCCCTTACTACTCTCTGAGTAAAGAAAATACCTCTGACATCTGTCCTATATCTTTCACCCCTCAATTTAAAGCTATGCCCCCTCGTGCTCGCCGTCACCATCCTAGGAAAAAGGCTTTCCCTATCCACCCTATCTAACCCTCTGATTATTTTATATGCTTCAATTAAGTCACCTCTCAACCTTTTACTCTCTAATGAAAACAGCCTCAAGTCCCTCAGCCTTTCCTCGTAAGACCTTCCCTCCATACCAGGCAACATCCTAGTAAATCTCCTCTGCACCCTTTCCAAAGCTTCCACATCCTTCTTATAATGCGGTGACCAGAACTGTACACAATACTCCAAGTGCGGCCGCACCAGAGTTTTGTACAGCTGCAGCATAACCTCTTGGTTCCGGAACTCGATCCCTCTATTAATAAAAGCTAAAACACTGTCTGCCTTCTTAACAGCCCTGTCAACCTGGGTGGCAACATTTGTGGCAAATAGTTTAAGCATCATGTTTCACTTCATTTCCACAGCTGTCAATCAATTCTCAGACGATTTTGTTGAAAGGGCATCATGAACTGCTGAAAGGTTAATAAAGATACATGTAATCTATATTTGTCATGTATGATTAGTGTTTGTACCTATCTCAGGTTGATAGAGTGGTCAAAAAGACATACAGCATGCTTTCATTCATCACACAGGGTATTGCATACAAGAGTTGGCAGGTCATGTCATAGTTGTACAGGACTTTGGTTCGACCACATTTGGAATATTGTGTACAGTTCTGGTCGCCACATTACCAAAAGGATGGGGTTGCATTGGAGTGAGTGCAGAGGAGGTTCACCAGGATGTTGCCTGGTATGGAGGGAGCTAGCTATGAGGAGAGGTCGGGTAGATTAGGATTATTTATGTTAAAAAGACAGAGGTTGGGGGGGGGGGGTAACCTGATTGAGGTCTACAAAATCATAAGAGGTATAGACAGGGTGGATAGCAAGAAGCCTTTTCCCAGAGTGGGGGACTCAATTACTAGGGGTCACAATTTCAAGATGAGACGGGAAAAGTTTAAGGGAGATATGTGTGGATAGTTCTTTAGCCACAGGGTAGTGGGTACCTGGAACATGTTGCTAGCGGAGGTGGTAGAGGCAAGCATGATAGCGTCATTTAAGATGCATCCAGACAGATACGTGAATGTGCAGGGAATAGAGGGATACAGATCCTTGGAAAATAGGTGGCAGATTTAGATAGGGGATCTGGATTGGCACAGGCTTGGTTGGGGAGGGGGGGGGGCGGGTGGCAAAGGGCCTATTCCTGTGCTGTAATTTTCTTTGTTCATTGTTCTTTGTTCACAGCGCAATGTTTCGATCCTCAATCTTTAATATTCACTTTTCAACATAGCTCTCCTCTGCCAGATGCAGTATTACTGTAGATTCTAAATTGCTAACAGCTAAATTGGGATTTCAATATTTCAATTGCTCACATCCATATTTTCTCTGCATTGACTTGGTGTTACAGTGAGTGGTATTTCTTGCAAATTTTCATTTTAATTATTCACTAGAGGATGAACTTGAATGTTACTTCAATCATGCAATGCTCCACTGCGCAAGAATTACATTGTATGAATCTTTATATCCAGATTAGATTTCAGCATCCGGCAATGGTCCAGTTTGATGCTGAAAATCTCAAGTAATTAAGAAGACAAAATCTCAGTATTTCGTTGGTATCCCAATGCTCTTGTGTCTGCATTGTTGGACACACTTGATTGCCATTCACTCCATTATGTTTGAAGTTATTCATAGCATCATAGAATCCATACAGTGCGGAAAGAAGCTATTCACCCATCAAGTCTGCACTGACCCTCCAAAGAGCAGCCCACCCAGACCAACCCCCCATGTTATCCCTGTAAGCCCACAGTTACCATGGCTAATCCACCTCGCCTGCACATCTCTAGACAACACAGGCAATTTAGCATGGCCAATCCACCTAAACTGCACATCTTCGGACTGTGGGAAGAAACTGGAGCACCTGCAGGAAACCCACAGTATTGTTGCCAACATTACCCAGAGTGAACAATTCCACAGCAATTCACTGGAAGGAGCCACATTTGATCACCACTGAACATTGTCCACAAGCTTGATATTCCCCGTAAGTAAAGTTCAGACCTATAACCACTTCAATATCTTCATTATTAGTTAATGGCTGATGATTATTTATTCTATATCTTAGTTTCTGTGTTGCTTTCAATGCATTTTTGAATTTTTACTTGGTCTTCCAATACATCCCACTAGGATATTCAATTGTCATTGACTCACACATTTCACTGGTGTGACTCACGTTCATTTATTTCACTAATGTAAAATTCAAAATCACATCTCAAAAATATGCACAAGTATTGTTAAAATTAATGATTTCATTTGGAGTCAAATAAGTAATTTGGTTATTCGCACTGTGTCGTGCACACACGTTCTACGTACCCGTCCATCTGTCTCTCTTCGTAGAACTTTTCATAGAATCCCTACAGGCCCTTCCGTCCAACAAGTCCATACCGAACCTCAGAGCATCCCACCCAGACCCATCCTCCTATTACCCACCAAATCTTCACCTCCCTGAACACTATGGGCAATTTAGCATGGCCAATCCACCTATCCTGCACGTCTTTGGACTGTTGTTCTCTCTATTCCAGCTAATCTGGCACTGATAATCATCCTGTCCCAAAGAAGATGCGGTCTCTCTGGATGTATTACCTACTACCTGGTGTCCATGGCGATAACGGATCTCATGCTCATCGTTACTGCTGTAATATTAAACCGGATTGCTGGGATTTTTTCCCATTCAGCTTCCTGTTTATCACCCCAGTATGCAGCCTCCGTTTGGCCTTTAATTTTGCAGCAGTTGACAGTTCTGCCTGGCTAACTGTCGCTTTCACCTTTGATAGATTTGTAGTAATTTGTTGCCAGAAGCTAAAAACAAAATATTGCACCGAGAAGGTGACAGTGCGAGTGATCGGAATTGTGTCCGCGCTGACCTGTTTAAAAAATGCCTTTGTATATTTTATATACGAACCCATGTACATAGTTAATAATATACCTTGGTTTTGTCGTGCACGGTTAATATTTTACACTTCACCAGCTTGGGCTGTGTATGACTGGATACGGCCTATTTTAACCCCATGTCTTCCCTTTATTCTGATTTTACTGCTGAATATTCTGACCGTCAGAAACATTCTAGGATTCGGGTCCAGAACAATGGGAGGAATCAGGGTGATCCAGAAATGGAAAAGCGGAGTAAGTCGATTGTTTTACTTTTCGCCATCTCGGGCACTTTTATCCTGTTCTATTTGTTATTTATAATAACGATCATATACGTCCGAGTGGCGAAAGTTGTTTATTTCTCAGGCTCCGGCTTCAGTGAACAAACATTTCTTCTCGAAGAAGCCGGATTTATGCTTCTCTTCTTGACTTCCTGCGTCAATCCATTCATTTACGCCGGAACCCAACGCAAAATCAGAATTGAGTTGAGAAATGGGCTGAAGTATCCTCTGAGACTATTCATTCAAATATTTAAAATCGGAAGATAAGGCAAGTCCGAACTAGCTGTACGTTATTGCCCAGCATGATCACATTGTTCGCCAGCTGATCACGGTATACATGTTGCCCAGTGCTACTCAACTTTCAATCGTTACTCACCAAGTGTGAGTTTAAAAATGAATTGGGAACACTGCAGCCCCCTCCATTTCAGGAAATTAAATATTCTCAATTAATTTCCTGATCTCTGAGCCATGGTTGCTCAGACTCGATCCATTTGCTTTAGCAAAGATGAAGCGCAGATGCTGTTGAGACAGACAAAACGTTATTGGCGGATTAATTGACTCATTGATTGATTGAATGATGGCTGAATCAAATGATGGTTCAATTGATGGATGGAATGACTTATGTTTATGATTATTTATGGGTCTGTATGTCTAAACATGCGTTCATTCATAAGTTGTGGGCATTCCTGGAAAAACTGCACTCAACTTGCTTTTTCGAGTCAGAATTCTGGCTGCTCATTCGGTCTGAATGAAATTTTGCACCCTCTTCAGGCGCCTCTCGAATCTATGTCAGAACTATACACACTTCTTTCCAATAAATTCCCTATGGCCTTTGTGGTAACTTCAAGGTGGCCCATAAACTTCATGTTGACTATCCCCCCACATTCTTCCATTTTTCAGAGTATGAATGGCCAGAAACATCTCTGTCTGTTTCTACTCCTGCAGATGTCTGTGCTGCACTAACCTGTTTGCAGACCTATTACCATTTAATATCCAGGCTTGACAAGTGGCAAATGACATTCATGCGACATGAATGCCAGGCTATGACCATCACCAATAAGAGACAATCTAACCTCTGCCCGTTGACATTTAATGGTGTTATCATCACTGAATCCCCCCACTATCAACATCCTGGGAGTTATCACTGAACAAAAACTAATTGGATGCACCACATAAATGCAGAGGCTACAAGAGCAGGTCAGAGGTTAGGAAAATCAAGGCGACTAACTCTCTTCTTGACTCCCCAGAGCCTGTCAAGCACCTACAAGGCAAGAATCAGAAGTGTGATGGAATACTCCCCACTTCCCTGGATGCTGTCAGCTCCCACAACACTCAAGAAGTTTGACACCATCCAGGACAAAGCAGCCCACTTGATTGGCACTATATCCACAAACATTCATTCCTTCCACCACCGACACTCAGAAGCAGCAGTGTGTACTAGCTACACAATGCACTGTAGAAATTCACTAAAAATTCTCAGACAGCAAATCTTACAAATCCATGACAACATTCATCAAGATGGACAAGGGCATCAGACATATGGGAACACCACCACCTCCAAGTTCCTCTCCAAGCCACTCACCGTCCTGATTTGGAAACATATTGCTGTTCCTTCACTGTTGCTGGGTCAAAATCCTGGAATTCCCTCACTAATAGCATTGTGGGTCAACCCACAGCAGGTGGACTGCAACGGTTCAAGAAAGCAGCTCACCACCAATTGGGAATGGGGCAATAAATGTTGGCCAACCAGCAGTGCCCACACCCCACCAAATGAATAAATAAAACAACATCCATGACACCTTTGCCTACTTGAAGGTATCTATACTGGTGAAATATTCATGAGAATTATGCAATATGCACCTTGAGATGTCTTTTGCTGCTTAAAAAGTGGAGGAATGTTCCAGAGACTCAGAATCAAGCCATAGTTGTCCATGACCTGCAAAAGAGAGATAAGTGATGAGAGGACATTGTAGGTTTCTGACTGTACATTGTTTAGACCTTTGGCTCCCAGTCTTACACACATAACCATCCTACCTTTTGACCTACAACGTGTCTCTCAAGCCCAACTGTTCAGTAATTCACTGTCATGGGGTTTCACATCCAAATCACTATTAATAAATGGTCTTGCCCTGCTTCCTTCCCTTCCAGCTCTCGTGCCATTTCCTTCACAGATGTGAGGATGATCATGAATTACACACTGCCTCCAATTCTTGTCTTTTCATTTGTGTTTTGGCCCTCTCCCCCTGCTAGTCTATAACCTCTTACTAAACCCCTGTTCAACAAACAAACACAAACACAAACATATGCACAAAATCACACATACCTTTTCTGATGAAGGATCCAGGCCCAAAACGTCAGCTTTTGTGCTCCTGAGATGCTGCTTGGCCTGCTGTGTTCATCCAGCCCCACACTTTGTTATCTTGGATTCTCTAGCATCTGCAGTTCCCATTATCTCTGATCACTCTCTCGAACCTGTTGTGTCAGACAGAAGATACAGAAGCCTGAACACACACACCAACAGGTTCAAGAATAGCTTTTTCCCTGCTGTTATTGACCACTCTAACTTCAAATAATGTTGACCTTGTTTTGTGCACCTCTTGTACAGCTATAACCTTGTATGCCTTTCTCTGTTTAAGCACCCTATGATCTGTATGTCCTTATTTGCTATGATCTGCTTGGACAGCTCACAAAACAAAACTTCTCACTGTATTTAGGTACAAGTGACTACAATTAACCAAATCAAGTCTTATCTCACGCACACACATTTCACCCATGTTCACATAGGTATACTTCATGGAGCAAAGGACGTGGCCCTTGCATGTTGTCTCAGTATTGACTGTGCAAGGATCACTCACACCTTCTCACTGAAAACTGAATCTGAGAAAAAATGCTGATATTACGTGGGCCAATTCCTGCTGATCAGATCACTCCCATTTCATCAAATTAAAGGCTGCAAGTTTTATATTGTGCACTCACCTGGCTTGAATGCTTGAGGCCCCAGTCCCTTTTTGAATTCAGATATTTAGATAAGTGGAGCCTTAAATGCAGTTTCTCGCCTTCTCTACTATCACTCTCCAGGCCAGTTTGAAGTTACTACTGGTGAAATCATCCTGTTTTTCCCCACCATGACTGAGCAGGGAACCCCTATGAACCACTGCAGTGGGAAGTAGAATGTCTTGACAAACATTAATGAGTCCAGGAAAAGCCCTTATTCTGTCTTTTGCCATTCCACTTTCCCTTGTGGCTCGGTCAATGTTGCAGTCTTTGAAAATAATGGTAGCTGGCCTTTACTTGCGGCAACTCCCAATTGTCTACCAAGCCAATATGCCAGCACTTAATTAACCTTGAGAAGATGGTAATCTCATTTCTGCTTCTGTAGACCCACTACCCAATTTAGGTCAGTTATTGCAACTTTTGTGGCCACAATTGAAATTTTGGGCAATTTCATCATGAACCATTCTCTTCTTAATGGGCAATAGACAATACTGATTATGATTTAAGCTGATCTCATTTGGTGTTCCTCAGTGTATGTCAGCTGACATTTAAATTCAACAGACCATCGGAAATTCGTAGATTGGAAATGCAAGAAACTATATTTCTGATTCCAAAGACATTATTTTTATTGAATGAATTTACATTTACTGTGTCATTGCTTTGCAATTAGACTTATGTATATACTTCTATAATTTATTTCAAAAGATATTTAATATCTTCAATGTTCAGACTGCATTGTAAGTGACAAAAGTTGGCTGTATTTGACATTATGAAGTGACAGTCAGCCGATGCATCACTGTCTGCGAAGAGAAGACTTCCAGGCTGGTGATTTGTGGTTTTTCGTGCTGTTCATAATAGGAAATTCCCAAATGATACATTGTTGCATATAACAGGAGATCAGAAATTCATCTGGAACATTGAAGTAAAGACTTTGATTCCAGGGAACTGTGTAATGAAGTTCAAATTGCTAGGAAGCTACACAAAGTGATCTGTCTGAAAATTTGAACTTCTGCAAACTTATAATGAGACATTGTCACAGGCCAGGAAAGAGTTCAGTTCAGAAGAAATATTTCATATTTGCAACAGGGGAGTGTTTTTTTCCTTTGTTTTGTGGAAGTTTGTGTCTGTGAAGCCAGTTTCTCAGCTGCTAGAGCTGAACTGAAATTCGAACACCATAACTGAAAAGTCTTACACTTTCTCAAATGACAGAGGGTGGAATGTGAGGCGTCTCTGAGTTAGTCTGCATTTATGTGCCTCTGGAAGTCATAGAAAGATTAGCATCTGGTGAAGGTGTGGCTGGAAGTTTCAGTGTGACATTTTAAGGCAAAAATAGCAATGTTTAAACTTCACTAGATTTAAGGTCTTTAAGTGATATTTCTGGGGAAAAAAACTAAGTTTTACTACTGTTGCTTATTAATTCTCAGGAAATTTGTTCCAATTGGGTAATAATTTTAGTGGCAAACAAATACAATAAAAGTTCAAAAATAAAACTTGTGAACAATCAAACAAGATTTCACTCTGGGATCTGATTTGTTCACTGTTAGCATCATATGGGGATCATAGCATTTGTTATATTTAGAACATAGAACATAGAACAGTACAGCACAGAACAGGCCCTTCAGCCCACAATGTTGTGCCGACCATTGATCCTCATGTATGCACCCTCAAATTTCTGTGACCATATACATGTCCAGCAGTCTCTTAAATGACCCCAATGACCTTGCTTCCACAACTGCTGCTGGCAACGCATTCCATGCTCTCACAACTCTCTGCGTAAAGAACCTGCCTCTGACATCCCCTCTATACTTTCCACCAACCAGCTTAAAACTATGACCCCTCGTGCTAGCCATTTCTGCCCTGGGAAATAGTCTCTGGCTATCAACTCTATCTATGCCTCTCATTATCTTGTATACCTCAATTAGGTCCCCTCTCCTCCTCCTTTTCTCCAATGAAAAGAGACCGAGCTCAGTCAACCTCTCTTCATAAGATAAGCCCTCCAGTCCAGGCAGCATCCTGGTAAACCTCCTCTGAACCCTCTCCAAAGCATCCACATCTTTCCTATAATAGGGCGCCCAGAACTGGACGCAGTATTCCAAGGTCTGTATCATGGCAAGTGTTTCAATTCATTGGCTGTTCAAATCAAGAGCAGACACAGTGTTCTGTATTTGTATCAACACCCATGTCATCCTGAGATTCTGCCTTGCCAAACATTTGAAAACAAACAAATTTTTCCAGTGAGTTTAGTTCACAGTTGATGAGATTTAAAAATCATCATGTGTTCTTCAGTGACCCAAATGGTAGGTTGATTTTAATCATGAAGAGAGCTACATTCACTCAATTTACAACAACCATGCTACACAAGCATCAAAGATCCTACCAATCCAAACCTTATCAATATTCCAGAAAATCAGATCATAATGCTGTGATCGTCCACCCGGCCTACAAGCACTCAGTACAGACAGTACAGACTAGTCTGACACAATGGAACAGCTTCCACAGAATTGCTTGCAATTTGTACAGAGATAGTAGAAACTGCCGATGCTGGAGAATCTGAGGTAACAACGTGTACAGGTGAATGAACACAGCAGGCCAAGCAGCAACAGAAGAGCAGGAAATGTGATGTTTCGAGTCTGGACCCTTCTTTAGAAATGGGGGAGGGGAAGGGGATTCTGAAATAAATAGGGAGAGAAGGGGAGGTAGATAGAAGATGGATAAAGGTGGAGAGGAGACAGACAGGTCAAGGTGGTGGGGTTGGAGCCAGTAAAGTTGAGGGGAGGTAGGGAGGGGATAGGTCAGTCTGGGGAGGATGGACAGGTCAAGGGGGTGGGATGACGTTAGTGGGTACGAAATGGGGGTGTGGCTTGAGGTGGGAGGAGGGGATAGGTGCGTGAAAGAACAGGTTAGGCAGGCGGGGACAAGCTTGGCTGGTTTTGGGATTAGTAGGGGGTATCTCTCCTATCTCCCATCATTGAGTATAGAAGTTGGGATGTTATGTTGCAGTTGTACAGGCCTTCCCAATTTTTCCCCAACCTCGACGACTGCTACATTCATAACATTGATGTCCTTCAAAAACGTTTCTCCCTGCAACTCCTCAAACACACACTCACAGCAATGCACTGACATCTCTTGGTAATGCAATCAAGCCAACCCAAGCTGAGAGCCTCCCTCTCCCAGACCTGCAAAGGACCTCTCCTGTTCTTGATTCTTCGCAGGGTCCACAACCTGAATTCACAATTCTACTGTGCTTTGTTGGATACTAAAAGCCGTCTGTAGACTAAACATACTGGTGCCTGCCACCTATCACAGGCCTCTGCCACCACCCCCCAAATCCCCAACCCGACCCAGGACCTTCCCTTCAATGTACCCACTGCCATTGGCCATGTGGCCACTTTCGGAGCACCCATGGATTCCACGGATGAAATCCGGTACACCATTTCCAGTACAGAAAACGCCATCTGGTACTGATGCTGCCGCCTCCATTTCCAAGGCCAATACCACAGACATTGAGGACACCACTGCTGCCTCCGCCAACATCCGGGATTTTCTGGCCTAGGCTGATCCACCCACAACCTCCACAACCAGCAGCTCCAGAGGAGACAGTACCACCCAGCCCTGCCAGGTCTTCACCATCCCCCAGACCTCCCACTCACTGAGCATGAACAGTCAGTCCTCAGTAAAGTGCTCACCTTCGTCCCCCTCCACCCAAACATCAATAAATACAGCTCAAGCCTGGATGCTGAACAGTTTTTCTGCTGCATCTGCGCTTACTTCTTTAATCGTGAGCCTAGCCCTCCCTCTACTGTCCCCTTCTCCCACTTGCAACACACCACGACCTCCTGGACACCACCCCAAGGCCTCCTACCCTCCCTCAATGTCTTCATCTCCAACTGTTGTTGAGACATCAATCGCCTCAACCTCTCCACCCCTCTTACCCACTCCAACCTCTCCCCCACAGAACATGCAGCTCTCCTCTCCAATCCCAACCTCCCAATAAAACCTGCGGACAAGGAAGGCACAGTTGTAGTATGACGCACTGACTCTACATCGCCAACTCTCTGACACCTCCACCTACTGTCTCCTTGATCATGACCCCAGCACTGGCCACCAAAACATCATCTCCCAAACCATCCACAACCTCATCACTTCAGGTGACCTCCCATCCACAGCCTCCAAACTCATCGTTTCCCACCCCGACCGCCCGTTTCTGTCTCCTTCCCAGAATCCACAAACCTGACTACACTGGTCAACCCAATGTCTCCGCCTGGTCCTGCCCCACCAAATGCACCTCCACTTATCTTGACTCCATTTTCTCCCCCTTGGTCCAGGAACTCCCCATCTACATCCATGACACCACCCAGGCCCTCCACCTCCTCCAGAACTTCCAATTCCCTGGCCCCCAACACCTCATCTTCACCATGGACGTCCAGTCCCTATACACTTGCATTCAGATGGCCTAAAGGCCCCTGCTTCTTCCTCTCCCGCAGGCCTGACCAGTCCCCTTCCACTGACACCCTTATCCTCTTAGCTGAACTCGTCCACAGCCTCAACAACTTCTCTTTCGATTACTCCCACTTCCTACAGACAAAGGGGGTGGCCATGGCTTCCGCATGGGCCCAAGATATGCCTGCCTCTTTGTACATTGGAACAATCCCTCTTCCGAAGCTACTCTGGCCCTATCCCCCACATCTTCATCAGTTACATCGATGGCTGTATCAATGCCGCCTTGTGTTCCCATGAGGTGCTTGAGCAGTTCATCCAATTCACAAACACCTTCCACCCCAACCTTAAGTTCACCTGGACCATCTCTGATACCTCTCTCTCCCTCCTGGACCTCTCTATTTCCATCTCTGGCAACCACCTGGAAACCGATATCCATATCAAGCCTACCATCTCCCACATCTACCGAGAATACACCTCCTCTCACCCACCTTCCTGGAAAAAGGCCATCCCCTATTCCCAATTCCTTTGCCTCTGCCACATCTGCCCTAGAGATGAGGCATTTCATTTCTGGACATCCCAGATGTCCTCGTTTTTCAAAGGACTGCAACTTCCTCTCCACAGTGGTCAAAAACACCCTTGATGTGTCTCTCAATTTCCCGCAACTCATCCCTCACACTCTGTCCCTGCAATAGCAACCAAAACAGAATCCCCCTTTGTCCTCACTACCACCCCACCAACCTCCGGATCCAACGCATCATCCTCCAACGCTTCTGCCATCTGCAATCTGACCCCACTATCAAAGACATTGTTCCTTCCACACCCTTATCTGTTTTCCGGATTGTCTCCGTGACTCCCGTGTCTGCTCCACACTCCCCACCAGCCCCACCACCCCTGGCACTTTTCCATGCAACTGCAGGAAGTGCTACACCTGCCCCCTACACCTCTCCCCTCACCCCCATCCCAGGCTCAAAGAAGACCTTCCACATCAAACAGATGTTCACCTGACATCTGTAATGTGGTATACTGTATCCGCTGTTCTTGTTGTGGCCTTCGCTACATCAGGGAAACTAAGCGGAGGTGTTCCAACTCCCCCTTACACTCCTTAGACGACATGTCCATCCTGGGCGTCCTGCAGTGCCACAACGACGCCACCCGAAGGTTGCAGGAACAGCAACTCATATTTCATTTGGGAACCCTGCAGTTCAATGGGTATCAATGTGGACTTCACAAGCTTCAAAATCCCCCCTCCCTCAATCGCATCGCAAAGCCAGTCCAGCTCATATCCGCCTGCCTCACTTGTCCTCCTACCTATCCACTCCTCCCACCTCAAGCCCAACCCCCATCTCCTACCTCCTAGCCTCATCCCGCCCCCTTGACCTGTCCATCCTCCCTGGACTGACCTATCCCCTTTCTACCTCCCCACCTACACTCACCTCTACTGGCTCCATCCCTGCCTCTTTAACTTGTCTGACTCCTCTCCACCTATCTTCTCCTCTATCCATCTTCGATTCGCCTCCCCCTCTCTCCCTATTTATTTCAGAACCTTCTCCCCCCCCCAACCCCGATGAAGGGTCTAGACCCAAAACGTCAGCTTTTGTGCTCCTAAGATTGGTCCTCTGTGTTCACCCAGCTCCACTCTTTGCTATCTCTATCATTGTTTACCTGGACTTGAGTAATGCCTTTGACAAGGTTCTGCCATGAAGACTAATTAGTAAAGTTAGATTACATGGAATTCAGGGTGAGTTTGCCAGTTGGATATAAAATTGCCTAAACAGCAGGAGACAGAGTGACGGTGGAAGGGTTGTTTTTCGGACTGGAGGCCTTTTACCACAGTAATCAGTGCTGGATCATGAAGTCTTAAAGTGATACAGCACAGAAACAAACTCTTCAGTCCAGCTCATCCTGATGTGACTGGACAGACTAGATGCAGGAAGAATGTTCCCAATACTGGGGGAGTACAGAACTAGGGGTGACAGTCTAACCATAAGGGGTAAGCCATTCAGGGCTGAGATGAGGAAGAATTTCTTCATTCAGAGAATTGTGAGCCTGTGGCATTCTCCACCACTGAAAACTGTTGGAGCCAGTTCATCAGAAATATTCAAGAGGGAGGTGGACATGACCCTTGTGACTAATTCAGATTGCATAATCGACCATAATAAAATGTGAGGCTGGATGAACACAGCAGGCCAAGCAGCATCTCAGGAGCACAAAAGCTGACATTTCGGGCCTAGACCCTTCATCAGAGAGGGGGATGGGGTGAGGGTTCTGGAATAAATAGGGAGAGAGGGGGAGGCGGACTGAAGATAGAGAGAAAAGAAGATAGGTGGAGAGAGTATAGGTGGGGAGGTAGGGAGGGGATAGGTCAGTCCAGGGAAGATGGACAGGTCAAGGATGTGGGATGAGGTTAGTAGGTAGGAGATGGGGGTGCGGCTTGGGTTGGGAGGAAGGGATGGGTGAGAGGAAGAACAGGTTAGGGAGGCAGAGACAAGTTGGACTGGTTTTGGGCTGCAGTGGGTGGAGGGGAAGAGCTGGGCTGGTTGTGTGGTGCAGTGGGGAGAGGGGACGAACTGGGCTGGTTTAGGGATGCAGTGGGGGAAGGGGAGATTTTGAAGCTGGTGAAGTCCACATTTATACCATTAGGCTGCAGGGTTCCCAAGCGGAATATGAGTTGCTGTTCCTGCAACCTTCGGGTGGCATCATTGTGGCACTGCAGGAGGCCCATGATGGACATATCATCTAAAGAATGGGAGGGGGAGTGGAAATGGTTTGCGACTGGGAGGTGCAGTTGTTTGTTGCGAACCGAGCGGAGGTGTTCTGCAAAGCGGTCCCCAAGCCTCCGCTTGGTTTCTCCAATGTAGAGGAAGCCAGACCGGGTACAGTGGATGCAGTATACCACATTGGCAGATATGCAGGTGAACATGTGAGTGCAGGTGAAGATGTGAGTGGTCTCTCCGGAAAGCAGACAGGGGTGGGGATGGAAAAATGTCTTGGGTGGTGGGGTCGGATTGTAGATGGCGGAAGTGTCGGAGGATGATGCGCTGTATGCGGAGGTTGATGGGGTGGTGTGTGAGAACGAGGGGAATCCTCTTTGGGCGGTTGTGGCGGGGGCGGTGTGTGAGGGATGTGTTGCAGGAAATATGGGAGACGCGGTCAAGGGCGTTAATCCCTCACCTTCCTGGATCTCTCAGTCTCCATCTCAGGCAACCAGCTGGTAACTGATGTCCATTTCAAGCCCACCGACTCCCACAGCTACCTAGAATATTATATGTTGATGAGGCCACTTCTCTGGAGCACCATGCCCATTTCGGTTCACCCTGTTGTATGAAGGAAATTAAGCTGGACAGAGTTCAGGACAGATTTACTTGGAGTTTCCAGGAATGGAGGATTTGAGTTATAAGGAGAGGCTGCATCAGCTGGGACTTCTTTCACTGGAATGCACAAGGTTGAGGGGTGACCATTCAGAGGTTAATAAAGTCACGAGGGGTATAGACAAGATAAATAGCTAGTGTCTTTTCCCTAGTTTAGGGGATTTCAAAATGAAGGGGCAGTTTTTAAGATGAGAGGAGAAAGATTAAAAAAGACATGAGGGGAAATTGTTTCAAACAGAATTCGTGTGTCAAATGAACTTGCAGAGGAAGTGGTGGATTCAACTTAGAGTAGTATGTACAATTTTGTTTGCCACACTGCAGGAAGGATGTGGAGGCTTTGGAGACAGTGCAGAAGAGGTCTGCCAGAATTCTAGATAACAAGGTGTGGAGTTGGATGAACACAGCAGGCCAAGCAGCATCTTAGGAGCAGGAAAGCTGACGTTTCGGGCCAAGACCCTTCGTCACAAAATCCTGCTCCTAAGATGCTGCTTGGCTGCTGTGTTTGTCCAGTTCCACACCTTGTTATCTCAGATTCTCCAGCATCTGCAGTTCCTATCTTCTCTGCCAGGATGCTGCCTGGATTAAAGGGTATGGGCTTTAAATTTTGAGAAGATTTGTGGCTCGGGTTGTGGATGAATTTGTAGGCATGCTCACCAAGCCGGTGTGTTTGATCGCAGACATTTCGGCACCCTGCTAGGTAATATTGTCAGCGCGCCTCCAGTAAAGTGTTGGTGTTCTGTCCCGCTTGCTATTTATATGCCTGAGTTTGCTGAGGTGGTTGGGCTATAAGGAGAGGCTGGACCAACTAGGGTTGTTTTCTACGGAGTGGTGGAGGCTGAGGGGAGACCTGATAGAAGTTTAAAAAATTATGAGTGGCATAGATAGAGCCATAGATCGTCAGGATCTTTTCCCCAGTGTTGAAATGCCATACCAGAAGGCATACATTTATGCTGAGAGAGGGAAAGCTCAAAGGGGATGTGAGGGGAAATTTTTTTTTTACAGATAATGGTAGAATGCACTGCTGGGGTAGTGGTAGATGCATATAATGTTAGGGATATTTATGAGACATTTAGAATAAGTTGAATGAGCAAGGAATTGAGCAATATGGTCCATGTGGAGGCAGAAGGGATTAGCTTAACTTGGTGTCATGTTTGGCACAACATTGTGTGCTGAAGAACCTGTTCTAGGTTCCTATCCGACAAGGAGTTCTCTTTGTCAGTGCACCACCCAAATCTCATGTGCTTTAATTTTACATGCTAATCTCTTCTGTGATACTTTATTGGAAGCCTTCTCAAATTCAAAGTAAACCATCTCCAAGTAAACGGGTTCATCCTCATTAACTCTACTAGTTACGTGCTTCAAAAAATTCCAGTAGCTTTGTGAAGCATGACTTTGCTTTTGTAAGTCTATGCTGACTCTGTCCAATCCTGTCACACTTTTCCAAGTGTTCTGCAATTAAATCTTCTGGAATTTTCCACATTACTGATGTCAGATTTAATGGCCTATAATTCCCTGTTTTCTCCTCACCTCCATATTTTAAAAAAATAGTGCAGATATTTTAGTCACCTTCCATCCAAAGGAAATGTTCCAGAGTCAGTGGAATCTTGAATGATGACCACCAATGACCACCAAAGGGTCACTTTTTAAAATAATCTGCGGTTAAGGTTATCAGACCTTGGCGATTCATCTGCCATTAATCCCATCAATTTCCCCATTATCACCTTTCTTCTTCCATACTGATTTCCATCACTTCCTTCCTCTGACCATGTATTGTGTTCCTCAATATTTTTGGATGTTATTTGTGACCTCCTTTGTGAAGACGCAACTGAAGTATGCATTTAATTGGCCTATCACCTCTTTGTTTCCTATGATATCCACCCCTGTTTCTGACTGGAGGAGACCAACTTTTGTCTTCACTATTTTTTTCGCTTCACATACCTATGCAAGCTTTTACAATCGGTTTGTATGTCCAGAAAAACGCCTTGATGTGGAGGTGCTGGTGTTGGACTGGAGCAGACAAGGTCAGAAATCACATGACATCAGGTTATTGTCCAACAGATTCATTGGAAAACACAAGCTTTTGTAGCCTTACTCCTTCTTCAGGTGTTTGTGAGAGAGGCAGTATTAGACACAGTAAAAGTAAAGTATAAGATCAAAGGGTCAACACACTGTTGAGGATGCATTAAACAAACCTAAGATGCTATTAAATACTTAATCAGTGAGAAGGTTTTAATCGACTAAGATGTATATATAAATCCATGAATTCCTTTCAAGTCATTGTCCTGAGAAAACTAAAGGTTTTATCAGTGTAAAGAAGAAGTGACATTTTTGGTCAGGCAATGCATGTTAGGTATGAGGCCTTGTTTAGAATCTGGTTGTGTTTTGGTTTGGAGTCAGACTGGTTTATTTGTAAAGTAGGAATTTATAAAACACCACATTTACTGACTATAAATTGTGTGCTTTTTGAACAAAGTAGAATATATCTGCAAATAAAAATTCACCCCATTGACTTACATGTGTTTGTGCATGTGTGTGTGTGTGTGTGTGTGTGTGTGTGTGTGAGAGAGAGAGTGTCGGGGGAGAATGGGGGGGGGGGAGAGAGTATGTGTGTGTGTATGCCTGCGTGCACATGTCTGAGAGTGCGCGTATGTTCGCATGGGTGTGTTGTGGGAGGGAGAGAGAGGAAGAGAGTGTGCATGTGAGGGAGACTGTGTGTGTGAGAGACAGAATGTATGAGAGAGAATCTTTGTGAGCATGTGAGCCACTGTGAAGGTGAATGTGTGTGTGTGAGAGCATATGACTGTCATATGTACACACACACACACTCTCAAAGATCCTCTCTCGTACACACACTATCTCTCAAGCACAAACACTCTCTCACACTGATCCTCTCTTAAACAAACACTGTCTCTCAAGCACACCCACACATCCACACACTGTTTCTCTCTCCAACCCCCAGACATGTGCTCTCTCTGTCCCCACCCCAACACATGTAAATCTACGGGGTGAATTTGTATTTGCAGATACATTCTACTTTGTTCAAAAAGCGCACAATTTATACACAGTCAGTCAGTCAATGTGATGTTTTATAAATTCCTACTTTCGAAATAAAACCAGTCTGACTCCAAACCAAAACTGAAACAGATTCTAAATGAGGCCTCACACCTATCATGCATTTCTGACCTAAAAAGTCAAATCATCTTTACACTGATAAAACCTTTTGTTCTCTCAGGACCATGACTTGAAAGGAATTTGGGGATTTACATACACATATTAATCAATTAAAACTTTCTAAGAGATTAAAGATTTACTAGCATTTTAGGTTTAATACATCCTCATCAGTGGTGGGACCCTTTGATCTTTTACTCACAAATACTTGTATCGGTTACTACCTCTCTGACTGACACCTGAGGAAGGAGTGAGGCTTGGCAAATTTGTGTTTTCAAATGAACCTGTTGAATTATAACCCGGTGTGGTGTCATTTGCGACTCAAAAAATGCCTGCCTTGGAACAATAAGAGTGCTAATCCCTGCCCTTGGTCAATGAAGATGCTAATCCATGCCCTGCGCACAGGATAAATGCTGATGTTCAACCAGGTTAGGGGACAGAAAACATGCCAATCTCTGTGCTTAGGGTGGTAAATGTGCTCACTCCTACCCTGGGCACAGTAAAAGAGCTAACCCCTGTCCTGAGGTAAGAGATAGGAGGAACTGCAGATGCTGGAGAATCTGAGACAACAAGCTGTAGAACTAGATGAACACAGCAGGCCAAGCAGCATCAGAGAAGGAGGAAAGCTGATGTTTCGGGCCTAGACCCTTCTTCAGAAATGGGGGAGGGGAATGGAGTTCTGAAATAAATAGGGAGAGAGGGGGAGGCAGATAGAAGATGAATAGTGGAGAAGATAGGTGAAGAGGAGACAGACAGGTCAAAGAGGCGGGGATGGAGCCAGTAAAGGTGAGTGTAGGTGGGGAGTTAGTGAGGAGATAGGTCAGTCCAGGGAGGATGGACAGATCAAGGGGGTGGGATGCGGTTATTAGGTAGGAGATGGAGGTGGGGCTTGAGGTGGGAGGAGGGAATAGGTGGTAGGAAGGACATGGAGGCGGGGACGAGCTGGGTTGGTTTTGGGATAAGGTAGAGGGAGGGGAGATTTTGAAGCTTGTGAAGTCCACATTGAACTATAGTGTTTCCAAGCGGAATATGAGTTGCTGTTCCTGCAACCTTCGGGTGGCGTCGTTGTGGCACTGCAGGAGGCCCAGGATGGACATGTCATCTGAGGAATGGGAGAGGGAGTTGAAATGATTCGCGACTGGGAGGTGCAGTTGTTTAGTGTGAACCGAGTGGAGGTGTTCTGCAAAGTGGTCCCCAAGCCTCCGCTTGGTTTCCCCAATGTAGAGGTAGCCACAGCAGGAACAGCGGATGCAGCATACCACATTAGCAAATGTACAGGTGAACATCTGCTTGATATGGAAAGTTTTCTTGGGGCCTGGGATGGGGGTGAGGGAGGAGGTGTAGGGCCAGGTGTAGCACTTCCTGTGGTCGCAGGGAAAAGTGTCGGGTGTGGTGGGGCTGGAGAGGAGTGTGGAGCGGACGAGGGGGTCATGGAGAGAGTGGTCCCTCAGGA
Organism: Stegostoma tigrinum; assembly: GCF_030684315.1. Taxonomy (NCBI): domain Eukaryota; kingdom Metazoa; phylum Chordata; class Chondrichthyes; order Orectolobiformes; family Stegostomatidae; genus Stegostoma; species Stegostoma tigrinum. The sequence continues at coordinate 13,206,246 of NC_081396.1, read as the reverse complement.
AAGCGGATAAGGCTGGGGAGGGAAAAATGTCTTTGGTGGTGGAGTCAGATTGCAGATGGCGGAAGTGTCGGAGGATGATGTGTTGGATCCGGAGGTTGGCCAAATAGTACGTGAGGACGAGGAGGATTCATTTTTGGTTGTTATTGCGGGAAGGGGTGTGAGGGATGAGTTGCGTGAAATCCCGGAGACACGGTTGAGGGCGTTTTCGACCACTGAGGGAGAAAGTTGCAGTCCTTGAAAAATGAGGACATCTGAGATGTACAGGAGTGGAATGCCTCATCCTGGGACCAGATGTGGCGGAGGTGAAGGAATTGGGAATAGGGGATGACATTGTTGCAGGAAAGTAGGTGGAACGAGGTGGGATTGAAATGGATATCTGTTTATAGGTGGTTGCCAGAGATGGAGACAGAGAGGTCCAGGAACAACAGAAAGGTATTAGAGATGGTGAACTTAAGGTTGGGGTGGAAGGTGTTGAAGTGGATGAACTGTTTGAGCTCCTCATGGGAGCACGAGGCGGCGCAGATAGTCGTCAATGTAAGGAGGAAGAGATGGGATTTAGGGCCAGTGTAGCTACGGAAGAGGGGCTGTTCCACCTAACCTACAAAGAGGCAAGCATAGCTTGGGCCCATGTGGGTACCCATGGCCATCACCTTTGTCTGAAGGAAGTGGGAGGAATTAAAACAGAAGTTGTTGAGGGTGAGGACGAGTTCGGCTAAGTGGATGAGGGTGTCAATGGAGGGGGCCTGGTCAGACCTGCGGGACAGGAAGAAGTGGAGGGCCTTTAGGCCATCTGTATGGGGAATGCCAGTGTATAGGGACTGGACGTCCATGGTGAAAAGGAGGTGTTGGGGCCCGGGGAATTGGAAGTTCTGGAGGAGGTGGAGGGTGTGGCTGGTGTCACAGACGTAAGTAGGGAGTCCCTGGACCTAGGGGGAGAAAATGGAGTCGAGATAGGTGGAGATAAGTTCGGTGAGGCAGGAGCAGGCAGAGACAATGGGTCACCCAGGGCAGCCAGCTTTGTGGATTTTGGGAAGGAGATTGAAGCGGGCGGTGCGGGGTTGGGAACAATGAGGTTGGAGGCTGTTGGCTGGGGGGGTCACCTGAGATGATGAGGTTGTGGATGGTCCGGTCGTCAGTGGTTTGCAGCCGGTACCCTCCCACCTCCAACGGGCAAGCAGCAGCTCAGGGTGCGACTGGGGCAGTGTCACCTGACAATGGGACCAGGTTGATTGACAGCTTTTCCAGAGAAAAATGGGGCAGAGGACCGATCCGGTGCGCTGTCCCTTCAACCAATTGTAGTGAGCAAAGAGATAACGGGAACTGCAGATGCTGGAGAATCCGAGGTAACAAGGTGTAGAGATGGATGAACACAGCAGGCCAAGCAGCATCACCCCACAGAAGGGTCTAGGTCCGAAACGTCAGCTTCCCAGCTCCTCTGATGCTCCTGGGCCGGCTGTGTTCACCCAACTCTGCACCTTGTTACCTCGGAGCGAATAAAGGGCGGGACTTGTGGCGGCGCACGTGACTGGGCTGCACAAGCGCAGTGTCAGCGCAAGTGAAATGCGGGGCGGTGCGGCAAGGGAGAGAAAAGATGGGTAGAAACTAAGGAGCCCCCGACAACCTTTGCTTTCACAGATATCCGGTGTAGTTGATAGGTCCGAATTTTGAAATTCCCAGCTCTGTGTTTGTAGCAAGCTGGAATACGGCTCAGAGGGTGACAATCTTGAGTCAACGTTGCCATCTTTGTTGGGTGGTCTCTTGTTCGGTGGGACGCATGCGCGGCTACGATGTTGGTTGGTGGGGGTCAAGACTCGTCTGCAGCCTTCCCATGTGTGCAGGAGCAGGATTGTTACAGAAATCCGGACCGTTTCCAGAAAACTTACGGATAAGGCGGAATAAAGAATCGGGATAGATCGGGCGGGTGGATAGAGCGGCCTGGTGAACGTCTTGTTTGAGCCGAAAACCCGGTAAAATGAAACAAAGAACGAGAGGAATGCTGAAGATCGGAAACAAAAGCAGGTATTGCCGGAGCAAGACTGCTCTGCGGAGAGAAACCAGAATTTTCCAATCCACTTACCTCTGCGTTCTCTCCATACAGATGCTGCCAGACCCACTGACTTTCTCCGGCGCTATCTGATTTATATTTCTTGCCCCAAAATAACGAACCAGTTACAATAGTCATAGAGATACACAGCATGCCAGCATTTGGCCCGTATCCCTCTAAGTCAGTGGTTGGCACTGCAGCCTCGCAGCGCCAGGGACCCGGGTTCGATTCCAGCCTCGGGTAACTGTCCGTGTGGAGTTTGCACATTCTCTCGGTGTCGACGTGGGCTTCCTCCGGGTGCTCCGGTTTCCTCCCACAGTCCAAAGATGTGCAGGCTAGGTGGATCGGCCTTGCTAAATTGCCCGTAGTGTTCAGGGGTGTGAGGGTTATAGGGGGATGGGTGTGGGTGGGATGCTGCAAGGAGCGGTGTGGACTTGTGGAAACAGGCCCTTTGGCCCAACACTGTAGGGAACCTAATCTAATCTAAACCCTTCCTATTCGTGTACCCATCCAGATGCCCTTTAAATGATGTGACTGTACCAGCCCGCAGCACTTCCTCTGACAACTCATTCCATACATGCTCCACCCTCTGCGTGAAAAAGTTGCCCCTTAGATCCCTTTTAGTTCCTTCCCTTTTCAACTTAAACCTGTGCTGTCTAATTTTGGACACCCTTCATCCTGGTGAAAAAACCTTGTTTATTTACACTCTCCATGCCCCTCTCAGTGTCACCCCTCAGCCTCCAGAAAAAATTGTCCCAGCCTATTCAGCCACTCCCTACAGCTCAAACTGTCCAACCCTGGCAAAATCATAGTAAATCTTTTCTGAATCCTTTCAAGTTTTACAACATCCTTCATCTAGCAGGAAGGCCAGAAATGCATGCAGTATTCCAATAGTGGCCTAACGAGTGTCCTGTACAGCCACAACACGACCTCCCAATTTCCAGCTACTGTGTTAATGTACTGTAGGTTCGTGAGCACAGGATGATGGGTGAACAAGAGTTGGTGCCAGTAACCACATAAGAAACAGGAGTAGGCCATCTAGCTCATCAGCCTGGTCCGCTACTCAATAAGATCTTGGCTGATTATTTTGTGGACTCAGCTTCACTTAACCACCTGCTCACCATAACCCTTAATTCCTTTACTGTTCAAAAATTAAGCTACATATGCCTTAAAAGCACTCAATGAGGTAGCTTCAACCGGTTCACTGGGCAGGTAATTCCTCAGATTCACAAACCTTTGCGGAAAGAAATTCCTCTTCAACTGGGCTCTAAATCTGCTGCCCCTTATTTTGCGGCTATGCTTCCTTGTTCTAGTTTCACCCACCAGTGGAAACAACCTCCCTGCTTCGAGAAAGTGCTTGAAAGGCTAAAAGGTCTAAAAATTGATAAATTTCCTGGCCCTGATGGGCTACATCCTAGAGTTCTGAGGGAGGTGGCTGTGGAAATAGTGGAGGCTTTGGTTGTGATCTTTCAAAAGTCACTGGAGTCTGGGAAAGTCCCAGATGATTGCAAGATTGCTGTTGTAACCCCCTTGTTTCAGAAAGGATCGAGACAAAAGGTTGAAAATTATAGGCCGATTAGCCTAACCTTGGTTGTTGGTAAAATTTTAGAATCCATTAGAACATAGAACATTACAGCACAGTACAGGCCCTTTGGCCCACCTGTCGACGTGTCATACCAATCTGAAGCCCATCTAACCTACACTATTCCATGTATGTTCATATGCTTGTCCAATGACGGCTTAAATGTACTTACACTTAGCCAATCTACTACCGTTGCAGCGAAGCGTTCCATTCCCTTACTACTCTCTGAGTAATGAAACTACCTCTGACATCTGTCCTATATCTTTCACCCCTCAATTTAAAGGTATGCCCCCTCGTGCTCGCCGTCACCATCCTAGGAAAAAGGCTCTCCCTATCCACCCTATCTAACCCTCTGATTATTTCATATGTTTCAATTAAGTCACCTCTCAACCTTCTTCTCTCTCATGAAAACAGCCTCAAGTCCCTCAGCCATTCCTCGTAAGACCTTCCCTCCATACCAGGCAACATCCCAGTAAATCTCCTCTGCACCCTTTCCAATGCTTCCACATCCTTCTTATAATGAGGTGACCAGAACTGTACGCAATACTCCAAGTGTGGCCTGACCAGAGTTTTGTACAACTGCAGCAGTTCCGGAACTCGATCCCTCTATTAATAAAAGCAACGCCTTGCTGAAATCCATATACACCAGATCAACCGGTTTACTCTCATCTACCTGTTTGGTCACCTTCTCAAAGAACTCAATAAGGTTTGTGAGGCACAACCTTCCCCTCACAAAACCGTGCTGACTATCCCGAATCAAATTATTCCTTTCTAGATCATTATAATTCCTATCTCTTATAACCTTTTCCAACACTTTACCAACAACTGAGGTAAGGCTCCCTGGTCTATAATTACCAGGGTTGTCTCTACTACCCTTCTTGAAGAGGGGAACCACATTTGCTATCCTCCAGTCATCTGGCACTATTCCTGTAGACAATGACAAGTTAAAGATCAATGCCAAAGGCTTGGCAATCTCCTCCTTGGCTTCCAAGAAGATCCTAGGATAAATCCAATCCGGCATAGGGGACTTATCTATTTTCACCCTCTGTAGGATTTGTCATCCCTCTTCCTTGTGAACCTCAATCCCACCTGGTCTTGTAGCCTGTATCAGTATTCTCCTCGACAACATTGTCGTTTTCTAGAGTGAATACTGTTGAAAAATATTCATTTTGTGCTTCCCCTATCTCCTCTGACTCCACACACAACTTTCCACTACTATCCTTGATTGGCCCTAATCTTAGTCTCGTCATTCTTTTATTCCTTAAATACCTATAGAAAGCCTTAGGGTTTACCCTGATCCTATCCACCAACAACTTCTCATGTCTCCTCCTAGGTCTTCTGAGGTCTCTCTTTAGGTCTTTCCTGGCTACCTTGTAACACTCAAGTGTCCTAATTGAGCCTTCACTTCTCATCCTAACATAAGCCTTCTTCTTGCTCTTGACCAGAGATTCCACTTGCTTCGTTGACAACGGCTCCCGTGCTCTACAGCTTCTGCCCTGCCTGACAGGTACATACTTATCTGGGACACACAGGAGCTTTTCCTTGAATAAGCTCCACATTTCTAATGTGCACATCTCCTGCAGTTTCCTTCCTCATCCTATGCTCCCTAAATCTTGCCTAATCTCATCGTAATTGCCTTTCCCCCAGCTATAACTCTTGTCCAGTGGTATACACCTGTCCTTTTCCATCACTGAAGTAAACATAACAGAATTGCGATCACTATCACCAAAGTGCTCACCTACTCCCAAATCATCGTTAAGGATGAGATTTCTAAATTCTTGGAAGTGCAGAGTCAGATTAGAACACGTCAGCATGGATTTAGTAAGGGAGGTCGTGCCTGACAAACCTGTTAGAATTCTTTGAAGAGGTAACAAGTATGTTAGACCAGGGAAACCCAGTGGATGTTATCTATCTAGACCTCCAACAGGCCTTTGATAAGGTGCCTCACGGGAGGCTGCTGAGTAAGGTGAGGGCCCATGGTGTTTGAGGTGAGCTACTGGCTTGGATTGAGGATTGGCTGTCTGACAGAGGCAGAGAGTTGGGATAAAAGGCTCTTTTTCGGAATGGCAACCAGTGACAAGTGGTGTCCCGCAGGGTTCAGTGTTGGGGCCGCAGCTGTTCACTTTATATAGTAATGATCTGGATGAAGGGACTGGGGGAATTCTGGCGAAGTTTGCCGATGATACGAAGATAGGTGGACAGGCAGGTAGAACTGAGGAGGTGGGGAGGATACAGAAAGATTTGGATAGTTTAGGAGAGTGGTCCAGGAAATGGCTGATGAAATTCAATGCAAGCAAATGCAAGGTTTTGCACTTTGGAAGAAAGAATACAGGCATAGACTATTTTCTAAATGGTGAGAAAATTCGTAAAGCAGTAGTACAAAGGGATCTGGGAGTGTTGGTCCAGGATTCTCTAAAGGTTAACTTGCAGGTAGAGTCCATGATTAAGAAAGCGAATGTAATGTTGTTGTTTATTTCGAGAGGGTTGGAATATAAAAGCAGCGATGTGCTTCTGAGAGTTTATAAAGCTCTAGTTGGGCTCCATTTAGAATACTGTGTCCAATTTTGGGCCCCGCACCTCAGGAAGGACATACTGGCCCTGGAGCGTGTCCAGCGGAGATTCCCCCTGGAATGGCAGGTTTAACGTACGATGAATGGCTGAGGATCCTGGGATTGTATTCATTAGAGTTTAGAAGGTTGAGGGGGAGATCTAATAGAAACTTACAAGATAATGTATGGCTTGGAAAGGGTGGACGCTGGGAAGTTGTTTCCATTCAGCAGGGTGACTAGGACACATGGGCACAGCCTTAGAGTTAGAGGGGGTAAATTTAAAACGGAAATGAGATATTTCTTCAGCCAGAGAGTGGTGGGCCTGTGGAATTCATTATCATGGAGTGCAGTGGAGGCCGTGACATTAAATGTCTTCAAGGCAGAGATTGATAAATTCTTGATCTCACAAAGAATCAAGGGCTACAGGGAGAGTGCAGGGAAGTGGAATTGAAATGCCCATCAGCCGTGATTAATTGGCGGAGTGGACACGTTGAGCCGAATGGCCTTACTTCCACTCCTGTGGCTTATGGTCTACTCCTTTCATAATTTTACATGTTTCTACAAGATATGCCAAATTCTTCAAATTCCAAAGAGTGTAGTCCTGGTCTACTCAAGCTCTCCTCATAAATCAACCCTTTCAATTCCGGAATCAATCTAATGAACCTCCTCTGCACCGTCTCCAGTGCCAGGACATCCTTTCTCAAGTAAGGAGACCAAACCTGTACAGAGTATTCCAGATGTGGCCTCACCAGCATCCTATATAGCTGCAGCATAACCTCCCTACTTTTAAACTCTACATTCCTCTAGCAATGAAAGACACTATTCCATTTGCCTTTTTAATTATGTTTTGCACCTACAAACCAATGATTTGTGATTCATATGCAAGGACACCCGGGTCCATCTGTGTAACATTTTTCACTATTTAATAATAGTCCATTTTGCTGTTGTTCCTACCAGCATTGAATTCAATCTGCTAGATCCTTGCCAACTCACTTAATCCATCCATATCTCTCTGCAGATGTCATTTGCACACTTTGATCTACCACTCATTTTAGTGTCATTTGCGAACTTTGACACACTAACACTTGGTTGCCATCTCTAAGACGTCAATGGAAATTGCAAACAATTGCGGTCCCAACACTGATCCCTGAGGCCCACCACTGATCGCCATCCAGAAAAACAACCACTTACAAGCACCCTTTACTTTCTGTTAGTTAACCAAACTTCTGTCCATACTAATACATTACCTGTAATGTTGTGCAGCTTTATCTTGTGCAGCTTTCACTTACACAACAGCTTTCTGTGCAGCACCTTTTTGAATGCTTTCTGGAAATCCAGATACACTACATCCACCAGTTCTCTGTTGTCCATTGCACATGTAATGTCCTCACAAAATTCCAGTAAATTGGTTAAACATAACCTGCCTTTCGTGAACCCATGTTGCGTCTGCCCAATAGGACAATTTCTATCCAGGTGTCTTGCTATTTCTTCCTTGATTATAGATTCAAGCATTTTCCCTACTACCAAAGTTAAGCTAACTGGCCTATAGTTACCTGCTTTTTGTCTACTTCCTTTATTTAAACAATGGCAACACATTTACTGTTTCTGATCTGCTGGACCTACCCCTATCCCTGTATCCTAACCCCAATCCTTTCACAGCTGATTGTTAGATGACCTCTAGATTATAGAGGTGCACAATTTATATGTATCTACAAATATAATTTTTTGAGTTTGGATTTTAAATTAGCGTCATGTGGATATTGGTTACTTTTGAGAAGGATTTTCCTTGAAATAAAATCAAGGTTAGAGCCTTTGAGGAACAGTATAGAAATACAGCAGTGCTCAGAGAGCAGTGGCAGCTAACCCCTGAAGTGTTAAGTGAATTGATTCTGCTGTTGGGTTTACAATGCACAGAGTAAACGTTGAATGCTGTTTGCCTGTTTTCGGTTCAAAATAATCAAAAATTCATTTTATGGAATCCTGAGAGTGAATATTTTTACAGCAATTCACAAGAGATTTGACTGACATCAGAAATATAGTTTCTCTTCCGGATAGTAGTTTTTCGGAGCAGAGCATATCAGGGAATATGTTACTGGTATATTGAGAGATGTGTTCAAACACTCACCAAGGGGTCAGATATTTTGCTATTGCTGTGAAGAATTAGGTTCAGTGTCAGTTGTCAGGAGGAATGCTGAGTTTGGTGGTGAGGGAGTGGAGTTTGTAGACAGAACAGAAGACCATGTGTGAGTGACTGGAAGGGAACTTGCGAGGTCACGGCCTTCACATTCACTTGCTTTAATCTTTCTTTCTCCCTGTCTTCCCCACACTCATTCTGTGAAGGTCTAAGTCTGGTCTATGTCCAGACCAGTTCCCTTTTGTGAATGATGTTACTGAAGTAGTTGTATTTTAAAATCAGTGCAGCTGCTTTTGTGGTCATGTTTTACCACTGCCAGGCCCCCAAATGACCAGATTCATTCAGCTCAATTTCATAATCTGTCTTTGTGGATTCATTTTCATTCTTTTTTTTTAAAATCAGTTTCACAGGCTATTCGTTTGAAGAGGAGGATTTGAAATTGGAAAACTGAAGCCATCCATCAAATCGGCATCTGACTGCATCACCCAATTTGTTGTAACCTGAATATCATTGGATTTTGAATATGGAAGGAAGAAACATTGTTCTCAATGGAGAGAAACTATGGAAGTGTGAGGACTGTGGAATGAGATTCAATTACCCATCTGTCCTGGATAGGCACCAGCGTTGTCACACAGGGGAGAGGCCATTCAGCTGCACCATGTGTGGTAAGGGATTTGCTCGGTCATCCAACCTGTTGAGGCACCAGCGAGTTCACACTGGGGAGAGACCTTTTAAATGTCATGACTGCGGGAAGTCTTTCAAAAGTTCCAGGGAGCTGATGCGTCATCAAAATGTTCACACTGATGAGAGACCTTTTAAATGTCATGACTGTGGGAAGTGCTATAAAAGTTCCAGGGACCTGATGTCCCATCAACGTGTTCACACAGACGAGAGACCATTCAGGTGTTCTCACTGCGGGACTGGATTCAGAACATCATCTCAACTCACTGTCCACCAGCGAGTTCACACTGGGGAGAAACCATTTAACTGCTCCATGTGTGGAAAGAGATTCACTCAGTCAATTACACTACTGAGACATCAGCGAGTTCACACTGGAGAGAGACCATTCATCTGCTCCAGTTGTGGGAAGGGATTTACTCAGCTATCCCACCTGCTTCGACACCAGCAAGTTCACACAGGGGAGAGACTGTTCACCTGCTCCGAGTGTGGGAAGGGATTCACTCAATCATCCAATCTGTTGAGACACCAGCGCATTCACACTGGAGAGAGACCATTCATCTGCTTGGAGTGTGGGAAGGGATTCATTCAGGCCTCTCACCTTCTAACACACAAGCGAGTCCATAGTGGACAGAGACCATTCACCTGCTCTGAGTGCGGTTTAGGATTCACCGAGGCATACAACCTGCTGAGACACCAGCGAGTCCACAGTAGGGAGAGGCCATTTACCTGTTTGGAGTGTGGGATAGGATTCTCTGAGTCATACAATCTGCTGAGACACCAGCGAGTACATAGTGGGGAAAAGCTGTTCACCTGCTCTGAGTATGGGAAGGGATTTACCCAGCTATCAAGCTGCTAAAATGCCAGCGAGTTTATGAGGAACTACAGTGATTAGATTTCACTGTTGACCACGTTAAATTTAAACTGGTTTGATTCAGCACTTGGATCAGTTCAGTAATTGATGTCTGCTGTTGAGTATTAACTGATGCATACGTCTATGTGAATCTGTCTTTCTCGGATCCTGAGAAACTTTTCACAAATTAGAACAGTGGCAATTTCATGACGTTAGAAGCAGAAAGTTGAAGTTTTGCACACAGGTCAAACCCTGCTGCATGTGTTTCTGAAGGCACATGTAGAGTAAAAGAGCAGCAAAATGAATAAAGTTGCTTAGAAAGCAGACAGGGGCTTTTGTACGTTCAAGTTGTTGGCATGGTGCTCTGTGGGAAGAGGGAGGAACAGTGTGTGTTTTGGTGGGAGGTGAGAGGATGGTGTTGTAGCTATGGCAGGGTCATGAGGAGCATCCCGTTGGTGATGTCAGCTGGTGGGGGGGGGGGGGGGGGGGGAATTGTTGGGTCTAATTGGGGCAGTTCAAGGGTTTGGAGGTTGTGGGGTCAGGGGCCATGTCAGTGGGGCAGGGATGTCAGGTGTTTGGAGGTTGTAGCTGAGGAGACTACTGATAAGCTGAGGGTTTAGTTTAATGATTACACAGGGGATAGGACAGGTTTTGAGACTCTTTCTTTTTCTGGGTAAGCATTAAGCAGAAGCGACTCCGAGCTATCAGAAATCTCACACTCTGAAACAATCATGGTTTTCCACAAAGGATTCCAGATGCTGGATAACAGCTGCAAGAAAATTGAAATTTCTCCATTTTTTCCTGCTGCGTTGGATTCCTGCTGGTCCCAACACAAATCCATTCCATGCTGCCGGCAACAACTCCCGCTAATTGGAATTTCAGGGCTGATATTATTGTTGATTGAGTGGAAAGCATCGGAGCCTAGGGATTCTGGTGGACAGTTCCATTCTCTATCATTAAATTTCCAGAGTAATCTTGCCGTGGTAAGAGATATGGCTGTATCACCACTGCATGGTCACCTCAGATGATAGAGAGGGGGACTCCTGAAATTAGGATTGTGAGCTTATGTCATGTCTTGTGTCACTGCTCAAATGGAGTCTTTCGCTTGCCACTTTTGCTCTGATTCCAGTTCCTGGTTTCTGAGTGAAAACTGCCTCCGGTCCAAAGGATATGACAGAAACAAATTTGTAGGTTCAGCCTCATGTACAATGATTGATGACACTCTCAAAAGAGTGGACTCCAGCCCCTGGACTGACAAAATTGCTCAAAATCATAGAATGCGAATGGCCAGTTCCTTGGGGACGGATGGAGGTAGGTTCATGTCAAACAGGATCCAGACCAGGACAGTCTGATTCACAAGGTGAAGGGAGTGTTATCGGGAGCTCCTCCTGAATCCAATTCACATCAGAAAGAATGGAGGATGGGTTGGAGGATAATGGGATTGTTTTCACTGTAAAATGAGATGTTGTTCTTTGAGCTTGTGCTGGGGCTCACTTGAATGCAACAGCAGTCTTAAGACAGAAATGTTAGTTTAGGAACATAATGGTATGTTGAATTGGCAGGCAACTGGAAGCTTGCAGGCTATTAGCTATGAAGAGAGGTTGAGTAGATTAGGATATTTAGACTAGAAAAATGGAGTTTGAGGGGGGACCTGATTGAGGTCTACAAAATCATGAGAGGTATAGATGCGGTGGATAGCAAGAAGCTTTTTCCCAAAGTGGGGGACTCAATTCTAGGGGTCATGATTTCAAGGTGAGAGGGGAAAAGTTTAAGGGAGATATGTGTGGGAAGTTGTTTAGGCAGAGGGTGGTGGGTGCCTGGAACGCGTTGCCATTGGAGGTGGTGGGGGCAGGCATGATAGTGTCATTTATGATGCATCTAGACAGATACATGAATGGGAAGGGAGCAGAGGGAAAATAGGTGACAGTTTAGATAAAGGATCTGGATTGGTGCAGGCTTGGAGGGCCGAAGGGCCTGTTGCTGTACTGTAATTTTCTTTGTTCTTTGTTCTTTTGTTCTTTGTACTGCAGTGTTCCAGCAGGCCTCAGCATTAGCTCGAGGAGCAACGTCACATTTTCTATTTGGGGATAGTGCAACGTTGAGTGTTGAGTTCAATAACTTTAGACCCTGATTCCATCTGTCTGTGTTTTTTAGCCACCCCACACCATGACATGAGATAACATGGTGTAGAACTGGATGAACACAGCAGGCCAAGCAGCATCAGAGGAGTTTTTCTGAAGAAGGGTTTAGATCCGAAACGTCAGCCTTCCTGCTCCTCTGAAGCTGCATGGCCTGCTATCTTCATCCAGCTCTACACTTTGTTATCTCAGATTCTCCAGCATCTGCAGTTCCTACTGTCTCTGTTATGACATGGGTTACTTTTAACATAGTCTCTCATTCCCACTCGCTCTGAGGCCTGTTATCACATAATATGGGTTGCATTCAGCACAGTTGACCCAATTTCTCACTCTTAACTCTTATTATCATTCATGCAGTTTTTCTAATGCCTGCTGTCCATAAGCTCCTCGTTTACCTGGTCTTTCATATCTCTGAGCTCTGTCTCCACCTATCCACTTACATCCCTCCTTCTTTCTCTGCACTTTAGCTTCAGCATTTCCCTCGGTACAAACAGTTTTTATAACGCATCACTGGATTCAAAACGTTAGCTCTGCTTTCTTCTCACAGATGCTGCAAAATCTGCTGAGTTTCACCCACAATTTCTGTTTTTTTTCCAGATCTCTGGCATCTGCATTTCTCTATTAAGAGGGGCACTGGCAGCAGGATGCAGGAGTGGTCACTGTGTGTGCGTGTGTGTGTGTGCGTGCGTGTCATCTGAAGACCCAGGGCAGAAGCTCACAACCCTGAGTAGACACCATCCTTAAATTGATGAGGGACAATGAGGAAAGAAAGAGAAGCAAATCCTGCTTCCCAATATACATCCATCATCGGGGATGTTCTGGTTTATGTGTCTAAATGTCTGGGGCTTTGGTCACAACATGAAGACCCAGGGCAGAAACTCATCATCCTGAATAGACATCATCCTCGAATGGAAGGCATGCTGACCATAACGAAAGGCAATGAGCAGCACTCATTGTAGTCATCCAGGGATAGGAGGAGGGAATGATTTCCATCTTGGATTTTTAGAGATGGGTGTATTGGGAGAGAGCAGGATTTGCTTCCCTTTCTTTCCTGCTACACATTGTCCCTCATTGAACTTTGAAACTCCTTTCCCAGGAGTTAGATACCGTGGATTTACACACTGACTTAAACCAAGAGAAACGTATGTCTCTTTTGAATATCTCTCCCTGGCTCACGGTAATTGATTTTATAAACTTCTTTTACAGGATGTTCAAGGCGACATCACCTGTTTTCCTCAAATGTAAATTTTTTCTCGAACTGTGTGTTTCTGATAACTTGCTGTTGCAGTTAGAAAGTTTGAACATTGAAGACTGAAGTTATTTCAAAAGTGAGTACATTTGACTATTCATCTAGAATTTTGAGGTTTTTATTCTCTTTTACCTGTAAAAATTCTGTGGCTCTGGAGCTGGTGTGACTCCTTCCCTGTAACTGAATCCATATCTATTCATTGCTGTTTCGTCTTTATGCTCCTTGATCACATGTCTGTCATTGTCTAACTTACTCTGAATCTTATAATGGGTGTATTTTAGTTAAAATTTACTTTTTACTGTTACTTCTGTTGCCTATTTCTAAACATGGTCTCTGCTGTGGCCCATACCCTGACCATGTGCTGATGTCTTGGCAGTCTTATCTTCCAACAGTATATTTCAAAAGCATAAATTTATTTTCCTGTGCTATGTTCAGTTTCTGTTCTGCTTCTGATCTGGTATTGACCATCAAATTCACACTATGTCTATTCCCGAGTGTAATCTAATGTCTGAAGGACAAACACCCCCACTGCAGATGGATCATAACAAATAGCATGTCTCTTCATCAGTTCACGACAAGGCACTGACCGTACCTGATCAGCCTGTGCTTTCAAAATCCAACATGCTGTTTCCAACATTAGGTGCGATTCTGTTATTGGACAGCATTGTTTGGTTAAAAATCTTGAGTATGCTGAGTGTTACACTGACAACCAATTTATGATAGTTAGACTGGCAATGTGGCACACATTTGAGTGTACTTGAAGCTCCATATATTGATGTACAGGGCCTGTTCTTTGCAGTCAGAAAGAATATGTACACAGGTTGTCCCTGTTTCTAACTCAACAACACAGGTTTTAGGCATTCTCTGTTTCAATATTCGGGGTAATGCCTGGATCAATCAGAGCCGACCTTTCTGGTTTAAATTTGAGGATTATGAGTTGTTAATTCAATTATTCCCTACTTTGATTGATGCATTGCCATCCTGAAAGCACAATGTCTACTTTGTAACCAACCAGCATTCTTTTCTCATACAGTTTAAAATGTTGTTTCCCTTTCCATTGGTTTTTTTTTGTGAATATCCTGATGAGTGCAAGATCAAACACTTTGATAGAATGTGTTTGTTCTCAGCATTGATAACTCTTCTTAATCTGCTGCAGTTCATGTACTGAAGGTGCAGTCACAGTGCTGTTAGCTGAAAGTTACAGGTTAAGCCCTCAGGGATGATAAAAGAGGTCAGTAACACTAATTTGTAATTGTAGTGCACTGTTAATAACATGAAACTTTACAGATCATTTCACAGGTATGTTGTAAACAGTGTTTGACACCAAGACAAGTGAGCAGATACTAGGGTAAGTGACTAAAAGCTTGGTCAAATAGGTTGGCTTAAACGAATATCTTAAAGGAGGAAAATGAAGTAGGGAATTAGTAGGGACAATTCCAAAGCTTATGTCTTAAGCAGCAGAAAGAACAGCTATAAATGGATGATCAAATGAACCAGGAATGCTCAAGACACTGGAATTAGATGAAATGCAGGATACCAACATAGAAATTTGAAGCAGGATTAGACCATTCAGCGTGTTCTACCATTCAATGAGATCATATCTGACCAGGTTTTGGTCTCAATCCCAGATTCCTGTCTGCAACCGTCACTCTTTATGTCCTTGTATATTAAAAAATAATCTAATCCAGCAGTGAATATATTCATTGACACAGTCTCTAATACTTTGAGGAAGAGTAGCCAAAGCTGTGCATCCAGAAAAGATCAGAGATAAAGATGATAATAGTGTTGTGCATATATGACCACAAACTACATTTAATTCAGCTACATGTTAAGAAATCTTTCACAGAATCCCTACAGTGTGGAAACAGGCCATTCAGCCCAAAAAGTCCACACTGCCCTTCTGAAGAGTATCCCACCCAGACCCAGACACTACACCTGCAATTCCCCACATCTAACCTAACTCACCTCAATATCCCTGAACACCATGGGCAATTTAGCAGGCCCAATCCACTTACCCTGTCCATCTTTGGACTGTGGGAGGAAACTGGAGCACCTGGAGGAGCCCCACACGGACATGGGGAGCATGTACAAACTCCACAGATAGTTGTCTGAGGATGGAATTGAACCCAGATCCCTGGTGCTGTGAGGCTTTATGCTCCTTGATCACATGTCTGTCATTGTCTAACTTACTCTGAACCTTACAATGGGTGTATTTTAGTTAAAATTTACTTTTTACTGTTACTTC
Organism: Stegostoma tigrinum; assembly: GCF_030684315.1. Lineage (NCBI taxonomy): Eukaryota > Metazoa > Chordata > Chondrichthyes > Orectolobiformes > Stegostomatidae > Stegostoma > Stegostoma tigrinum. Next base: position 13,190,774 of record NC_081396.1, on the reverse strand, counting down.
TGTTGCCTATTTCTAAACATGGTCTCTGTTGTGGCCCATACCCTGACCTTGTCCGGATGTCTTAACAGTCTTATCTTCCAACAGTATATTTCAAAAGCAAGTAAGGAAGTTAAGCATCACAACTCAACTACCACCCAATTATTAGTGTAATTTAGCCATGATTCCAATGAAACAGCGTCGGTCTCTGGATGTCCAGGGTTTGATCCTTGTGCTATGTTGTTTCCTAAAATTCTGCTACTGAAGAAAAATTATGACCTTTTTCCTAATTTTTCATGAAATGTAAGCATTGCCAACAAGGCCAATATTCATGGCCTGTCCTAATTGCCTTTGAGAATGTGCTGGCAAAATGCCACCTTAAATCCAACTAACCTCCTATGCATTTTCAAAGGGTAGTTAAAAGTCATTTTGCATTTGTCAATCCAGAGGCCAGGCTGGAGAAAGATGACCAATTTCTTTCCTAATAGTCATTAATGTAATAGATTTGTTTTTACAATAGTTTTTATGGTCACTATTACAGTTGTTTAATTTTAGTTTCTATTTAATTGAATTCAAATTTCCCAATGGACTTGCTGCAGTTTATACCCATATATCCATAATTATAGACCAGTGAGCCTTACCTCAGTTGTTGGTTAAGTGTTGGAAAAGGTTATAAGGGATAAGATTTATAATCATGTCGAAAAGAATAAATTGATTAGGGATAGTCAGCATGGTTTTGAGAGAGACAGGGTAGTTGTCATGAGGGACTTCAACTTTCCACATATTGACTGGGAACATTATAGTTCGAGTACTATAGATGGGTCAGTTTTTGTCCAGTGTGTGCAGGAGGGCTTCCTGACACAGTATGTAGATAGGCCAACAAGGGGCGAAGCCGCATTAGATTTGGTACTGGGTAATGAGCCTGGCTAGGTGTTAGATTTGGAAGTAGGTGAGCACTTTGGTGATAGCGATCACAATTCTGTTATGTTTACTTTAGTGATGGAAAGGGATAGGTGTATACCACTGGGCAAGAGTTATAGTTGGGGGAAAGGCAATTCTGGGTGAGATTAGGTAAGATTTAGGGAGCATAGGATGGCGAAGGAAACTGCAGGGGATGGGCACATTAGAAATGTGGAGCTTATTCAAGGAAAAGCTGCTGTGTATCCTAGATAAGTATGTACCTGTCAGGCAGGGAGGAAGCTGTAGAGCGCAGGAGCCATGGTTTACGAAGGATGTGGAATCTCTGGTCAAGAGGAAGAAGAAGGCTTATGTTAGGATGAGATGTGAAGGCTCAGTTAGGGCATTTGAGGACTACGAGGTAGCCAGGAAAGACCGAAAAAGAGAGCTCAGAAGAGCCAGGAGGAGACATGAGAAGTTGCTGGCGGATAGGATCAGGGTAAACCCTAAGGCTTTCTACAGGTATTTAAGGAATAAAAAGTAAGATTAGGGCCAATCAAGGATAGTAGTGGGAAGTTGTTCTGTGGAGTCAGAGGAGATAGGGGAAGCACTAAATGAATATTTTTCAACAGTATTCACTCTAGAAAACGACAATGTTGTCGAGGAGAGTACTGAGATACAGGCTACTAGTCTAGGTAGTCTAGGGATTGAGGTTCACAAGGAAGAGGTAATAGAAATCCTACAGAGGGTGAAGATAGATAAGTCCCCTGGGCCGGATGGGATTTATCCTAGGATCCTCTGGGAAGTCAGGGAGGAGATTGCCGAGCCTTTGGCATTGATCTTTAACTCGTCACTGTCTACAGGTATAGTGCCAGATGACTGGAGGATAGCAAATGTGGTTCCCCTGTTCAAGAAGGGGAGTAGAGACAACCCTGGTAATTATAGACCAGTGAGCCTTACCTCAGTTGTTGATAAAGTGTTGGAAAAGATTATAAGGGATAGGATTTATAATCATCTAGAAAAGAATAAATTGATTAGGGATAGTCAGCACGGTTTTGTGAAGGGTACGTCTGCCTCACAAACCTTATTGAGTTCTTTGAGAAGGTGACCAAACAGGTAGATGAGAGTAAACCGGTTGATGTGGTGTATATGGATTTCAGCAAGGCGTTCGATAAGGTTCCCCACAGGAGGCTATTGTACAAAATGCGGAGGAATGGAATTGTGGGAGATATAGCGGTTTGGATCGGAAATTGGCCTGCTGAAAGAAGACAGAGGGTGGGAGTTGATGGGAAATGTTCATCCTGGAGACCAGTTACTAGTGGTGTACCGCAAGTGTCGCTGTTGGGTCCACTGCTGTTTGTCATTTTTATAAATGACCTGGATGAGGGCGTAGAAGGGTTCGTAAGTTTGCAGACGACACTAAGGTCGGTGGAGTTTTGGATAGTGATGAAGGATGCTGTAGGTTACAGAGAGACGTAGATAAGCTGCAGAGCTGGGCTAAGAGGTGGCAAATGGAGTTTAATGCGGACAAGTGTGAGGTGATGCACTTTGGTAGGAGTAACCAGAAGGCAAAGTACTGGGCTAATGGTAAGATTCTTGGTAGTGTAGATGAGCAGAGAGATCTCGGTGTCCATGTACACAGATCCTTGAAAGTTGCCACCCAGGTTGACAGGGCTATTAAGAAGGCATAAAGTGTTTTAGCTTTTATTAATAGAGGGATCGAGCTCTGGAACCAAGAGGTTATGCTGCAGCTGTACAAAACTCTGGTGCGGCTGCACATGGAGTATTGTGTACAGTTCTGGTCACCGCATTATAAGAAGGATGTGGAAGCTTTGGAAAGGGTGCAGAGGAGATTTACTAGCATGTTGCCTGGTATGGAGGGAAGGTCTTACAAGGAAAGGCTGAAGGACTTGAGGCTGTTTTCGTTAGAGAGAAGGAGGTTGGAAGGTGACTTAATTGAAACATATAAAATAATCAGAGGGTTAGATAGGGTGGATAGGGAGAGCCTTTTTCCTAGGATGGTGACGGCGAGCATGAGGGGGTATAGCTTTAAATTGAGGGGTGAAAGATATAGGACAGATGTCAGAGGTGGTTTCTTTACTCAGAGAGTAGTAAGGGAATGGAATGCTTTGCCTGCAATGGTAGTAGATTCGCCAACTTTAGGTGCATTTTAGTCGTCATTGTACGTACTTGGAATAGTGTAGGTTAGATGGGCTTCAGATCGGTATGACAGGTCAGCACAACATCGAGGGCTGAAGGGCCTGTACTGTGCTGTAATGTTCTATCTTCTATCTAAGAATTTTAGAAAATCCAATAAGAATTCAACTTCATCATGTGAGGTTTCTGCTGTGATATTATTGATAATCCTTTCCGTCTGTTCATGCACAATATGTGATAACTCCAGAATGTGTAATCAATGTGTAGATCATTAGAAGTGGCTTCTCAGCAGAAGTAGCTTCCCTGTTCCATGTTATATTCGGTATTAGCTGGCTTCAAAACATAACTTTACTGCAATTACTGTCTTTCCCTCAGGACATTTCTTTCTGCAGGCAATCTTAATTGCCTGTTTGTCACAAATAGGTTATCAAGAATTGTTAACTGCCTCTCTCAGGAAACAACTTGTTTATGTTGCTACATGTCCTTTCCAGGGATGATTAATTGGCATGTTCCATTTAATTCCTTTTATAACAGTTTCTCCTTAGCCTTTTCATCTGTGTAATCAGCTTATTCTAGAAGAGACACTCTTTCTTTCAATCCCTGAGCAATTATTTAAAGTTTTGAATTTTATAGTACCACAACAGTCATGAAAGAAAACAGGAACGATCTGTTAAAGTTTTGGTCCACTTTAACCAGCAGCCTTTCCTGATCGGGGAGCACAGAAATGATGAGTGAACAGCTTTGTTAATCTTTAAGGGGCCCTATTCTCTCCCTAGTTATTCTTTTGCCCTTACTGTATTTGTAGAATCTCTTTGGATTCTCTTTAACTCTATTTGCCAAAGCTATTTGACATCCCCTTTTTGCCTTCTTGGCTCTTCTCTTGTGTATAATCCTACTACCCTTATAATCTTCTACAGATACACTTGATTCTACCTATCTGTACCTGACATGTGTTCTGTTTTCTTGACCAGAGCCTCAGTGTCTCTAGTTATCCGCCATTCCCTATACCTGCCAGCCTTGCCCTTCACACTAACAGGAAAATACTGTTTCTGGACCCTCTATCTCAGTTTTGAAGGCCTCCCACTTTCCAGCCATCTCCTTACCTGCAAATAGCCATCCCAAATCAACTTTTGAAAGTTCTTACCTAATACCATCAAAATTGGCCTCCCTTCAAATTTAGAACTTTAACGTTTAGATCAGGTCTGTCCTTTTCCATCACTATTTTAAAACTAAAAGAATTATGATCACTGGCCCCAAAGCACTCCCCACTGATACCTCAATTACTTGCCCTGGCATATCTCCCAAGAGAAGATCAAGTTTTCCTCCTCTAGCAATTGCATCCACATATCGAATAAGAAAATTTTTCTTGTACGTACTTGAATTCCTCTCCGTCCAAACCCTGAACACTATGGGTGATGTTACTAAGTTGTAAATAGGCTGCCTGGGTGATGATGAGGATGTGTAGTTGGAAGCTTACCTCAGGATGAAATCCTTCACCGTGGTTGGGAACAGTCTGGTTCGCTTAAGACATTTACCATGCTGAGGAGTGGAGTTGGTGATGAGGGAATGAATTTTTTAGCAATCACTTAACAATGACTTCACTCTTCCTGATACTTAAATGGAGGAAATATTTGCTCACTCAGTTCTTGATATCAAGCAGGTCAACTCGGTGATGGGATTTGGAGGGATCTTGGATGTGATGGAGTTCATAAACACTGGCTTCTTGGTAGAAAGTGTGGGTTTGGAGACTGTGGTGATATTACACTCTTCCCTTCCTCCCTTGATAATCCCATCTTCTTGTTTATCTGTGTGTGTGTCTCTCTGTTTCTCTTTCTGCCATCATAATGTTCAGACACTTGTCTACATACATAGGAACAAATAAATCAGGAGCAAGAGGAGACTCTTCAGCCCCTTGACCCTGCTCTGTCATTCACAATGATCATGGTGTATATGATTGTAACTGTTCCAGTATGGCAACACCCCATAAACACACCCTTGGCAAAATAGCAAATTCAGAAGAATGGGTAGGATTGCACATGAGACAATCAGCAATGTAGAGATACATGCAGCAGCTCCCAGAGATTGCGAGGAGAGAGAGAGAGAGAGAGAGAGAGAGAGTGAGAGAGAGTTTAACAGCTGGGAGAGATTCACTGCCTTCCAATCTTGCTGAGACATCAGCAACCACTGATGAAAGCTAACTAAAATCCTGGGCCTGAGAGAGCTTGACCACACCCATACGGGCTGTTTCAACATTTAAAAAAAAAATACCCAAGGCTCCACAAGTTGTTTATCTTCTCATAGATTGCTCGCAACCTGTTCCTCCCGTCTCTCTCCAAAAGAAACTGGGACAAAACACATCATCACAGTATCTATCTGTTCCTTAATGAAAATATTCCAGGGTAGACTTGATTGCAGGTTGCATTTCCTAAAGAACATTACTGAATCAGTTGTGTTTTTACAGCAATCCGGCAGTTTTCATGGTCAAGTTTTGTTTGTGCCAGTCTCTCAAATTAGCAGCTCAGTTTCACAACCAGCTTTTGTATTTCTGTTGGTTCTGTCTCACTGCTTTTTCTTTTTTGTTTTGACAGAACTGTTCAGTTTATCATAACCTGAATATTATCAAATTTTGAACATGGAAGGAAAAAGCTCCATTCACAATGGGAAGAAACTGCATGTGTATTTAATACGTCGATGAGGCTTCAACCAATCATCTGGAATGTTGAAACGTAAATGCAGTCACAAATGGGGAAAGTCAGTGGAAATGTGAGATTGTTCAAATAGACACAGATTCCCGTCTGAGCTGGAAATTCATTGGTGAGTTCACACTCGAGAGATATATTCACCTGCTCTTTCATTAAGCCTTTTGATACATCAGTGGATTCACACTGGGGAGACATCTTTTCAATGCCTGACTGTGGAAAGTACTTTAAATCTTCCACAGAACTGATGTCCCATCAACAGATTTGCACTGACAAGAGACCTGTCAAATGCTCACACGCTGGGACTGGGTTCAGGCGATCAGTTCCTTTTACTGTGCATCAGTAGGTTCACACCGGGGAGAAACCATTTTCTTCCTCCATGCATGGAAAGGGATTCACTTAACTATCTCATCTTCTCCAACACCAGCAACTTCACATGAATGAGAGATCTTTCAAATGTCCAGATCGTGGGAAGTGCTCTCAAAGTTCCCAGAACTCCTGTCCCATCGATGTATTCGGTGTGGAGAGACCATTCAGTTGCTTTTGCTGCAGGACTGGTTCAAACAATCATCCAACCTCACTATACACCAGTCACTTCACACTATGATAGGCCAGAGTTTAGGAAGGGATTCACTCTGTCAGCCAATTTACTGACACCGATGAGTTCACAAGTAACTGTAATGATTGGATTTTGCTGTGAATTATTTCATCAGGGTCTGTTTCTGCTGATATGAATAAACTCCATTTCTTAGTATTTTTTAACATTTTGTATTAATGAAACAAGAAACAAACAAAGAAACCTACAGTACAGGAACGGGCCCTTCGGCCCTCCAAGCCTGCCCCGATCAAGATCCTCTGTCTAACCTGTCATCTATTTTCTAACGGTCTGTGTCCATTTGCTCCCTGCCCATCCATGTACCTGTCCAAATATATCTTAAAAGACGCTAACGTGTCTGCGTCTACCACCTCCGCTGGCGACGCGTTCCAGGCACCCACCACCCTCTGTGTAAAGAACTTTCCACGCATATCTCCCTTAAACTTTCCTCCTCTCACTTTGAACTCATGACCTCTAGTAATTGAGTCCCCCACTCTGGGAAAAAGCTTTTTGCTATCCACCCTGTCTATACCCCTCATGATTTTGTAGACCTCAATCAGGTACCCCTCAATCTCCATCTTTCTAATGAAAATAATCCTAATCTATTCAACCTCTCTTCATAGCTAGCACCCTCCATACCAGGCAACATCCTGGTGAACCTCCTCTGCACCCTCTCCAAAGCATCCACATCCTTTTGGTAATGTGGCGACCAGAACTGTACACAGTACTCCAAATGTGGCCGAACCAAAGTCCTATACAACTGCAACATGACCTGCCAACTCTTGTACTCAATACCCCGCCCAATGAAGGAAAGCATGCCATATGCCGCCTTGACCACCCTATTGACCTGCATTGTCACCTTCAGGGAACAATGGACCTGAACACCCAGATCTCTCTGTTCGTCAGTTTTCCGTAGGACTTTTCCATTTACTGTATAGTTCGCCCTTGAATTTGATCTTCCAAAATGCATCACCATCATGACACCATAATGTCAAATGAATCAGCTTTGACTTCAACCCACACTTGTGGACTCTTTGAATATCACTAACGCAAATTGTTTCCTTTTGGAGGACTGTCCCACACCTATGTCTCTTCTGTCCTCATCTCCAACAATTAGACCAAGGAGCTCATGGAGTTTCTTTGCCACAAAGTTTCAGAGAATCCAATTAGCTACCTGTGCTGCTGTCCTCTTCTACAGAAGCCCATCAGTTGAAAGTGACTTTAACGTTCCTTTTTGTCTGAGTTCTAAATTTGTTTTCTCTCCTGACTCTCATAATGCCCTCGTGTAGCTCACCTTAAATCTATTCTCAATTAACAGTAATGGACCATCCAACTCCTTCCTGCTCAATGATGTTGGTAATGACTCACTCAGCTCTTCTTTAAATCCACCAAATTGAGCATTCTGAGGAAAAGCAACCTTTAATCCCATTGTCCTTGCAATCCGCTGCTCCAATTCCAGCGCCCTTGCCTGTCCAAAACTTTTGTATTTGGAGTCCATCAACGTTCTATCCTTGGCTCCTCCTGTTTCTCATCTATGTGCTGCTGCTGGGTGACATAACCCAAAAGCATCACATTAATTTTCACATGTACACTGATGACATCCAGCTCTACCTTACCACTATCCATTCCTCCACTGCTACTAAAGTTTCAAAATGCTTATATCAGTACTGGATGAGCAGAAATGTCCTTCAAATGAAATTGGGATGATCAAATTCATGGACAGTGATGGATTTTGGCAACTCCTTTGACAGGAAGATTGACAGAAGAAGTTAGGAACAAAAGCTGAAATTTTATTAAAAATGTTGGTTTGTTCTGAATTTTTATGCTGGCCAGACATTGAGGAATTTCGTGAATTTAATTAACAAGATACTAGAAAAGGATTTGCAGACATGAAACTCAAACCAAGCATTATGTAACATGAATCATCTGGGCCTGGCTGTTATTCATGGTTGAGTGACAGCATGGAGTTCCAAGGTCTGGTTATGATTGGCGTTTGAGTGTAAACATTGACGTCCAGGTTCTGGATATGACTGATCATTGAGAAGAAGTATTGAGTTCCAGGGTCTGGATATTATTGACCTTTGACCATAACCAATATAAAAGGAGAAGTGCTTCCATAAACTAGGCAAATTGTAAATCTGTGACCTGTTATCAGCAGACTAGAGTAGCTGATCTTTATACGACTTATCTATTCCAGTCATAAAGTTACACACCTCTTTACATAAACATCCCACTCAAATTCCTTTGCTTTAAGGAGAACAACCCCATTTTCTCCAACCAAACATTCTAATGAAAATGTATCATCTTTTGAGGCTTTCTGGTAAATCTACTGTTTCCCCTTTCGGAAACCCTCCCATTCTTCACATTTTGTTGCATTGTCTGGTTTGTACAGTTCCAGATATGTTGTAAAATAGCAAAGTGTGAAGCTGGATGAACACTGCAGGCCAAGCAGCATCTCAGGAGCACAAAAGAGGGGGAGGCGGACCGAAGATGGAGAGAAAAGAAGATAGGTGGAGAGGAGAGTATAGGTGGGGAGGTAGGGAGGGGATAGGTCAGTCCAGGGAAGATGGACAAACAAGGAGATGGGGTGAGGTTAGTAGGTAGGAAATGGAGGTGCGGCTTGAGGTGGGAGGAAGGGATGGGTGAGAGGAAGAACAGGTTAGGGAGGCGGAGACAGGCTGGAATGGTTTTGGGATGCAGTGGATGGAGGGGACGAGATGGGCTGGTTTTGGGATGCGGTGGGGGGAGGGGACGAACTGGGCTGGGTTTGGGATACAGTGGGGGAAGGGGAGATTTTGAAGCTGGTGAAGTCCACATTGATACCATTAGGCTGCAGGGTTCCTATGCGGAATATGAGTTGCTGTTCCTGCAACCTTCTTGTGGCATCATTGTGGCACTGCAGGAGGCCCATGATGGACATGTCATCTAAAGAATGGGAGGGGGAGTGGAAATGGTTTGCGACTGGGAGGTGCAGTTGTTTATTGCGAACCGAGCGGAGGTGTTCTGCAAAGCGATCCCCAAGCCTCCGCTTGGTTTCCCCAATGTAGAGGAAGCCACACCGGGTGCAGTGGATGCAGTATACCACGTTGGCAGATGTGCAGGTGAACATCTGCTTAATATGAAAAGTCATCTTGTGGCCTGGGATGGGGGTGAGGGAGGATGTGTGAGGGCAAGTGTAGCACTTCTTGTGGTTGCAGGGGAAGCTGCCAGGTGTGGTGGGGTTGGAGGGGAGTGTGGAGCGGACAAGGGAGTCACGGAGAGAGTGGTCTCTCCGGAAGGCAGACAAGGGTGGGGATGGAAAAATGTGTTGGGTGGTGGGGTCGGATTGTAGATGGCGGAAGTGTCGGAGGATGATGCGTTGTATCCGGAGCTTGGTGGGGTGGTGCTAGAATGAGGGGGATCCTCATGGGCGCTTGTGGTGGGCGTGGGGTGTGAGGGATGTGTTGCGGGAGACGCGGTCAAGGGCGTTCTCGACCACTGCAGGGGGAAAGTGGCGGTCCTTGAAGAATGTGGACATCGGGAGTGGAATGCCTCATCCTGGGAGCAGATGTGGCGGAGGCGGAGGAATTGGGAATAGGGGATGGAATTTTTGCAGGAGGGTGGGTGGGAGGAGGTGTATTCTAGGTAGCTGTGGGAGTCGGTGGGCTTGAAATGGACATCAGTTTCTAGCTGGTTGCCTGAGATGGAGACTGAGAGGTCCAGGAAGGTGAGGGATGTGCTGGAGATGGCACAGGTGAACTTGAGGTTGGGGTGGAAGGTGTTGGTGAAGTGGATGAACTGTTCGAGCTCCTCTGGGGAGCAAGAAGCGGCACCGATACAGTCATCAATGTAACGGAGGAAGTGGTGGGGTTTGGGGCCAGTGTAGGTGCAGAAGAGGGACTGTTCCACGTAACCTACAAAGAGGCAGCCATAGCTTGGTCCCATGTGGGTGCCCATGGCCACCCCCTTTGTCTGTAGGAAGTGGGAGGAATCAAAAGAGAAGTTGTTGAGGGTGAGGACGAGTTTGGCTAGGCGGAAGAGGGTGTCGGTGGACGGGGACTGGTCGGGCCTGCGGGACGGGAAGAAGCAGAGGGCCTTGAGGTCATCTGCATGAAGAATACAGTTGTGTAGGGACTGGACGTCCATGGTGAAAATGAGGTGTTGGGGGCCAGGGAATTGGATGTTCTGGAGGAGGTGGAAGGTGTGGGTGGTGTCATGGATGTAGGTAGGGAGTTCTTGGACCAAAGGGGAGAAAATGGAGTCCAGATAGGTGGAGATGAGTTCAATGGGGCAGGAGCAGGCAGAGACAATAGGTCGGCCAGGGCAGGCAGGTTTGTGGATTTTGGGAAGGAGATAGAAACGGGCCGTGTGGTGTTGGGGAACAATGAGGTTGGAGGCTGTGGGTGGGAGGTCCCCTGAGGTGATGAGGTCATGGATGGTGATGAGGTCATGGATGGTATTGGAGATGATGGTTTGCTGCTCGGGGGTGGGGTCATGATCGGCGGGGGGGGGGCGGTAGGACAAGGTGCCGGAGAGTTGGCGTTTGGCCTCGACGATGTAGAGGTCAGTGCGCCATACTACCACTGCGCCACCCTTGTCTGTGGGTTTGATGGTGAGGTTGGGGTTGGAGCGGAGGGCTGCCTGTTCTGCGGGGGAGAGGGTGGGGTGGGTGGGAGGGGTGGAGAGGTTGAGGCGGTTGATGTCTCGACGGCAGTTGGCAATGAAGAGGTCGAGGGAGGGTAGGAGGCCTTGGGGCAGAGTCCAGGAAGAGGACTTGTGTTGGAGGCGGGTGAAGGGGTCAGTGGAGGGAGGGTTAGGCTCCCGGTTAAAGAAGTAGGCATGGAGGCAAAGGCGGCGGCAAAACTGCTCGATATCCAATCGTGACTGGTATTGGTTGATGTGTGGTTGTAGGGGGACAAACGTGAGCCCCTTGCTTAGGACTGACCGTTCGTCTTCAGTCAGAGGGAGGTCTGGGGGGATGGTGAAGATTTGGCAGGGCTCAGTGTGGCTGTCTCCTCTGGGATTGCTGGCTGTGGAGGTTGTGGGTGGAGCGATGAGATCGTCTGCTGTGGGTGGGGTTCAGCCCAGCCTGTCTCCGCCTCCCTAACCTGTTCTTCCTCTCACCCATCCCTTCCTCCCACCTCAAGCCGCACCTCTATTTCCTACCTGCTAACCTCATCCCACCTCCTTGACCTGTCCGTCTTCCCTGGCCTGACCTATTCCCTCCCTACCTCCTCACCTATACTCTCCTCTCCACCTATCTTCTTTTCTCTCCATCTTCGGTCCGCCTCCCCCTCTCTTCCTATTTATTCCAGTTCCCTCTCCCCATCCCCCTCTCTGATGAAGGGTCAAGACCCGGAACGTCAGCTTTTGTGCTCCTGAGATGCTGCTTGGCCTGCTGTGTTCATCCAGCCTCACATTTTGTTATCTTGGATTCTCCAGCATCTGCAGTTCCCATTATCACTATTCCAGATATGTTGTGTTCGTGTGGGTGATGTCATCATGCAACGTTAATTGCATGGTGAGATTAACGGTTCTCCAGGGAATTCCTTCACTTTCAGTTTCAGCAGGACATGTTCAAATTGAAAGCAGTGAAAGTATTTCAGGGATATTTTGAGCATTCATCTATAACTAGAGATTTTATTGCTGTCTTCTGTTCTTTGGTACCATAGGGCTGGTGTGACTCCTTCCCTGTTGATCTGAATCCATGCCCGTTCATTGTTGTATTTCACCTCTGGCTGTCCTGATCACCCCTTTGTCCTTTTATAACTTCCTCTGTATCTAATTAGGGTTTTAAGCAGGTTTAGTATTGAAATTTGAATATTACTAAATTTTTGAATATGGAAGATAAAACCACTGTTCCCAGTGGGGAAAAACCATTCACTTGATTTCAGCCAATCACCTCACCCGTCAGAGTATAAATACAGTCATATGAGAGAAACTGTGGAAATGTGGGGACTGTGAGAAGGGATTCCATAGAGCCATGGAAATGATACAGCATAGAAGAGGTCCATTCAACCCATCATGTCTGTGCTGACCTGAAGACTCCCAGGCTCCCTTTCTGATCCCCCTTCCTGCGCACAGTCCATATCACTGCAGTTCACAGCACATAATGTGCAGACCCAGGTACGTTTTAAAAGTTTCAGGTCTCTGTCTCCACCATCAAATCAGACACCCACCATCACCCGTGTTCGAATCCCACCGTGAATGAAATAGTCTGAGAATTTAGTAACAGTGGAAAGAGTTGGTATCACCAGCCATGTGTTTAGCGATGATATCCTTGAGCTGCAAATACGAGGAGGCGAAAGACAGATCCTCAGCGACACCAGAGGTAACAGTGTGGGAGCAGAATGAGAAGAAATTTTTAGGTCATTTTCTGGCTGCGGCTTGACCAGTCACCAAGGAACCCGAAGAGCGAAGGCCCTTCTGAAGAGGGCCTGCAGGAAGATCATACAGTAAAAGGCTGCAGACAGGTCGACAAGGACAAGAGGGGACAGCTTGCTTTCAGCACACTCACAAAGGATGAGAAGCATTTGATCATGTGATTAAGGAAATCTGATTGGATGGTTTGAAAGATGGAGTTCTGGGAGTGTTGGATACAGACTTGGAAGGAGACATAACATTCAGAGAAGAAAGAGATGGCTGAGATTGAACAAAGGTTTTGAATGAAGGAGGAATCAAGAGTTATGTTTTGTTTTGAGGAGTCGATGATGGCAGAGGGAAAGGAAATTGGGACAGTTGCTGAAGAGAGGACCCAAAACAATATCAGCGACCAAGGGCAGCTTGACAGGGGATGTCGACAGCAGGTTAATAAGGAGTGAGATTGAGGGAAGAGGAGGTGGATCTCATGGGCAAGGTGAGCCCTGTCAGGAAATGAGGAGACATGCAAGAGAAACTGGATAAATATGTGGTTTCATGGCTTGGAAAAGGAGGAAATTTCATGGCAGTTTGGTGGTGGACTCTTGGGCAGGAGGAAACCAGCAGAGGCAGCTGAACAGATTGTCTCAATCTTAGCAACCAAAAAGCTCCCTTAGCTCCTTGCTTTTGTTGAATGGAGGGGACAGGGAGAACTTCCAAAAAGAGCTAACGTGGTCAGACATGTTTTAAAATGTTTCAAAGCTGATTTATTTGTACTTCATCAAGAATATTGACCCCTCTAACTAGTTTGAAGTTTAGTACCATCACCCGACACTGACCACAATAAATATGGTTCAGTCCTGGATGCGATTAGCACCACAATCCAATCACTGTCATTACTTATGAACTCGCTGGTGTCTCAACAGGTGGGATAAGGTTGTGAATCCTCTCCAACACGTAGAGCAGGTGAATGGTCTCTCCCCAGTGTGAACGAGCTGATGTGTCAGCAGGGTGGAAGTCTGCATAAATCCCTTTACACATACAGAGCAGATGAATGGTTTCTCCCCAGTGTGAACTCGCTGATGTACAATGAGATGAGCTGATCGCCTGAAGCCAGTGCCACAGTGAGAGCACCTGAAAGGCCTCTCTTCACTGTGAAGGCGTTGATGGCAGATCAGGTCCCCAGAACTCTTCTCGCCCTTCCCACAGTCTGAGTAGGTAAATGGTCTCTCGTCAGTGTGCACTCGCTGGTGTGTCAGCAGGATGGATAACTGAGTTAGTCCCTTCCCACATGTGATGAAAATCTCGACCCCTGGTGAGGTCTCTCAATTTCATGCTCTGTCAATGAGCACGCGCAGTTGGTCTGGCTGTTTAAGACTTTACTCTTTATTTTTTCAATTGGCCGGGTACAGATCATCTGGAAAACACAGAAGTTGAGCACTTTCGTATTCCTCGGAGGAGCTGCACACACAACTTCATACAAAGACATTTTTATACGTTTCTTAAAGCAGGGTACATGGCATGATCGCATAGTGTATTCAAACAGTTACCAATCAATACATGATATTGGTTCATTGACAGTTACTTAATCCAATAACGTTAACTGGTAAACAACTTAACGTCACAACACGTAAGTAACTTTTTATCTCGCCACACAGTGCCACAACATTTGCAACCGAAGGTCAGTTAGAACAGTTAGTACTGCATTATCTTATCATTACTGTATTATTTATGCAGCTGTAGCAGAATTTACAGTTCCTGGGCTGGAAGAGCAGCTCTCGCAGAATTTACAGTTCCCAGGCTAGAAACCATTTTGTTGTGCTAACTTGCACCAAGAAGCCATCTTGTGCCTGTATCCCAGTTTCAGATTTTCAGTGAAACAGGTGAATGGTCTCTCCCCTATGTGGCTGTGTCGATGAGTTTTCAGCTTTGATGGGGATCTGTGTTCCTTCCCACATTCCCCACATTTCCATGGTTTCTCTCCAGTGTGACTGCATTTGTGTCTTGATAGGCCAGATGATTGGCTGAAGCCTCTTCCACACACAGAACATGTGTACGGCTTCTCCCCGCTGTGAATGGCGCTTACTCCTTCCATGTTCAAAATCCGATGATATTCAGGATCAAATAAATTGTCCAACTGCATCAGAGTGTGGTGTGTTTAGTTGAAGTTTCCCAAATACAAATCCCCCCCATCTAACACCCTGTGACAATGATTTTAAACAGAGCAAAACGAACGAGAGAGAACCCACAAGATAAAGGCATGTTGTGAAACTGAGCTGAATCGGGTCCTTTCTGGACCTAACACTCGGAATAAGAGCCATCACAGCTGCTTGATTGTTAAAGGAGAAGCAGTGGATGTTATAAATTTAGATTTTCAGAAGGTGTTAGACAAGCTACAATACATTGTCCTTCTTAATAAGATTAGAACTCATGGTGTTGGAAATAGTCTATCAGCATGGTTAGAGAATTGGCTAATTAATAAATGATGGAGTGTTGGAATAAAAGGGGAATTTTCAGGATGGCAACGTATAACTAATGGAGTGCCACAGGGATCAGTGTTGGGGGCCACATTTATTAAAATAGACATTAGAACATAGAACATAGAACAGTACAGCACAGAACAGGCCCTTCAGCCCACAATGTTGTGCCGATCATTGATCCTCATGTATGCACCCTCAAATTTCTGTGACCATATACATGTCCAGCAGTCTCTTAAATGACCCCAATGACCTTGCTTCCACAACTGCTGCTGGCAACGCATTCCATGCTCTCACAACTCTCTGCGTAAAGAACCTGCCTCTGACATCCCCTCTATACTTTCCACCAACCAGCTTAAAACTATGACCCCTCGTGCTAGCCATTTCTGCCCTGGGAAATAGTCTCTGGCTATCAACTCTATCTATGCCTCTCATTATCTTGTATACCTCAATTAGGTCCCCTCTCCTCCTCCTTTTCTCCAATGAAAAGAGACCGAGCTCAGTCAACCTCTCTTCATAAGATAAGCCCTCCAGTCCAGGCAGCATCCTGGTAAACCTCCTCTGAACCCTCTCCAAAGCATCCACATCTTTCCTATAATAGGGCGCCCAGAACTGGACGCAGTATTCCAAGTGCGGTCTAACCAAAGTTTTATAGAGCTGCAACAAGATCTCACGACTCTTAAACTCAATCCCCCTGTTAATGAAAGCCAAAACACCATATGCTTTCTTAACAACCCTGTCCACTTGGGTGGCCATTTTAAGGGATCTATGTATCTGCACACCAAGATCCCTCTGTTCCTCCACGCTGCCAAGAATCCTATCCTTAATCCTGTACTCAGCTTTCAAATTCGACCTTCCAAAATGCATCACCTCGCATTTATCCAGGTTGAACTTCATCTGCCACCTCTCAGCCCATCTCTGCATCCTGTCAATGTCCCGCTGCAGCCTACAACAGCCCTCTACACTGTCAACGACACCTCCGACCTTTGTGTCGTCTGCAAACTTGCTGACCCATCCTTCAATCCCCTCATCCAAGTCATTAATAAAAATTACAAACAGTAGAGGCCCAAGGACAGAGCCCTGTGGAACCCCACTCACCACTGACTTCCAGGCAGAATATTTTCCTTCTACTACCACTCGCTGTCTTCTGTTGGCCAGCCAATTCTGTATCCAAGCAGCTAAGTTCCCCTGTATCCCATTCCTCCTGACCTTCTGAATGAGCCTACCATGGGGAACCTTATCAAATGCCTTACTGAAGTCCATATACACCACATCCACAGCTCGACCCTCATCAACCTTTCTAGTCACATCTTCAAAAAACTCGATAAGGTTTGTAAGGCATGACCTACCCCTCACAAAGCCGTGTTGACTGTATTTGATCAAGCCATGCTCTTCCAGATGGTCATAAATCTTATCCCTCAGAATCCTTTCTAACACCTTGCAGACGACAGACGTGAGACTTACCGGTCTATAATTGCCGGTGATTTCCCTATTTCCTTTCTTGAAGAGAGGAATTACATTTGCCTCTCTCCAGTCCTCAGGTACGACTCCAGTGGAGAGCGAGGATGCAAAGATCTTCGCAAGTGGCGAAGCAATTGCATTTCTCGCTTCCCAAAGCAGCCGAGGACAAATCTGGTCCGGGCCTGGCGACTTGTCAATCTTAATGTTTGACAAAATTTTCAGCACATCAGCTTCGTCTATCTCTATCCATTCCAGCATGCACACCTGCTCTTCAAAGGTTTCATTCACTACAAAGTTCGTTTCTTTCGTAAAGACAGAAGCAAAAAACTCATTTAGGGCCTCCCCTACCTCCTCAGGCTCCACACACAAGTTTCCTATGCTATCCCTGATTGGCCCTACTCTTTCTTTGATCATTCTCTTATTCCTCACATAAGTGTAAAATGCCTTTGTGTTTTCCCGGATTCCTTCTGCCAAGCCTTTCTCGTGCCCCCTCCTGGCTCTCCTCAGACCATTTTTGAGCTCCTTCCTTGCCTGCATGTAATCCTCTCTAGCTGAACTTGACTCTAGCTTCCTCCACCTTATGTAAGCTACCTTCTTCCTTTTCACAAGAAGCTCCACCGCTCTCGTCATCCAAGGTTCCTTTATCTTACCCCTTCTTGCCTGTCTCAGAGGGACATATTTACTCATCACTCCCAACAACTGTTCCTTAAACAGTCTCCACATGTCTATAGTTCCCTTACCATGGAACAACTGCTCCCAGTCCATGCTTCCTAACTCATGTCTAATCGCATCATAGTTTCCTCTTCCCCAATTAAATATCCTCCCATTTTGCCTAATCCTCTCCTTCTCCATAGCTATGTAGAATGTGAGGCAGTTATGGTCACTGTCACCAAAATGCTCTCCCACCACAAGATCTGATACCTGCCCCGGCTCGTTTCCAAGCACCAAGTCTAGAATGGCCTCTCCCCTCGTCGGCCTGTCAACGTACTGCGTTAGGAAACCCTCTTGAACACACCTTACAAAAACAGCTCCATTCAAATCTTCTGCTCAAAGGAGGTTCCAATCAATATTAGGAAAGTTAAAGTCACCCATTACAACAACCCTACTACGTCTGCACTTTTCCAAAATCTGCCGACCTATGCTTTCTTCAATCTCCCTGCTGCTATTGGGGGGCCTGTAGCAAACCCCTAACGAGGTGACTACTCCCTTGCTGTTCCCAATTTCCACCCATACTGACTCGGTAGGCAGATCTTCCTCGACAATGGAAGCTTCTGTAGCTGTGATACCCTCTCTGATTAGTAGTGCTACACCCCCTCCTCTTTTTCCCCCCTCCCTATTCTTTTTAAATGTTCTAAACCCTGGAACATCCAGCAACCATTCCTGCCCATGAGAAACCCATGTCTCTGTTATGGCCACAACATCATAGCACCAGGTACTGATCCATGCTCTAAGTTCATCACTTTTATTCCTGATACTCCTTGCATTAAAGCAAACACACTTTAACCGATCCCTTGGTTCCTTCCCAGGAAAATCCTTCCCATTAACTGGTCTACCTCTTGCTACTGCCTCACCTGCATCAACGCTCACCTCTGGTATACAGCTCAGGTTCCCACCCCCCTGCCATACTAGTTTAAACCCTCTCGAACTACTCGAGCAAACCTTCCACCCAGGACATTGGTCCCCTTCCAGTTCAGATGCAACCCGTCCTTCTTGTACAGGTCCCACCTTCCCCAGAAGGCATCCCAATTATCTACATATCTGAAGCCCTCCCTCCTACACCAGCTGCGTAGCCACGTGTTCAGCTGCGCCCGCTCCCTGTTCCTCACCTCGCTATCTCGTGGCACCGGTAGTAAACCAGAGAACACTACTCTGTTCGTCCTGCTCTGCAGCTTCCATCCTAACTCCCTGAAATCACTTTTTATATCCTCAATCCTATTTCTGGCTATATCATTTGTGCCAATATGTAACACGATTTCTGGCTGTTCGCCCTCCCCTTTTAGAACCTTATACACCCGATCGGAGACGTCCCGGACCCTGGCACCCGGGAGGCAACATACCTTCCGGGAATCCCGATCTTGACCACATTATTGACTTGAGTGAAGAAAGTAAATGTATTAAAGCTGAATTTGTGGATGGCACACACATAGTTGGGAAGGCAAGTGATGAAGATGACTAAAAGAGCCTGCAGAGCAATGTAAACAGATTAAGTGAGCAGGCCAAAGCTTGGCAGATGTTCTGTAATGTGGGAAAACGTGAGGTTATGCACTGTGGCTGGAAGAATGTCACTGAAATAGGGAAAGACTGCAGTAAGCTTTGGTACAGAAGGATTTGAGAGTCCTTGCTCATAAGTCACAAAAGGTAACATCTGGGTCATGGATAATAGGAAAATAAAGCTGGATTAACATGGCAGGCCAAGCAGCATCAGAGGAGCAGGAAAGCTGACATTTCTGGTCTCGACCCTTCTTCAAAAATTGGGGAAGGGAAGAGGTTTCTGAAATGAATAGGGAATGAGTGAGAGGCGAACAGAAGAGGGATAAAGGAGAAGATAATTGGAGAGGAGACAGAAAGGTCAAAAAGGCAGAGTTGGAGCCAGTGAAGGTGAGTGTAGATGGGGAGTTGCGGGGGATAGAACAAAGAAGGAAGAAAATTACAGCACAGGAACAGGCCCTTCGGCCCTCTCAGCCTGCGTCAATCCAGATCCTCTATCCAAACGTGTTGCCTATTTTCCAAGGATCTGTATCCTTCTGCTCCCTGCCCATTCATGTATCTGCCTAGATATATCTTAAATGATGCTATTATGCCGCCATTACCACCTCCGCTGACAATGCGTTCCAGGCACCCACCACCCTCTGCCTAGACAACTTTCCACACATATCTCCCTTAAACTTTTTCTCTCATCTTGAAATATTGACTCCTTGTAATTGAGTCCCCAATTCTGATATAGAAAACTTCTTGCTATCCACCTTGTCTATACCTCTCATGATTTTGTAGACCTCAATCAATCCTCCCTCAACCTCCGTCTTTCTAATGTAAATAATCCTAATCTACTCAACCTTTCTTCATAGCTGGCACCCTCCATATGAGGCAACATCCTGGTGAACCTCCTCTGCACCCTGAGCAAAGCATCCAAATTCTTGTTCAGTGTGGCGACCAGAACTGTACGCAGTATTCCAAATGTGGTTGAACCAAAGTCCAATACAACTGTAACACGACCTGCCAACTGTTGTACTCAATACCCCGCCCGATGAAGGAAAGCATGCTGTATGCCTTCTTGACCACCCTAGTGACCTGCGTTGTCACCATCAGGGAACAATGGACCTGAACACCCAGATCTCTCTGTGCCCCTCTTTTCCCCAGGGCTTTTCCATTTACTGTATAGTTTGCTCTTGAATTTGACCTTCCAAAATGCCTCACCTCATATTTGCCTGGATTGAACTCCATCTGCCATTTCTCCACCGAACTCTCCAATCTATCTATATTCTGCTGTGTTCTCAGACTCCACCAATCTTAGTCTCATCTGCAAACTTGCAAATCAGACCATCTATACCTTCCTCAAGATCATTTGTTTCTCACAATAAGTCAGACCTGGTCAAGGTGTCAGGATGAGGCTGGTAGGTAGGAGATGGAGGTGGGGCTTGAGGTGGGAGCAGTGGATAGATGGGAGGAAGTACAGGTTAGGGAGGTGGGGACAAGCTGGGCTGGTTTTGGGATGCACTCGGGGGAGAGGAGATTTTGAAGGTTGTGAAGTCCACATTGATACCATTGGCCTGCAAAATATGAGATGCTGTTCCTGCAAACTTTGGGTGGCGTCATTGTGGCATTGCAGGAGGCCCAGGATGGACATGTTGTCTAAGGAGTGGGAGGGGGAGGTGAAATGGTTCGCGACTGGGAGGTGCAGACGTTTGTCGTGAACCGAGCATAGGTGTTCCGCAAAGCAGTCCCCAAGCCTCCCCTTGGTTTCCCGGATGTAGAGGAGGCCACTATGTGAACAGCAGACTCAGTATACCAGATTAGCAGATGTGCAGGTGAACATCTGTTTGATGTGGAAGCTCTTCTTAGGGCCTGGGATGGAGGTGAGGGGGAAGTTGTAGGGGCAGGTATAGCACTTCCTCCAGTTGCAGGGAAAAGTGGGGGGGCGGGGAGGGGGGGGGGGTAGTGTGGAGTGGACAAGGGAGTCACGGAGAGAGTGATCCCTCCGGAAAGCAGTTAAGGGTGGGGAGGGAAAAATGTCTTTGTAGTGGGGTCAGATTGCAGATGGCGGATGATGCATTGGGTCCGGAGGTCGGTGGGGTGGTACGTGAGGATTCGGGGATTCGGGGTTGTTACTGCAGACAGTGGGTGTGAGGAATGAGTTGCAGGAAATGCGGGAGACACGGTTGAGGGCGTTTTCAGCCACTGTGGAGAGGTAGTTGTGGTCTTGAAAAACAAGGACATCTGGGATGTCTGGGAGTGGAATGCGTCATCTTGGCAGCGGAGGCGAAGAAATAGGGAACAGCGGATGGCATTTTTGCAGGAAGGTGGGTGAGAGGATGTGTATTCTGGGCAGCTGTGGGAGTTGGTAGGCTTGAAATGGATATTGGTTTCCAGGTCGTTGCCGGAGATGGAAACAGAGGGGTCCAGGAAGGAGAGTGAGGTATCAAAGATGATCCAGGTGAACTTAAGGTTGGAGTGGAAGGGGTTTGTAAAGTGGATGAACTGTTTGAGCTCCTTGTGGGAACACGAGGCAGCACCGATACAGTCATCAATATAATGGAGGAAGAGGTGGGGCATAAGGTCAGTGTAGTTTCAGCAGAGTGATTGTCCCACATATCCTACAAAGAGGCAGGCATAGCTTGGGCCCCTGTGGGTACCCATGGCCACCCCCTTTGTCTGTGGGAGATAGGAATTGAAATAGAAGTTGTTGAGGGTGAGGACAGCTCAGCTGAGCGGAGGAGGGTGTCAGTGGAGGGGGACTGGTCGGGCCTGTGGGACAGGACGAAGCGGAGGGCCTTTCGGCCGTCTGTATGGGGAATGCAGGTGTATAGGGACTGGACATCCATGGTAAAGATGAGGTGTTGGGGACCAGGGAATGGTTTTGGAGGGGGTGGAGGGTGTGGGTGGTGTCATGGATGTAGGTGGGGAGTTCCTGGACCAAAGGGGAGAAAATGGAGATAAGTTTGGTGGGGCAGGAGCGGGTGGAAACATTGGGTTGACCTGGGAAGTCTGGTTTGTGGATTTTGGGAAGAGATAGAAACGGGAGGTGCAGCGTTGGGGAATGACAAGTCCATATTTGGTCTCCTGCAGTGCCACAACGATGGCCCCCAAAGGTTGTAGGAAACGCATCTCGCTTGGGAACCTTGCAGCTCAATGGTATCAGTGTGGACTTCACAAGGTTCAAATCTCCCCTCCCCCAACTGCATCCCAAATCCAGCCCATCTTGTCCCCACCTCCCTAACCTGTTCTTCCTATCACCTATCCATGCCTCCCACCACAAGCCCCACCCCCATCTCCTACCTACCAGCCTCATCCCGCTTCCTTGGCCTGTCTGTCCTTTCTGGACTGAACTATGCCCTCCCTAACTCCCCACCTCCACTCACCTTTATTGACTCCAACCCCACCTCTTTGACCTGTCTCTCTTCTCTCCACCTATCTTCTCCTTTATCTGTCTTCTAACTGCCTCCCCCTCTCTCCTTTTTTTTATTTCTGAATTCCCCTTACCCTTCCCCATTTCTGAAGAAATGACTAGGTCTGAAACGTCAGCTTTCCTGCTCCTCTGATCTAGCTCTACACCTTGTTATATAAAAGTAGAGAGGTTTTGTTTGGATTTTCTTTTTGTTTGGACTTTTTGTTCGAAGATTTTGCTCTGGATTTTACTCTGTAAACCTCCCTGCCCCTCTACCTCACTTTCCTCCTTTAACATGCTCCTTTTTACCTCATTATTAGAACATGGAATATTGAACTATACAGCACAGTACAGGCCCTTTGGCCCACAATGTTGTGCTGAAGCTTTACCCTAAACCTAAGGTCTATCGAACCTCTACCCCTACCTTATACTATCATCTATATACCTATCCAATAGCTGCTTAAATGCCCCAATGACGCGGACTCCACTACCTTCTTTGCCAGTGCATTCCACGCCCCTTCCATTCTGAGTAAAGAACCTACCTCAATCGTGTCCCATATATCTACCTCTACTCACTTTAAAACAATGCTCCCTTGTTACAGCTACCTCCACCCAAGGAAAACGTCTCTGGCTGTCTACTCTATCTATACCTCTGATCATTTTGTACACCTCTACCAAGTCACCTTTCATCCTTTGTCATTTTGGAGAAAAGCTGTAGCTCTCTCAACCTTTCCTCGTAAGACTTTCTCTCCATTCCAGGCAACATCCTGGTAAATCTCCTCTGCACCTTTTCCAACGCTTCAATATCTTTCCTGTAATAAGGTGACCAAAACTGGACACAGTACTTCAGATGTGGCCGAACCAGGCTTTTGTACAGCTGGAGCATAACTTCACAGCTCTTGAACTTAATTCCTCCATTCATGAAAGCTAACACACTATTCGCCTTCTTAACAACTCCATCCACCTGGGTGACAGCTTTCAGGGAACTGGAGGCATGAATCCCGAGATCCCTCTGCTCCTCCACACTGCCAAGAATCTTCCCGTTAACCCTGTATTCTGCTTTCAAATTTGTCCTTCCAAAGTGAATCATCTCACACTTTTCAGGGTTAGACTCCACCTGCCCTGCTTCCCTTCTGAGCCACACAGCCAGACCCTGTACCAAAAACCCAGTCCCTGTGGTTTACCCCAGTAGGTTTTACCCTCCCCAACAGTATCCAAAACAGTATACTTATTGTTGAGGGGAACAACCACAGAGGATCTCCGCAATGACTTTCTTTCCCATCCATTTCCTTACTGTCACCCAACTGCCTTCAATCTTCGGGGTAACTATGTCCCTGTAGCTCATTTCTATCGCAACCTCAACCTCCCGAATGACCCTGTGTTCATCCAGCTCCAGCTCCCTAACTCGGTATTTGAGGAGCTGGAGCTGGCTGCATTTCCCACAGGTGAAGTCAGCAGAGTCACCCACATCCTCAGGAGGAACATTGCACTGCTCTGACTGCCATCGCCTCTAAATTTAAACTTAGCTGAAAGATTTGTAAAAAAAAAAAGAGAATAACTTACCCTTTTATCCTTAGGTTAGATGAGGTGGAAGGGCGGGAGACACCCTCTTGTGAGGTCTTGGATTTTGATTCTGCCCAAACTGTATTTCCCAAGGGTCATCTCGCTCCTGGTCTCTTCCTCCTCTGCCGCCAAAAATGAAGATCCCGAAGCACTCATGGTAAGTTATTATACTTGCTGCTTATCTTCCCAGCAGTCCCCTCTCACTGTCGCCCGACTCCCACTGCTGAACAAATGTTTGGTCACTAATAGCTCTACATGTGGCCCAGTGTCAAACATTGCTTTTTGACAGTTTTGTGAAATGTTGTAGTATTTGATAAAGAAATTGTTGTTATTGTTTGGACATGCGTCACTATTCCTTCATTGTCACTTTCGGAATAACCTGGAAACTCTTATTTGTAAGCATTCTAGGAAATCAGAGTGCATCTGATTGAAAACCTGAGTGGTCTGATCAGTGTTGAGAAAGAGCAACTGTTGTGATAAGTAAAAAAGATTAATAACAGATTTAAAATAAGTTGCAAATTAACAAATGTAATGCAAGAACAAAAGTGGTATAAGCATTTGATCATTAATATAAGCTCAGAAGTGGAAGAAAAACGGATTTGGGTCCAGGAAAACATTTCCTGACTATGAAAGGTCCTATGAGAACATGAAGCTGATAAGACAGCAGCATATGGTCTGACAATGGTCAGCATTGGAAGCCTTATTTAGACACTGTCAGAGAGGTAACTGTGAAATGCTAAACCGAGAACAAATAAACCCAATACAAGAGACAGAAGGTCAAGGGAAGAGAAGTGATCGGGAAGGGCACAATTGAAAAAGAGGGTCATAGTCCACAATAAAGGAACAGCACTAGTCCCTGAGCCACAAAAAGAGTACAGGTATTTGGGGAAAACCTCGATGTGACGATGAATTCTCGTAAATGCAAATTACAGAAACAATTCTACTGTTTTCAACATTAGAATCTCCTGCCGGAGTCTGCAACTGGAAAGATATCAGAAACGCTGAAGTTGGAGAAAAGTCTCTCAAATGAGGAAATCTACAAAGAGCGGGTGCTGTCACCGTGCATTTGTTGCTGTGTGATGATATCACAGAGGAACATAGAGTCTGTGGGTCTCTGCAAATCCGAGATCATCGCGCATTTTGAAGGATGGAAGGGCTCTTAAGAAGGCGCACAGGAGATTTTCAACAATAGTTCAATGGATGAGGGTTTTCAGTTGCACTGTCGTGTTGGAGAAATTGAAATTGTTCGCTTGAAGTGAAGTAGATTAAGCAGAGATGACGTAGATGCGTTAACCTTTATAAAAGATAGACATACGGGAAATTGGGAAAAGTTATTTCTGTGAGCTGGTCATAGAAAAAAAAGATAGGGGAGGCTGATTGAAGATTTTGGTGAACTGCCAGAGGGAGGACGTGAGAGAGTTTATTTGTAGCTCTTGATAATGATCTGCCGTGATTTGAATGTGCCGATGTTGGACTGGGGTGGACCTCACATGATTATGGAGGAGTGTTCTGAAATTTTGTGATTTCAAATAAACCTGTTGATCTATAAGCTGTTGTCATGTGACTTTTGACTTTGATAATGATCTGGAATTCATTGCTTATTTTCAAGGATGATGATTGGATGTTTAGTTTCAGTGTCCTGTCTGCAAATCACAATGTAATACCCAGTAAATAAAAGTTTAAACACCTTCATACTCCCTGTCAAATCAAAGAATGTGCATGCTTCCTGCTACACATTTACAGTAATCATTGTCAGCAGTTACTTGATTCAAGAATAACATCTACTCAGGGTGGTTAATTTCTGGCAAAGCTCAGCAGGTCTGGCAGCATCTTAATAGAGTTAATGTTTCAGTGCCAGTGACCCTTCCTCAGAACTGACAGTAGCTAGGAAAATGTCGGTTATTAAACAGATGATAGGGTTGGGGAGTGGGTAAGGACGAATCATTAGGTGTGGATAGAACCCAAAGAGAGAGAAGAAAAATAGGAATTGGCGCAAAATCTCAGTAGGCCTGGCAACAACTATAAAGAAAAATCAGAGTTAATGTTTCGGGTCCAGTGACCTTTCCTCAGAACTAAAAGACAAGAATAGTGGACATAGAAAGGAGTGAATAACAATCTGGCTAGGAGCGTGAATAAATGTTAATGGAGGCAGTTAGTGGCTAACTTGGGTTTTGTGTAAGGGCAGTCTATGTAATAACAAGGCCGGGTGTATGGGTGTCTGGAATAGAACATAGGAGAGTTGAAGCCCAGAAGTTTTGAACTCGATATTGAGCCCAGAAGGCTTATGCTGAGCTTCGCTGGAGCACTGCAACAAGCCTGAGACAGAGATACTGCTTGGGGTGGTGTGTTGACATTTCTGCCCTGGGTCTTTGTGAGGCTGAATAAAACTGCAGATCTGTAGGCAGAGGGAAGGACGTCCCATGAGAAAGTGGGATCTGGAGAGCAGGATTTGTCTCCCTTTCGCACCTGTGCTACTGCTTAGTCTCATCAATAAGACTTCATATGTGAAAGGTGAATGC
Organism: Stegostoma tigrinum; assembly: GCF_030684315.1. Classification (NCBI taxonomy): domain Eukaryota; kingdom Metazoa; phylum Chordata; class Chondrichthyes; order Orectolobiformes; family Stegostomatidae; genus Stegostoma; species Stegostoma tigrinum. The sequence continues at coordinate 13,164,492 of NC_081396.1, read as the reverse complement.
AACCAGAGGGACAGGTTGGTTCCATTATGAAGAATGGATGGCAAGCTTGTTCCAGTCTTTCCAAACATTGGCAGTAGGGTTTAGGGCCTGCTGCCTCTAACAAAGATAGCAGACATTATCCTCAATTTGGGCAAAAAAATCTCACCGTCTCCGTCACTCTGTGTAAATAGGGGTCATGGCTTCCACAAGATATTCAGGAAATTTCCCCGTGCCCCTACCGGATCTACTGTTCCCTCCGCCCTGCCTCATTCTCACTGCCTTTCGGACCGAAGATGAAAAATATCCCTCAAGCGCCTTTGATAGCTCCGCGTGTCTTTCATACACTGTCTGAGACTGCGCACTGCTCTCCTGTTTGTGAACACTGAAGGCAATGCTGGGGCTTCAGTTCAGGCTGGCAGAGGTCACTGTCCACACATTATTAACAGCATGTTTTATACAACACTTCTAACACCACAAAAGCTTCCTGTGAGACTTCACGTTGCTGTTAACAATATCCGCATTAAAACAGTCTGTGCTTGAGTCTCCAACTGGACCTTGAACACCCTGCTGTTTTCTGTCTACTAAAAAAATGGGAACGTATTCATTTTACCAACAGAACTCAGTGAATCCATATCATTGATTCCTCACTTTGCATGATATCCCGAATGTTTCTCCTCCTGTATTAGCCAAGCCTCCTCAAAGTAGCTGACCATTGTCTATTTACCCAGCTTTTTCCTTTCAGGTCACTAGCATCAGAGAAGTATCCTTTTCACGCTGTTCCCATCGCAACCCAAGTTAATTCCCAGTCAGTGAATGACAATTTCCTGTATTTGCGTAGCCATTAAATTTAACTTGGCTCAATCGAGCAAGAGTGTCAGCCAGTGAAAAAACTGACCACAGGCTGGTATCCCGTCATCAAGTGCTCCTTTAATAACACGAGTACACTACGTGGACTTTGATCAGCTATCTCAGAGCCAGCCCCTAGAATCAGGAGAATCTCTGGGACTCCTGTACTTTTTCGAATGAGATTCCTGTTTTTTGTTTGTTTCAATGGACTCTGGCCAGCTCGGTCGGAGCCAATCCCTAGCGTCAGAGGAATTCTTGTGACTGCTGTTTATTTCCCGGCACTACCACTGCATAGCAAAAGTGCTTTTTCATACTCCAACCCCCCCCCCCCCCGCCCCAACCAACGTCGCATGTGTGTTCACAGACTTTGTAAAGAAAACATTGTGTAACAACTTCAGATTTCACCCCTATGTGGCCAGTGATCCAATAACAAGTCAAGCCCGAGTAGGACAATGCCTGTATGTAAGGACTAGATCAAAATGAAGTTGGAGGGGGAAATAAAACACTCCATCCCCTGCGGTGCCCATCTTTCCCTAAAGGCATCGACAGGATTTGTGCACATTGTGTGCTCCCTCTCCAGGGCTTGAACACTACTGCGGAAGAGGGGCAGGCAGTCGACAGAGATGATCCCCTTCACGGCCAGCTGCCTGGATCTGTTTACTGCCAGCCTGGCCAGGCTGAGGAGCAGGCCAAAAGGAGGTCCTCCGATCTGCTTGTCCCCCTCAACCATACCGGGTGCCCAAAGATCAGGAGCATGGGGCTGAAGTGCGACCAAAAACATAATAAAAGGTGTTTCAAATAACTAAAACAGGGTGCAAATGCATACAACCAACATATGCATGGTCCACGGCGCTGCAGTTAGCAGTTGGACGTGGAGTTCGTTAACCATCACAATCTGCGGTTATACTGGTCCGCCCCGATCTTCAAGGAAAAGAAGGAGATCCCCGCTGCCCTGTGGCGAACCAGGCGCCCCAAGGCGTGTCTGGGCGGTGGTCGAAGGAGCAGAGATGGATGGTGCGCAGCTGCAGTCTGTACATGAATTGCCACTTTGCCTCCCTAAAAGACACGCAACGCACATTCCGATGGCGGCTCAGGCTGTGGGGCACGGGCTTTCGAGGGAAGTCTGGGATCCTGGGGCCAACATGAAATTCCGCCTGAGCAGGGTTACGCCCAGACGGGATTCCAGAGCACACCTGAGCATCCGCCCAACTGGGGCACAATGTGGCGTTCAAGCACAGCATCGGAAAGAAGCAGCCGCGAGCCAGGTGTCTGGGTGACCGTTTCGCCGAACATCTTTGGGGCGACACGGTGGCTCAGTGGTGAGCACTGCAAGCCTCACAGCACCAGGGACCCGGGTTCAATTCCAGCCTCGGGAGACTGTGGAGTTTGCACATTCTCCCCATGTTTGTGTGGGCTTCCTGCGGGTGCTCCGGTTTCCTCCCACAGTCCAAAGATGTGCAGGCTAGGTCGATCGGCCATGCTAAATTGCCCGTTGTGTTCAGGGGTGTGTGGGTTATAGGGGGATGGGTGTGGGTGGGATGCTTCAAGGGGCGGTGTGGACTTGTTGGGCCGAAGGGCCTGTTTCCACACTGTAGGGAATCTAATCTAATTTTTTGCCGAGCCCGCAACGGCCAACCTCACATCCCGGTCTCAGCCATTTCAATTCTCCACCCGGCCCCCTCGGCCTCCTCCAGTGTTGCAGTGGCTTGGAAAGTAAATATGAAGAACAACACCTCATCTTCCGCCTGGGCACCCCACAGCCTGGAGGACTCAACACTAACTCCTCCAATTTTCAAATAATCTTCTCACCCAAACCCCCATGGCTCCCCTTCCATTCCACTTTCTGACCCTCCCTTCCAGCTACCAACCGGATTCACTCTCCCATTGATCAACCACGTCGTGCCGACTGCCAGTGTCCCCCTGTCACCACCGCCCTCCCTACCGCCACATTCATTTCTGAAGAAGGGTAATGCCTGAAACGTTGACTTCTCTTGTCCTCCAGATGGTGTGGTTGCGTCACCCGAAACACGACTCGGGGGTCATGTCTCCCACCCATCGGTGCCTTCCATTTCTGGTTGAACAGCAGCGCGAGCGGGAGATAAAACATCCTCCTCCTCTAACCAAAAAAAAGTTCTGTGTGCCTGATTGGTAAGGTAACAAGTTTATTTTTTATTCTTTATTTTTTAACAGTCTTGGGAATTTAGAATAATGGGAACGGAGGTCAGGGCAGTTGAATGTTCCTCCTGCAGAATGTGGGAGGTGAGGGTGACCCTTACCTCCCACATTCCGCGGGAGGAACATTCAACTGCCCTGACCTCCGTTCCCATTATTCTAAATTCCCAAGACTGCTTCACACTTTATTATCTTGGATTCTCCAGCATCTGCAGTTCCCATTATCACTGATACAATTCCAGCTCCTCGAAAACCGCGTTAGGGAACTGGAGCTGGAGCTAAATGAACTTCGGATCATTTGGGAGGCAGAGGGGGTTATTGGGAGGAGTTCCAGGGAGGTAGTCACTCCTCAGGTACAAGAAAAAGGCAGATGGGTTACAGTCAGGGGCCGGAAAGGGAACGGCAGGCATTGCAGGGATCCCCTGTGGCCATTCCCCTCAACAATAAATATATCGTTTTGGATACTGTTGGGGGGGGGGGGACTTACCAAGGGAAAGCAGTGGGGCACAGGTCTCTTGCACAGAGTCTGTCCCTGCTGCTCAGAAGGGAAGGGGGAAGAGGAGCAGAGCAGTAGTCATTGGGGACTCCATATATATGAGGTTCTGTGGGGACGAGAGAGACTCACGGTTGGTGTGTTGCCTCCCAGGTGCCAGGGTGTGTGATGTCTCTGATCATGTTTTTAGGATCCTTAAGGGGGAGGGGGAGCAGCCCCAATTCGTGGTCTACATTGGCACCAACAACATAGGTAGGAAGAGAGATGGGGATTGAAGGCAGAAATTCAGGGAGCTAGGATGGAAGCTGAGAGCTAGGACGAACAGAGTTGTTGTCTCTGGTTTGTTGCCCGTGCCACGTGCTAGTGAGGCGAGGAATAGGGAGAGAGAGGAGTTGAACACGTGGCTACAGGAATGGTGCAGGAGGGAGGGTTTTGGATTCTTGGATAATTGGGGCTCTTTCTGGGGTAGGTGGGACCTCCAGAAGCAAGATGGTCTTCACCTGAACCAGAGGGGTACCGATATCCTGGGGGGGAAATTTGCTAAGGCTATTCAGGTGGGGTTAAACTAATTCAGCAAAGGGATGGGAACCAAAATTATAGTTCGACTACAGAAAAGGTTGAGAGTAGGGTGGTCTGAAATAAAGTTTCAGGTACGCAAGATGGCACCGGCAAGCAAGAAGTTGGTTTGAAGTGTGTCTACTTCAACACCAGGAGCGTCCGGAATAAGGTGGGTGAACTTGCAGCATGGGTTAGTACCTGGGACTTCGATGTTGTGGCCATTTCAGAGACATGGATAGAGCAGGTACAGGAATGGGTGTTGCAGGTACCGGGATTTAGATGTTTCAGTAAGAACAGAGAAGAAGGTAAAAGTGGGGGAGGTGTGGCAATGTTGGTCAAGGACAGTATTACAGTTGCAGAAAGGATGTTTATGGACTCGTCAACTGAGGTAGTATGGGCTGAGGTTAGAAACAGGAAAGGAGAGGTCACCCTGTTGGGAGTTTTCTACATGCCTCCGAATAGTTCCAGAGATGTAGAGGAAAGGATTCCAAAGATGATTCTCGATAGGAGTGAGAGAGACAGGGTAGTTGTCATGGGGGACTTCAACTTTCCAAATATTGACTGGGAACACTATAGTTCGAGTACTATCGATGGGTCAGTTTTTGTCCAGTGTGTGCAGAAGGGCTTCCTGACACAGTATGTAGATAGGCCAACAAGGGGCAAAGCCACATTAGATTTGGTACTGGGTAATGAGCCTGGCCGGGTGTCAGATTTGGACGTAGGTGAGCACTTTGGTGATAGCGATCATAATTCTGTTATGTTTACTTTAGTGATGGAAAGGGATAGGTGTATACCACTGGGCAAGAGTTATAGCTGGGGGAAAGGCAATTACAATAAGATTAGGCAAGAATTAGGGAGCATAGGATGGGGAAGGAAACTGCAGGGGATGGGCACATTAGAAATGTGGAGCTTATTCAAGGAAAAGCTCCTGTGTGTCCCAGATAAGTACGTATTTGTCAGGCAGGGAGGAAGCTGTAGAGTGCGGGAGCCGTGGTTTACGAAGGAGGTGGGATCTCTGGTCAAGAGGAAGAAGAAGGCTTATGTTAGGATGCGATGTGACGGCTCAGTTAGGGCATTTGAGGGCTACGAGGTAGCCAGGAAAGACCGAAAGAGAGAGCTCAGAAGAGCCAGGAGGAGACATGAGAAGTTGTTGGCGGATAGGATCAGGGTAAAGGCTAAGGCTTTCTATAGGTATTTAAGAAATAAAAGAATGACGAAAGTAAGATAAGGGCCAATCAAGGATAGTAGTGGAAAGTTGTGTGGAGTCAGAGGAGATAGCGGAAGCACTAAATGAATATTTTCAACAGTATTAACTCTAGAAAATGACAATGTTGTCGAGGAGAATACTGAGATACAAGCTACTAGACTAGGTGGGATTGAGGTTCACAAAGAAGAGGTGTTAGCAATCCAACAGAGGGTGAAGATAGATAAGTCCCCTGGGCCAGATGGCGTTTATCCTAGGATCCTCTGGGAAGCCAGGGAGGAGATTGCCGAGCCTTTGGCATTGATCTTTAACTCGTCATTGTCTGCAGGAATAGTGCCAGGTGACTGGAGGATAGCAAATGTGGTTCCCCTGTTCAAGAATGGGAGTAGAGACAACCCTGGTAACTATAGACCAGTGAGCCTTACCTCAGTTGTTGGTAAAGTGTTGGAAAAGGTTATAAGGGAAAGGATTTATAATCATCTAGAAAAGAATAAATTGATTAGGGATAGTCAGCACGGTTTTGTGAAGGGTACGTCTGCCTCACAAACCTTATTGAGTTCTTTGAGAAGGTGAACAAACAGGTAGATGAGAGTATACCGGTTGATGTGGTGTATATGGATTCCAGCAAGGCTTTCAATAAAGTTCCCCACAGGAGGCTATTGTACAAAATGCAGAGGAATGGGATTGTGGGAGATTTTGCAGTTTGGATCGGAAATTGGCTTGCTGAAAGAAGACAGAGGGTGGTAGTTAATGGGAAATGTTCATCCTGGAGACCAGTTACTAGTGGTGTACCGCAAGGGTCGGTGTTGGGTCCACTGCTGTTTGTCATTTTTATAAATGACCTGGATGAGGGCGTAGAAGGATGGGTTAGTAAATTTGTAGACGAAACTGAGGCTGGTGGAGTTGTGGATAGTGATGAAGGATGCTGTAGGTTGCAGAGAGACATAGATAAGCTGCAGAGCTGGGCTGAGAGGTGGCAAATGGAGTTTAATGCAGACAAGTGTGAGGTGATGCACTTTGGTAGGAGTAACCGGAATGCAACGTACTGGGCTAATGGTAAGATTCTTAGTAGTGTAGATGAGCAGAGAGATCTCGGTGTCCACGTACACAGATCCTTGAAAGTTGCCACCCAGGTTGACAGGGCTGTTAAGAACGTATACAGTGTTTTAGCTTTTATTAATAGAGGGATCGAGTTCCGGAATCAAGAGGTTATGCTGCAGCTGTACAAAACTCTGGTGCGGCCGCACTTGGAGTATTGCGTACAGTTCTGGTCACCGCATTATAAGAAGGATGTGGAAGCTTTGGAAAGGGTGCAGAGGAGATTTAGAACATAGAACATAGAACAGTACAGCACAGAACAGGCCCTTCAGCCCACAATGTTGTGCCGACCATTGATCCTCATGTATGCACCCTCAAATTTCTGTGACCATATACATGTCCAGCAGTCTCTTAAATGACCCCAATGACCTTGCTTCCACAACTGCTGCTGGCAACGCATTCCATGCTCTCACAACTCTCTGCGTAAAGAACCTGCCTCTGACATCCCCTCTATACTTTCCACCTACCAGCTTGAAACTATGACCCCTCGTGCTAGCCATTTCTGCCCTGGGAAATAGTCTCTGGCTATCAACTCTATCTATGCCTCTCATTATCTTGTATACCTCAATTAGGTCCCCTCTCCTCCTCCATTTCTCCAATGAAAAGAGACCGAGCTCAGTCAACCTCTCTTCATAAGATAAGCCCTCCAGTCCAGGCAGCATCCTGGTAAACCTCCTCTGAACACTCTCCAAAGCAACCACATCTTTCCTATAATTGGGCGCCCAGAACTGGACGCAGTATTCCAAGTGCGGTCTAACCAAAGTTTTATAGAGCTGCAACAAGATCTCACGACTCTTAAACTCAATCCCCCTGTTAATGAAAGCCAAAACACCATATGCTTTCTTAACAACCCTGTCCACTTGGGTGGCCATTTTAAGGGATCTATGTATCTGCACACCAAGATCCCTCTGTTCCTCCACGCTGCCAAGAATCCTATCCTTAATCCTGTACTCAGCTTTCAAATTCGACCTTCCAAAATGCATCACCTCGCATTTATCCAGGTTGAACTCCATCTGCCACCTCTCAGCGCATCTCTGCATCCTGTCAATGTCCCGCTGCAGCCTACAACAGCCCTCTACACTGTCAATGACACCTCCGACCTTTGTGTCGTCTGCAAACTTGCTGACCCATCCTTCAATTCCCTCATCCAAGTCATTAATAAAAATTACAAACAGTAGAGGCCCAAGGACAGAGCCCTGTGGAACTCCACTCACCACTGACTTCCAGGCAGAATATTTTCCTTCTACTGCCACTCGCTGTCTTCTGTTGGCCAGCCAATTCTGTATCCAAGCAGCTAAGTTCCCCTGTATCCCATTCCTTCTGACCTTCTGAATGAGCCTACCATGGGGAACCTTATCAAATGCCTTACTGAAGTCCATATACACCGCATCCACAGCTCGACCCTCATCAACTTTTCTAGTCACACATTTACTAGGATGTTGCCTGGTATGGAGGGAAGGTCTTACAAGGAAATGCTGAGGGAATTGAAGTTGTTTTCATTAGAGAGAAGAAGGTTGAGAGGTGACTTAATTGAAGCATATAAAATAATCAGAGGGTTAGATAGGGTGGATAGGGAGAGCCCTTTTCCTAGGATGGTGACGGCGAGCACGAGGGGGCATAGCTTTAAATTGAGGGGTGAAAGATATAGGACAGATGTCAGAGGTAGTTTCTTTACTCAGAGTCGTAAGGGAATGGAACGCTTTGCCTGCAACGGTAGTAGATTTGCCAACTTTCGGTACATTTAAGTCGTCATTGGACAAGCATATGGACGTACATGGAATAGTGTAGGTTAGATGGGCTTCAGATCGGTCTGACAGGTCGGCACAACATCGAGGGCCAAAGGGCCTGTACTGTGCTGTCATGTTCTATGTTCTATATGCTGCCCTGCTTCGGTTTGTCTACCTTGGATTCCAGCATCTGTAGTTCTTTTTATGTTTGTCCCTAACCTCATCTACCACTGTCCTGTTTGCCAATTCCTGCAGCAGCATTCAATCCAGCACCCCGCCACCCAGTATGCACCCAACCCTGGTCACCCCTGTGGCCACAGCCTTCCCTTCCATCAGCCTCACGAACATGTGAAGATGGAGGTGTGGATTCCTTTGCAACAGCTCTGATGATCGCCACTAGTCCTGATGGCTGGTTAGCCCAGCACGAGTTGACCATACTCCAGACAGTGATCAGTCCTGGTAAAAGACAGGTGGCATCCTGAGGATGACTTGTAAACTCTCGTGGTCTGTAAACAGGAGCTGTGTGTTGTAATTGAAGTCACAAACTTGGCAGGAAAGATGCATCACAGGATTGCACCACCTCCAAAGAGTCTCAAGATAAAGATGTTGCAGCAGGACCTCAAGGCAGAGAGTCACCACCTGGGTACAGTTGCACCTCAGTGATTGACTGCTATGCTAAATTGGGAGACTCCAATTGCCATGACCCAGTCCACCTTTCTGTCCCAGAAGAAGTGAAGCAATGTTCTCTGGATGTTTGGGACAAAGCCAGGAGAAAAATCAAAGGTACCATAACATGGAAGCCAATTGGTTTATGACCTACATTTGACTCCTATAATCTGGCACACAGAGCAGTTCTGGCCAGCAGCCTGGATGAGCTAAGAATTTGGCCTCCAGCTCCTGTCGGGATTCCTTGGCCAGGCTAAGGTTGACTCCCAGAGAGAGGAGATGGTTAGTGCTCCAGCAAAACACCTGTAACTTCTCTGGCAAAGAATCTACCTGCCACAGTCCAACCAGGAGTCCAGATCATTTGGCCCAGTTGATTCTGGGGGAAGACACCACTGAGGACACAGCCTGGCACTCGCGCATCCTTTTGCAGGCCAGCTGGGTCAGTGAACGTGAAGAGCACTTTGTGGGCACAAGCCAAAAAAACCATGCCTGTGACCAGCCCAACCCTGAGCAAATCCCTCTGAAAGAGGCATAAGGAAGGCTTCATGTACTGAGAATACAGCTGGCTGGATAAAGAGTAATACGAACTAACAATGCTGAGATAACACAGTGTGGAGTTGTAGGAATACAGCAGGCCAGAGAGATGCTAGCTAGGTAGATTGGCCATGTTAAATTGCCCACAGCACCCAGGGATGTATACGTTAGGTGGGTTAGACATGGGAAACGCAGAGGTAGGGGAGTGAGTCTGGGTGGAATGCTCTTCATGGGGGCAGTGTGGACTTGGTGGGCTGAATGGCCTGTTTCCACGCTGTAGGGATGCTGTAGTAGTAGGAGAGGGTGCCGTGTTCCAGCTCCTGCAGGAGCCAGATCCATGACCTCACGTATGGGTCTTTGGACCCACAAGCTGCATGTTTTGAAGCACGGCTTTCTCTTCGTGCACCCCCTGCAGGTATTGGGTCTGCACTGGGCTGATGGAGACGTGACTACAGGCTGAGCACCTCCTTCTCCGACTCCTTAATCCTGCATTTCTACCTCTTTGTTGGACCCTTCGCGTGCTCCTGACAGAAGGAGCAGGCATGAGCCTTGCCCACATCCCACCAGAGCCTCAAAGTGGGGAAGGCCCTTCCTTCCTTCTCCAGCCAGCCCAGAACTGACAAAACGAGTCCTTGAACGCTTACCCTCCAGCAACGGGTTGTTAAAAGTGCCAGTTGGAGGAAGGAGCTCTGGCCACACCAGGAGATGGTCCGTGCATGGCGCCTGCTAGAATGCAGGAGGCATACATCCATGAAATGTACAGATGGCCAATTCGCAATGCTCTGACCCCAGGCCTCTTGAAAGTGAGGACGACGGTGTCAGGAGGGAGATTTCGCCAGACGTCCACCAGGTCGGAGTAGTTGTCTAAGTCCCTCAACCTCCTCCCTGACATCGAACCAGACTGGGCACCCCCACAGCCCTGGCCCCCTCCGAAGCTGATGCATTGGCCTTCATTGATGGAGGTGAGGTGAGCAGATGCTTCTTCAAAGAAGCAAGTTTTCTTCGGCCTGACCAGAGGAGCACACAGGTTCACAAAGTGGGACACAGAGGTTCAGAAATTGAAGCACTGTACCCTCCAGCTGCACTTTTAGGCGAAGCAAAAGACTTGGCACCCACTCCTTGACCCCGAAGACCTCCGGATGGAAGTGTAGGGTCAGCATGAAACCCACTCTGTTGTTATGGGCAAGATGACTCAAGTAGAGCCCCTCATTGCCACTGCAAGGAGCCAGACGGTTTGTCTCCCGGGGGTGGCGTGGGTCTTCTGCAGGAAGTACGCCACATGCTTCCCATCGTGAAAGTCCGGGAAGTGCCGTAATCTGCATTGTGACTCCCTGTTGCAGTTGATGTTGAGGCTGGTTGTAGTGGCCTTCATGTCAGTAGCGCTGTGCAACCATCACCAATTCTTAAAGCATTCTGGGAGGAGGATGGAAGGGCACACAGGACCCTCGCATTCCTCATGAGTCTGCTGAGGAATGTCTTGAACCTGCTGGTTATTCCAGATGAACCCAGGTCCAGTGTGATCTCTCTGGGGGCACCAGGAGACCTGTTCAATGTTATTTCAGCGGTCCAGGGCCAACTCTAATCTGTCACAACAACAGACATGGGCACCCAGAAAATCCCAGAGTTCCTTGATTTGGATGAGGGGAAACTCAGTGGGAGGCACCAGGGAATCCATTGAATCTGCATCTTCCCCAGTACCCACCACTGAGCCTGAGTCTTCCTCAGCCCAGAATGGGGGATGGTTTGGCCCCACCAGCCAGCTCAAATTGTCCAGTGACACCATCCCCAGGGTAACAGGCAGGGTCTTCCTCGCTGGACTCCATCAGGGGATGTTCTGGGTCTAGGTCATCAGGTGCTGGGCACTCGGTGTCCTCGGGTGAAAGGTCCTCCCCCTGGGACCAGAGCAACCTCCTCCTCTCCACTGTCCTCTGACCCAGCAAGGTTCCCGATGTCTGCACCATGGCCCAGACAGGCCTCAGGCAAGTCCCAGGAGCAACGGCAATGAGACAGCCCACTGCAAACCCCAGGCTCCGGACTCATCAGGTCATGGCATGGCAGGGGCAGGTAGGGGAGGAACAGTCTCTTGCCCTCGTGACAGGGAAATCCTCCCGGTAAAGACAGTGGCTTCCTTTTCCCTGTCACCCCCAATCCTCTGGCGGACGGGTTACAGGCCCTCCCTCCAGCCACTGGAAAAGCTCTTGGCTGGGAGGAAGACTGAGGGCATGGAAAGGTCAGGGAATCCCACCTGTTTGACTTTTGGTCAGAGATAGTAGGAACTGCAGATGCTGGAGAATCTGAGATAACAAGGTGTGGAGCTTGATGAACACAGCAGGCTAAGCAGCATCACCCCAAAAGGGTCTAAGGCCCGAAACGTCAGCTTTCCTGGAGCTGGATGAACACAGCAGGCCAAGCAGCATCTGAGGAGCAGGAAAGCTGACGTTTCGGGCCTAGATTCTTCATCAGAAATGGGGGAGGGGAAGAGGGTTCTGAAATAAATAGGGAGAGAGGGGGATGTGGATTAAAGATGGATAGAGGAGAAGATAGGTGGAGAGGAGACAGACAAGTTAAAGGGGCGGGGATGGAGCCAGTAAAGGTGAGTATAGGTGGGGAGTTAGGTCAGTCCAGGGAGGACAGACAGGTCAAGGGGGCGGGATAAGGTTAGTAGGTGGGAAATGGAGGTATGGCTTGAGGTTGGAGGAGGGGATAGGTGAGAGGAAGATCAGGTTAGGGAGGTGGGGACGAGCTGGGCTGGTTTTGGGATGCGGTAGGGGGAGGGGAGATTTTGAAGCTTGTGAAATCGACATTGATACCATTGGGCTGCAGGGTTCCCAAGTGGAATATGAGGTGCTGTTCCGGCAACCTTTGGGTGGCATCGTTGTGGCAGTGCAGGAGGCCCAGGATGGACATGTTGTCTGAGGAATGGGATGGGGAGTTGAAATGATTCGCGACTGGGAGGTGCAGTTGTATACTGCGAACCGAGCATAGGTGTTCCACAAAGCGGTCCCCAAGCCTCTGCTTGGTTTCCCCAATGTAGAAGAAACCACACCGGGTACAATGGATACAGTATACCACATTGGCAGATGTGCAGGTGAACATCTGCTTGATGTGGAAAGTCTTCTTGGGGCCTGGGATGGGGGTGAGGGAGGAGATAGCATAGCATAGAACATTACAGCACAGTACAGGCCCTTCGGCCCTCAATGTTGTGCCGACCTGTCATACGGATCTCAAGCCCATCTAACCTACACTATTCCATGTACGTCCATATGCTTGTCCAATGACGACTTAAATGTACCTAAAGTTGGCGAATCTACTACTGTTGCAGGTAGGGGCAGGTGTAACACTTGCTGCAGTTGCTGGGAAAAGTGCTGGGTGTGGTGGGGAGTGTGGCGTGGACAAGGGAGTCACGGAGAGAAAATTTGGTGGTGGGGTTGGATTGCAGATGACAGAAGTGTTGGAGGATGATGCGTTGGATCCAGAGTTTGGTGGAATGGTATGTGAGGATGAGGGGGATTCTCTATTCTGTTGTTATTGTGGGACAGGGTGCGAGGGATGAGTTGCGGGAAATGCAGGAGATGCGGTTGAGGGCATTCTTGACCACTGCAGTGGTGGGAGGGATGTTGTGGTCCTTGAAAAATGAGGACATGTGAGATGTACAGAAATGGAATGCTTCATCCTGGGAGCAGGTGTGGAGGAGGTGAACGAATTGGGAATAGGGGATGGCATTTTTGCAGGAAGTGGGGTGGGAAGAGGTGTATTCTCAGGAACTGTGAGTGGGTGGGCTTGAAATGGATATCTGTTTGTAGGTGGTCACCAGAGATGGAGACAGAGAGGTCCAGGAAGAACAGAAAGGTATTAGAGGTGGTGAACTTAAGGTTGGGGTGGAAGGTGTTGAAGTGGATGAACTGTTTGAGCTCTTCGTGGGAGCAAGAGGCTGTGCCGATACAGTCGTCAATGTAACAGAGGAAGAGGTGGGGTTTGGGGCCAGTGTAGATACGGAAAAGGGATTGTTCCACCTAACCTACAAAGAGGCAGGCATAGCTTGGGCCCATGAGGGTACCCAAGGCCACCCCCTTTGTCTGTAGGAAGTGGGAGGAATTGAGAGAGAAGTTGTTGAAGGTGAGGACGAGTTCCTCTCACCTCTGCCCTCCTTCCATCTCAAGCCGCACCCCCATTTCCTACCTACTAACCTCATCCTGCCCCCTTGACTTGTCCGTCCTCCTTGGACTGACCTATCTCCTCCCTACCTACCCACCTACACTCACCTTTACTGGCTTCATCCTCACCTCTTTAACCTGTCTGTCTCCTCTCCACCTAATAAACTTTGTTTCCAACTTCTTTTTTGGGCGGCATGGTGGTTGAGTGGTTAGCACTGCAGCCTCACAGCCCCAGAGACCTGGGTTCAATTCCAGCCTCAGGTGGCCGTCTATGTGGAGTTTGCACATTCCCCCTGTGTTGTGTGGGTTTCCTCTGGGTGCTCCGGTTTCCTCCCCCAGTCCAAAGATGTGCAGGTTAGGTGGATTGGCCATGCTAAATTGTCTGTAGCGTTCAGGGGTGTGTGGGTTATAGGGGGATGGGCCTCGGTGGGATGCTTCAAGGGGCAGTGTGGACTTGTTGGGCCGAAGGGCCTGTTTCCAAACTGGAGGGAATCTAATCCATCTTCGGTCCACTTCTCCCTATTTCAGAACCCTCTTCCCTTCCCCAATTTCTGACTTTTGGTCATGTCAGTTCTGGCTCCAGGAACGTCCAGGCCCTGGTAAGTACTGACCCGGGCCTTGTCAGGGGATCAGAATGCCTGCACTTAACTGCAGTGGGGCAGGTGTTGGGCCCAGAGACCCCGAGGGTGGGTAACATGAGGTGGGTGACAACACAGAGTGGGGTCATGCTACAAGGACATGTGAGTGGGCAATGTGGAGCAGTGGAGGGAGTTGGTCAGGCAACCCAGAACAGGTGTTGGGTCCAGAGCGCTGAGATTGAAAGTCAGCGTTTCCATGCCGGGGCGATGCAGGCACAGCTACAGGGGCACTGTTTGCTCAGCCTGGAGGAAAACTACTATCTTCCCCTACATCTTAGCCACCACGATGATGGCTAACGGGCTGACTGCACTAAATATCGCCTTTATGTAGGCCTCAATGCGCGTGTCTGGATAGGAATAGGCTTTAACTCCCAGGCCCTTTGTCAGGAGTCTGAAGGGTTGTGGAGCTGCAGCTGGGGATGAAGTAGCAGCTACACCAGTGTAGGTCTGGCTCAGCGCTGCCACTTCAGGGCTGTTGTCGGAAGGAAAGGTGTTGGTGGGTGCGGGACAAAGGAGGAATAAGAATGGAAAATTGTTGCTGGTAAATATTCTAGATGTCCCCACTGGTGCCCTGCCCAAAACGTACACACACACACACACACACACACACGCGCGCACACACACACATGCACACACACACATGCACACACACACACACGCGCATGCACACACGCACACGCACGCACACACACACACACACATGCGCACACACACACATGCACACACACACACGTGCAAACGCGCGCACACACGCACACACATGCACACACACACACATGCACACACACACATACGTGCACACACACACACACACACACACACACACACACACACACACACACACACACACACACAGTACAGACAGGAGCTTTTAGAGTCCAGGAAGGACCCAGGCAGCAGCACCACCGGTCCCAGTCAGCAAACCCAGGGCAGGGCCTAGGCAACAGGACCAGCAGGAGAAGCCTCATCAGCAGCGGCAGGAACACTGTCACAAATCAATTCCACTCAGTACAACGGGCTACAACCAGTTCAGAAACCAGTCCCTGGAGTGTGGAAACTGTCTGAGATTCTTGTTTCTCTGACAACCAGGGCTCCATGATTGGCCCAGGCTAACAACCCCAATATGGATTTCATACTCAATGAGATGCAACTGGCCTAGTTCCATTCACAATAGCCAGAATTAGCAGGAGTTGAGGTTTCACATCCAATCTGTAAATGCCAGCTGAGGAACCAGTGGATTGGAGAGGTGGGGGGGGTGAAGACAAAACTGAGAGGATGCCAGCAGTACAGATGGTGATGGTCAGTGAGCGTTGGGTGACGATATGGCCTGTTTTACTACCCATTGTTTACATTGGTACAAACATCACACCTGACCAACCAATCTCAATTGCACTTTCACAGCAGCACACAGGACTTGAATGCATGCGTGTGCATGTGTGTTGTGCATGCATGTGTGTGTGCGCGCGCGTGTGTGTGTGTGTGTGTGTGTGTGTGTGTGTGTGCGCGCGTGTGTGTGTATGTGCGCGCGCGTGTGTTTGCACACATGTGTGTGTGTGCGCGTGCGTGCGTGTGCATGTGTGTGTGTGTGCATCCATGGCGTGTGCGTGTGTTTTGGGCAGGGCACCAGTGGGGTCATCTAGAATATTTACCAGCAACAATTTTCCATTCTTATTCCTCTTTTGTCCCCCCACCCACCAACACCTTTCCTTCCCGACAACAGCCCTGAAGTGGCAGCGCTGAGCCAGACCTACACTGGTGTAGCTGCTACTTCATCCCCAGTTGCATTCTCTGCTGGCAGTTCCCTGTATTTATTAAACTAAACCAAAGAATTGCAGATCCTAGAAATCTGAAACAAACACAGAAATTGTTGGAGAAACTCAGCAGGTCTGGCAGCGTATATAGAAAGAAAACCAGAGTCAATATTTTGAGTTTGGGACCCTTTTCTGCAGAGAAGCAGTCTGATCTGCCTTTTATGTGCATGGCATATATATGCATTCACCAACCGCAACTGCTATTTTTGATCGTTTGTACTATTCTCCTGCACCTTGGCAGCATTGTTTTTACCTCTGCTGAGCTCCTTCCTTCCTGCTGCATTCTGATCCACTTTACCCCTGCTGCTCATCAGGCATATTCCCCAAAGCAATCACACCAGCTCTGCACCGCTTTTATTGCTCCTGCTGCTCCCTCTCAGCCATTGCTCTTGTTCATTCCTGCAGTATCCATGATATTTTTAATCCCTCTTGTACACTCCACCACATCTGTGTGACTCTGTGAAATAAACTTTGTTCACTGTTCAATCATGTCTTTTCTTCAACAGCAGCAGCTTGTACGTGTATTGTTTCCACTTGTCCTGCCTACTTAAATCAAACACAACAAACAGACTTCATCAGTAAATGTGTAGAAGACTGTGTGCCAAAGAAGTTAATCCAAAAGTTCGCCAACTAGAAATAACAGATGAACTGGGAGATCCACTCCCCACTGAAATCCAGGTCTGAGGTGTTCAAGTTGGTGACCCTGACCGATACAGGAAATCCAGGCACAACCATCACAAGGCCATCAGAGATGCCAAGAGACAATACCAAACCAAGCTTAAGACCCAGATTAACCACATGGACACCTCTCATTTGTGGGAAGGTTTAGACAACATAACGGGCTACAAAGCGAAGTTGAACAGAATCACAGGCAAAAGTACATTCCCACACAAGCTCAAAGCATCCTGCGCTCAATTTGAACAGAAGGGCAGTGGAACAATATCACTTGTCCCATCAGCCTCAATGCACCTGTACCCTCAGTCACCACCAGAGACATTAGATCAGCCTTCTTAAGGCTGAACCCATGGAAAGCAATTAACCTGGATGGAGTACCTGGCTATGCACGCAGATCCTGAGCGGACCAGCTGTGGAAATATCTGCAGACATCTTCAACCTCGCTGCCTATGATTT
This sequence comes from Stegostoma tigrinum, assembly GCF_030684315.1. NCBI lineage: Eukaryota > Metazoa > Chordata > Chondrichthyes > Orectolobiformes > Stegostomatidae > Stegostoma > Stegostoma tigrinum. The sequence continues at coordinate 13,147,481 of NC_081396.1, read as the reverse complement.
GAAACCCCCACCTGTTTCAAGAAGACCACATCTTCCGAGCACCAAAGAAAAATGATGCAGTGAGCCTTAGTGCCCCAGGCAGCTCTGACATTCATAACTATGATGTGCTTTCAGAGGTTGGTCACAGCTCACATCAACTCCAGTCTCCCAGATTGTCTTGATCCCTTGCAGTTTGCATACCAGTGCAATACGTCCACAGCAGATGCCATTGCCCTGGCCCGACACTTATCCCTGGAGCATCTGGAATAACAAGGACACTTAAGCCAGACTCCTCTTTATTGACTTTAGCTCTGCCTTCAATGCCATAATTTCAACACAACTCATCTGCAAACTCTGGGACCTAGGTCTCTGCTCTCCACACTGTAACTGGATTCTCAACTTCCTGACCAACAGATTGCAGTCAATAAGGATAGCTGACCACACTTCCTCCATAATAACCCTCAACACTCGTGTCCCGCAAGGCTGCATACTCAGTCCCCTACTATACTCCTTTTATATACATGACTGTGACCAAAATCAGCACCAATCCCATTTACATGGCACTACATGGCTGATGACACTACTGTTGTAGGTTGGATCTCAAACAATGATGAGAAAGGCAACAGAAAAAAGATTGGGTGTCTAACAGCATCGTCCAAAGACAACAATCTTTTTATTAACATCAGCAAAACTAAGGATCTGGTCATTGGCTTTTGGAAGCAAAGTGGTTGGCAAGGCTCTGTCTGCATCAGTGGTGCTAAAGTTGAGATGATTGAAAGCATCAAGGTCCTGGGAGTGATGATCACCAATGATCCCTCTTGGCCCACCTATGTTGACACTACTGTCAAGGATGGACGGCAATGCCTCTATTTCCTCAGCAAACTAAGGAAATTCATTTCCATAAAGGCTCTTAACAATTTTTTACAGATGCACCATAGAAACCATCCTATCTGGATGCATCACAGTGTGGTAGGGCAACTGCTCTTCCCCAAGAACAAAATAAACTGCAGAAAGTTGTGAACGCAGCTCAGTCCATCATGCAAACCAGCCTCCAATCCATTGACTTCATCTTTACTTCCCACTGCATCAGGAAAACAACCAACATAAGCAAAGGTTCCTCCCAACCCAGTTATACTCTCTTCCACCCTCTTCTGTTGAGCAGAAGATACAAAAGTTTGTGTACACGTATGCACAGATTCAAGAACACCTTCTTCTCTGCTGTTATCAGACTTTTGAATGGACCTGTGATGTTAATGTTGATCACTTTCTGTACCTTCTTGGCAGCTGTAAAATCCTGCACTCTGTTCTAACACCCTTATATGGTACAATCTGTCTGCAAAGCATATAAGTCAACTCGTTTCACTGTACCTCTGTACACATGGCAGTAATAAATAAATCAGATCAAAATCCAGCAAAGAAGCAGAAGGGTCACAACTTATGTGTAGAATTAATTTCATAGCGGTGGGATTTGAACCCATGCCGCCAAAAAAATTACAGCCATAATCCTCCAAACCCTTAGGCCACTTGGCTCTGCTACCTGAGATGTTGTGTTTGTTGTTATTGTTTTAATTGGTAAAGAACATAGAACATAGAACAGTACAGCACAGTAAAGTCCCTTCAGCCCACATGTTGTGCCGAACTTTTACCCTGATCCTAAGGTCTATCTGACCTCTACCCCTGCCTTATTTTATCATCAACAGACGGCATACTGTTTGATGCTGTTTCTCCCCTTCATTCTGGGCTGTGTCCTGCGATGTCTTAACTGCTTCTGTTAGGGTGAGGTGACGCTGTTCTACTGCTGCGAATGAGGCCTCTACCTGCCTGTTTTTGGCCTGGAACTCTTCCAATTCTCTACATGTAGAATGCAAAGTTGTTGCAAACAATGCAACAATATTCATCCCATTTGTGGCACACTATCCTTTCTGTTGGAGAAGGCAACTTCGTGCAAATATTCCTGTATGGATGCCTGTATAATTAACCCTCCTTTCTCTCTTTTTCTGATTATGACCATCCTCAATTTTTGCAGAGGCTCTAGTTGTGCTAGCAAATTAGATACAGACCGTAATCCAGAGTCTGTCGCATTCCATCCTGGAATACGGAAGTCTTCGGAGCATCAGGTTGCCTTTCCCTGTTCTTAACTACTTTTCTGATCCCATTCCTGGCCGCCAAAAATATCTCAAATCACAGCGTGTATCCAAGTGGTACTTTTCAGATTCAGGTAAATATGGTTAAGAGTAGGCTCAACAACAGCAATTTGCTTAAATATGAATGTTTATCAAGTAATAATAAATGATTATAATGGCAACAATAAATGATTACAGTGGTAATAATAAATGGAAGAGAAAAAGCAATTAAAAAAGCAAGTCTAACACCTTTCAAGAAAAAGCAACAAGTCTCATGTTCTTCTATCTGCTCGGGACACCTCAATCAATGGCTGGTTTGGAGGCTTGGGTTCATTCCTGGTACTGTTCATGATTCTGAGCCAAAGTGAAGTCCAGCAGCAGCAGTAGCAGCTTGGAACAAAATCCTCTCTCTCGTACAGTGCCACAGACAATGTGTAGAGAAAACAACAAATGCAGTAGACAAAGCTTCTGGCAGGCTCAGAAAACACAAGAGGGGGAAACAAGTGCAGGTGTCACCTTTGGCTCATAAAGGAATGTTCACAGGACTCATTCAAGGCCATATAAATTGCTGGATATTATTCTAAACTTTCCCATCCTGTACATTCTATTTTCATACAGCCATCAAATATCAGCATTAACTTTTAGCCTTTCAGCCAATGTTATACACCAGATTTGAGCTGACAAGTGGCAAGTAACATTTGTGCCACACTACTACTAGATTATGACCATCACCAATTAGAGACAATATAATCACAACCCTTGACATTAAATAGTGTTAACATCACTGAATGCCCCATTATCTACATCTTCGGAGTTTTCATTAATCAGAAACTCATTTGGACTCATTACTTAAATGCAGTGGCTACAAACACACTTCAAGGGCTAGTAATACTGAGGTGAGTAACTCACCTCCTGACTCCCCAAAGCCTGTCCACCATCCACAAGGCACAAGCCAGGAGCACGATGGAATACTCCCCACTTGCCCTGATGAGTGCATCTCCAATAACTCTCAAAATGCTTGACACCATGCAAGACAAGGCAGCCCGCTTGATTGGCACCACATCCACAAACATCCACTCCCTCCACCCCTGATGCTCAGTAGCAGCAGTGTGTATTATCTACAAGATGCAATGCAGAAATTCACAAAAGATCTTCAGACAGTACCTTCCAAACTCATGACTACTTCTCTCTAGAAGGACAAGGGCAGCAGACACATTTGAACACCATATTTTTCAAGTTCCCATCAAAGCCGCTCACCATCCTGACGTGGAGATATATCACTATTCCTTCACTTTTGCTGCATCCAAATCCTGGAATTCTTTCCCTAATGGCACTGTGGGTCAATCCACAGCAGGTGGGCTGCAGCGGTTCAAGAAGGCAGCTCACCACCACCAGTTTCTCAAGCACAATAGGGATGAGCAATAATTGCTGGCCCAGCCAGCGATGCCCACATCCCACAAAATTAATAAATTAATTACACCTGGAAAAACAGTGAATCGGATTATGATTTAAATGAAGACAAATTGTACAACAATGAATTTAAGAGGGCTATCAGTACTTGGTATACACATCATAAAATTCTTTAAAGTACAGCAAGTTTACCTTTATTACACAGGGAATGAAATATGAAAGCAAAATGTTTTGCACAGAATGTTTTGTAGAGGATGTTGGTGATATGATGTCTGAAATATCGTGGACAATCTTATTCTCATTTTTTAAAGAGAAGATACATGTACCCCTTAGAAGTATTTCTATGGAGATTCACTCAACTGACTTCTAGTGTGGGATTATACTGTCATGGTAAGTTGGGTCCATATCCATTGCAGTTTAGGAGAATAATAAGTGGATACTGAAAGGTTGTTTCCTTTTGTAAGTGGGACTTTCCTTTTGTAAGTTTTCTAAGACCAGGAGAATACTCTTGAAAATAGGAAGCCACGATTTTACTATGGAGAGGAGGAGAATGCTTTTTGTATCAGAGTCATGAATCTTTGGAACTCTGCCCCACTAATTAATGGAGACAGAATCATTGCACATGTTTAACACAGAGAAAGATCGATTATTGACAGGCAAAGGAGTCAAAGAATGTCTGGCCAACATGGGAATATGTAATTGAGCCCACAATAGCATCTGCCATACAGTCATAGAACTTTGAGTCAGTAAGCACAGAAACAGACACTTTGGTCCAACCTATCTGTGCTGAACATAATCCCAAACTAAACTAGTCCTACCTGCTTGCACCTGGCCCATATCTTTTGAAACCTTTCCTAATCATATACCCATCCAAATGTCTTTTAAACATTGTCATAGTACTCACATCCAACACTTCATCAGGAAGTTCATTCCACACGTGAACAACCCTGTGCATAAAAAGATTGCCTCATATATTTTTAAATCTATCTCCTATCACCTTAAAAATGTGTCCCCCAGTCTTGAAACTTCCCATCTCAGTGTTAGGTAGGATGTTACATGTTGGAAAATATTACAGCAGTGATCCAACTCTCGAAGGGTGTTCAGTGAAATCTCAGGACCATTCAAACACATTAATCATTGATGGTAATAATACAAATACATTTTATGTTGCACTTTCCTCAACCAGCAGACATTACAAAGTTCTTTGAAGCAAACGGGCATATTTTTAAATACACTTTCTGTCTGAACATTATTATAATGGAAGAAATGTTACTGGCAATTCCCAATTAGCAATCCCTCACAAACAGCATTGTGATAATGACCAAACAGCCCGAGCTTTGGATGTAAAACGTGTGATAAATATTCAATAGGACAATGAGATTTCTCACCTTACCTTTTTCAAAATAATGCCCATGCACCCAATAAATATTAGCCAAATCACGTCTTACATCTCTGTAGTTAGCTTTATTTATTCAAAGCATGATGTTCACCATTGAAGTATCTCACAGTGTAGCTTCAAAATAGTATGACCATGTCGCCTCAGATTATTTATCATGTTGTTTGGCAATACTGGAACAGAATTGAGTTTTTGCCCCTTAATCTGTTGCAGAACATTGTGCTCCAATAAAATAGTCGTAAATAAACGACAAATTCATATTCTACACCAACGTGTCAATTTGGTTGTGACAGTAATTATGACCACTAAAGTTTCCGATAAGTACCACGTTGCTATATTTATTCTATGCCACATCCAGCCATGATATTACTATAAAGGGGATGAACCCTGCAATAGAGATAACAAGAAGTACAGATGCTGGAGTCAGAGTCAATGTAGCGTGGAGCTGGAGGAACACGGCAGGTCAGGCAGCATCAGCCGAGCTGGAAAGTCGACGTTTCGAATTTACACACTTCATCACTTTCCTTCCTTAACGGACGTGAACAAACCAGTTGGGTATCTTTTTCCCTCAAAATCGGTAATGGATTCATAGTCATCATGAGGTTTTTAATTGCAGATATTTTATCTGATTTGAACCCGGTTCCCAAGAATTTTATCTGGGTCTGTGGATTAACAGTCTGGCGATAATACCACTTGGCCATAGATCAGTGGTATTGTTGGCAGTGCCCTGATCAGTGCCCAGAAATTGACTGCAGTTTCCTCAGGACATTTATATTCCTTAGCACTGTCAGCAGTTGATACCATTGCTTTGTCCGGCATTTCCAATCAGGCAGTTATGAATCACTGAATGACGAAATGTGCGTCGTTGTGTATTTCACATCATATTTACGCAGTGCTCCCGAAAAAAAAAAGTTCATTCTTCCAAACACGCAGCAGCTGAATAGCAGCTACAGTAAATTATTTGTTGCAAGATATTTCATTAAAATAAGAGAAACGAACGTGATATCAATTAATTACCTCCCTGGAGATGATCATGACCTATAAACCTAACAACGTTTCAATGAATTTCAGAAATCAGGCGGAAAGTCCGATAGAAATGCACGGAGTACCACAAGGTTTGGTGTTTGCGATTTACTATCCTATCATTGGAGCTATCGGGGTTCCAGGTAAAGTAATGTAGCTTATTCTTGTCATGAGAAATATTGTTTTGTTGTGTTAATTCTCTTCGTTTACTTGTAGTGTATTGCCATCTCGCACACACGTCCTTTCTCCAATTTAATGGGAAGTGTTTACTGCTGTTCAACATTTCGAGTGATTCTTTAACCTGCTGTAGCTTCTCTCTTACATTGGTATTTTCCGTTTCAATAGTGCTAACACAATTTTATTCTTTAACACTCTTTTATTCATTGTTATGGTTTTTTTTCGACATTAACAGTATTATAGCAAACATTTAACAGTGCCATTTCTCTCCTTAATGGACATAGATTATTCACATCGTTTTTACATTTCTACTATTTCCTGCGAAATGTAGTATCTCAGTGCTTAAATTGTTCAGTTTCTCCTATCTACTTCTAACATCACAAAGTGTTAACGTAATACTATCGTTGTTAAAGTATGTGAGTTGTCACACTGGTTTCTTTATGTAAATACAATTTTATTGCATTGCTCCGAATACTTACCTTAGTGGAAATCGACGTTTGCTCTATTTTTAAACTGCTACTGACGTTTCATCATCACTTTGCAATCCCTGAGAACGTGCAAACCACTGTGCTTTCAATATTCTTCCACTGTGTGAGTTCACATAGCGAAATCGAGATGCACATGTGGAGACATTGTGTTGTCACTGTTCATTGATGGTGAATGATCATATTGCAGTCGCGGTGTGAATGAAAATGTACATTTCCTGCAAATTCTCTTCGATTAAATCTAATAATGACCAAAAATAAGCCACTGATTGAAAGGATTGAATGATTGAATGACTTGGTCCTGGAATTCATGAAAGATGTTTTTGAAGGGACATGAGTGTAGCAATACGTCGACCGAATATTTTCAATTGCGATTGGATTTTTCACCAACTGACTTCTTGCCATTTGACAGTTCTACTGACTGAGAAAGAAACAAACAAAATGATCATGACGTTAAAATTGCGACTTATGTAACGTCATGTCTGAAAATATAAAGTGGTGTCAAATGTCTATTCATCTTCCTCTCTGCGCATTTTTTTGAAAACGTGGCCACTAATTTCAACAATCCAAAAATAATTTTGCGTTCTGAGGAAGGGTCATCCGACCCAAAACGTTAACTCTGATTTCAGTTCACAGATGCTACTAGACCTGCTGAGCATTTCCAGCAATTTCTGATTTCTTTTTCCCTGATGTACAGCATCCGCAGTTTTTTTTCCGATTTTTATTTCATAATTCTACTTTCGTTTGGAAGAGCTAGCTTTCAACCTCAATGAGACATATGACGTGTTCTTCCATGTTTCCACTTCTGGTTTGTAATTTATTCATAAAGGATCTTAACTCTAATTCTTAAATGACGTTATTCTTGGATGCTGAGTGTTCATTTATTTGTGCTTCCTGTTCCGTCCTCATCGTCTTTGGTTCTTATTCTATAATTTTATTTCAACATTTCAATAAATCAAGATGTCATTGAGTTCATGCATCAACACAATTATTTCCACAATGTTAAATTTGGAAAAAGAAGATAAAAAAGTGTTATTTTAAAGATGGAAGCAAGATAATGCATCATTAATTGTGAGTTCGCGTGTTAACTGTTCGCATTTCCTGTTGCTGCTCATGTTATGCTCAACGTTTCATCTTTTAAATAATATTCAATGTTCAAATTCGAATATGCAAGAAAAGCTGTGTTATCATACAATTCAGGCTCCAAAACAGTGCTGTCTTAGTTTCCAGATCACCTGCAGCTGGATTGCTATACATTCTTATCAGCCTCGATAGTTGTACAGACTTCTAAAGCATGGGCTGAGTTACTCAGACAGGTATTGTACGCTCACATGTTGTACGGATGATAATGACAAGAGCAGCAACCACTGTCCATCTCTAACTGCCCTTAAATCCCGATTTCTGACAGCACCAGTTTCTGAGACGGAATCCTCAATCGTTCATGCATGGGTGCCAAATCTACATATCCTATGCCAGAGATTTAGATGTTCCACGGCTGAATCTGCATCTGCAGGTTTAATGAGAGCTTCAGCGTCACGTCTTCATCTTGAAGCTGAGCATTTTCCATCCCTCCTAGAGTCTTCCAAGTGTGAACAGTTGCAACTGGCAAAGCCACTGCCAGCTGTATCATTTTGTCTATGCTGTTTTCATTGAATATCAACTCTGTCGGAATCGCTTATGCATACCGAGCGTATCTGGTGTATGGAGGATGCAACGGGACGTTTTGTACCCTTTTCATCTCTTCAGAGGCGAAGGGGAGCTGCACCTCATAATCACCTGGCTGCTCTTGTTCTTGACATTCAAGTGAGAATGAGTGAAGAGTGTAGGGCGTTGCCTTGTAATCACCAATGTTCGGAGCTCTAGCTAATCAAGGAAACTGGAATAAACATCATATATTTCACCAGACAGAGTCTTTTCGTGAATGTCATTTAGATATTTTGTCCACTAACACATACGCAAAATAATGATTGTCTTACCTGTCTTTATGGCTCTTTAGTTATGCTTCAGTGCTTTTCTTTCTTTTGGATTTTCATGAAATTTCTTGAACATGATACGGCACTCTGGTTCTTCTCAATTTAACTTATAATTAATTGCTACTACAAGTATAATTTATCTATAACCTAAACTATCTCAAAATATCATCTCCTCTATTTATAAGCAGGATTTGTTCACCTGAACTGCATAACTTTTCCACCTTTACCATGTCAATGCTGTTGCTTGATTTTGAGACCAATCCCAATTAATACCTTTGACCACACAATTCCTCTGTCATTTAATGCTCAGGTCACAATTCTTAAATTGACAATGTTAACAGTCACAGAATGAATAGAATCTTATTCCGTTATTTTTGCTGTAACTGAGTGAAATTAGCCACACAGTATTCCTACTGGGGACTTATCACACTTGTATTATGATTTTAAAAAAGAATGTTTATCTTTTAGGTCTCTTGGTGAATTATCACTTACAAATCACAATTGAATTGTTGTTGTGTTTGTTCACAGTGTTCCTAGGAGTGATTTAAAAGAATATTTGACAGTGGAAATTCATTTCTATTATGCTGCAGTACCTGCTAGAAATTGAATTGCATTGCTATCGTCACCTAAATCTAGTTATCTTGTACTATTGACATTGCACAAGAATGCACAGAGACTATTTTCCACAGCTTATAGATTCAAATATTAAAATGTCAAATAATTCTGACTGAATTTTCTGAATAGATTTATTGAAAGAAATTCTCCATCAGCAATCATTCTTAGGTATATTATGAAAGGAGTGGGGGCTGTTTGGTGAATAATTAGCATTTATTCTAAATTTGACGTTTCATTTTCTGTCAACATCACATTGAAGAAAACATGCAAATATATTTTCAGTGGAAAAAAATACAGTAAATTATTGGATATGCAATTTTCAATTCTGAGTTGTAATCAGTCATATCATAAGTTTACAATTGTATTGATGAATATTGTGGCTATGTTCAGTAATATTTTGTTAATGCAGACCCTTTGTCATTATTTTTTCTTTTAATCACTCTTATGATGAATTGGATCAATTTGTGATGTCTTCCAGTTCTCTGCTTGGTTTAAACTCATAACTTTTCTTCATTATGTAATTGAAATGATTTAATTGTAATATAAATAATTGCTTAAAAAAACTAAAATACCTTTTCCTTACCTTAAGGTTTATATTACAGGACTGGGCTTGTCTCAAATGCATCAAATCCATGCAGAAAACTGTAAACATAATATTTGCAGGAGTCAAGCTAGTAACAATCATGTTCTCATTTGCTATTGAATATATACATACACCGTTTCTCTTTCACTATGTATTTTTCTCTTTTTCAGCCAACCTGACAGTGATTGTGATCTTGTCTCAACAAATGCGGTCTCTCTACATGTATCATATATTATCTAGTGTCCATGGCAGCAATAGATCTCTTGGTCATGATTACTGCTGTAATATTAAGCCGAATTGCTGGAATTTACTTCCCATTCAATTTTTTGTCCATCACACCACTGTGCATTCTCCGTGCTGCCTTAATATATGCAGCTATTGACAGTTCTGCATGGTTAACAGTTGCTTTCACCTTTGATCGGTTTGTGGCCATTTGTTGTCAGAAACTGAAAATGAAATATTGCACCAAGAAGACGGCAGCACTTGTTATAGGAATTGTGTCAGTTCTGAGTTGTGTAAAAAGTTCCTTCATGTATTTCATATCAGAACCAATATACATAATTGACAATACACCCTGGTTTTGTAATATTAAAAAAGAATTTTATACATCATCCACTTGGGCTGCATATGATTGGATTCAATCCATTGTAACCCCATGTCTTCCCTTCATCCTGACTTTGCTGCTCAATGTTCTCACTGTCAGACACATTCTTGCAGCAAATAGAGCCCGCAAGAGACTTCGGAGCCATAACAAAGGAGAAAATCAGTGATTCAGAGATGGACAAATGGCGTAAGTCCATTGTGTTACTCTTCGCCATTTCAGGCACCTTCATCCTGTCATATTTCTTATTTTTTATAACAGTGCTCTATTTCTGATTTGCAAATCTGACTTACTTCTCAAATTCTAATCAAACTGCATTCATGCTGGAGCAAAGTGGATATACACTTCAGTTTATGAATTCATGCATCAACCCGTTTATTTATGCAGGGACACAGAGAAATTTCAGAGAGGAGGCAAAGAAAGGCCTGTCTTATCCGTTGAATGTATTCATTAAATTATTCAAATTTAACTAGTAAAATTAAATATGAAGTCTCCAATACTTTTCAAGATGAAATGTATATTAAACACCAATGTATCTTCTTCTAACCTGCTTTTTTTCTTCTTGTTCCTCAGGCAATGTGTGTGTTTAGAAATGTATACAGAACCTTAATTCCTGTGCCATTCAGTTTGGCAAGCTCTGTGATGTTAATTCCCAGTTCTCTGGTTCTTGCTAACTCAGAGCTGGGTTCCAAAAACCTTGCAGGCAATTATGAATCAACATGTAACACTTCATGATGGTGTTAGCACATTTTGAAAACTATATCTTTCATTTGGTGCAACTATCATTCGTGAAGTTAATGCTTTTTGCCAATCCATAACTTACTTTTCAAGACGCATGCATCATTGAACTCTTGGGTCTGGATGAATTCTATTTTTCATACATGCATCGTAAATCCATCTTGAAACCATGTCAGATGATCTATTTCTTGCTATTACCTTTCCAGGTGTACCACAACAGTTTCATGCTCAGCATGGCACTGCCATCTGACGGACAATGAAAAGCCCAAAATTATCATGCCCTAAGCATTTGTTTAACTGAGTCTGACTATCCGATTCTTGGTATCTACAAATGACCTGTTTTAAGGGAATCAAATAAAACATTTCCCATTTTGTTCCTCTCAGAAAACTGGGTATGATGCGTGTTTTAAGGAGGAGGCCTAGAGGCTCCAAGGTGGTTGAGAAGAGTTCAGTGAGTCGGAAAGCACATGACAGATGGAGTACAAAGGAGGGTAATGTCATATTATACATAAGAAGTGCATATATGAAGAAGGAATCTGCTTATCCTTGTAAACTATTTAATCCAAGTAAACAGGCAAGCACAGTAAGCAATTGGAAATAAAATGGCACTTTATGCAGGATAGTTGAGTCTGAAGTATGGATTACTTACTGCAGTTATACAGGTTTGTGGTAGGACCATAACTGGAAAATTACACACAATGTTTGTCCTCCTACCTTAGAAGAGTTATACTTGGAATAGATGTATTGCAATGGAGCTTAGCTGGCATGATACCAGTTTGGCAGAACTTCACAATGGGAAGTGATTAGTTCAGCTTGTCTATATTCAATTGAGGTTTGAATCATCAGAGTGCATCTGATTGAAACAGATATAATTCTGACAGTACTGGACAGATTAGATGCAACGGTGATGTTTTCCCTGGCTGGGCACTCTCGAATTAGGGGACACAGTCTTACGATCCAGTGTTGAAATACAGAATCATGTAATATGGAAGCAGCTCTTCTGTCCATCAAGTGTGTACCACCAAAGATATAACACTATCAGTGCTGGTTCTACTTGTCTACACCACACCCATAGCCTTGAATGTAAGGGCACTCAGGTACTTTCGGAAGGTTTCCCACCTCAACTACACACACAGGCAATGCATTCCAGAACTTCACCAGCTTCTGGGTGAATTTTGTCTCTCTCAACTTCCTTCTAAATCCCATGCCTTCCACTTTTAAAACACCCTACTTATTGTTGGCCCTTCAACTAAGGGGAACAGTTACTTCCATTCACTTTCACCATGCACTTCATAATGTTATATGCTAGAGGTTCCTCTTCAACTTTCTCTTCGATAAAGAACACGTCCTGAGTTAATCCAGCTTCACTTCATAGCGGAAATGATCCATCCCAGGCAACATCCTGGTGAGTCTCCTCTGTGCCCCCTTCCAATCACGTTCTTCTTATCCAGTGACCCGAACTGCACTCAGTACTCCAGCTAAGGTTAATCAAGGTTTTGTACACCTCCAAAATGATTTTCTCTTATAATCTATATCACAATTCTGAAAGCCTTCTTAACTTCAATGATCTGTGGACAAGCAACTCAAGCTGAACCTGTTCCTTTGTGTTTCCTATAGTTCTATGATTTATTAAATACTGCACTGTTTGGTTCCTTCTATCAAAGCACACCACCTCACATTTATCAAGGTCAGATTCTATCTGTCACTGATGTGCCCAGCTGAGCAATGTGTTCCAGTAAACTTACATCTTCCTCTTCACTGTCCACCACGGGATCAATTTCTGCATCATCGGAAAGCTTACTTACCATTGCTCTCAAGTTATCGTCTGCATCGTTTACGAATATCACAAACAATAAGGGGCACAGCATAGATTCTGTGTTACGCCAGGGCACAGCAGCTCCCGTCACACAAATGGCCTTCGAAGACCTCACACTGTCTCCTGTAACTACCCAACTTTGGATCTATGTTGACAAATTAACCTGGATTTCAAGAGCTTTTACCTTCTTTATCAGTTTCCCATGGACTTTGTCAAAGGCTTTGCTGAAATCCATGTAAAGCACATTAACTACCTATCCTCGTCCAACACTCGATCACCTCTTCAACAAAGGAAAAAAACCTACAAAAAGAGCAAAGTAGAATAATCGCATTTCATTTGTCATCAAATGAAAAATGAAGCCGCACGCTGAGCATCGATTGAGGTAATAACTTATTGCATTATACAATCTATTTTCTTCACTGTGATCATTCAAAGTTCGAACATTTCATGCTTTTATTTAACTGTGTTAAAATTTAGGAATAAATCTGATTTCATTACCCTTACAAACCGTGTCTTCCTGTTTGCCACAATTCAGGCTTTAAAATTACAAACATATGTCCTCTCGTTTTTACGTTCAATTAAAGTAAATCGGCGCTTCAAAGCTCTCCTGTAATTTTAAACAGTCTGATTTTAAAAGCTGTTAAGACTTTCTGTAGTGTGAATACTCCATTAAATATATATGATATCAAAAGAATAAAATCGGCCGAATGAATATTAAATATAGAAAGAAGGACAGGGCGTTGAGAGATGAGTACTAAGACCTAGAAGTAAGACACAAATACACACTCCTTCACTTAGTTATACTTTTTTAAAAAGGCGTAGTGCAATCGGAGATAACAAAGTGTGGAGCTAGATGAACGCAGCAGGCCAAGCAGCATCTTAGGAGCACAAACGTTTTCTGATGAAGGGTCTAGGCCCGAAACGTCAGCTTTTGTGCTCCTAAGATGCTGCTTGTCCTGCTGTGTTCATCCAGCTCCACATTTTGTTATCTCGGATTCTCCAGCATCTGCAGTTCCCAGTATCTCTCATTATGAAACTGATTGTTTTCCACATTAAAACTTCTCGTTTTACAATCTTGCAGTTCCCGTGCTTTGTTCAGAGAGGTGATGACTGAGGATCGAAGTGTAGGCCTCATGACCAGCATTTAACTTTTAATTAGAGACTTTCATGGAATTAAATTTGCTTTCTTTTGGAGTTTCTGCTATGGCAGACCAATTGTGATTTGGTGCCCAAATCGTTACCTGGGACCTTGGGGTGGCAGATATGTGACAGTATCACTAGACTATTGCCTTCACATCCCCTCCCTAAGCTTGCTTTCACTGAGAATTAAGTCTGGCCAGTTCACTTTCCAATTATTGTTACATTACTGGTTCACAAAGTATCCAAAAAAATGCACTTCTTTTTGTTTGTTTTACAATTTTCCAGATTCTGTCCTCGTGTGATATGGTGCCTACCTTATGCGGAAACATCAGCAGATAAGTCCACATTTACGGCATTGTAGGTGAATGTAGGTTATATTATGCACTTATTATGATAACCCAGAAGGTGCAGATTTTGTTTTAAAACAGGCTTTTCCAATTTAATGCGAACGGTAGGTTTCTTTTCTTTAAGGCTTTTGCTGGACGATGTAATATTCTGCTATTTGGACCGTGGAATTTCGCTAGATTTAGGGCAGGGCTGAAGAGTTCGGCTTTATTTTGTTTCTTAATAGAGTTAATGACAGTAGAATCAAACAGGAAAGTACGGTTAATTCCACGATCGGATAAGTTGTGATCCCATTGAAAGACTGAGCTGGTGTGATGGGCAAAATAGCGTTCCCTCACTCCAGTTCGTATGTTCTTACAATTGAAACAACTTACACAGTCATTTTTGTTTTTATGTCCTGTCGTAATTGAATTCGATGTGTAGTTAACTGTGGTGTTTCACAGTTCTCTGCATTGGATTCCTGTATAAATTCCTAAATAGGTACTACGACTTAGGAATTGTAACACGTATGCTTTCCTGTAGTAAAAACATTGGATTATCGGAATTTGAACCTGCAGACGTTATTTCCTGCTATTTCTGGGGAAATGTACACTGTGTGTCAATTGGAACGGGGAGAAAAATCCTAAGAATGGAAGCAAATAAAGTGGCATATTTTCTCCTGTTCACCTCTGGATTGTTCTGCTTCACTCCCTTGCTGTGAGATCGGAGTCTTCTGAGCGTTATAGTAGCCATGCACTGTGTCCAATGGCTAGAGCACTGAGCAGGGAAATCAGCAGGAATGGACGAAATGCATTTAGTATAAATTTAGCTAGTAAAATAGTCTCCATGCAACTGAAATATGAACAAAGTTTTTCTGTTGCAGCACCATGATATGTTGTCACCGACAGACATCAGCTCATGTTTGAAGTGAAAGAGGACATTAATCAAATGACAAAGCTCACAGGCCAGTGCTATTGTTTCCTTCGCTCTGTCTGTGGGAGGAATTCAGGAATGAATCTCGCCTCATTGCGCATTATGTGGTTCCAGCCGAAGCAAGAACATTTAAATGTTCTGGTTGTGAGAAGACCTTTAAAAATGCAGGAGTTTTCTTTAAGAGTTAGCAGCGATTCACATTGAAGAGAAGCTCTTCAGCCGCACTTAGTGTGGAAAGTCATCCAGGTCCACTGTGCACCAGTGATCACAATGGGGGGTGGGATTGCTGCGCAGACATTCCGAGTACAAGAAAAGATGCATTTGTTCATATTGACAGGACGCCATTTTGTTGTACTTGTTGGAAGAAATGTTTTTTGAAATGCAAGTGATCTGTTTCAAAAAGATCAAGTTCACACTGTTGAAAATCCTGTTTAGATTATGGGAAGGGATTTGGTCAATTGACTCATCCTGATAAGTCATCAACGAGTTCACACCAACTAAAGATCTTCCAAATTCTCAGACTGCGGGATGTGCACCAAAAGTTCCCTGGAACTGACGACCCACCAACGTGTTTGCAGTAAATTCACACAGGGAAGAGGTCACTTAACTGCACTGATTGTTGGAGCAAATGCATTCAGTCAGATCCTTCCTATCGCTGTTACCTTCTGTAGCCGTATGAGGCAGACTGCTCAGATCCTTGCTCCAAGTGCTCAGATGTTCTTGGTTTCCACTGTCTGCATTTCTGAACCCCTGAAGGTCCAGATAAAGACTCTTCCACTGGTACCTGCACAGGAGCAGGTTCTCTGTTAGAAATGGAGGCATTGTGTCAGGTCTCAGCTGAGGATTTGGGTTAAACAATGAGAAGTGGAGTATGTTTAAATTGGTGATCCAACTTCATTTCTTTCATTCTTCTTTTGGAGTAGTGTCACATCATTACTTCCTCTCTGCAAAAGAACAGCTCATTGTAGGCCAGGCCAAGCCTTGTTAAAATATAATAAGAAGAAACTCCAGACCATAATGTTTTTCTTATTTTGAAGGTAAGTGGAAGGTATTGAGTTCTGGATGCAATACAATTGATTGAAAAACCAGCCTTGAAATATATATATTATATGTGTGTGTGTATACATATATATATGATACACACACACACACACACACACACACACACACACACACATTATATCAGAGTAACACTACACAACGATCAAACGCTGGACACTTCCAGAAAAAGACAATTTAAGTGGGTTCATAGCTAAGTCTCACCATTCATCAAATAACAACTAAGTTGAGTTGTGAGGCTTAAATTGCTTCCTTGAGGGGCTTTATTTTGGTTGCTAATGCTATAAAGTTTAAGCCATTGTTCCAATACTTGATTGTGAGATTTCTTAATTATTGGAAAAATTAAAGGTAATTTGGGGTGATTTACCCAGAACAAGGCCCTGGGAATTTTTGCACTTATATGTCTGCTAAAACAACTTATATACCCTCCTTCGTAAAGTTAACATGATCTTAGAACCTCATGATCACAGCCAAAACCTCCAGTTACTGTGACTTTGTCATTTGTGAGAAATATTCATTGAAGAATTCACCTGCATCTCTGGATCCACGCACAGATTGATTAGATTAGATTCCCCGCAGTGTGGAAACTGGCCCTTCAGCCCAACTGCCCCTTGATATATCCCACCCAGACCCATCCCCTACAACCCACACACCCTGGAATACTACAGGCAATTTAGCATGGCCAATCCACCCAGCCTGCACATTTTTGGACCGTGGGAGGAAACCAGAGCACCTGGAGGAACCCACGCAGACACGGGGAGAATATGCAAACTCCGCACAGACAGTCGCCTGAGGCTGTAATCAAAACTGGGTCCCTAGTGCTGTGAGGCTGCAGTGCTAACCACTGAGCCACCGTGCTGCCCACAGTTTGTCCCTTTATTTTCTAATAAGTCCTATTCGCTCCGCAGTAATTCTCCTACTCTTAATATACTTATAAATTGCCTACCTAATTCTCTCCACCAAAGATATTATGTGGCCTTTCTTTGCCATCTGTTTCTCTTCTTAAGCACCCCAACACCACCCCCCCCCCACCCAACACACACACACACAAGCTTTACTCCTGAGGAGCCTCCCTTGTTTTTTAATGTTTTGCACCCAACATATGCTTACTTCTCTTTCCTTATGAATCTTTCAATATCCCTTGACATCCAGGATTTTCTGTAGTTTCTGCCCTTGGCTTTCGCTCTCAGAAGAACATGTTTGCCCTGAACTCTTACTATATTACTTTTAAAAGACACTTACTTTACAATTGTATGCTTACTTGTCAGCTGCTTGGACCTAGCACAGAATATTTGCATTCTACATAGTCACAGCAGAGGCTCTAGATGACCGGAAAATAGCTTATGTTGTTACTTTTTAAAGAAGGGCAACAGGGATAATCTGGAAAATTACAGGCCTTTGAGCCTTGTGGCAGTGGCAGGGGAATTATTGGAGAAGATTCTTAGAGACAGGATTTACTCATTTTTGGAAAGTATGGGCCTATACAGGCTGTGTGGCATTTTGCAGGGGAGGCCGTCTGTCAGAAACTTGATTGGAAATGATGAAGATGAATGATGAGTGTAGGATGGATGATATGGTCTATATGGGCTTTAGCAAAGTCCTCAGGCAGGCTGGCACAGATTGTGAAGTCACATGGGATCAGCAGTGAGCTGGTAAATTTGATAAAGGAATAGCTTGGCCATAAAAGACAGGGATTAAGGGTGGAAGATTGTTTATCCTACTGGAGATCTGTCACCAGTGGTGTTCCATAGAGAGCAGTGCTATAGGACTCTATTGTTTTGAATATACATATGATTTGTAGGACAATGTAGGTTGTCTAATTAGTAAATTTGTGGAGGACACAAATATTGGAGGAGCTTCAAATAGTGAGGAGAATTGCCAGAGTAAACAGCAGGATATAGACAGGATGGAGACTTGGGCAGATAAATGGAATGGTGGATGGAATTTAATTTGAACAAATGTGTGGTGATGCATTTGGGAAAGTCTAATGCAGGATGCAAGTATACAGTAAATGGCAGAATATGTCGAAGCTTCGACATAGAGTGGATTGAGGCATAAAGGTCTAAAGTTCCCTAAAAGTAGCAAAACAAGTGGTCACAGCAGTCTAGAAGGCACATGGAATGTGTGCCTTCGTTGATCAAGGCATAGAGTATAAATTTGGTAAGTCATGTTGCAGCTGTATAGAACTTTAGTCAGGCTACATTTGGAATATTGCATACAGTTCTGCCTGCCAGCTACCACAAGGACGCAGAGGCTTTGGTGAGGACACAAAAAAGACTCATGACGGATGTGGTCTGGTGTGGAAGGTATCAGCTATGAAGAGGAATTGGGAAAATTTGGTCTGTTTTCACTTGAATATCAGAGGCTGAGGAGTGACCTAAAAGAAATTGATAAATATTATGAGAGAAATGGATAGAATAGATAGTCAGAGTGATTTTTTTCCTTCCCCGGGCAGAAATGACAATGACTTAGGGACATTAAATATAAAAGAAGGAATACTCAAAGGAGATATGAGAGGCAAGTATCTTTTTCTTCGTGGTCAGTGCCTGGAATGCATTGCCAGAGCAGGTGCTAGAAGCTGATACAATAACAAAGTATGAGGTATCTTGACGGATCCATGAAAAGGCTTAAAGAATGGGAGGTTACAGACCATTTAGAGACAAAACAGTAACAAGATGTAGAGCTGATGAACACAGCAGGCCAAGCAGCATCAGAGGGGCAGAAAGGTTGACGTTTCTGTCCTCAAACCTTCTTAGGGAGGTGGAAAGAAGATAGACACAGGAGAAGGTAGGTGGAGAGGAGACAAACAGGTCAAAGAGGTGGGGATGGAGCCATTAAAGGCGAATGTAAGTGGGGAGTTAAGGATGAGATAGGTCAGTCCAGGGAGGATGGATAGGTCAACGAGGTGAGATGAGGTTAGTAGGTCGGAGATGGGGGACGGGCTTGAGGTGGGAGATGGGGATAGGAGGGAGGAGGGACAGGATGGAGAGGCAGGGATGAGCTGGCCTGGTTTTGGGATGTGGTAGATGTTCATTTTTCAAGGACTGCAACTTCCCCCCCCCCATCAGTGGTTGAGAACGCCCTCGACCGTATCTCCCCCCATCAGTGGTCGAGAATGCCCTCAACTGTATCTCCAGCATTTCCTGCTACTCATAACAATCAAAACAGAATTCCTCTTGGCCTCGGCCCCATCAACCTCCAAATCCAACATATCATCCTCCAACAGTGTTGGAGTGCGAGCAGCAGCGGAGGCAAGACGGACCCGGAAGACTGCAGCTAAGGTAAAGCAGTTTATTTTTAAAATTACTTACCGATAGCGGGCAGCGGTGTTTTTTTTTCCTCTTTCAGAGAAGGAGCGGGAGCACCAGAGGAACAGACGAGGACCAGAGGGGCAGCCGGGAAGGAAAGCAGTGACCATATATATCAGCAAGATTTGAATGGAGCTGTTTTTGTAAGGTGTGTTCAGGAGGGTTTCCTAACGCAGTACGTTGACAGGCCGACGAGGGGAGAGGCCATTCTAGACTTGGTGCTCGGAAACGAGCCGGGGCAGGTATCAGATCTTGTGGTGGGAGAGCATTTTGGTGATAGTGACCATAACTGCCTCACATTCTACATAGCTATGGAGAAGGAGAGGATTAGGCAAAATGGGAGGATATTTAATTGGGGAAGAGGAAACTATGATGCGATTAGACATGAGTTAGGAAGCATGGACTGGGAGCAGTTGTTCCATGGTAAGGGAACTATAGACATGTGGAGATGGTTTAAGGAACAGTTGTTGGGAGTGATGAGTAAATATGTCCCTCTGAGACAGGCAAGAAGGGGTAAGATTAAGGAACCTTGGATGACGAGAGCGGTGGAGCTTCTAGTGAAAAGGAAGAAGGTAGCTTACATAAGGTGGAGGAAGCTAGGGTCAAGTTCAGCTAGAGAGGATTACATGCAGGCAAGGAAGGAGCTCAAAAATGGTCTGAGGAGAGCCAGGAGGGGGCACGAGAAAGGCTTGGCAGAAGGAATCCGGGAAAACACAAAGGCATTTTACACTTATGTGAGGAATAAGAGAATGGTCAAAGAAAGAGTAGGGCCGATCAGGGATAGCATAGGGAACTTGTGTGTGGAGCCTGAGGAGGTAGGGGAAGCCCTAAATGAGTTTTTTGCTTCTGTCTTTACGAAAGAAACCAACTTTGTAGTGAATGAAACCTTTGAAGAGCAGGTGTGCATGCTGGAATGGATAGAGATAGACGAAGCTGATGTGCTGAAAATTTTGTCAAACATTAAGATTGACAAGTCGCCAGGCCCGGACCAGATTTGTCCTCGGCTGCTTTGGGAAGCGAGAAATGCAATTGCTTCGCCACTTGCGAAGATCTTTGCATCCTCGCTCTCCACTGGAGTCGTACCTGAGGACTGGAGAGAGGCAAATGTAATTCCTCTCTTCAAGAAAGGAAATAGGGAAATCACCGGCAATTATAGACCGGTAAGTCTCACGTCTGTCGTCTGCAAGGTGTTAGAAAGGATTCTGAGGGATAAGATTTATGACCATCTGGAAGAGCATGGCTTGATCAAATACAGTCAACACGGCTTTGTGAGGGGTAGGTCATGCCTTACAAACCTTATCGAGTTTTTTGAGGATGTGACTAGAAAGGTTGATGAGGGTCGAGCTGTGGATGTGGTGTATATGGACTTCAGTAAGGCATTTGATAAGGTTCCCCATGGAAGGCTCATTCAGAAGGTCAGGAGGAATGGGATACAGGGGAACTTAGCTGCTTGGATACAGAATTGGCTGGCCAACAGAAGACAGCGAGTGGTAGTAGAAGGAAAATATTCTGCCTGGAAGTCAGTGGTGAGTGGGGTTCCACAGGGCTCTGTCCTTGGGCCTCTACTGTTTGTAATTTTTATTAATGACTTGGACGAGGGAATTGAAGGATGGGTCAGCAAGTTTGCAGACGACACAAAGGTCGGAGGTGTCGTTGACAGTGTAGAGGGCTGTTGTAGGCTGCAGCGGGACATTGACAGGATGCAGAGATGGGCTGAGAGGTGGCAGATGGAGTTCAACCGGGATAAATGCGAGGTGATGCATTTTGGAAGGTCGAATTTGCAAGCTGAGTACAGGATTAAGGATAGGATTCTTGGCAGCGTGGAGGAACAGAGGGATCTTGGTGTGCAGATACATAGATCCCTTAAAATGGCCACCCAAGTGGACAGGGTTGTTAAGAAAGCATATGGTGTTTTGGCTTTCATTAACAGGGGGATTGAGTTTAAGAGTCGTGAGATCTTGTTGCCGCTCTATAAAACTTTGGTTAGACCGCACTTGGAATACTGCGTCCAGTTCTGGGCGCCCTATTATAGGAAAGATGTGGATGCTTTGGAGAGGGTTCAGAGGAGGTTTACCAGGATGCTGCCTGGACTGGAGGGCTTATCTTATGAAGAGAGGTTGACTGAGCTCGGTCTCTTTTCATTGGAGAAAAGGAGGAGGAGAGGGGACCTAATTGAGGTATACAAGATAATGAGAGGCATAGATAGAGTTGATAGCCAGAGACTATTTCCCAGGGCAGAAATGGCTAGCACGAGGGGTCATAGTTTTAAGCTGGTTGGTGGAAAGTATAGAGGGGATGTCAGAGGCAGGTTCTTTACGCAGAGAGTTGTGAGAGCATGGAATGCGTTGCCAGCAGCAGTTGTGGAAGCAAGGTCATTGGGGTCATTTAAGAGACTGCTGGACATGCATATGGTCACAGAAATTTGAGGGTGCATACATGAGGATCAATGGTCGGCACAACATTGTGGGCTGAAGGGCCTGTTCTGTGCTGTACTGTTCTATGTTCTATGTTCTATAACATTTCTGCCATCTGCAATCTGACCCCAGTACCAAAGACACTTTTCCCTCCCCACCCTTATGCACTTTCTGGAGGGACCACTCTCTCCATGACTCGCTTATCTGCTCCACACTCCCTTCCAGCCCCACCACCTTGGGCACTTTTCCCTGCAAATGAAGCACGTGCTACTCCTGCCCGTATACCTCACCCTGATCCCAGGCCCAAGGAAGACTTTTCGCATCAAACAGATGGTCACTTGCACATCTGTTAATGTGATATGCTGTATCCGACATTTCCATGACATTCTGGTGTACTGGAGTTCGAATCCTGCCACGGCAGATAGTGGAGAGATAATAGGACCTGCAGATGCTGGAGAATCCGAGACAACAAGGTGTAGAGCTGGATGAACACAGCAGGCCTGGAATTTGAATTCAAGAAATATCTGGAAATTTTGGCAAACAGAAATGGGGGAGGGGAAGGGATTCTGAAATAAATAGGGAGAGAGGGGGAGGTGGATAGAAGATGGATAAAAGAGAAGATGGGATGAGGGGAAACAGACAGTTCAAAGAGGTGGGGTTAAGCCAGTGAAAGTGAATGTAGATGGGGAGTTGGGGGCGGGGTGATACATCAGTCCAGGGAGGATGGACAGGTCAAGAAGCCGGGATAGTGGGAACTGCAGATGCTGGAGAATCCGAGATAGCAAAGTGTGGAGCTGGAGGGAAGCAAATGTTGTTCCTCTTTTCAAGAAAGGGGATAGGGAAATCCCTGGAAATTACAGACCAGTCAGTCTTAAGCCTGTGGTCAGCAAGGTTTTGGAAAGAATTCTGAGGGATAGGATTTATGACTATTTGGGAAAGCATAGCATGATTAAAGGGAGTCAGCATGGATTTGCGGGGGGCAGGTCATGCCTTACAAATCTTATTGAGTTCTTTGAGGAGGTCACGAGACAGGTTGATGAGAGTTGAGCAGTGAATGTGGTGTACATGGACTTCAGGAAGGCATTTGATAAAGTTCCCCACAGCAGGCTCATTCATAAAGTCAGGAGGTATGGGATACAGGGTGATTTGGCTGTCTGGATTCAGAATTGGTTGGCTGACAGGAGGCAGAGAGTGGTTGTAGATGGTAACTATTCTGCCTGGAGGTCAGTGCTGAGTGGTGTCCCACAGGGCTCTGTCCCTGGGCCTCTGCTCTTTGTAATTTTTATAAATGACTTGGATGAGGAGGTTGAGGGGTGGGTTAGTATGTTTGCTGATGACACAAAGGTTGGAGGAGCCGTTGATAGTATCGAGGGCTATTGCAGGCTTCAGCGAGACATTGACAGTATGCAGAGCTGGGTTGAGAAATGGCAAATGGAGTTCAACGTGGATAAATGCGAAGTGATGCATTTTAGAAGGTTGAACTTAAATGCTGAATATAGGATTAAAGGCAGGATTCTCGGCAGTTTGGAGGAACAGCTGGATCTTGGTGTTCAAGTGCATAGCTCCCTCAAAGTTGCCACCCAAGTGGATAAGGTTGTTAAAGAAAGCATATGGTGTTTTGGCTTTCATTAACAGGGGGATCGATTTTAAGAGCCGCGAGGTTTTGCTGCAGCTCTACAAAACCCTGGTGAGACCACACTTGGAATATTGTGTCCCGTTTTCGATCCCCTATTATAGGAAAGATGTGGAGGCTTTGGAGAGGGTGCAAAGGAGGTTTACCAGGATGCTGCCTGGACTGGAGGGCTTGTCTTACGAGGAGAAGATGACTGAGCTCGGACTTTTCTCTCTGGAGAGAAGGAGGAAGAGCGGTGACCTGATCAAGGTGTTCAAGGTAATAAGAGGCATGGATAGAGTCGATAGCCGGAGACTTTTCCCCCAGGGCAGGATTGACTGCCACGAGGGGTCATAGTTTTAAGATGTTAGGAGGAAGGTATAGAGGAGACGTCAGAGGGAGGTTCTTCACCCAGAGAGTTGTGACCGCATGGAATAGTTTGCCAGTGGTAGTCGTGGAAGCGGAGTCATTAGTGACATTTAAGCGACTGCTGGACATGCACATGGACAGCAGTGAATTGAGAGGAATGTAGGTTAGGTTATTTTATTTTTGGATTAGGATTAATCCACAGCACAACATTGTGGGCCGAAGGGCCTGTACTGTGCTGTACTTTTCTATGTTCTATGCCTACAATGTTTGTTGTAAAAAAAAATCGCTAGAAACCATTTTTAGGCAGGCATTTTGTGAATTACGTGGGTTATCGGGGAATGCGTCTGGGTGCATGTTTTGAGGGTCGGTGTGGACTTGTTGGGCCACACTGTAGGGATTATATTAGAAAGAAAGTTTCCAGAGATTTCTAGTTAGTGTTTTCTGCGCAATCACAGAGGCTTCCAAGTGGCTGCACTATGTTGTTAAAGGCCTTGCAGAGTGTTCAAATGCACCGACTGAAATCATCCAGGAAATTGCACTAATGCGGAGAATCAAAGCCTCTAAGCAAGCTTAATACACAGCATTTTTGCTCAGCTTATCAGTGACATCCTCAAAAATTAATATTGTGGGTGCAAAATCCCAGGAAAAAAAGGCGGCTCATTTAGTGAAAGAGGTTACAAACAACTCAATCTAATGCACGCGTTCTAAAGCAATGAACAGAATATTAAGAGATAACAAGGTGTAGAGCTGAAGAAAAGCGAAGAACGGTCTTGGCCCGAAACATCAGCTTTCCTGCTCCTATGATGCTGCTTGGCCTGCTGTGTTCATCCAGCTCTCCACTTTATTATCTCAGATTCTCCAGCACGTACTATCTCTGAAACAGAATATTAACAGTAATCATCATGAAACGGAGATAGGACAAATTTCGGGAGAATTCATACCATCAATTGCAGCACGGTCGCTCAGAGGTTAGCACTGCTACCTCACAGTGCCAGGGATCCAGGTTTGATTCGACCCTGAGTCTCTGTGGAGTTTGCACATTCTCCCAGTGTCTGCGTGGGTTTGCTCCGGTTTCTTCCCACAGCCCAAAGATGTGCAGGCTAGGTGGATTGGCCATTGTAAATTGCCCATAGTGTTGGGGATCTGTAGATTAGATGTATTAGCCATGGGAAATGCAGGGTTACAGGGAAAGGTTAGGGGGATGGTGATGGGTCTGGGTGGGATGGTCTCCGGAAGGTCGGCGTGGACTTGTTTGGCCGAAGGGTCTGTTTCCACCCTGTAGTGATTCTGATATATTAATTCCTTCCGTGACAGCAAACCATTGTCGACGCGCAAAAGTCAGGTGGAATCGACATTTGCGTGTTTTTAGTATTTACGTGCGTAGGCACATACTATTAAAAACTTTGTAAGTTGGCTTTTCTTTTTATGTATATGTGAATACATTTAAAGTAATCACAAGTCATGCCTTTGATAACTGAATTCAAGATACTTGTCTATGGCTGTTTCGGAAATTATACATGTGTGATCACCAAGAACTTGGATGTCTATTGAGAATAGAACATTTTCGACATTATCCAGTGATCGATATTGTCACTCACTGCAGGCAACGGACAAAGCAAACTGATAATTATCAATGCGACCTGTAACACTTTCTTTTTAAAAAATGCTTGACACCGACAGGAAGATCTGTACCATTAGCTTTTTTTAATGACGGATTATAATTCCGATAATTCTATGTTTCAATTAAGAGCCATGTGAGATTGAATGAAAAAAAAGTGTAAACATAAACAGCCCGGCAGCAGCTGCACTTTTCAGCTGTTTTTTTAGAATAAACATGAAATACCCAAACAAGTAATTAATTCCTCAGAGCCTGACGCCGAGTACAAATGTGACATTTGTTATTATATGCTAACTATGCTGAGTGCTTCTTACAGCAATGCATGCATCACCAAATGGTCTGGCTTTTGCCATTTATTATCCCATCCTTGGAGCTATCGGTGTTCCAGGTAATTTATTGTACCTAATCAGTAGCTGTCTGAATTTAGCAACATTGGTGACGTTAGATTTCTCATTTTACCAGATGATTATCTTCACAATATGGATAACTTTTCTCAAATGTAAGGTTTTTTTGTCATTTCATGGTATGCTGTATTTACTTTAACTGCAAAATCGTTTACATTTTATTGTTTATATTTCTTCCCGTTCAACTGAACTAACTCTTCAGTTTAACTGTCTGACTGTTGGTAGAGTAAGTCAACATCATCATATTAATTGATTCCATTAACAATTTTATTTCTGTCTTGTTCCTGCATCATTTCTTCACGTTGCGACTTCTGATAGTGGTTTTCAATTGTTCTACTGATGACATCAAGTTATCTCTTAAGTTATAGACATCTTCCTATTTATAGAATCCCCACATTGTGGAAGAAGGTCATTTGGCCCATTGAGTCCACATCAACTCTCCAAACAGCATTCCAGCCAGCCCCAGCCCCCCAACCTATCCCTGTAGCCCTGCTTTTACTATGGTTAATCTGCATAAATGTACAACCTGGACACTGTGGGTAACTTAGCATAGTCAATTCACCTAACCTGCACATCTCTGGACTATGGTAGGAAATTGGAGCACCTAGAGGAAACACATGCAGACATGGGAAGAATGAGCAAATTCCAGTTGAACTCCATGGGAAGCTGGGGAGTGATTGCTGGGACCCTTGCTAAGATATTTATATCATTGCTAGCTGTAGGTAAGGTGCTTGAAGACTGGAATTTAGGGAAAAACCAGGGAACTATAGACTGGTGAGCCTGACATCAGTGCTAGACAAGTTGTTGGAGGGAATCCTGATGGACAGGATTCACCTGTATCTGGAAAGGCAAGGACTCATTAGTGATAGTCGACACGTGCAAGTGAAATCACGTCTCACTAACTTGAGTTTTTGCTTGAAGAAGTACAAGAAGAAGATTGATAAGGACAGAACAGTGGATGTGATCTATTTTGAATTCAGTAAGGCTTTTGAGAAGGTTCATGATGGTAGACTGGTTAGTAAGGTCAGATCACCTGGAATGCAAGGACAAGCATGACATTCCAACCGGACCTCCATCAACAAACACATTGGCTCCAAACCAATCTAATCCTCTGAGAAAAAGAACAGGAACTGACATCACCAATGCAGGAAATGGCATCACCAACCCAAGGAAACCTAAACAGATAAATAGAAAGCGGGATGTAACACCAGAGGTTCACTGATGATGTTAGCTAGAATGGTGATGAAATGTCTGAAAACTAACCTTCCAGCTCAGCAAGCAAGCTCACATCCAGAATGCAAGAAGAACTAACCATTTCGACGGAGAATTGATTCAAAGGAGGGCTGCTTTTCAGACTAGAACCAGTGCTGTGCCACAAGGATTTGTGTTGGATACACTGCTTTTTGTTATTTATATAAACGATTTGGATGTGAACATAGGCATTAGTAAGTTTGTAGATGACACCAAAAGTGGACAGCGAAGAAGGTTATCTCAGATTACAATGGGATCTTGAGTAAATGGGCCAATAGGCTGAGGAGGGGCAGATGGAGTTTAATTTACACAAATGTGAGGTGCTGCATTCTTGGAAAGGCCAATCAGGGCTGAGATTATACACTTAATGGTCAGGTCCTGGGCAGTGTGGCTGAACAGATAGAGTGCAGGTTCATAGCTCATTGAAAGTGGAGTTGTATGTGGGCAGGATAGTGAAGAACTTTTTGGAATGTTTGCCTTTATTGGTCAGTGTACTGAATATTTGAATTGGGAGATCGTGTTGTGATAGGACATTGGTTAGGCCATTTGTAGAGTCCCTACAGTGTGGAAATAAGCCATTCAGTCCAACAAGTCTACAGTGATTCTCTGAAGACCATCCCACGTGGGCTCATCCTCCCTCTTATAACCCTGCATTTTGTCTGCTAACCTGCATATCTTTGGATTGTGAGAGAAAATTGGGGCACCAAATGAAACCGACAGATACAGGGAGAATGTGAAAACTCTGCACAAATGATCACTCAAGGCTGGGATTGAACACAGGTCCATGGTGCTGTAAAGCAGCAATGCTGACCACTGAGCCACCATATCATTTTTGAAATACTGCATGCAATTCTGATCTCCCTGCTATAGAAAGGATATTGTGAAACTTGAAAGGGTTCAGAAAATACTTACAAGGATGTGGCCAGGATTGGAGGATTTGAGTAATAGGAAGAGGCTGAAAGGTGTGGGTTCTAAGGAAGGGTCACCAGACCCAAAATATTAGATTAGATTCCCTACAGTGTGGAAATAGGCCCTCTGACCCAACAAGTCCACACCGCCCCTTGGAGCATCCCACCCAGATCCATCCCCCTATAACTCTGATTCTTTTCTTCACAGATGCTGCCAGACCTGCTGAGCTTCCAGTAACTTGTGTTTTTGTTCCTGAATAGGCTGGGTCTATTTTGCCTGGACTGTCAGAGGTTGAGGGGTGACCTTGCAGAAATTTATAAAATCATGAAGGGCATGAGTAGGTTTTATTTTCTCTCTGGGCTGGGATGTTCCAAAACTAGAGAGCAAAGGTTTAAGGTGAAAGGTAAAAGATTTTCAAGGGACCTAAGGGGCAACATTTTCACGCAGAAAGTGGTGCATGTATAAAATGAGCTGCCAGTGGAAGTTGTGGAGACTGGTATAATTACAACATTTAAAAAACATCTGGTTGGGAAAATGAATAGGAAGAATTTAGTGGGACATGTGCTAAACGCTGGCAAAGGGAACTAGATTTATTCAGGACATCTAGCTGGCATAGGCAAGTTGGACCAAAAAGTCCATTTCTAGGCTGCACAGCTCTGTGACGACGCATTTAGTTGCCCACTAGTGAAATTGAACCGAGGCCCCTACAGCTGCAGGGCAGCAGAGCCTACCACTGAGCCACCATGCTGCCTAATGGCACACAATCTCATGATGTAAATTGATTCGTCTTCTTTCTCTGCTCTGGTACTTTGAAAATTATTGTCATTTAATGACGGCAATGCTAAAGTCAAGTTATTGCACTGTCACAAATGTTGTTGTATGTGATAAATGGCATGTTCACTAAACTGCAAATGGAGATCATTGTGGTATTGGCTGTGCTACTGTTAGTGAATTCTGACTCAGTCTTGAGAGCAAAACTGAAATTTTGTTTTATTGTTGGCATTGATCTTTTGAGAGAATTATAATGTTGCTATCACAGTGTAATTGGAGAACTATTTTGTCATTGTCACTGTTACCAGTCATAGTCAATGGCCACATTTTTGTAACTGCGTATCAATTGCCATGTTGTATTGTTGACAGATTTTTTGACTCCCATAAAAGAATTATTTTGTGAACAAAAGAACCACTGATTTATTCCCAATTGACTGAAAAGCAATTATTTTATTTTAAATGGATTTATTAGCATTGAGTGACAGACATTAAGTATTGATTTGCTCTATAGGAAAAAGCATCAGGAGTAGGTCATTCTGCTCCTTTAGCCTGCTCCGCTATTCAATGGGATCATGGCTGATCCAACACTCCTCATGCCCACTTTATTGTGCTCTCCTTGTAATTGATCACTCATCATTTCTAAGGGCCAATTTTTCCAATCAATGTGGAGGATCCGAATGAACATCAGGTAGCTAAGAAGAGCATCTGGCTGACCTCTACATCACCGAGACCAGGCACCAACTGTCTGACACCACCTCCAACCGCTTGGTTGATCATGACCCCACCCACGACCACCAAAACATCTACAACTTCATCACCTCAGGTGGCCCCCCAGCCACAGCCTTCAACCTCATCATTCCCCCAGCCCGCACCGCCTGCTTCTATCTCCTTCCCAAAATCCACAAACCTGAATATCCTGGTCGACCCATTTTCTTGGTCGGCTCCTGTCCCACTGAACTTATCTCCACCTATCTCAAATCCATTTTCTCCCCCCCCCTTGGTCCAGGAACTCACTACCTATGTTCATGACACCACCCACATCCTCCACCTCCTCCAATACTTCCAATTTCCTTGCCCCCATCACCTCAACTTTACCAGGGACGTCCAGTCCCTATACACCTGCATTCCGCATGCAGATAGCCGAAAGGACCTCTGCTTCTTCCTGTCCAACAGGCCCAACCAGTCCCCCTCCACTGACATGCTCACCCGCTTAGCTGAAGTCGTCCTCACCCTCAACAACTTCTCTTTCAATTCCTCCCACTTCCTACAGACAAAGGGGGTGGCCACGGGTACCCACATGGGCCCAAGCTATGCCTGCCTCTTTGTAGGTTACATACAACAATCTCTCTTCCATAGTTACCATGGCCCTAAACCTCACCTCTTCATCCGTTACATTGATGACTGTATCGGCGCCGCCTTGTGCTCCCACAAGGAGCTCGAACAGTTCATCCACTTCAGCAACACCTTCCACCACAACTTTACGTTTACCTGGGCCATTTCTGATACCTGTGTCTCCTTCCTGGACCTTCCTGTTTCCATCAATGGCAACAACTGGAAGCCGATATCCATTCCAAGCCCACCGACTCCCACAGCTACCTAGAATACACCTCCTCCCACCCACCTTCCTGCAAAAATGCCATCCCAAATTCCCAATTCCTTCGCCTCTTCCACATCTACTCCCAGGATGAGGCATTCCACTCCCAAACATCTCAGATGTCCTTGTTTTTCAAGGACCACAACTTCCCTTCCTCAGTGGTTGAGAATGCCCTCGACCATGTCTCCCATATTTCCCACAACTCATCCCTCACACCCCCTCCCCAAAATAACCACAAAAATAGAACCCCCTCGTCCTCACGTACCACCCCACCAACCTCTGTATCCAACACATCATCCTCCAACACTGCCACCATCCGCAATCCGATCCCACCACCAAAGACATTTTTCCCTCACCACCCTTGTCTGCTTTCTCGAGGGAACACATTCTCTGTGACCACCTTGTCCACTCCATGCTCCTCTCCAGCCCCACCACGCCCGGTACTTTTCCCTGCAACCACAGAAAGAGCTAGACCTGCCTTGACACTTCACCCCTCATCCCCATCCCAGGCCCCAAGAAGGCTTTCCACATCAAGCAGATGTCTCCTGCACATGTGGTATATGGTATCCGCTGTTCCCGTTGTGGCCTTCTCAACATCAGGGAAACCAAGCGGAGGCTTGGAGACCACTTTGAAGAACACCTACACTTGGTTTGCACTAAACAACTGCACCTCCCAGTTGCGAACCATTCCAATTCTTCCATTCCTCAGACAACTTGTCCATCCTGGGCCTCCTGCAGTGCCGCACGATGTCACCTGAAAGCTGGAGGAACAGCATCTCATATTTCGCTTGGGAACCCTGCAGCCCAATGGTATCAATGAGGACTTTACAAACTTCAAAATCTCCCCTCCCCCTGCCACATCCCAGAACCAGCTCAGCTTGCCGCCACCGTCCTAACCTGTCCTTCCTCTCACCTACCCATTCCTCCCACCTGAAGCCCCTTCCCCATCTCCTACCTAATAGCCTCCTCCCACCCCCTTGACCTGTGTATCCTCCCTGGACTGACCTATCCTCTCCCTATCTCCCCACCCACAATCACCTTTACTGGCTCCATTACCGCCTCCTTGTCCTGCACTTCTTTTCTCCACCTATCTTCTCCTTTATCCATCTTCTATTTGCCTCTCACTCTCTCCCTATTTATTTCAGAACCCCCTTCCTCTCCCCCATTTCTGAAGAAGGGTCTAGGCACAAAACGTCAGATTTCCTGCTCCTCTGATGCAGCTTGGCCTGCTGTGCTCATCAAATTCTACACCTTGTTATCTCATAATGTTTCATATGTTAAGTTACAACACCCTGAGTTTGCATACTGGCGTCTTTGGGTGATTTTGTTTTTATACATGTTGACTGATCAGTTTCAGTACAAACGTCTGTGCAAAACACTTGATTGACTTCTGAATCTCGTTGTTAAATAATCTGTGTCCTTCTAACTCCAACACTTATTCTTGCCTTTTAAAAATAAGTTCACCAATGTTTTTATTGTTTGTTATCAGCACATTTTTTTTCATTTTGCTGGAAAATTTGCTGGACTGTATCTGTCTTTGTTTATTCAATTTGTGAGTTTTCGTTATTTTGTTAAACAGCCATTTGCTTTTCAATATTGCTTGTAGTTTGTATGATTATTTAACATTTTCCTCCATTCCATAAGCGGTAAATTTCAGTGCATTAACATGTCATTCAGATATACATTCTAACCAAGATTGTTTATAAATGATTTATTGCAACAGTAGTTGAACAAGTTAAGTTTCTCCTTTGTGTTGTGCCACAATCACATTAATCTTATCTGTCCCTCATTTTCTCTTTCTTTACAGCTAACTTAGTGGTCATCGCGATTCTGGCCCAAAGACGTTGCGGCCTCTCTGAATGTATTATTTACTATGTGATATCCATGGCAGTGGCAGATCTCCTGGTCATGATCACTGCAGTGATTTTACACCGGATTTTTGGTATTTATTTCCCATTTAGTTTCTTATCTATAACACCTGTGTGCAGTCTACTTGTTTCCATAATTTATGTGGCACTAGACAGTTCTGTTTGGTTAACAGTTGCTTTCACCTTTGATCGATTTATTGCCATTTGTTGTCAGAAGCTGAAAATCAAGTATTGTACCAAGAAGACCACAGTGAGAATTATAGCAATAGTTCCTCCCCTGGCCTGTGTGAAAAATATCTTCATGTATTTCATATGTGAGCCTGTGTACACAGTTGAAAATGTACCCTGGTTCTGCAGAACTAAACCAATTTTTTATACATCACTTGCATGGACTGCATATGATTGGATTCGTTCCATACTAACCCCTTGTTTGCCTTTCATTCTTATATCACTGTTCAATGCTCTTACTGTAAGACATATTCTAGCATCGAATACAACTCGCAGGAAACTCCGAGCACAGAGCATTGTAGAAAGTCAAAGTGACGTAGAGGTGGAGAAGCGTCGAAAGTCGGTTGTTTTACTATTTGCCATCTCAGGAAGTTTCATTGTGCTAAATATGTTATATTTTGTAACGATCCTTTATGTCCGTATTGCTGATGTCCGATATTTCTCAGATTCTGTTTTCAGTCAAACAGCATTTAACATTGAGGAAACTGGGTATATGCTTCAGTTTTTCAGTTCCTGCACCAATCCATTTATTTATGCAGGAACCCAGAGTAAATTCAGATTTGAGTTAAAAAGGGAGGCAAGTTATCAACTGAGTCGATTTGTTAAATTATTTAAATTTTGAAATGAAGAATGAAATTGTAAATCAATATGACCCTCCAGAATTATGGGCAATAACATAAACGGGCACACTTCAAAGCTCAAATTACTTTTAGAATAGAATAGAATATCCTTTATTATCAAGTACAGGACTACAGTGAAAAGTTTTTACAATGGAAGATGGTGCCATCTTAGGTACAAGTACCCAGGTACAAATCTTGGATACAAAAGAGGAATTAAAAGGAGAAGTAGTAGCATTACTTACAGTGTCTAAAAAAAATCTAAGAAATAAGACAGTTGTAACATAGTTCAAGGTTGATATTACAGTCCAGTAAAGAATTTCAAATTGCAGCAGCTCATTATGTGGTTTGACTGCTTGCACCAGGCCCGAATCCAACAATTGTCCTGCTCTGTGATAATGGGAACTGCAGATGCTGGAGAATCCAAGATAACAAAGTGTGGAGCTGGATGAACACAGCAGGCCAAGCAGCATCTCAGGAGCACAAAAGCTGATATTTCAGGCCTAGGCCCTTCATCAGAGAGGGGGATGGGGAGAGGGTTCTGGAATAAATAGGGAGAGACGGGGAGGCGGACCAAAGATGGAGAGAAAAGAAGATAGGTGGAGAGGAGAGTACAGGTCAGTCCAGGGAGGACGGACAGGTCAAGGAGGCGGGATGTGGTAGTAGGTTGGAAATGGAGGTGCGGCTTGAGGTGGGAGGAAGGGATGATTGAGAGGAAGAACAGGTTAGGGAAGTGGAGACAGGCTGGACTGGTTTTGGGATGCAGTGGGGGGAGGGGAAGAACTGGGCTGGTTTTGGGATGCAGTGGGGGGAGGGGAAGAAATGGGCTGGTTTTGGGATGCAGTGGGGGAAGGGGAGATTT
This sequence comes from Stegostoma tigrinum, assembly GCF_030684315.1. Lineage (NCBI taxonomy): Eukaryota > Metazoa > Chordata > Chondrichthyes > Orectolobiformes > Stegostomatidae > Stegostoma > Stegostoma tigrinum. The sequence goes on along the minus strand of NC_081396.1, from coordinate 13,113,281 downwards.
TGAAGCTGGTGAAGTCCACATTGATACCATTGGGCTGCAGGGTTCCCAAGTGGAATATGAGTTGCTGTTCCTGCAACCTTCGGTGGCATCATTGTGGCACTGCAGGAGGCCCATGATGGACATATCATCTAAAGAATGGGAGGGGGAGTGGAAATGGTTTGCGACTGGGAGGTGCAGTTGTTTGTTGCGAACCGAGCTGAGGTGTTCTGCAACGCGGTCCCCAAGCCTCCGCTTGGTTTCCCCGATGTAGAGGAAGCCACACAGGGTACAATGGATACAGTATACCACATTGGCAGATGTGCAGGTGAACATCTGCTTAATATGGAAGGTCATCTTGGGGCCTGGGATGGGGGTGAGGGGGGAGGTGTGAGGGCAAGTGTAGCACATCCTGCGGTTGCAGGGGAAGGTGCCGGGTGTGGTGGGGTTGGAGGGGAGTGTGGAGCAGACAAGGGGGTCACGGAGAGAGTGGTCTCTCCGGAAGGCAGACAAGGGTAGGGATGGAAAAATGGCTTGGGTGGTGGGGTCGGATTGTAGATGGCAGAAGTGTCGGAGGATGTTGCATTGTATCCAGACGTTGGTGGGGTGTTATGTCAGAACGAGGGGGATCCTCTTGGGGTGGTTGTGGCGGGGGTGGGGTGTGAGCGATGTGTTGCGGGAGACGCGGTCAAGGACGTTCTCGACCACTGCAGTAGGAAAGTTGCAGTCCTTGAAGAATGTGGACATCTGGGATGTGCGGGAGTGGAATGCCTCATCCTGGGAGCAGATGCGGTGGAGGCGGAGGAATTGGGAATAGGGGGTGGAATTTTTGCAGGAGGGAGGGTGGGAGGAGGTGTATTCTAGGTAGCTGTGGGAGTCAGTGGGCTTGAAATGGACATCAGTTTCTAACTGGTTACCTGAGATGGAGACTGAGAGGTCCAGGAAGGTGAGGGATGTGTTGGAGATGGCCCAGGTGAACTTGAGGTTGGGGTGGACGGTGTTGGTCAAATGGATGAGCTGTTCGAGCTCCTCTGGGGAGCAAGAGGCGGCGCCGATACAGTCATCAATGTAACGGAGGAAGAGTTGGGGTTTGGGGCCTGTGTAGGTGCGGAAGAGGGACTGTTCCACGTAACCTACAATGAGGCAGGCATAGCTTGGGTCCTGCTCTGCTCCAAGCCTCAAGATAGCTCCACACTGGCATTCAACTGCACCAAGGTAAGTTGCACCGCTCCAGAATTTGGGCTTCCCCTCACACTGCTCTGGGACTTGGATCTCCCCTCATTAATACTGCATGAATGAAATATGTATAAGGAATTCTGTACCACAGCTCAAATCCATTTTTTTGTTCCAAATTATTGCCAGTCCATTGTTGTTTGACTAACTAAACATGTGCAGTTCTATACAGCTCCAACATGACTTGCCAATTTTTATATTGTATGCCTTGGCCAATGAAGGAAACCATGCCTTCTTGGCCATTTTAACTATTTGCCACTTTCAGGGAATTTTGGACCTTTACAACTACATCCCTCAGTATGTTCATGCTTCTAAGGGTTCTGCCATTTACTGTATCCTCTGTCCTGAATTAGACATTCCAGATGCATCTTATCAAATTTATGCAGATTAAAATCCATCTTCCAATTCACCGCCCATGTGTCCAACTTATATATAGCCTACTGTTTTACCTAGCAATACTCCTGACTACCCACAGCTCCCCCAATCCTTGTGTCATCCACGAACTTACTAATCTGACCATCTACATTCTCCTCCAAATCATGTCAACATATTAGAAATAACAGGGGTCCCAGCACTGGTTCCTGCGAAAGACCACTGGACACAGACCTCCAGTCAGAAAAATACATCCTTTCACTGCTTCTTTCTGTCTTCTATGATTAAACTAGTTCTGTATCCATCTTGCCAACTCACTGTGTATCCCATGTGGCTTTGCCTTTTGACCTTGTCAAAGGCCTTGCTAAAGTTCAGAGCGACAACATTTACCGCCCTGCATGCCTTGAATCGAGTATTGTGCATGACCTGCAGTAAGGTAGAGTGCTCAGTCTAGGGTTGAATAAGTCTTTGATGAGGTCATTCATATATATGTTTTTAAAATAACAGAACCATTTATTGTCAATCTTTATGATTCCTTTACCAACCACAGTGCTGGCTAGATTCAGTGTGGGATTATTGCCTGCAGTACCAATTAGCTCCAGCAGATGTACAATGTGGATCTGCACCTTGAACTACAGTTTCAGGATCTGAAGCCTATCTGAATCTGAATTCTAATTATATGTTAACATTCTGAATCCTGGTTTGCAGGGCCCTACCAAGAATGTCACTGTCCTAGTCATTGGTTCAGATGCTTTTGTGCATTGTTCATCAGTTTGTAACACTGTTATGTCTTCAATGGGACTACTTCAAAAAATAAACATGAATTTATCTGCCCTTAAATACTTTTAGGGAAGTATCATATTATTTGCATTTCCCGAGATCTCTTTCTACTCCTCACAGATAAAGAGATTTTGCAGAAGTTCTATTTCTGCCAGTTTTAGTTCATGACCTACAAGAGGGAGAAAATCAATGAAAAGATGGCAGACCATTTGATCATTATTATGTTCAATGCTTCAACAAAGACCACAATATTTTACATGCAACAGAAGAGGTATTGTGCACAGATGTTAAACTTTTCTTGATCATCCACACCATTGCCTGATAGATAATTGCCTGACTAAACTTCATGCCACACAATTCCAGCTCACTTTATTCCAAAAGTGTGGCAATGATCATTGAAGGCACATAGCCTTCAGTTTGTATTATATTGCTTGCCTGGTCAACTCTTCTCTCCAAATATATACAACTCCATTGTTACTCATTGATAAATGAAATAGAGGGCTCTTACAGTAACATTTGTTGAATTGTTCCTTATGATGTAACAGCAACTATTCCTACACTTCACTATTCACATTGTGCATGACGCATCACGTCCACACCAATGTCTCAAAGATGATATCAGAATCTGATAAACAATATTGATTCTGCTAGACAGCCTTTTAATTTTTACTTGTGTTTATATCCTCATTTACCTGTATTCCCGTTGTACAGAAAAGCTATTGACGTCTGAATCCACAGCTCCCTGAAATATAAAATTCCTCAGATTTACAGTGGTTTGAGTGCAGAAATTGCTCCTCACGACAGTCTGCAATGGTCATCCTGTTTTCCTGAGACTGTTTTCCCCGTCCTCCCGAAGCCCCATATTCCCCAACATGTTGAGGCTTTTTTTAAAAATTGTCTTCTATTCCTTCATAGTTCACAGGCCTGAGATTAGTTAGCTCAGTTGGCTGGATAGTTGGTTTTTGATATAAACTGATGCCAAATAGGCTGACATTACTGTTCTTCATTTTGTTCATTACTGTTCATTACTATTCTTCATTTCAAACACTTTGCTCACCAGAGGCACGGTGATCCTTGGATCAAACCATGACTAAATATCCCTCAACAACCAAAACAAAGTTGCTGGGAAAGTTCAGCAAGTCTAGCAGCATCTGTGAAGGAGAAGACAGAATTAACATTTTGGGTCTGGTGACCACCCTCAGAACTGATGGTGGCTGGGAAAATATCAGTTTATGTGCAGAAAATAGGGAGGTGGGTGGGGTAGGGGGTAAATGATATGATAGAGCCCAAAGAGTGAGAAAGACAGTTGGACAGACAAAGGAGTTGCTAACGATCAGGCTGGGAGGGTGAACAGTTGTTAATGGGGCTGTTAATGACTAACAACAGGGGGTGGGTAATGGCAGGTTATATGGTAACAAGGCCTGGTTTTTCGGGTGGCGGGGCTGGGACACGGGAGAGTTTAGGCCCTAAAATTATTGAACTCAATATTGAGTCCAGAGGGCTGTAGGGTCCCCAAGTGGAAAATGAGGTGTTGTCCTTCCAGCATGTGTTGAGCTTCACTAGAACAGTGCAGCAAGCCAGACACAGCAATTTTGGCCAGGGGGCAGGATGGTGCATTGCAGTGGCAGGCAACAGGTATTTCAGGATCCTTTTTTGCGAGCAGAACATAGATGTTCTGCAAAGCAGTTACCAAGTCTATGTTTCATTTCCCCAAAGTTGAGGATACCACATTGTGAGCAGCAAATGCAGTAGACTAGATTCTGTGAAGTGAAGTTGCTTCATCTGGAAGGTTTCTTTGGACCATTGGATACTTGGGAGGGAGGAGGCAAATGGGCAGGTGTTGGACCTTCACCAGGGGAAGGTGCCGTAGGGCTGTGGGGAGGAGTTGGGTGAAGGAAGTGTGGACCGGGTGTCTTCCCTCTGGAAGACAGACAAGGGACGGGAGGGGAATCTGTGTCTGGTGGTGGCGTCTGATGATCTACTCGATGTGGATGCTGGTGGGATGATGGCTGAAGTTAAGGGGAACCCTATCGCTGTTGTGGGAGAGAAGAGGAGGGGCGAGGGCGGACGTGAGGGAGATGGGTCGGACTGGGTTGAGGGGCCTGTTGATAATGGAGCTAGGGAATCCTCAGTTGAGGAAGATGGTGGACATATCAGACACATTCGGAAGATCATCAGATGCCATTTCCAATTATTTCCAACATTCTATTTCCAACTGGAGATCTGCCCTATCATCTGGTGGAAATACGATAATAATATTTGAATCCCATAAGGTATAGGGCTAGTTTATTCAATTTTCAGAAATGCCACAAATATCGGCGTCATCTGCAAACTTATGTTACAAAGTTGTATCAAGTATTCTTGAATTGAAAGGCAGAAAGTTAGAATTTGTTGGTAAAAATGGTAGTGGGGAAAAGCAATACATGGTTCCTTTAAGAGATTATGCTTTGTCTCTGCTTGGAAGTTTACAAGTACTGTACAGAGAGCCCCAAGTGTGCTAAAAGGCCTTATAGTCAGCAGGAAAAGTTCTGGTATTGAGACAAGTTTGAATTTATACAATTAATTTAAACCAAGCATCTAGATACAGAAAACCAATTTAATTGAAAAACTGAGTAACACGCTGTCAAGCTGAAGAAGGGTCCCGACCCACAGCCAGCTTCACACTGTATTATTATCTTCGATTAGATTCCCTACAGTGTGGAAACATGACGCGTACTGTGAGATCTAGATTCAGTATCCTGACCCATATCTGGTGAGGAACCAGAGCAATCCTTACTTAAGGACTGTCTGGAGTTTTATGTGACAGTGTAGCTTTAGTGGTGGAAAAGGGAAAGTTTGTTCCTGTCTTCCCTCTCTGTGCCTCTTATACTTCAATCCCTTGCAATCACGATACCCCTCTCAGTCTCCTCTCATTCAAGGCAAACAACCACAGGCTATCTAATCTCTCTTCATAACTAAACTTCTCTAGTCCAGGCAACATCCTGGCAATTCTCCACTACACCCTCCCCAATGTAATCGCATCCCCCGCTTTAGTGTGGATTTCAGAATGGCACTGAATACTCATGTTGCGGCTAAATGAATCATACAGTTCCAGTACAATCTCCCAACTGTTAAAATCTGTGCCTTGGCTAATAAAGACAAGTATTTCATATGCCTTTTTAACCATTTTATCCAACTGCAACCAATGGATATGCACAGTAAAGTCCCTCTAATCCTCAATGCTCCCCATGGCCCTACCTTTCATTCTGTACTCCCTTGTGATTCTTGTTGTGACAAAGTTTATCACCTCACATTTACCTAGATCAAATTCCACTTTCCGCTGATCAGCCCATCTATATCCTTCTATAATCTAAGTCTGTCCACTTCACTACTTGCAGCACGAACGTCCATATATGTTACAAACTTGCTGATCCACCCACCTATTGTAAAATCTAAATTATTTGTATGTGGTACATATAGCAAGGGATTCAGCACTTATCCTTGTGGAACCCCAACTGGTACAGCTATGTAATCACAAAAATACCCTTTGATGATCATCCTCTGCTTTCTCCCACTCAACCAATTCTCTGAAGGGAGATGTGCAAGGGAAGATATTCACACAGAGTTGTAGGAGCCTGAAATGCACTGCGAAAGGTGGCGATCGAAGTGGGCACATTGGTGACATTTAAGAGGCATCTGGTTGGCTAGGTGAATAGGGACCAAATAAAGGCAGAAGGTTTGTTTTTCAGATTGGTTAGGCCTGATTTGCACAGATTTGGTGGGCCGAAGGGCCTGCTCCTATGTTGTAGTTCTCTTTTGTTCTTTGTTTTTGTTCTTAACAACTCCTTTACCCTCTCCAGGTAAAAGTTCTGGAATGGACTCTGACGTAAGCATTTATCTTGAAAATTTGACCAATCGAGCTACTAACAATGCATTTAGAAACATGAACAGAATTTTCTGGAAAACCTCAGCAGGTCTGGCAGCATACTTGGAGAGAAAGCAGATTTAATGTTTCAGGTTCAGTGATCTTTCATAGAATACCTATGGTGTGTAAACAGTCCATTCAGCCCAACAAGTCCCAAACTGAAACCCCTCCGCTGCCCCATCCCTGTAACCCTGCATTTCCCATGGCTAATCAACCTAATCTGCACATCCCTGAACACGACAAGCAATTTAGCATGTGCAGTCCACCTAACCTGCACATCTTTGGACTAGGGGAGGAAACTGGGGCACTGAAGGAAACTGATGCAAACATGGGAGAATGTGCAAAGTCCACACACTGTCACCAGAGGTTGAAAATGGACCCACGTCCTTTGCACTGTGAGGCAACAATGCTAACCACTGAGCCACTGTGCTACCCTCAGAACTGCAGATTGGCAGATGGAGTTTAATTGAGATTAATGCGAGGTATTGTATTTCAGTAAGATGAAGAAGGGCAGGACTTACACAGTTGATGGTTAGTGCCAGGGAACTGTTGACATCCAGAGAAGCCGAGGGATTCAAGTAATTAGTTCCTTGAAAGTGGCATCATGGGTGGGCAGGGTGGTAAAGAAAGCATTCGGCATGCTTCTCTTCATTGGTCGGACCATTGAGTTGGAAAATCATGTTGAAGTTGTACAGGACATTGGTAAAGCTATGTTTAGAATTCTGTTCTGGATGTGAGTTTGCTCGCTGAGCTGGAAGGTTCGTTTTCTCGTCACTTTTTTATCTGAAAAAATATACTTTACTCATAAGATGTATAAAAAATAAAACATTTATACACCTACCCAGTCATGCAAGCCGGTCCGGGTTACCCAGGGGATACGTACACCAACTAAAGGAAAAAAACAAACAAAGAAGAAAAAAAACAAAGCAAAGAAAATACCCCGGCAGTCATCACCCCGCACAGTCCCAGTTGGCCCCCTGACCAGTTGGGGAAGGCGCCAGCTGGGCCCAGTTACCAGATAGGGCCCTTTTTGCTATTCTGGACGAGGGGTTTCATACCGTGGTCTTTCCCTACCGTGCCTTGGCGGCGGCTGCCCCAAGCTTTAGCGCGTCCCTCAGCACGTAGTCCTGGACCTTGGAGTGCGCCAGTCTGCAACACTCGGTCGGGGTCAGTTCTTTCAGCTGGCAGACCAGCAAGTTGCGGGCAGACCAAAGAGCGTCTTTCACCGCATTGATGGTCCTCCAGGCGCAGTTGATGTTGGTCTCGGTGTGCGTCCCGGGAAACAGCCTGTAGAGCATGGAGTCCCGCGTCACGGAGCTGCTCGGGACGAACCTCGACAAATACCACTGCATCCCCCTCCAGACCTCCTGCGCATAGGCACACTCCAGAAGGAGGTGATCAACAGTCTTGTCTCCCCCGCAGCCACCTCGAGGGCAGCGTGCGGTGGCGCAGAGATTCCGGGCATGCATGAAGGATCTCACTGGCAGAGCCCCTCTCACCGCTAGCCAAGCAATGTCCTTGTGCTTGTTTGAAAGTTCTGGCGATGAGGCATTCTGCCAAATGACTTTGGCAGTCTGCGTGGGGAATCACACAACAGGATCCACCCTCTCCTTTTCCCGAAGGGTCTCAATGTTACTACGTGCTGACCACTGCCTGACGGCCTTGTGGTCAAAGGTGTTTCCTTTCAAAAATTTCTCCACGAAGGACAGGTGGTACGGAACGGTCCAACTACTCGGAGCGTTCCGCGGCAACGAGGCCAGGCCCATCCTTTGCAACACCGGGGACAGGTAGAACCTCAGTAAGTAGTGACACTTCGTGTTTGCGTACTGAGGATCTACGCACAGCTTGATGCAGCCGCACACAAATGTAGCCATCAGGGCGAGGGTGGCGTTCGGTACGCCCTTTCCCCCATTTCCCAGATCTTTGTACATGGTGTCCCTGCAGACCCGGTCCATCGTCGACCCCCAAATGAAGTGGAAGATGGCCCGGGTGACCGCAGTGGCATAGGTCCAGGGAATAGGCCAGGCCTGCGCCACATACAACAGTACCGAAAGCCCCTTGCACCTGACAACCAGGTTCTTACCCGCGATGGAGAGGGACCGGAGCGTCCACCTGCCCAGCTTCTGCTTCAATTTGGTGATACGCTCCTCCCAAGTCTTAGTGCACGCCCCAGCTCCACCAAACCAAACACCCAGCACCTTCAGGTAGTCTGTCCTGACGGTGAAGTGGATGAAGGAGCGGTCGTCCCAGTTCCCGAAGAACATGACCTCGCTCTTACCCCTATTGACTTTGGCACCCGAGGCCAGTTCAAACTGGCCGCAGATGTCAAACAGTCTACTCACCGACTGACAATCAGTGCAGAAGACGGCAACATCGTCCATGTACAGGGAGGTCTTGACCTGAAGGCTTCCGCTGCCTGGGATAGTCACGCCCTTCAGGCTCACGTCCTTCCTGACGGATGCGGCAAAGGGCTCCACATAGCACACGAACAAGGCAGGAGAGAGCGGACAGCCCTGCCTGACTCCAGATCTGACGGGAAAACTGTCCGATTCCCACCCGTTGATCGAGACTGCACTAACGATGTTGGTGTAGAGCAGCCGGATCCAATTGCGGATGCCATCCCCGAACCCCAATTTGGAGAGCACTTCCCTCACGTAAGCATGAGGGACCCTGTCGAAGGCCTTCTCCTGGTCCAGGCTGACGAGGCAGGTGCCCACCCGCCTGTCCTGTACATAGGCGATCGTATCCCTGATGAGCGCGAGGCTCTCAGCGATCTTCCTGCCCGGCACAGCACAGGTTTCGTCAGGGTGAATCACCGACTCCAGGACAGACCGGACCCGGTTGGCTATGAATTTGGCCAGGATTTTGTAGTCCACGTTCAATAGTGAAATGGGACGCCAATTCTTAATTTCTTCCCTCTCCCCCTTTCTCTTGTAAATGAGGGTGATGATGCCCTTCCTCATGGATTTGCACATTTCCACTGCCCGAAGCGCACTATCATACACCGCCAGCAGGTCCTGGCCAAACAGGTCCCACAGAGCGGAATATAGCTCGACCGGTAAGCCGTCGCTCCCGGGAGTCCTATTCCTCTCCAAGGACTTAAGGGCACTGGTCAGCTCGTCCAGGGATATCGGCCAGTCCAGCCACTCCCTCGTGCCGTCATCTAAGACCTCCGTGATAGACGACAGGAACGACTGGGAGGCCCTGCTGTCAGTGGGCTTTGTGTCATACAGTCCGGCATAGAAGGATCTGCCGATCCTCAAAATGTCGGGCCGAGACGACGTCACCGAGCCGTCGTCCACCTTCAGCCGGCGAAGCACAGAGCTCGCTTTGTGCAGCTTCTGAAAGAAGAAACGCAAGCACATCTCGTCCTGCTCCACGGAGCGGACCCTGGACCGGAAGATTATCCTGGAGACCTCCGCAGCGAAGAGCAAGGCTTGCTGGCCCCTCACCTCATGGATGTCCTCTGTGACATCGACCCCCATCAACTGCAGAAGGAGCAGGTTCTGCACCCTTTTCTGGAGTCGCGACAGCTTTCGCCACCTCTCTCTCGCCTTCCGAACACCGTTGAGAACAAAGAACCTCTTGATGTTCTCCTTCACCGTCTCCCATCAGTCGCCCGGAGACTCAAAGAGGGGTTTCACGGTTCTCCAACCGGCGTACTCTCTCTTAAGCTCCTTGACGTTCTCTGGGGTCAACAGAGTTGTGTTGAGCTTCCACGTCCCCTTGCCGGCCGGCTGGTCGTCCTGTAAGTGACAGTCGGCCAGCAGAAGGCAGTGGTCAGAGAAGAACACCGGCTCGACGCTGGTGGACCTCACCGAGAACGCCCGTGACACAAACAGGAAGTCTATCCTTGAGCGAATAGACCCATCTGGCCGCGACCAGGTGTACCCCCGCTGCACTCCATCTGCAGGGGCGCTGAAGACGTCGAGCAGCTTGGAGTCATTCACCGTGCCCATCAGGAATCTGGACGTGACATCCAGTTGACTCCCCCCACCCGCCGTCCCCACGCCGGATCTTCCATCTGCATCGATGATGCAGTTGAAGTCTCCGCCTAGGATGACCAGCCTGGACGTAGCCAGCAGGGGTGGAATCCGCTGCAGGACGGCCAACCGCTCACTCCGTACCGCTGGGGCGTACACGTTGATCAGCCTCAGGGGTGCGTTCCTGTAGGTGATGTCAGCCACTAGGAGGCGCCCCCCCACCACCTCCTGAACTTGAGAGATGGTGAAGTCGCGCCCCTGCAGCAGAATAGTCAGGCCTGAGGAGCGGCAGTCGTTACCCCCTGACCAGATCGAAGGCCCATAGGTCCAGGCGCCGGACCAGTTCCCGTACCTGCTGAGGTGCTGTATCCCGCACTCCTGCAGAAACAGGAGTTCCGCCCTGACGTGGTCAGGTAGGCCAACGTGGACACACATCTTGCGGTTGACTTGACGCTGCGCACATTAATGCTCGCCACTTGTACCCCCATTGTGGGCAGTGACCGCAGTACCCTCCCCAAGTCCAAGGTCCAGCCCCTCTATCTGTCCCTTCATGCCCGTTGCTCGGGCTAACTGCTGGACACTCTCGGGGCTCAGGAAGCCATCCGTGCTGCCTTCCGGGTGGCATCCCCCCGTCGGGGGTACGGAGGCAGGAGAGTCCGGCTCTGGGTCAGGCTGGGGACGCGCTGTTTCCTCCTTCCCGCCTGGAAGTTCCGGGGGGCCCTCCAGTGCCCCAGCGGCACGTGACTGGGTGTCGGAGGGAGCCTCAGGACGCCTCCCGTCACCTGGAAGTGTGGTGCTGCTTTCCTTCTCCCTTGAGATCTTTAACTTCTGCTTCGGGTGGGCCCTCTCCGAATCCCCCTCGTCAGAGGAGCTCTTATAGCCCCCCTGTGGCTGCCTCTTCCTGCCTGATGGTTGCGGTTCCTGGGCCCGTCGACACACCTTCCTCCTCGCTTTCCGGGCCGTCGTCCACTCCCCTGGGTCGCCTGTTGCCGCCTCCATCGACTCCGGGTTGTCGGCGGGGAGCGGAGCCTGCAGGGGCGCTTTGCTGGCCTCGGGCCCATCCTGCAGGGCTGGGCCCTCCTGCATGACCTGGCCCTCCTACACATTAGTGGGGTCCTTGCAGGGCCCTGGTGCCTTCCTCTCCTCCAGTGGAGCCCGGCCCCGCATTTCCCCTGCCGGCGACCTGGGCGTAGGTGGTCCCCCACTGCGGGCATGCCCTATAGAGGTGGCCCGCTTCCCCGCAAAGGTTGCAGCTTTTCTCTTGTGGGCAATCCTTTGCAAGGTGTCCCTCCTCCCTGCAGATGATGGCTTTGCAGTCGGCTGCCACGTGACCTGACCTACCACAGGCATGGCAGACTTTAGGTTGCTCTGCATAGGTCAGGTAGCCCTTGCTCCTGCCGATTGTGAAGCTGGACGGTGGGTGTATGATGTTCCTGTCCGTGCCCATCCTCAGCATCACCTTGACCTGCCTCTTACAGGTCCAGATGCCAAAGGGGTCCATGATGTCAGTTAGGCCCCCTTCCACCTTCACGTACCTTCCAAGGAAGGTCAGGACATCAACTGCTGGCACATGCGGGTTGTACATGTATACAGTCACCATATGGCTCCTCTGCGCCGGCATCACAAACAGCAGGACAGCGGTCAATACAGAGAGGGGGTCCTCACCTCCTTTCTCCTTGAAAACCTCCAGGAAGCGCTCGCAAAGCTTGGCACTCCTGAAGGTCACGTCGTAAAAACCTCCTCCAGGGAAATCCTGCAGGCAGTAAATGTCCGCAGCAGCGAACCCACAACAGTCCAACAGGACCCTCTTCACGAAGAAGGTGCAGTCCACAGGTATACCTTCATCCACCTTCTTCACGGAAACACGGATGGTGTTCCAGACCCCCTGACCTGGGGCACGAGCACTTGCTGCAGCCATCGTTGCAGGTTGGCTGCTCCCCTGAACCAGCGTTAGGCCGAAGCCAGCATTAAGATCCACTGGTTGCAAGGGTGCGTAGCCAACCCGACGTCTTCCTTTCACCTCCAACACAGCGCTCTCCTCCTCTCGGTCCACAAGAGAGTGGGTCTTTATTTTGTTCCAGATGTAAGCTGGTTCACTGAGCTGGAAGGCTTGTTCCCAGAAGTTTCTTCACCATTCTAGGTAACATCATCAGTGAGCCTCCGACGAAGCGCTGGTGTTATGTCCCGCTTTCTATTTATCTGGTTAGGTTTCCTTGGGTTGGTGATGTCATTTCCTGCATTGGTGATGTCATTTCCTGTTCTTTTTCTCAGGGGATGGTAGATTGGCTCCAAATCAATGTGTTTGTTGATGGAATTCCGGTTGGAATGCCGTGCTTCTAGTAATTCTCGTGCGTGTCTCTGTTTGGCTTGTCCTAGGATGGATGTGTTGTCCCAATCAAAGTGGTGTCCTTCCTCATCTGTATGTAAGGATATGAGTGATAGTGGGTCATGTCGTTTTGTGGCTAGTTGATGTTCATGTATCCTGGTGGCTAGCTTTCTGCCTGTTTGTCCAATGTAGTGTTTGCCACAGTTCTTGCAAGGTATTTTGAAGGTTCTTCAAGACCATCAATAATACCCTTACTGGCATAACATTCACAAAAGAGGAGGAAAACAACGACAAACTTCCATTCCTACATGTCACAGTGGAGCGAACAGCCAATGGGGAACTTCAAACCAGCGTCTACAGGAAAACAACACATACCGACCAAATACTGAACTACAGGAGCAACCATCCCAACACCCACAAACGAAGCTGCATGAGAACATTATTCCAACGAGCCACCACACACTGCAGCACAGAGGAACTACAAAGAGCAGAAGAAAATCACCTACACGGCGTATTCAAAAAGAATGGGTACCCTATGAACACAGTCCGCCGATTCCTCAGCAACAAACCCAAACAAACAGACAAAACGGCCCCAGAAACCATAACCACTCTCCCCTACATCAAAGACATTTCCAAAATGACTGCCAGACTACTCGGACCTCTTGGCATCAGGGTAGCCTACAAACCCACCAACACACTAAAACAGCAGCTAATGAACTTAAAAGACCCTATACAGACAACAAACAAAACGAGCGTCATCTACAAAATACCTTGCAAGAACTGTGACAAACACTACATTGGACAAACAGGCAGAAAGCTAGCCACCAGGACACATGAACATCAACTAGCCACAAAACCACATGACCCACTATCACTAATATCCTTACATACAGATGAGGAAGGACACCACTTTGATTGGGACAACACATCCATCCTAGGACAAGCCAAACAGAGACACGCACGAGAATTCCTAGAAGCACGGCATTCCAACCGGAACTCCATCAACAAACACATTGATTTGGAGCCAATCTACCATCCCCGGAAGAAAAAGAATAGGAAATGACATCACCAACCCAAGGAAACCTAACCAGATAAATAGAAAGCGGGACATAACACCAGTGCTTCGTCGGAGGCTCACTGATGATGTTACCTAGTATGGTGACAAAACATCTGGGAACAAACCGGCGAGCTCAGTGAGCTAGCTTACATCTAGAACACAATAAAGACCCACTCTCTTGTGGACCGAGAGGAGGAGAGTGCTATATTGGAGGTGAAAGGAGGACGTCGGGTTGGCTGTGCACCCTTGCGACCAGTGGATCTTAATGCTGGCTTCGGCCTAACGCTGGTTCAGGGGAGCAGCCAACCTGCAGCGATGGCTGCGGCAAGTGCTCGTGCCCCAGGTCAGGGGGTCCGGAACACCATCCGTGTTTCTGTAAAGAAGGTGGATGAAGGTGCACCTGTGGATCGCACCTTCTTCGTGAAGGGGGTCCTGTTGGACTGTTGTGGGTTCACTGCTGCGGACATTTACTGCCTGCAGGATTTCCCCGGAGGAGGTTTTTACGACGTAACCTTCAGGAGTGCCAAGCTTTGCGAGCGCTTCCTGGAGGTTTTCAAGGAGAAAGGAGGTGAGGGCCCCTCATTGACCGCTGTCCCACTGTTTGTGATGCCAGCACAGAGGAGCCGTATGGTGACTGCGCACATGTACAACCCGCATGTGCCAGCAGTTGATGTCCTGACCTTCCTCGGAAGGTATGTGAAGGTGGAAGGGGACCTAACTGACATCGTGGACCCCTTTGGCATCTGGACGAGTAAGAGGCAGGTCAAGGTGACGCTGAGGATGGGTGCAGACGGAAATGTCGCACACCCACCGTCCAGCTTCGCGATCGGCGGGAGAAGGGGCTACCTGACCTATGCAGGGCAACCTAAAGTCTGCCATGCCTGTGGTAGGTCAGGTCACGTGGCGGCCGACTGCAAAGCCACCATCTGCAGGAACTGCAGGGAGGAGGGACACCTTGCAAAGGATTGCCCACGAGAGAGAAGCTGCAACCTTTGCGGGGAAGCGGGCCACTTCTATAGGGCATGCCCGCGGCGGGGTACCACCTACGCCCAGGTCGCCGGCAGGGGAAATGCGGGGCCAGCCCCCCCCACCGGAGGAGAGGAAGGCACCAGGGCCCAGCAAGGACCCCACTAATGTGCAGGAGGGCCAGGCCGTGCAGGAGGGCCCAGCCCTGCAGGATGGGCCCGAGGCCAGCAAAGCACCCCTGCAGGCTCCGATCCCCCCCGACAACCCGGAGCCAATGGAGGCGGTGACAGGCGACCCAGGGGAGTGGACAACAGTCCGGAAAGCGAGGAGCAAGGTGCGTCGACGGGCCCAGGAACCGCAACCATCAGGCGGGAAGAGGCAGCTACAGGGGGGCTATAAGAGCTCCTCTGACGAGGAGGATTCGGAGAGGGGCCACCCGAAGCAGAAGTTAAAGGTCTCAAGGGGGAAGGAAAGCAGCCCCCTGCTTCCAGGTGACGGGAGGCGTCCTGAGGCTCCCTCCGACACCCAGTCAAGTGCCGCTGGAGCGCTGGAGGGCCCCCCGGAACTTCCAGGCGGGAAGGAGGAAACAGCAAGTCCCCAGGCTGACCCGGAGCGGGACCCTCCTGCCTCCACACCCCTGACGGGGGGATGCCACCCGGAAGGCAGCACGGGCGGTTTCCTGAGCCCGGAGAGCGTCCAGCAGTTAGCCCGGGCAATGGGCATGAAGGGACAGATGGAGGGGCTGGACCTTGGGCTTGGGGAGGGTACTGCGGTCACTGCCCACAATGGGGGTACGAGTTGCGAGCATTAATGTGCGCAGCGTCAAGTCAACCGCGAGATGTGTGTCCACGTTGGCCTACCTGACCACCATCAAGGCGGACCTCCTGTTTCTGCAGGAGTGCGGGATACAGCCCCTCGGCAGGTACGGGAAATGGTCCGGCGCCTGGACCTATGGGCCTTCGATCTGGTTGGGGGGTAACGACTGTCGCTCCTCGGGCCTGGCTATTCTGCTGCGGGGGCACAACTTCACCATCTCTCAAGTTCAGGAGGTGGTGGGGGGGCGCCTCCTAGTGGCTGACGCCACCTACAGGAACGATCCCCTGAGGCTGATCAACGTGTATGCCCCAGCGGTACGGAGTGAGCGGTTGGCCATCCTGCAGCGGCTTCCACCCCTGCTGGCTACGTCCAGGCCGGTCCACCTAGGCGGAGACTTCAACTGCATCATTGATGCAGATGGAAGATCCAGCGTGGGGATAGCGGGTGGGGGGAATCAACTGGACGTCACGTCCAGATTCCTGACTGGCACGGTGAAGGACGCCAAGCTGCTCGAATGTCTTCAGCACCCCTGCAGACGAAGCGCAGCAGAGGTACACCTGGTCGCGGCCAGACGGGTCTATCCGCTCAAGGATAGACTTCCTGTTTGTGTCACGGGCGTTCTCGGTCAGGTCCACCGGCGTCGAGCCGGTGTTCTTCTCTGACCACTGCCTCCTGCTGGCCGACTGTCACTTACAGGACGACCAGCCGGCCGGCAAGGGCATGTGGAAGCTCAACACGACTCTGTTGACCTAGGAGAACGTCAAGGAGCTTAAGGGGGAGTACGCCGGTTGGAGAACCGTGAAACCCCTCTTCGAGTCTCCAGGCGATGGTGAGACGGTGAAGGAGAACATCAAGAGGTTCTTTGTCCTCAAGGGTGTTCAGAAGGCAAGAGAGAGGCGGGGAAAGCTGTCGCGACTCCACAAAAGGGTGCAGAACCTGCTCCTTCTGCAGTTGATGGGGGTCGATGTCACGGAGGACCTCCGCGAGGTGAGGGGCCAGCAAGCCTCGCTCTTCGCCGCGGAGGCCTCCAGGATAATCTTCCGGTCCAGGGTCCGCTCTGTGGAGCAGGACAAGATGTGCTCGCGTTTCTTCTTTCAGAAGGTGCACAAAGAGACCTCTGTGCTTAGCCGGCTGAAGGAGGATGACGGCTTGGTGACGTCGTGTCGGCCCAACATTTTGAGGGTCAGCAGATCCTTCTATGCCGGACTGTACGACATGAAGCCCACGGACAGCACGGCCTCCGAGTCGTTCCTGTCGTCTACCACGGAGGTCTTAGACGACGGCACGAGGGAGTGGCTGGAACGGCCGATATCCCTGGACGAGCTGGCCAGAGCCCTCAAGTCCTTGCAGAGGAATAGGACTCCCGGAAGCGACGGCTTACCGGTCGAGCTGTATTCTGCTCTGTGGAGCCTGGTCGGCCAGGACCTGCTGGAGGTGTACGATAGTGCGCTTCGGGCAGGGGAAATGTGCAAGTCCATGAGGAAGGGCATCATCACCCTCATTCACAAGAGAAAGGGGGAGAGGGAAGAAATTAAGAATTGGCGTCCCATTTCACTTTTGAACGTGGACTACAAAATCCTGGCCAAGGTCATTGCCAACCGGGTCAGGTCTGTCCTGGATTCAGTGATTCACCCTGACCAAACCTGTGCTGTGCCGGGCAGGAAGATCGCTGAGAGCCTCGCGCTCATCAGGGATACGATCGCCTACGTACAGGACAGGCGGGTGGACACCTGCCTCGTCAGCCTGGACAGGAGAAGGCCTTCGATAGGGTCTCTCATGCTTACATGAGGGACGTCCTCTCCAAATTGGGGTTCGGGGAGGGCATCCGCAATTGGATCCGGCTGCTCTACGCCAACATCGTTAGCGCAGTCTTGATCAACGGATGGGAATCAGACAGTTTTCCTGTTAGATCTGGAGTCAGGCAGGGCTGCCCACTCTCTCCTGCCTCGTTCGTGTGCTGTGTGGAGCCCTTCGCCGCCTCCATCAGGAAGGACGTGAGCCTGAAGGGCGTGACTATCCCAGGCAGCGGAGGCCTTCAGGTCAAGACCTCCCTGTACATGGACGATGTCGCCGTCTTCTGCACCGATCGTCGGTCGGTGAGTAGACTATTGGACATCTGCAGCCAGTTTGAACTGGCCTCGGGTGCTAAAGTCAATAGGGGTAAGAGCGAGGTCATGTTCTTCGGGAACTGGGACGACCGCTCCTTCATCCACTTCACCGTCAGGACAGACTACCTGAAGGTGCTGGGTGTTTGGTTTGGTGGAGCTGGGGCATGCACTAAGACTTGGGAGGAGCGTATCGCCAAATTGAAGCAGAAGCTGGGCAGGTGGACGCTCCGGTCCCTCTCCATCGCGGGTAAGAACCTGGTTGTCAGGTGCGAGGGGCTTTCGGTACTGTTGTATGTGGCGCAGGCCTGGCCTATTCCCTGGACCTGCACCGCTGCGGTCACCCGGGCCATCTTCCACTTCATTTGGGGGTCGAGGATGGACCGGGTCCGCAGAGACACCATGTACAAAGACCTGGGAAATGGGGGAAAGGGCGTACCGAACGCCACCCTCGCCCTGATGGCTACATTTGTGTGCGGCTGCATCAAGCTGTACGTAGATCCTCAGTACGCAAACACCAAGTGTCACTACTTACTGAGGTTCTACCTGTCCCGGTGTTGCGAAGGATGGGCCTGGCCTCGTTGCCGCGGAACGTTCCGAGTAGTTGGACCGTTCCGTACCACCTGTCCTTCGTGGAGAAATTTTTGAAAGAAAACACCTTTGACCACAAGGCCGTCAGGCAGTGGTCAGCATGTAGTATCCTCGAGACCCTTCAGGAAAAGCAGAGGAAAAGCAGAGATCCCGTCATGTGGTTCCCCACGCAGACTGCCGAAGTTGTTTGGCAGAATGCCTCATCGCCAGAACTTTCAAACAAGCACAAGGACATTGCTTGGCTGGCGGTGAGAGGGGCTCTGCCATTGAGATCCTTTGTGCATGCCCGGAATCTCTGCACCACCGCTCGCTGCCCTCGAGGTGGCTGCGGGGGAGACGAGACTGTCGATCACCTCCTTCTGGAGTGTGCCTATGCGCAGGAGGTCTGGAGGGGGATGCAGTGGTATTTGTCGAGGTTCGTCCCGAGCAGCTCCATGACGCGGGACTCCGTGCTCTACGGGCTGTTTCCGGGGACGCACACCGAGACCAACATCAACTGCGCCTGGAGGACCATCAATGCGGTGAAAGACGCTCTTTGGTCTGCCCGCAACTTGCTGGTCTGCCAGCTGAAAGAACTGACCCCGACCGAGTGTTGCAGACTGGCGCACTCCAAGGTCCAGGACTACGTGCTGAGGGACGCGCTAAAGCTTGGGGCAGCCGCCGCCAAGGCGCGGTGGGGAAAGACCACCGTATGACCCCCCCTCGTCCAGAAAAGGGAAAAGAACCCTATCTGGTAACTGGGCCTAGCTGGCGCCTTCCCCAACTGGTCAGGGAGCCAACTGGGACTGTGCGGGGTGACGACTGCCGGGGTGGTTTCTTTGGTTTTTTTTCCCCTTTAGTTGGTGTACGTACCCCCTGGGTAATCCGGAGTGGCTTGCATGACTGGGTAGGTGTATAAATGTTTTATTTTTTGTACATTCTATGAATAAAGTAAATTTTTTCAAATAAAAAAAAGGTGACGAAATGTCTGAAAACGAACCTTCCAGCTCAGCGAGCAAACTCACATCCAGAACCTCAACCTGAGCTGCAAATCATCTCAAAACCCGTTAGAATTCTGTGTACAGTTCTGGTCACAAACGCTATAAGAAGGATATTCTTAAATTGGAGAGGGTGCTGAAAAAAATTTATAAGGATGTTACTAGAACTGGAAGGTTTGTGTTCTAAGGAGCGTCTGGCATGGCTGGGATGAGTTTCACTGCAGCATAGGAGGAGTGATCATATAGAGGCTTACAACATCATGCGAGGCAGTGGAAAGAGGTTCCAGCCTATCCAGCCTCTTATAACTCAAATCTTCCGGTCCCAGCAACATCTTTGCGAATCTTTTCTGCATTCTTTCCAATTTAATGACAATCTTCCTTTCGCAGGGTGATCAGAACTGTACCAAGCACTTCAAAAGTGGCTTCACCAACATCACGTACAATCGCAACAAAATGTCCCAACTCTTATACTCAATAATCTCAGCAATGGAGAACAAGCATGCTAAATGCCTTCTTAACCATCCGGTCTACCTGTGATGCAACTTTTAAGAAACTGCTCACCTGGATGCCTAGGTTTGTCTGTTTGACAACATGACCCAGGGCCCTACCATTTACCGTGTAAGTACTGCCCTTATCTTCCTTATCAAAATGTAACACCTTACTGAAATTAAACTCTATCTGCCACTTCTCAGCCCATTGGCCCATATGATCAAGATCCCTGTATATTCTTAGATAACCTTTTTCACTGTCCACTATACCACCGGTTTTGGAGTCTTCTGCAAACAAACTAACCATGCTTCCTAAACCCCCATTTGAATCATTTACATGAATGACAAACAACAGTGGAGCCTGTCCTGAACCCTTATGAGCACTTCTGGTCACACTCCTCCAGTCCAAAAAAATCCCTCCCACCACCCTCTGTTTTCAACCATCAAGCTAATTTTGTACCCAAGTGGCAAGCTCTCCCTGAATAAGCCAAGGTGTTGTGCAACTAAATAGAACCTAGTTACCTAAAATCTTCAGAAACAGAGACCAAACGAATTTCACTCACTGCTGAATGTGACTAACAGCAAAATCCAATCACTTATGAGCTCATTGGAGTCTTAGCATGTTGGATGAATGATCAAATCCTTTCCCACACTCAGGACAGATGAATGGTTTATCACCCAGGTGATCTTGCTGGTGTACAGTGAGTTGAGATGATCGCTTGAAAACAATACTATAGTGATAGTACATGAATGAACTCTCACCTGTGTGAATATGTTGATTGGACATCAGTTCTCAGAAACTTTAATTACACTCCCCACAGTCTGGACATTAGAAAAGTCTTTCTACAGTGTGAACTCTTGACGTACTAGCAGGCAAAATGTTGAAATAAATTATTCACCACACTCAGAGCAGGTGAATGGTCTTTGCCCAGTGTGAACTTGCTGATGTCTCAATAGAGTAGATGAAGGATTTACTCTCATCCCACATTCAGAGTAGGTTCCTCAATGTACGTTCATGAGTGTAGAATGAGTCAGGCAAGGAAATAATCTATTAATCAATATATTCAGCTAACATTCCGGGTTTGAATCTCATCCCAGCAGATGGTGGAATTCGAATTCAATAAAAGCTATTTTGAGTTAAGAATGTACTTGTGACCATGAAACGAATGATTACGGTTGAAAAAAAATCTGACTTATTAATGTCCTTCAGGGAAGGAAATCTATTGTCCTAATCCTGTGACTCCAGACCCATACCAATGTGGGTGGCTCTCAACTGCTCTCTGAAATGGCCTAGCAAAGCCACTGAGTTGTACCAATCTAAATGAAGTCTCAAAAGTAAATGAAACTGGACAGACCACCTGGCATTACCCTAGGTAGTAACAAAAGACAATAGCAGTAACACCCTTGTTGACCGTGCAAAGTCATCCTTTCTAACATCTAAAGACTAGTCCAAATTTGGCAGAGCTATCTCATAGACCAGTTAAGCAGACATAATGGGTCCATGGAGAATGCCACATCCCTAGCCCTGCGCTCATCCCTGGGAACAAAGACACCTATGCCAGACTCCTGCTCGTTGAATACAGTTCCGCCTTCAACACCATTATCCCCTCCAGATTGATCTCATAACTTTGTGATCTCGGTCTCAGCTCTGCTTTTTGCAACTGGGTCCTCAGCTTTCTGACCCAAGGCCGCAATCAGTGAGGATGGGTAACTGTATCTCCTCCACAATTACACGCAATACTGGAGCACCCCAAGGATGTGTCCTCAGCCCCTTCTTGTACTCTCTTTACATCTACAACTGCATGGCCAAATTCCAAATGAATGCCATCTACAAGTTCACTGATGACATCACCATAAGTGGAACACATATCTAACAATGACGAGTCAAACTACTGAAGGGAGATAGAGGGTTTGGGGACATGATGCAATGAAAACAATCTGCTCTCAACATCAGCCAAAGTGAAGATTGACCATTGACTTCAGAAAGGAAAGAAGAGAATGTGCCCCCATCCACATTAACAGAACTGAGGTTGAGAGGATGAAGAGCATCAAATTCTTCAGAGTGACGATAACCGAGAACCTGTCCTGGACTTTCCACGTAGATGTGACAGTCAAGAAGGCATAACAATGCCTCATCTTCTTCAGGAAGTGCAGGAAATTTGCTATGTCCATAAGGACCCCTCATGAACTTCTACAGATGCATAATTGAAAGCATACTGTCTGGGTGCTTAATAACCTGGTATGGTGACTGCTCTGCCCAGGACCTTAAGAAGCTACAGAAGGTGGGGTACACAGTCCAGGCCATCACAGAAGCCAAGCTTCCATCCATGAACTTCATTTACATCGCTCACTGCTGCAGAAAGGCTGACAACATCATCAAAGCCCCATAATGATCTCCTACAATCACTTCCATCAGGCAGAAGATACAGAAGCCTAAACACACACATGAGCAGGTTCAGGAACAGCTTCTTCCCAGCCATTATCGGGTTTTTGAATGGACTCTCAAGTGTCAAATAAAGCTGCCCTGTACAATGTAACCTGTATGCATCTGTATATGTATTTTTGACCTGTACATTCTTTTCTTACTATGATTTGACTGTAACGCTCACCAACAAAGCTTTTCACTGTATTTTGGTACATGTGACAATCAATCAATCAACAGTTTGGCATGGTCATTCTCACTGAATCATACTTTACATATAATGTCCCATCCTTGGATACTTCCTGTCTCATTTTCAACTCAAACAGGTAGTGGCATAATGACATACAGTCAGTAAGGAGTTGCCCTGGGAGTCCTCAAAATTGATTCTGGACCTCATGAATTCTCATAGCTTCGGGTTAAATGTGGGCAAGGAAATCTGCTGGTTACCACATACTGTTCTCCCTCGGCCGATGAATCTGTACTTTTCCATGGTGAACAACATTTGGAGGAAGCACTGAGGGTCGCAAGGGTGCAAAATGTAATATAATTGGGGGATTTCAAGGTCCACCACAATGAGTAGCTTGGTAGCAACACTAGATTGAGCTGGTTGGGTTCTAAAGGAATGGGTCTGCAATAAGTGCTAAGGGACAAAAAAACATTCTTCACATCATCCTTACCAATCAGCTGACTGCAGATATAATGGCCCAAGACAGTATCAGTAAGAGTGACCAACGGATAGTCCTGGTGGGGATGAATTCCTGCCCTCATGTTGACGATAATCTCCATTTGTTGTGTGGCACCATGATCTGCTAAACAGAACAGACTTCAGAGATAGCAGGAACTGCAGATGCTGGAGAATCTGAGATAACAAGGTGTAGAGCTGGGTGAACACAGCAGGCCAAGCAGCATCAGAGGAGCAGGAAAGCTAACGTTTCAGGCCTAGACCCTTCTACAAACAGATCTAGCAACTTAATATTGGGTATCCATAAGACTCTGTGTGTCATGAGCAGCAGCTGAATTGTGTTCCAACATAATCTGCAACCTCATTGCCTGGCATATTCCCCACTCAACTATTAACATCCAGCAAGGAGATCAACCCTGGTTCAATGGATAGTGCAGAAAGGCATGCCAGATGCTGCACCAGTCATACCTAAAATGAGATGGCAACGAAGCCACCAAACCAGGCTACTTGCATGTCAAAACAGCATTAGCAGCAAGTGATAAATAGAGCAAAACAATCCTGCAATCAACAGACCTGTGCTGTCCTGCTACTTCCATGGGTGAATGGAGGTAGACAATTAAGCAACTGTCTGGAGGAGGAGGCTTCACAAATATCCTTTCCTCAATGAGGATATCCTCATAAGGAGCGGCCAACACAGAACAAAACATGAGGCTGAAGCATTTGCAGGAATATTCACTCAGAAGTATCAAATGGATGATTGACCTTCACCTCATTCAGTGGTTCCCAGCATCACAGGTACCAGTCTTCTGCCAATTTGATTCACTCCAGATGATATTCAGAAATGGTTGGAGACACTGGATACTACTAAGGCTGTGATTCTCCAAAACATTTTAGCAATAGTACTAAACACCTGTGATCTAGAACTTGCCACTCCCCTAGCCAAGTTCATAGAATCCCTACAGGCCCTTCAGCCCAAAATGTCCACACCAAACCTCGGAACATCCTACCCAGACCCAACCCTCCCTGAATACTATGGGCAATTTAGCATAGCCAATCCACCTAACCTGCACATCTTTGGACTGTGGGAGGAAACTGGAGCATCTGGAGGAAACCCATGCAGACAATGTGCAAAGTCCACACAGACAGTCACCTGAGGCTGGAATTGAACCTAGGTCCCTGGCACTTTGAGGCAGCAGTGCCAGCCACAGTGCCACCCCCAAGTTCCTCTGGTACAGTTACACCATTGGCATCTGCTAATAATGTGGAAAATTGCCCAGGTATGTCCCATACACAGAAATCAGGATAAATGCAACCTGGCTGATTACCAAATTATCAACTGCTAAGTATAATCATATAAAGAGACTGAGCTTGAAGAGTGGTAAGATTCTCCTGCCTGCTTTTCCAATGGATCCAAACAATAATGTTTTTAAACCATTACAAGTCACTTCAATTAGAAGCATTAATAAATGTTACTCTCCCAGAATAGTGTAATCGTTGCCAGGTCAGTTGCATTCCTTGCTTTCTGCGTGTTTGCCTCTCCTCAGGCCTCCGTCACTCTCAGTGGTTATATCTGTGTGAGTCCCTCTGAGGGTCCCAGTGACTTTCAGTTCCGGATCTTTATAAACCCAAGATTTTCTCACGACTTGTGTGCTTTCATATTAAAATGCTGAAAGAAATTGAAGGTAGTTTTGAAAGATGGAGGGGGAAATGTAATTTGTATTTCTTTCAGTGAAGACTGTTTAGCTGCCCCATGCCTATTTGTTACAAAGTGGAGTCTGATTGAAATGCTGACTGATCTCTTCCTCCAGTCAGTATTGGTTCAGTTGCACTAAAACATCTTCTCGCAGTCAATTGGTCAACATCCAAGAGAAGAATTCAAGAGGTAGGCTCAATGACTTGTCAGGTTTCAATGGTGCACAGAATTTTTTTAACTGTAATTCAATTCCAAAAGCAATCAAGATAATTTTTGCTTACAATTTTGATGTGGCTAAGCTGTCTGAAGCACTGAATTTAAGTTGAACTCTCTATCATATCGAATCCACACTGCCAAAGTTACAGGTAATGCTCCCCAGGCAGTTGCCTCCAAGCCTGGACGATTTGGAATTAGCGGTGTTTAATTCTTTTTCTGGGTGTGTATCGCTCAACAGGCCTCCGTCACTCTTGGTCATAAAGTGCCAAAACAGTGACAGAGAGTTAACACACCAGCTGTACAATGTCTTGTCAGATCACAGCTACTACTCTGCATTAGGGATTTTGCATGGCTTGAGGCTGGCAGTCTATGGAGCCAATTGCTTGCCGAAAAGTCGGTGGTTCGGGACCACCCAGGTACTGAATCCCTACCGTTTTAGTCACAAGCAACTTTCTGTTTTACAGTCCCACGTTGTCAATGGGGATTGCGTCTGAAGAAAACATCTCACAAACTTTGTTGGGAGATGCACCGTTATCCAGTGACGCTCCAGAAGCAGATTTTAATGCAGTTGTTTTCAATATAGTATAATCCTCAAATAATTAGACCGACAGTGTATTTTACCTACATACAACATAGAAATTCAGGAAGAAATTGGATTCAAACAAACCCATCAATGATTTTCTCTTCAACAATAACAGCAGAAATTGCTGAAAATCACAGCAGGTCTGACAGAATTTGTGGAGAGAAATCAGTGTTAACGTTTCAGGTCGGTGACCCCTCATCAGAACACTTTTTGTCTAATAATTCTCTCTTTCCCGGCTTCACAGTGAAAGCCGATATCCGAGGACAAGCAGCAGGGATTTGACGCCGCACTCTCCAGCACCCCATTGCCAGCAGAAAGCGGCCACTGCAGCTTTAATCAGCGGTTTTCTGCTCATCCCTGGGAAGCAAGATCCTCTGACCTTGGCCAAGCCTCCCAATACACTTAACCCAAGATCAGGAAGACTTAATCCTGCTCACTAAATGTCCCAGCAGCATTGATAGAATCCCCGAGTGAGTGAAACTTTTTTTAACCTTCAATCGTGAAACCGCGCCTGATACAATCTATCACCTTCACCGCTCACAGAACTCCATTTCAATTGTGCCACTAAATTGCAGTAGGTATAATAAGGCCGGTGACTTTTCCACACATTGTATCTGAGTTGGCACATGGCAGCAACAACTCAATCAGTCTCATTGCCCTTCCTTTTCCCGCTCACCTTGCAGCGTCCGTCTTGTCACCGTTTCCTTAGAGATTCGAGGTGTAACTAGAGTTTAGATTGGCTATCTGTGAGGGATTTATGACTAACTCAGCAATCACAAACCACCAGATTATAGCCCAACAGATTTATTTGAAATCACCTGATGAAGGAGCAGCATTTAGAAAGCTTATGATTTCAAATAAACCCATTTGACTATAATCAGGTGTCGTGGGACTTCTGACTTTGTCTACTCCAGTTCAACAGTAGCACCTCCACATCAAGGATTTGTTACAAGCAGAGTAGGCTCGAGATAATGGGAACTGCAGATGCTGGAGAATTCCAAGATAATAAAATGTGAGGCTGGATGAACACAGCAGGCCAAGCAGCATCTCAGGAGCACAAAAGCTGGCGTTTCGGGTCTGGACCCTTCATCAGAGAGGGGCATGGGGAGAGGGAACTGAAATAAATATGGAGAGAGGGGGAGGCGGACCGAAGTTGGAGAGTAAAGAAGATAGGTGGAGAGAGGGTAGGTGGGGAGGTAGGGAGGGGATAGGTCAGTCCAGGGAAGACGGACAGGTCAAGGAGGTGGGATGAGGTAAGTAGGTAGGAGATGGAGGTGTGGCTTGGGGTGGGAGGAAGGGATGGGTGAGAGGAAGAACCGGTTAGGGAGGCAGAGACAGGTTGGACTGGTTTTGGGATGCAGTGGGTGGGGGGGAAGAGCTGGGGTGGTTGTGTGGTGCAGTGGGGGGAGGGGACGAACTGGGCTGGTTTAGGGATGCGGTTGGGGAAGGGGAGATTTTGAAACTAGTGAAGTCCACATTGATACCACGCAGTAGGGGAAGGGGAGATTTTGAAACTGGTGAAGTCCACATTGGTATCAATGTGGACTTCACCAGTTTCAAAATCTCCCCTTCCCCTACCGCATCCCTAAACCAGCCCAGTTCGTCCCCTCCCCCCACTGCACCACACAACCAGCCCAGCTCTTCCCCCCCACCCACTGCATCCCAATACCAGTCCAACCTGTTGCTTGGCCTGCTGTGTTCATCCAGCCTCACATCTTATTATCTTGGAATCTCCAGCATCTGCAGTTCCCATTGTCTCTGCCTCCTAACCGGTTCTTCCTCTCACCCATCCCTTCCTCCCACCCCAAGCCGCACCCCCATCTACCTACTAACCTCATCCCACCTCCTTGACCTGTCCGTCTTCCCTGGACTGACCTATCCCCTCCCTACCTCCCCACCTATACTCTCTCCACCTATCTTCTTTACTCTCCATCTTCGGTCCGCCTCCCCCTCCCTCCCTATTTATTCCAGTTCCCTCTCCCCATCCTCCTCTCTGATGAAGGGTCCAGGCCCGAAACGTCAGCTTTTGTGCTCCTGAGATGCTGCTTGGCCTGCTGTGTTCATCCAGCCTCACATTTTATTATCTAGGCTCGAGATAATCACTGATATAACAAGGTGTGGAGCTGGATGAACACAGCAGGCCCAGCAGCAGCTTAGGAGCACAAAAGCTGCCATTGCCTAGACCCTTCATCAGAAAGCCATTGCCTAGACCCTTCATCAGAAAACCTCCTAAGATGCTGCTTGGCCTGCTGTGTTCATCCAGCTCTACACTTTGTTATCTCGGAATGTCCAGCATCTGCAGTCCCCATTATCTCGAGATAATCACTGATCCATTGACGATTAACCAATGAAAACAATAATAAGGCATGAACTGTCAAGTTGTCAGGCGGAACAGTCCAAGACGCTCGATCCTGTTGAGAGCAATGGAAAACGGAAACTGTTTCCACCCCAACCCCAAGTTCACCTGGACGATCTCTAACACCTCCCTCACCTTCCTGGCCATCTCTGTCTCCATTCTAGGCAACCACTTAGAAACCGATATAACGAAGTGTGGAGCTGGATGAACACAGCAGGCCAAGCAGCATCTTAGGAGCATAAAAGCTGACATTTTGGGCCTAGACCCTTCATCAGAAAGCCGAAATCCATTTCAAGCCCACCAACTCCCACAGCTACCTAGAATACACCTCCTCCCACCCACCTTCCCGCAAAAATGCCATCCCCTATTCCCAATTCCTTCACCTCCGCCGCATCTGCTCCCAGGATGAGGCATTCCACTCCCGTACATCTCAGATGTCCTCATTTTTCAAGGACCGCAACAGTCTCCCAGTAGTGGTTGAGAATGCCCTGACCATGTCTCCCACATTTCCTGCAACTCATCCCGCACACCCTGTCCCCGCAATAACCACCAAAAGAGAATCCCTCTCATCCTCATGAACCACCCCACTAACCTCCGGATCCAACGCATCATCCTGTGGCACTTCCGCCATTTGCAATCCGACCCCACCACCAAAGACATTTTTCCCTCCCCACAACTTGTCTGCTTTCCGGAGAGACCAATCTCTCTGTGACTCCCTTGTCTGCTCCACACTCCCCTCCAACCCCACCACATCCGGCGCTTTCCCCTGCAACCGCAGGAAGTGCTACACCTGCCCCCTCACTCCCATCCCAGACCGCAAGAAGACTTTCCACATCAAGCAGATGTTCACCTGCACATCTGCTAATGTGGTATACTGGATCCACTGTACCCATTGTGGCCTCCTCTACATCAGGGAAACCAAGCAGAGGCTTGGGGACCACTTTGCAGAACATCTATGTTTGGTTCACAATAAACAACTGTGCCTCCCAGTTGCGAACCATTTCAACTCCCCCTCCCATTCCTCAGATGGTATGTCCATCCTGAGCCTCCTGCAGTGCCACAATGATACCACCTAAAGGTTGCAGGAACAGCAACTCATATTCCGCTTGGGAACCCTGCAGCCCAATGGTGTCAATGTGGATTTCACAAGCTTCAAAATCTCCCCTCCCCCTACTGCATCCCAAAACCAGCCCAGCTCATCCCTGCCTCCCCAACCTGTTCTTCCTCTCGCCAATCCCCTCCTCCCAACTCAAGGTGCACCCCCATTTTTTTCCAATTTAGCTAATCCCACTCCCATGACCTGTCTGTCCTCCCCTGACTGACCTATCCCCTCCCTACCTCCCCACCTACACTCAGATCTACTGGCTCCATCCCCGCCCGTTTAACTTGTCTGCCTCCCCTCCACCTATCTTTTCCTCTATCCATCTTCGATCCGCCTCCCCCCTCTCCCTATTTATTTCAGAAACCTCTTCCCCTCCCCCATTTTTGATGAAGGGTCTAGGCCGAAAACTTTTGTGCTCCTAAGATGCTGCTGAGCTTGCTGTGTTCATCCAGCTCGACACTTTGTCGCCTCCTTGACTATGATGGCAATAACTTGAAATGAACAAAAAAAAATGCGTGCAGTGTC
Organism: Stegostoma tigrinum; assembly: GCF_030684315.1. Taxonomy (NCBI): domain Eukaryota; kingdom Metazoa; phylum Chordata; class Chondrichthyes; order Orectolobiformes; family Stegostomatidae; genus Stegostoma; species Stegostoma tigrinum. The sequence continues at coordinate 13,084,128 of NC_081396.1, read as the reverse complement.
AATGGTCAGCTGCTTTGAAGGAGTAAAAGCAGAAATGACTGGAAAATGACTGGGAGCCCACCTGAAGATGCTGCCAGACTTGCTGAGATCTTCCTGTAATTTCTGTTCCTGATTTTACGGCTTCCGCAGTTCTTTCGGTTTTTGCTTTGGAGGTGGTTTGGCTTGGGTTGACTTATACAAAGCGACAGACGTTAGGAAGGATGTCATGCAAACGGGTGAACAGTGAAACAAACCAGAGATAATGGGAACTGCAGATGCTGGAGAATTCCAAGATAATAAAATGTGAGGCTGGATGAACACATCAGGCCAAGCAGCATCTCAGGAGCACAAAAGCTGACGTTTCGGGCCTGGACCCTTCATCAGCCTTCATCAGTGAAACAAACCATCTCGGATTCTGCAGCATCTGCAGTTCCTGTTATCTCTGAGCAATTAAGCAGATTCGCTGAGTTCTGCTGGTTATTATCATCCACAGTTGGCAATACATCGGCAACTATAGCAGAGCGTTCCAGACTGGGGAGACGAGCACTGACTGTTGAAGGCGGTAAATGTTAACGCTGTTGTGAAGTGTCGCACAGAAGTTTTTGTCATGTTCAGATGCTCGCTGTTGCTCATGTTGTCAAGAGCGTGCAACCGTCCCGTTGCCATGGTGACCTGAAGCCCCAGCATTCCCCGCGGTGAACATCCCTTGCTCCGCAAACGATAGCAGTACGCAGGCGCAGTGCCGGCCTTGTACGGAGCATGCGTCGAATTGTTACTCGCTGGTGAGTGATGTTTCTTTTGTTTTCGCTCAGAAAACGTTGAGAATGAGGCGGTGCTGAGGGCAGAGACGGATCTGTTTGGGGACGCGGACACTTCGTGAACACTTTGTGTAAGGCGCCAGCCTGACAAAGAAGGTTTCAGTTCCCTGTTTACGTGGAGTGACGGCGAATCGTTAACTGGAGGCTTTCGCTCCAATTTAGGCCCCGAACCGAGCTGTCTTATTGAGTGCGCATGCGCAGCTGCTGTCCTTGTTGGGGTCAATATGTTTGGAATGAATGGTAGGAGCTTGCTGTCCATTCTTCAGCGTGGTGACAATTTGTATGATGTCTTTCTGATGAAGCGGAAGTGCAGCCCAAAAAATGAGGCGTCCTGCTCCGTATGTCTAAAGATCTGTGGTTCTGTTTAGCCTCGTAAAGAGCAGGGCAGAAACTCACTACTCAATAAAAGCCGAAGGAACTGCGGATGCTGTAAATCAGGAGGAAAAGCAACCTCTGTTTTTGTTCCAGAAACTCAATGCCCTGACGAGACGTTACTTAAACCGAGCAGTTGCCGCCGACAACGGGGAAGGTGGCAAACGCACCAGGGAGCGTGCACATTCTTTGCTTCGGCTGCAATTAGAGAGGGTGGGAAGTCATTTCTGATTTTTTTTTTCCCTCCCCAGGACTGACTGTGATGAATATCGTAAAATTACTTCACTGGATAATGCATGGGAATTTGCGGACAAGAAACTGAAGCTAAACATCATATGAAAATCTGACAGGAAGCAAGTGATTTTATCATCGCCTTTGAAAGTAAGCATTGAATTCCAGATCATTAGCAAATAACTTTTGCTAAAACTTTTGCTCACATTTTCCCTGTGGCTATTTATCAAAATTCTCAATAGGTCTCCCTTACTCTTTTTTAATGACCAACTAACAGGAATAATTTTTCCTAATCTACTTTATGTTAATCTTTCATAAACATGTACACAGGTATCTCATCTCTGCTTCATATATTACACTCGAAGCAGATAATTTCAGTTTCCCCAACACACAATGCAACTGAAATGCCTCATCTCTTGAATCTTTCTGGCAAATCTGGTTAGCCTTGTCACAGAGATCCTCCGGTCTGACATAATGTGTGGTGATCTCTGATTTACACAGAGCTAGATGCTCAGTGTTTCTGTGTGTGATGTCATCACACAGTGACAATTGCACAGTGACATCACCTACTCCCTGGGAATTTCCTCAACTGAAATTCTGCTCTGATTCCAGTGTTTCTGACACCTTTCCAACTGCAGGCTCCGGCAGGAGATTTTAATTTTGAATACAGTGAAATTATTTAAGTGATGAATGTTTATTTGCATTCTTGATCACATTGAAGTTTTCCCCATTTACCTGTGCTCTTTTCTCTGTGAAGTTCTGTGGCTGAAGGATTGGTGCTGTTCCTCCACTGTGGATCTGAATCCATGACACCCCATTCACCTGTGCCCCCTCCTTTTTCTTCTTTCTGCCATTGACTTAACTTTCTCCGTCTCTAGTAATGAATGTATTTGATCTCTGTTTAGTATTTGACTATTACTTCTGCTGACAGTGTCTGAATAAAGCTTCCATTGTTGTCTGCCCTCAGACCATGTGCTGCTATCTTTCCAGCTCATCTTCCAACATGATCTTTCCCAGTCAGGAAACATTTCTTTTCTGCACTATAGTCTAGTCTATTTCTCTTCTACTTCTAAGCTTATATTAATAATGAGTTCTACATCAGTTTTGTTCTTGAATCAGATTTGCAAATCACTTTAAATCTGTTGTTGAACCTTTTACAAAACAGAACAGTTTCTCCCTATTAAATCAGTCCAGACCACTCATGGTTTTGAAACTTTTGTCAGATGTTGCTCTGATTCCTCTAATGCTGATAGATAAGAAGCACCAAATCATTCATAAATTGATGATTTAGGAATGTCTAAATGTCAAATGTTCAAATACAACAGCAGTTTGATTTTGAAGTAGCAGAAGGTAGATAAATCTCTGGGTCCTGATGAAGTGTATCCCAAGACTTTTTGGGAGGCTAAGGAGGAAATTGTGGAGTTGTTAGTGGAGATATTTGTATCATTGATGCCACAGGTGAACTGCCTGAAGATTGGAGGGTGGCTAATGCTGTCCCATCGTTTAAGATAGGCTGCAGGGACCTGCCTGTGAACTGAAGACCGGTGAGCCTAATATCTGTGGTGGATAAATTGTTCAAAAGGATTCTGGGAAACAAGATCTACTGGCATTTGGAGAGGCACAGACTCAGTTAGAATAGTCAGCATAGCTTTGTCTGTGGGAAAACTGTGTCTCATGAATTTAAGTGGGCTTTTTGAAGGAGTGCCTAGATGAGGTCGGTCTACATGGTCTTTAACAAGGCATTTGACAAGGAATTAATTGGTGAGTGGTTGAGTAAAGTTAAATTTCATAGGATCTAGGCAGAGCTGGCCAATTGGACACAAAATTGTCTTGAAGGTAGAAGCCAGAAGGTTGATAGACAGTTGTATTTCCAACTGGGGAGGCCTGTGACCACCGGTATGCTGAGTCCACAATTATTCATCATTTATATAAATGATTCCGATCTGAATTTAGGGGGTATGGGTAGTAGGTTTGTGGACGGCACCAAGATAAGTGGTATAGTGAGCAGTGAAGAAGGGTGTCTGGGAATACAGTGAGATTTTGATCAATTGGGCCAGTCGGCTGAGGAATGGCAGGTGGAGTTTAATTTAGGTAAATGCAAGATGTTGTATTGTGGTAGGTCTTGTACCATCAATGGAATACCCTGGGGAATGATATAGAACAAAGAGACGTAGGGGTACAGGTTCATAGCTCCTTGAAAGTGGAGTCCTGGGTAGACAGGGTGATGAAGGCTTTCAGCGTTCTTCTTGCTTTCGTCGGTCAGAGCATTGAGTATACGAGTTAGGACATCTTGTTGCAACTGCTCAAGACTTTGGTAAGGCTGCGTTTGGAGTACTGTGTGCAGTTCTGGTCGTCCTACTAGAGAAAATAAATTATTAAACCAGAAAGAGTGCAGAAAAGATATACTGGGATGCTACATGGATGAGAGGGTTTGATATATGAGAGGCTGGAAAGGCTGGGACTTTTTCCCTGGAGCATAGGTGACGAAGGGCCATCCCAAGGTCTGTAAAATAATGAGGGGCACAGATAGTGTAGTCAGCCAACAGTTTTTCCCTAAAAGTAGAGCTGTCTAAAACTAGAGGGTAAAACTAGTTTAAGGCGAGAGGGGAGAGATACAAAAGGATCCAGAGGGGCAATTTTTTTCACACAGGTGATGAGTATCTAGAACAGGCTGCCAAAGGTCGTGATGGAGGTCAGTACAATTTTAACAGTTGAGAAACATTTGGACAGGTGCACGATAGGATAGAGTTGGAGGAAAATGGGCCCATGAAGGCAAATGGGACTAGATTAATTGTGAAAACTGGGTGGCATGTACAATTTGGGCTGAAGGGCTTGTTTCCATGCTGTAAACCTTCATGGCTCCATAACGTTCCAAGGCATTTCACAAAAATGTTAGAAAGTATTGTGTAACACTGGGCCACACAAAGAGATGTTTGGGGAAGAGTCTAAACATTTGGCCTTATGAGGTGTGAAGGAGCATTTTAAAGGAGGAAAGTGACGTAAAGACAAGGAGGTTTGGAGAGGAAAATTCGCAACTTGCGGCCTCGGCAGCAGAAAGAACAACACTGATGGTGGAGTGATTCATAGCTGCCCGAGTGTGTATTAGGATAGCAACATCTAGAAACATCAAGGGATTCAGTGAGAGTTTCACGGCAGATGAGCTGAGACAAGGGATGAGTCAGGTGATGTTACTGAGGTGGAAATTGATAATCTTGCCGATAATGGAGATAGACGATTGCAATATTCTGCATTGTGAACTGTCTGGTTCAGCTTCAGACAGTTATCAGGAGAGGGTAGATTCAGTTGTGAATGAATGGAGTTTATAACAGGGAATGTGGATGATGGTACCTGTTGTTTGACAGGTCAGGGAAGTGTGACTGGGATTTGATGGTGTTCACATACAGCTGCGAAACTAGTCCCTCTTGGCGGTGGAGTTTGAAGTTTGGAGAAATACTGTTTATTTAGACACACAAATCTTGCTCCTTCACTCTCTGCTTCTCCTATCTGTATCTCTGCCACCTCCTGTTGAGTTCAAAGCCTTGTGTAGGCTGGGAATTATACGTTGGTTCTACATCCTGAAGAACATCAGTCTGTTTTGCAATCGTAAGATGTAGGAGCAGATGTTCACCTTTTAGCTCATCTGTTCTGTTCCACCATTCAATGAGATCATGGCTTATCTGATAATCCTTAACTCTACTTTTCTGCCTTCTCCCTATAATCCTTGCCTCCATGATTAAAAATCTATTTCCAGCTAGAATCCCACAGATTCACCGCCCTCTGGGAGAAGAAAATTTTTCTTAACTGTTGCACCCCCTTATTATGCCCTGTCATCCTAGACTGTCCAACAAAGGAAAACAACTTTTCCATGTCTAACCTGTCAAGCCCCCTAAGAATCTCATAGCATTCAATAAGGTCGCCTGTGACTGGTTGATAATCCAATGAGTACAAGCTCTATTTACTCAGCCTCTTCTTGTAAGATAGACCCTCCATACCTAATATCAGCCGAAGAAATCTTCACTTGATTACCTCCAATGCAAATATATCTTTCCAGAGAAAAGTGGCACAAAAATGTTCACAGTATTCAAGCTGTGTCCTGACTAGTGCATTACGTCGTTTTAACGAAAGCTCCCTCCTTTTATAGAACAAGAAGAGCAAAGAAAATTGCAGTATAGGAATAGGCCCTTCGGCCCTCCGAGCCTGCACCGACATGCTGCCTGTCACACCGAAAACCCCCTACCCTTCTGTGGACCGTGTCCCCCCTCCAAAGCCATCACATCCTTCTGGTAGTGTGGCGACTGGAATTGAACATAATATTCCAAATGTGGCCTCACTAAGGTTCTGCAAAGCTGAAACATTACCTGCCAATTTTTAAACTTGGGTGTCCTGGCTAATGACTGCAAGCATGCGATATGCCTTGTTGACTACCTTTCCCACTTGCGTTGCTGCTTTCAGTGACCTGTGTACTTGTACAACCAGATCCCTCTGCCAATCAGTACTGTTAAGGGTTCTGCCATTTATTGTACATTTTCCATCTGGATTAAACCTTCCAGAATGCATTACCTCATATTTTTCCAGATTGGGCTCCATCTGTCATCCCTCTACCCAAGTCACCAACTAATCTGTATCCAGCTGTATTCTTTGACGGTCCCCATTGTTATCTGCAATTCCACCAACTTCTGTGTTTTTGGCAAACTTACTAATCAGATCATTACATTCTCCTCCAAATCATTTATATATATCACAAACAGCAAAGGTCCCAACACTGATCTCTGAGGAACGCTAATCATCACAGCCTTCCATTCAGAAATGCACCCTTCCACTGCTAAGCTCTATCTTCTATGATCAAGCCAGTTTTTTTATTCACCTTGCACTCCCCTCTCAATGCTCAATTCCCTTTGACTTCCCTCTCACTCACTGAACTTAGATGCTAGCTTTTTGAAATTCATGAATGAGGATTGCCAAATCCCTTAGCTTTCTGCAGATTTTCTCTGTTTAAGTAACATTTATCTCCAGTCTTCCTGTCAAAGTTCATAATTACATATGACAAGTTCTTGTCTACTCACATGTTTATATTCCACTTGAGACTCTTTGTCTCATCCTTACCACTTGCTTTTCAACCTAATTTTGTGCCCTCTGCAAACTTGGCTATTGTACAGTGATAATGGGAACTGCAGATGCTGGAGAATCCGAGATAACAAAGTGTGGAGCTGGATGAACACAGCTGGCCAAGCAGCATCTCAGGAGCACAAAAGCTGATGTTTCGGGCCTAGACCCTTCATCAGAGAGGGGGATGGGGAGAGGGAACTGGAATAAATAGGGAGAGAGGGGGAGGCGGACCGAAGATGGAGAGAAAAGAAGATAGGTGGAGAGGAGAGTATAGGTTAGGAGGTAGGGCGGGGATAGGTCAGTCCAGGGAAGATGGACAAGTCAAGGAGGCGGTTTGAGGTGGTAGGTAGGAAATGGGGGTGCGGCTTGAGGTGGGAGGAAGGGATGGGCGAGAGGAAGAACAGGTTAGGGAAGCAGAGACAGACTGGGCTGGTTTTGGCATGCAGTGGGGGAGGGAAAGAACTGGGCTGGTTTTGGGATGCAGTGGGGGAAGGGGAGATTTTGAAGCTTAGAACATAGAACATTACAGCACAGTACAGGCCCTTTGGCCCTCGATGTTGTGCCGACTGTCATACCGATCTGAAACTTGAGAAGCTTCCCACATCCCAGATGTCCACGTTCTTCAAGGACGGCAACTTTCCCCCCGCAGTGGTCGAGAACGCCCTTGACCGCGTCTCCCGCATTTCCCGCAACATATGCCTCATACGCTGCCCCCGCCACAACCGCCCCCAGAGGATCCCCCTCATTCTCACATACCACCCAACCAACCTCCAGATACAACGTATCATCCTCCGACACTTCCACCATCTACAATCCGACCCCACCACCCAAGCAATTTTTCCATCCCCACCCTTGTCTGCCTTCCGGAGAGACCACTCTCTCTGCGACTCCCTTGTCCGCTCAACACTCCCCTCCAACCCCACCACACCCGGCACCTTCCCCGGCAACCGCAGGAAGTGCTACACTTGCCCCCAGACCTCCTCCCTCACCCTTCTTCTGTTCTTCCTCTCACCCATCCCTTCCTCCCACCTCAAGCCGCACCTCCATTTCTTACCTACCACCTCATCCCGCCTCCTTGACCTGTCCATCTTCCCTGGATTGACCTATCCCCTCCCTACCTCCTCACCTATACTCTCCTCTCTACCTATCTTGTTTTCTCTCCATCTTCGGTCCGCCTCCCCCTCTCTCCCCATTTATTCCAGTTCTCTCTCCCCATCCCTCTCTCTGATGAAGGGTCTAGGCCCACAACGTCAGCTTTTGTGCTCCTGAGATGCTGCTGGGCCTGCTGTGTTCATCCAGCGCCACACTTTGTTATCTTGGCTATTGTACGTTTACTTTCCTCGTTCAAGTCATTGATCTGAATTGAAAATGATTCTGGCCCCCGGTACTGATCCCTGTGGCATTCCACTAGTTACAGGTTGCCATCCTGAAAACTTGTCCCATGTTCCAACTCTGTCTTTGATTAGTTCCCTAATCATCTAACCATGCTAATATACTGTTTCCGACACCGTGAGTCCTTATTAAGTAGCACAATGTGTTGCACCTTATCAAAACCTTTAGAAGTTCAAATATATGATATATCCACCACTTCCCCTTTAACAATCAAGCAGTTTTCACAGTCCCTGATTCCTAATTTTGGCACCGCAAACGACCAGATTCGTCTTTCACAATATGTTTTTGTGTTCGGGGTTCTCACTCACTTGATTTGCTCTGTTTTAGATCAGTTTCACAGGGTGTTAAATGGAGATGATTTGTAGTTTGGAAACTGAAACCAAACACCACTTCTGGATCTGATGGCGTTTGACAATCTGCTTGATCTTCAATATCACCGGGTTTTGAACATGGAGGGAATAAGCGCCGTTCACAGTGGGGAGAAACCGTACACATGTTCTGTGTGTGGACGAGGCTTTAGCCAATCATCTGGCCTATCAAGACACAAGTGTAGTCACACTGGAGAGAAACCATGGAAATGTGGGGACTGTGGGAAGGGATACAGATCCCCATCAAAGCTGGAAACTCATCGACGCAGTCACACAGGGGAGAGACCATTCACCTGTTCCACATGTGGGAAGGGACTAACTCAGTTATCCAGCCTGCTGGCACACCAGCGAGTGCACACTGACGAGAGACCATTTACCTGCTCAGACTGTGGGAAGGGCTATAAGAGTTCTGGGGACCTGATCTGCCATCAACGTCTTCACACTGAAGAGAGACCTTTCAGGTGCTCTCACTGTGGCACTGGCTTCAGGCGATCAGCTCATCTCATTGTACATCAGCGAGTTCACACTGGGGAGAAACCATTCATCTGCTCGGTATGTGGAAAGGGATTTACGCAGACTTCCACCCTGCTGACACATCAGCTAGTTCACACTGGGGAGAGACCATTCACCTGCTCTACATGTTGGAGAGGATTCACAACCTCATCCCACCTGTTGAGACACCAGCGAGTTCATAAGTAATGACAGTGATTGGATTGTGGTGCTAATCGCATCCAGGACTGAACCATGTTTATCAGCATCTACATCTGCAGATGTTATCCGTCTTCAACCTTGTTACACGAATTAATATTCTAGATGAAGCTCAAATAAACCAGCGTTCTGTGACAGTGTGTCAAGTTAATTTAATACATTTAACGACATGTTATTTACTTTTGAAGGTTCTTCATTTCCCCTGTCTCCTGTATCCTCACCCCCAAAAAAAGGGGAAGGAGCTGATGGACCTTCTTTGTCACTATGACTGAGACAATCTCATCAGCTGTCTGTGTTGATGTCTTCCAATGCACAGGTCTACTGCCAAACCATATCGAATGTCCTCCCTAACTAAGCTGTGAACCGCATAATTCACCAGTTTCTGTCTCATGTCCCCTCATGTACTGCTGGCACTGACCTTGTCAATGAGACCCAATCCCTCATCCCTCAATTTTGTTCCCTCGAAGTACTGACTGTATCTGCCAAACTGTCTATGTTCACTGATACTGGTCATGGCTCCCTCTCTCGCGCTCCCTCTCTCGCGCTCCCTCTCTCGCGCTCCCTCTCTCGCGCTCCCTCTCTCGCGCTCCCTCTCTCGCGCTCCCTCTCTCGCGCTCCCTCTCTCGCGCTCCCTCTCTCGCGCTCCCTCTCTCGCGCTCCCTCTCTCGCGCTCCCTCTCTCGCGCTCCCTCTCTCGCGCTCCCTCTCTCGCGCTCCCTCTCTCGCGCTCCCTCTCTCGCGCTCCCTCTCTCGCGCTCCCTCTCTCGCGCTCCCTCTCTCGCGCTCCCTCTCTCGCGCTCCCTCACGGATTAGAACATAGAAACGTACAGCATAGTACAGGCCCTTCGGCCCACAATGTTGTGCTGTGGATTAATCCTAATCCACAAATAAAATAAAATAACCTAACCCACATTCCCCTCAATTCACTGCTGTCCATGTGCATGTCCAGCAGTCGCTTTAATGTCACTAATGACTCTGCTTCCATGACTACCACTGGTAAACTATTCCATGCGGTCACAACTCTTTGGGTGAAAAACCTCTCTCTGACGTCTCCTCTATACCTTCCTCCTAACACCTTTAAAACTATGACCCCTCATGGCAGTCAATCCTGCTCTGGGGAAAAGTCTCTCTGGCTATCGACTCTACCCATGTTACACCTTGATCAGGTCACCTCTCTTCCTCCTTCTCTCCAGTGAGAAAAGTCCGAGTCTGTCAACCTCTCCTCCTAAGACAAGCCCTTAAGTCCAGGCAGCATCCTGGTAAACCTCCTTTGCACCCTCTCCAAAGCCTCCACATCTTTCCTATAATAGGGTGACCAGAACTGGACACAATATTCCAAGTGTGGTTTCACCAGGGTTTTGCAGAGCTGCAGCAAAACCTCGCGGCTCTTAAACTGGATCCCCCTGTTAATGAAAGCCAAAACATCATATGCTTTCTTAACAACCTTATCCACTTGGGTGGCAACTTTGAGGGAGTTATGCACTTGAACACCAAGATCCCGCTGTTCCTCCACACTGCCAAGAATCCTGCCTTTAATCCTGTAATTGTCCCAATTCCGTTTCCATCTGCCGTCATCAACTGTTTCTCAATGCGAAAGCATAACTTGGTTTTTGCATTATTCCAAAACTTTGTCCCATCTCAAATTTCTCTTTTTTTTCTCAGAATATTTTGGCTCCTTTGAAATCTGTCTATCTTTCCCAGAACACACTGTTTCAATCCCTCAATCATATTTCTGCCCCTACCACACAAGCAAGCTCTTGGTGAAGTCACCATTAACAGCCTGTGTGACTGATGAAAATAAGCTATTCTTCCTTGTCCTTCTCACTCTGTGGGCAGCCGTTTACCACTCCAGGACCTCTTCATTATTGTCATTCTGGGTGAGCCAGCACTCTTCTGATTCCTTGCTGATTTGGCAAGCCACAGCAGAATATCACCTGCTATGTATTATCTTCCAGTAGCCACTCTAATTACCTGTAGTATCCCTGTCGTTGGTCTCCTCTTCTTCCGTATGTAAATGCTGCTGTTCAAAGATATCATTTGAAAACACTGTCAGATTTCATGTATAGCTAATGATGCTAACATTTCTCAACTCTTCCACTATTGTGAAATTCTGAGATGGTTTCCCGCATGGCAGGATTTGAGGTTATCTTCCTGTACCCACATCATTATCTCTGGCATCCCTGTCATTGGTCTCTTTTCTCATCTAAATGCTGCTGCTTGAGGATATCATTTGAAAACATTACCAATTTTCACATGTAAAGGCTGAATAAGCTAGGACTTTTTAACTGCAACTTAAGATCCTGAGAGATGACCTTATAGAAATATGTAAAATAATGAGGAATATAGATAGAGTTAGTAGTTGACTTTTCCTAGGATGGTGAATTTAAGACTGGGGAGAGGGAGGGCACAGGTTACTTTTTAAGGTGTGAGAGATTTTAAAAAAGACATGAGAGGCCAATTTTTTGCACATGGATATTTCATGTGTGGAATGAACTTCTTGAAGAAGTGATTGTTGTGGGTACAATTACAACATTAAAAAAAATTTGAATAAGTATGTGAATAGGAAAGTGTGGAGGATATGGGGCAGGAGCAGGCATTCGGGACTAGTTTACTTTGGGATTATGGTCAGCATAAACTGGTGAGACCAAAGGGTCTGTTTCCATGTTCTATGACTATGTAGCTGAGGATATTAAAACCTCTCAACTCTTCTACTATTGCAAAATTCTCATAATATTTCCCTCATGGTGGGATTTGAGATTATCTTCCTGTACCTACATCATTACCTCTGGTTGTCCTTAGTCTCCTATTCCTTCTCATTTAAATGCTGCTGCTCAAGGGTATCTTCTGAAAACACTGCTAAATTTCACATGTAGTTAGTGACACTAACAATTGTCATAACTCTTCTGCTGTGAAATTCTCAGACAATTTCACTCATGGCAGGATTTGAACGCAGGTCCCAAGAACATCACCTGGATTAACAGTATGACAATGCCACTGGCCTGTTGCCTCAGCACAAATTAATAAATTCTTTCACTGTCAAGTCAGGTAAACAGTTTCTCCTCAGTGCATCAACGAATTTCCAGCTTAAACGGGGAACTGAATCCCTTCCCACAGTTCCCACAATTCCATAATTTCTCCCAGTGTGATTGCATTTATGTCCCAACAGATTAGATGATTTGTTGACAGCATGAACACATTGAACACTATAGTTTCTCCCCATGGGAACATTGCTTTTATCTTCCAGGCTGCGATACGAAACCTGGCTAAAGTAATTATTAGTTACAGATAAAGTTCTAAAGATGGATAGATGGAGAGGAGACTGACAAGTCAAAGAAGCGGGGATGGAGCCAGTAAAGGTGAGTATAGATGGGGAGGTAGAGAGGAGATAGGTCAGTCCAGGGAGTGCGCTCCATGGAAGTCAGTGGTGAGTGGAGTTCCACAGGGCTCTGTCCTTGGGCCTCTACTGTTTGTAATTTTTATTAATGACTTGGACGAGGGCATTGAAGGATGGGTCAGCAAGTTTGCAGACGACACAAAGGTCGGAGGTGTCGTTGACAGTGTAGAGGGCTGTTGTAGGCTGCAGCGGGACATTGACAGGATGCAGAGATGGGCTGAGAGGTGGCAGATGGAGTTCAACCTGGATAAATGCGAGGTGATGCATTTTGGAAGGTCGAATTTGAAAGCTGAGTACAGGATTAAGGATAGGATTCTTGGCAGCGTGGAGGAACAGAGGGATCTTGGTGTGCAGATACATAGATCCCTTAAAATGGCCACCCAAGTGGACAGGGTTGTTAAGAAAGCATATGGTGTTTTGGCTTTCATTAACAGGGGGATTGAGTTGAAGAGTCGTGAGATCTTGTTGCAGCTCTATAAAACTTTGGTTAGACCGCACTTGGAATACTGCGTCCAGTTCTGGGCGCCCTATTATAGGAAAGATGTGGATGCTTTGGAGAGGGTTCAGAGGAGGTTTACCAGGATGCTGCCTGGACTGGAGGGCTTATCTTATGAAGAGAGGTTGACTGAGCTCGGTCTCTTTTCATTGGAGAAAAGGAGGAGGAGAGGGGACCTAATTGAGGTATACAAGATAATGAGAGGCATAGATAGAGTTGATAGCCAGAGACTATTTCCCAGGGCAGAAATGGCTAGCACGAGGGGTCATAGTTTTAAGCTGGTTGGTGGAAAGTATAGAGGGGATGTCAGAGGCAGGTTCTTTACGCAGAGAGTTGTGAGAGCATGGAATGCGTTGCCAGCAGCAGTTGTGGAAGCAAGGTCATTGGGGTCATTTAAGAGACTGCTGGACATGCATATGGTCACAGAAATTTGAGGGTGCATACATGAGGATCAATGATCGGCACAACATTGTGGGCTGAAGGGCCTGTTCTGTGCTGTACTGTTCTATGTTCTATGTTCTATATTCCCCTCCAGCCCCACCACACCCGGCACTTTTCCCTCCTCCCACAGGAAATGCTACAGCTGCCCCCACACCTCCTCCCTCACCCCAATCCCAGTCCCCAAGACAACATTCCACATCAAGTAGATGTTCACCTGCACATCTGTTAATGTGGTCTACTGCATCCGCTGTACCCATTGTGGCCTCTACATTGGGGGAACCAAACAGAGGCTTGGGGACTGCTTTGCAGAACTACTATACTCGGTTCACAATAAACAGCTGCACCTCCCAGTCGCAAACCATTTCAACTCCCCCTCCCATTCCTCAGACGACATGTCCATCCTGGGCCTCCTGCAGTGCCACAACGATGCCACCCGAAGGTTGCAGGAACAGCAGCTCATATTCTGCTTGGGAATCCTGCAGCCCAATGGTGTCAATGTGGATTTCACAAGCTTCAAAATCTCCACTCCCTCTACCTTATCCCAAACCAGCCCAGCTCGTCCCCGCCTCCCTAGCCTGTTTTTCCTCTCACCTATCCCCTCCTCCCACCTCAAGCTACAGCCCCATTTCCTACCTACTAACCTCATCCTGCCCCCTTGACCTGCCCGTCCTCCCTGGACTGACCTATCTCCTCCCTACCTCCTCACCTACACTCACCTTTACTGGCTCCATCCCCACCTCTTTGACTTGTCTGTCTCCTCTCCACCTATCTTCTTCTCTATCCATCTTCAATCTGCCTCCCCTTCTCTCCCTATTTATTTCAGAACCCCCTTCTCCTCCCCCATTTCTGATGAAGGGTCTAGGCCCAAAATGTCAGCCTTCCTGCTGCTATGATGCTCCTTGGCCTGCTGCAATCATCCAGCTCTACACCTTGTTATCTCGGATTCTTCAGCATCTGCAGTTCATATTATCTCCAATGGATATCGATCCATATTAACAGTAAAGGAATCATACCAGGCCCGTTGTCACCTTGCAATTGATACTGCATGATAACATCACACAGGTCAGTGTAAACCAGAGATCACCACACCTTATGAAGGATGGGAGGGTGTCTTAGATGGGACAGAAGAGGTTTATCCAAATACTTCAATATATGACAAATTTTCATTAGAAAGCTTAGTTGGGGAAATTGGGGTTGTTCTTCTTAAAACAAACGAGTTTGAGTGGACAATTTAAAGAGGTGTAGAACGTAATGATTTGTATTGGATAAACTGGGTAAAGATCAGCTGTTGTAGTCATGTGTAAGAAAGCTTTTCCTTTACATAAGACCTAGACCTAAGTACTTATACTCAAGTATCAATAATATTTATGCCCTGGAACCCTGTTCTTGTGCTCAAATGTGCAAAATAACCAGGTCCTGATGAATCAAGTGATTCATGTAACATAATGTTTAGTTTGAGTTTGCTGACTGCCAATCTTCACATAGCCTGTAAATGAACTTTACAAAATTCTTCAGCCAGTCCAGAATAAAAATTCAGAACAATCAAATATTTATTATAATTTCAGCTTTCAAGTATAACTGTTCTCCTTCCATCTTCGTGTCAAAGGAGTTTCTGAAATCCATCAGTATCCTGAATAAAAAGCCAGAAGCAACGAACACTTTTCTTGTTCTGCGTTTGATGTGTGTAAATCCTCCATTTCTAACCCATTGCAAAAGTTTTCATTGTTTTCAGTTTAGGACAGAGATTCACATCTCCTCCTGGCCCAAAATGACTGCATATGCTTCCTGCTGCACATTACGCGCGTGCGCGCGCGCACACACTCGCACCCCAATTGTGCTCACGGTTCCTTGATTTGAGGATGACTCAAAGTCATGCGTTTCTGTCTTGGATCTTCATGTGACCGGTCACGGCATGACATTGGGCATATAGAGCAGGATGTCCCATGAGGAAAGCAAGATGTACTTCCTTTTCGTTCCTTTTTTGCCGCTGCTCTGCCCCATTAGTAAGACATTGATTGTGAAAGGCTAATGCAGCTCGATGGACAAATTGTGTAGATTCTGAACAACGGCAGCAATGCATTGCTCTTTCTACCCTCTTTTAGTTTCAAGCTTTGTTCATTTTCAGCTTGCTCCTTTCCATTGCTACTTTATTTTAATTGTCTTAAATTCAACAAATTTCACTGCTACTAAGAGCTCCCACTTTGTCATCTCAGCTCATGGTAAAATTACCCAAGTAAAATCATAGAGTGAAACCTGGCTTGGTGGACCATAAGATGAGACAGAACGTGAAAAAAAAACACGACTTAGCAGGAAGCGTCAACGCAGTGTTGAGCTGGAGGAGCACAGCAGGTCGGCAGCATCAGAGGAACAAGTAAGTCAACGTTTTGGGTCAGGGCCCTTCATCAGAACTATGATAGAATATAGAACATAGAACAGTACAGCACAGAACAGGCCCTTCAGCCCACAATGTTGTGCCGACCATTGATCCTCATGTATGCACCCTCAAATTTCTGTGACCATATACATGTCCAGCAGTCTCTTAAATGACCCCAATGACCTTGCTTCCACAACTGCTGCTGGCAACGCATTCCATGCTCTCACAATTCTCTGCGTAAAGAACCTGCCTCTGACATCCCATCTATACTTTCCACCAACCAGCTTAAAACTATGACCCCTCGTGCTAGCCATTTCTGCCCTGATGTTCTGATGATGGCTCCCAACCTGAAACGCCAACTTTCCTGTTCCTCTGATGCTGCCAGACCTGCTGTGTTTCTCCAGCACCACACTGTGTTGACTCTGATTCCTGCATCTGCGATTCTAGCTATCACTTAGCAAGAACAGTTGGATTGTCCATAGGTTAATGAGAATAGGGTCAGGATGAGTTCTGACAGGGCAGGAGGAGAAACAGCAGAGAAAACTGGAGAAATGTACAAGTTTAGAGGTCTGACAAAGAGGAATACTAGATACAATTTGGCCTCATGGTGTAGATTGTCATTTTGTGGCTAAGAATCTTCATCGGTTCCTAGCATTTGTTGGAGGTGAGGATTGAGGAGTCAGCAGAGGGCGAGCCCTTTAAAAGGAAACTACTTACATTAGTGGTTTAAGAAAGATTTGAGATATCATGTGTTTAATACAAAGCTGATTTATTTGACTTTCACCCAGAATATTAAAACCTATAACTGAAGTGGAATTAATTATCATCAGGAGAAACAGACCCTGATGAAATGGGTTCATTCCCGAATATGATTTACAGCAAAATGCAATCTCTCTGGTTGCTTGTAAACTTACTGGTGTGTCAGCTGGCTGGTTCATTGAATTTTTTTCCCACAGGTGAACAGCCTGTTTTCTGTGTGAAGATTACAGTGTCATGGCAGTTGAGATAACTTGAGCCACTGGGCAGTAGTCCTTAAGGCACTCAGATGCTAAGAACTGCCGATGTTGGAATCAGACGTAACAGTCAGAGTCAGAGCGGGAGGACCACAGCAGGCCAGGCAGCATCAGAGGAGCAGGAAAGATGACTTCGTTTCACCCGAAACATCAGCTTTCCTGCTCCTCATGCTGCCTAGTCATTAAGGCATGTTGCTTGATTTTTCTTTGGCAACGGCATGATCATGGTTTTCTTGAAGGAGGTGGGAACGTCACGTCATACTCAGGAGATGTTAAAGACGTTTGAAAATATTCCCACGAGCTGGTCTGGATGGGATCTGGGAACTCCATCCAAGCTAGTCACTTTCCGTGGATTCACTCTCAAGAAGGCCAATTTGACTTCCGCAGAGGTGACTGTGGGTACGCAGTCTGAGGCTGTCAAGCAGATTACATCATTTCACTGACCTTTTGTTCAAGCATTGAGCTTATCAGGGAGGGATGCATTGTTGTCAGTGATTCTATGTGACTTTGCTTTGTAGCCTGTTATATCATGTAAGCCTTGCCACAACCAAGGTGTGTTTGTGTGGTTAATCTGGGACTCAAGTTTAGTCTGGTATTGTCTCTTGCTGACTCTGATGACGTTGTGAGGATTGCACCTAGATTTCCAGTATAGGTCAGGGTTGCCCAACTTGAATGCCTCAGACCCAGACTCCAGTAGGGAGTGGATCTTCCACTTTATCCATGGTTTCCATTTGGGGAACACTTCAATTAAATTGTTCACTGATGCCCAGTTTGGGTTCTGCCAGGGCCACTAGCTCCTGACCTCATTGCAGTTTTGGTTCAAACATGGACGAAAAGCTGAATTCCAGAAATGAAGTGAGATCGACAGCCTTGGACATCAAGGCTGCATTCTACCAACTGTGTCATTGAGAACATCTAGCAACACTGGAATCAATGTGTCTTTGGGGGCAAAGTCTCCACTGGTTGAAATCATATCTGGCACACAGAAAGATGGTTGTGTTTGTTGAAGATCAGACATCTCAACTCCACAACATCTCTGGAGGAGATCGTCAGGTAGTGTCGAAAGCCCAACATCTTAGCTGTTTCATCAATGTCCTTCCCTTCTTCACAAGGTAAGATTGGGGAAGTTTGACGATTATTGCAATATGTTCAGCACCATTCGGAACATATAGTGAAGAAATCCATATTCAAATGCAATAAGATCTTGCATTATACAAGCTTGGACTGACAAGTGGTAAATAACATCCATGCCACATAAGTGCCAGGAGAAAACCATCTCCAATAATTAATCATCGCCCTTGATATTAATGTAACCATCAATGAATCCCCCATCAACATCCTGGAGGTCTGGAACTCCAGATTGGCCAGAAATACAACTTAACTTGCCAAATTAACACAGTACCTACAAGAACTAGGCTATTTACTGTAGCAAGTAACTCCTCAAAGTTTGTCCATCATCTACAAGTCACAAGTCAGGAAGAATATTGAAATTCTCCCCACTGGTCTGGATGGATGCAGCTCCAACAACACTCAAGAAGCTTGGCACCATCCAGGTCAAAGCAGCTCACTTGATTGGCACCACATCAACAAACATCCACTCCTTCCACCATCAAAGCTCAGTAACAGAATGTGTTCTATCTACAAGATGCACTTAAGGAATTCACCAAAGATCCTGACATAGCACCTTCCAAACCCACATTCATCTAGAAAGACAAGGGCAGAAAATAGATGGGGACATCACCACCTGCATATACCCCTCCTAGCCACTCACCATCCTGACTTGGAAATGTGAAACTGATCCTTTGCTGTCACTGCGTCAAAGTCCTAGAATTCTGTCCCTAATGGCATTGTGGGTCAATGCACAGTACATGGACTGCAGCTGTTCAAGAAGGCGGCTCACCTTTTCAAGGGAAACAAGGGACGTGCCAGCCAGCAGTGCCAATATCCCACAAATGAATGATTAAAAAATAGACAGAGCAGGGCCAAGGGGTTGAATGGTCATTGCTTATCTCCAATATTCAACCAGAACTCTGAAAGAATCTCCAAAATCCAAACTTTTCACCAAGAATCTTGAGGTTACGCAAAACTCTGCTGGCCATGCACTAACTCACACTAAGTCTTGTTCACCCAGCGCCACACCCTCACCTTCCCCAACTCATGCTCACTGATCAGCAAAACTCCTCGTTGGGATGGACCAAAATTTTAGCATCTTACTTCTGTTTTCTTTCCTGGTTGTGATCATCTTTATCTCTGTGATCTCTTCGCCAGAATTGGAACCTGTATCATTGATTTTTTTTTCACAAAAACATCAATCAATTTTTGGTTCACAAGGAGATTAAGGGTTATGATGATCGAGGAGAGGATTGAGACCATACTTTGATGTCATTGGATGGTGGGGCAGGCTTGAGGGTCCGAATGGCCTAATCGTGCTTTGAATTCCCATGTTTCTATATGTGCAGCTCATCCGATTTCAGCCTCTGGGGCATTCCTTCTTTTAATTACTCCTCCATTTGTAGCTGTTGAAGCCATAAGCTCTGGAACTTTCTCCCTAATTCTTCTTTTAAAATTTTCATTAAAACCATTAGCTTTGACCAAGCTGTTAGTCATTTACCCTAGCATCTGCTAATGTGTCTCAGTGTTAAATATTGTTTTATAACATGCCTATGAAATGACCTGTAATGTTAAATGCTTTTAGCAGTGCTGTACAATACAAATTAGTATTCATGATCTGGACATATAATCGCCATTCCCTCATCATCGCTGACAGTTTAACCTGTAACTTTTAGCTAACTGCATTGTGACTGCATCTTCAACACACAGTCTGCAGCATTTTAAGAGTGATTAATGCTGAAAATAGACACATTTTATCAAAGCTTTTCATTGTGCTCTCATCAGAACATACACAAGAAATACCAATGGAAAGCGGAACAACATTTTATACTGAGAAGAGAGTGCTGATTGTTTGAGACATTGTCATGGTGAATGGAGAGGTTAGATGATGAATGACAGTACTCATAATCATCAAATGTAAACTAAACGGGTTGACTCTAATTAATAAAGGTATTACCCTTAGTACGGAACCAGAGAATGGCTGGAACATGTTTTGTTGAGTTAAAAAGAAAACAATGTGTGCATGCTAAATAAAAACAGAAAGAACTGCAGGTGCTGTAAATCAGGAACAAAAACAGAAGTTGCTGGAAAGGCTCTTAAGATCTGGCAGCATCTGTGAAGAAAACAAAAATCAGAATTAACGTTTCAGGGCCAGTGAACCTTCCTCAGAACTGATGACACCTCTCTGATGAAGGGTCTAGGCCTGAAACGTCAGCTTTTGTGCTCCCGAGATGTTGCTTGGCCTGCTGTGTTCATCCAGCTTCACATTTTATTATCTTGGATGCTCCAGCATCTGCAGTTCCCATTATCTCTGATAACTGGGAAAATGTTGGTTTACATGCGAACAGCAAGAGAGGGGGATTGGATAGGGAGTAAATGAAAGGATAGAGCCTGAAGAGACGAGCGGTTGGATAGACAAAGGAGTTGATAATGATCTTGCTAGGAGGGTGAATAGTTGTTAATGGGAATTATTAGTGACTAACAATAAGTAGTTTGTAATGATATGCTATGTGATTACAAGGTCTGGTGTGTGGGGTAGGAGGCCAGTACAAGAGGGAGTTTAGGCCCTAAAATTGTTGAACTCTATTTTGAGTCTGGAGGGCTGCAGGTCCTCAAGTGGAAACTGAGGTGTTGTTCTACCAGCTTGTGGTGAGCTTTGCTAGAACACTGCAGCTAGCCAGAGACAGAGATCTGGGCCAGGGAACAGGTTGCTGTTTTAAAGTGGCAGACAACAGATAGCTCAGGGTCTTTTTTGTGAGCAGAATGTAGATGTTCTGAGAAGTGGTCACCCAGTCTACGCTTCGTTTTCCCATTGTAGAGGAGACCATATTGTGAGCAGCAAATGCAGTAGACTAGATTCGAGGATGTGCAGGCAAAGTGCTCTTTCTGTTGGAAGATATGTTTGGTTCCTTGGATAGTGGGGAGGGAGGAGGTAAATGGGCAGGTGTTGCACCTTTGCCGCTTGTTGGGAAGATAGAGTGGACTAGGGTGTCCCCGAGGGAACCTGCAGAAGATTGATAAAGGTTGCAAGGAGAATATGCGTCTGGTGGTGGCATCTTGTTGGAAGTAGCAGAAATGGTGTCTGATGATCTTCTGGATGTGGATGGTGGTGGGATGCTAGGTAAGGACAAGGGGAACACTTTCACTCTCTCCCCCACCTTACCTGCACATGCATCACTGAATTGTCAGTGTACATATAAAAATGAATGGGGTACTTTCAGATATTGTCACCTATTGACAATATATAGACAAAAAGTAGGATGAGGCCAAGTATTGATCCTTGAAGGATGAAGAACAATTTGGAGGGGAAAGGGAGGCAGGAGATGGGTCTTGATATTTCAAGGACAGTGATATCAAAGGTTGCTTTTTCTCAGGTTGCGTGGTGATGGTGGATTTAAAAAGGAGAGAACTGTATGAGATAGAGACAGAAAGACAAAGCCATTAACAATATAAGTTAAGAGAGAGAAGTTAGATGGTCCACAGTTAAAATGAGAATAATCCAGATAAGCTCCGGTCAGGTAAGACAAGAGACTGGAGAGAACACTGGAGAAAAATGCAAGTTCTGGATTCAAAAGAGAAAATCATGAGGGAGGTTGGTTAGTGTAAAGGAGAGAAGCAGCAGAGGCAACTGACTGTAACCAAGGTTGAGACAAAGAAGCTCACACTTTTGTTGGAGGTGAAGATGGAGGAGATGGGGAAAGGGACAGCCCTTCAAAATCAACTAATTTATGCTAGTGATATTAAAAAAAATTACTTTGCGTATTTTGTATTTTATACAAAGCTGATTTATTTGACATTTATCCAGAATATTAAAAAATCTACAACTGAACGGTAGTTTATTTACTACCAGTGGAAAAAGACCCAGATGAAACAGGTTCACTCTCAAATATGATTCACAGCAAAATCCAATCACTGTAGTTACTTGTGAACTCGCTGGTGTCTCAGAAGGTGGGATGACTGAGTGAATGCCTTCCCACATTTGGAGCAGGTAAATGGTCTCTCTCCACTGTGTACTCGCTGGTGTACAATGAGTTCAGATGATCGCCTGAAGCCAGTCCCGCAGTAAGAACACCTAAATGGTCTCTTGTCAGTGTGAACACGTTGATGGATCATTAATTGTTGAGAACTTTTACAACCCTTGCCACAATCTGGGCATTTAAAAGGTCTCTCATCAGAGTGAACCCGCTGGTGAGACAGCAAGTAAGATGACCTGTTGAATTTCTTTCCACACTCGGAACAAGTGAATGGTTTCTCCCCAGTGTGACAGCGTTGGTGGACAGTGAGGTCAGGCATTCGTATGAACCCAGCCCCACAGTGAGAACATCTGAATGGTCTCTCATCAGTGTGAACACGTTGATGGGACATCAGTTCTCTTGAACTTTTAAAGCATTTGTCACAGTCTGGACATTTAAAAGGTCTCTCGTTAGAGTGAACTTGTTGGTGTGTCATCAGGTGACATGAGTGAGTGAATCCCTTCCCACAATCATTGCAGGTGAATGGCTTCTCCCCAGTGTGAATTCGCTGGTGTACCGTGAGGTTAGATGATCGCTTGAACGTGGACCCACAGTGAGAGCATCTGAACGGTCTCTCGTCAGTGTGAACACGTTGATGGGATGTTAGGTCCCTAGAACTTTTACAGCTCATCCCACAGTCTGGGCATTTAAATGGTCTCTCCCCAGTGTGAACTCGCTGGTGTGACAGCAGGTTGGTTAAGCGAGTGAATCCCTTTCCACACTGGGAACAATTGAATGGCCTCTCCCCAGTGTGACTGCGCCGATGCCTTTCTAGGTGGGATGGACATTTGAATCTCTTTTCACAGTCCCCACATTTCCATGGTTTTTCAATGTGAACAATTATTTTTGCTTCCATAATCAAAGTATGATGACATTCAGGTCCTGATGAATCGAGTATGCCCGTCAGAATCTGAAGAGAAGTTCAGTTTGAGTTTCCCAACTACATATGCGTCCCATCAAATAGCCTGCAAAATAAATTGAAAACAGAAATCAGGAAATGTGACCAAGAATTCTCAGTGTTAAATGAAGGATGTGAAAATGAGTGAAGTTCATCTGGTATAATAAAACAAAGACCTGTTCATGCTGGAGATCTGAAACAACAGCAATTCAGTAGACCTGGCAACATCTGTGGAATGCAACAAAGTCAACGCTTCAAGTCCAGTGACCCTTCTTCAGAATAGACTTGAAGTGTTAATTTTGTTTTCTCTCCACAGATGTTATCAGAGCCGCTGAGTTTCTGCAGCAATTTCTGTTGTTTGGATAAATCTGGAAAATTTATTTGTGGTGCTGGGAAGAAGACAATGTGACCACGAAAGCGTAGTGTCATAAAAACACAGTTAGTTTAGTGATGGCTTTCAGGGAAGGGAACCTACCCCCTACACAAGACTCTAGTCTCTACAGAAGAACAGAGAAAGATGGAGCAATGGGAAAGGAGATGGGCTTCATCTCTCTTCAATTTGACCAGAATATTGACAGAACTTTCCAACCTTACCAACTAGAAGGACAAAAGAAGCTGTTAACAGAAAAACCATCACTTTCAAACTCAGAGCAAGAGATTCAGGCTGGAGACAGCACGTTCACCCCTCCGTGTACAAGAACGCATTCAAATCAATCGTTCAGCCTGCTGAAAAACCAGCAAGATCAGAATTTGCTGCAGGAGTTGGGTTTTGCTATTAATCACATCCAGGTCAGAATCATTCCTACACTTTAGATTTATGTTGACCTTCAGCTGGAATAGGATGTAATATTTTGGTGATTAGTTTGCTGTACTTGATAACCTGCACTGCAAGTAAAACATTCTTCAAACTGATTTATTAGACTGTGCTGGTGTTTCGACAGTAACCCACGACCACTTCCATTTAGAAGGTCATGGGCAGCAGATACATGGGAACATAACCGCCTGCAAGTTTACCTGCATGCCACTCACCACTTGGACTTGGAAATAAATTGTAATTCCTTCACTCTGACTGGGTCAAAATCCTAGAGAAATTCTTTCTTGACGGCATCATGAATCTACTCGCAGTACTTGGACTGCAGCAGTTCTTGAAGGTGACTTAGTTGGGTTCTGGATAGCGTAGAAGGTTATCAAAGGATACAGCAGGATATAGATCACTTGCAGATACAGGTGGAGAAATGGTAAATGGAGTTTAATCTGGGTAGGTGTGAGATGCTGCACTTTGGGAGATCAAATGTTAAGGACAAGTTAATGGCAGCAACCTGAACAGAATTGATGTACAGAAGAATCTTGGGCTGGAAGTCCAAAGTTCCCTGAAAATGGCCAGACAACTAGTTAAGGTGGTTAGAAAGGTATATTTTTGCCTTAATTGGCCAGGGAATCGATTACAAGAGTCAGGGTGTCGCATTGCAGCTTTATAATACTGTTATTAGGCCCTACTTAGAGTCCTGAGTCCAGCTCTGGTCGCCACATTACACGAAGGATGTGGAGGCAGTGCAGAAGAGGTATACTATGTCAATGTCTGGACGGAGCCGCGGGCTCAGATTCTTTCCAACCGCCAAAATGGACCCCATTAGTCTCGCAGCACACAGACGAATTCAAATGAACGAGACTATGAGGATTCTTCCAAACTGTCAGCAGCTCGCTCCCTCATACACACACTTCCGCTCCACACACACACACACTCTCTCCCCACACCCCCCCGCCATTAACTGCACATACGTGTTCTCTCCTACCCCCTCACCTGCACATGCAGGGCTCTCTGCCCCAATGTGCACAGGAATTCTCTCCACCCTCACCTGCACATGCATGTACACACTCACACGACCAGACACACACACTCTTTCCCCTCACCTGCACACGCATACAATCTCTCTCTCTCTCTCTCTCACATACATTCTCTCCTGTGCTCGCGCACACACACGCTCTGTCTCTCTCTCACATATACACACGTGCATGCACACAAATCTATGGGGTGAATTTGCATTTGCAGATACATTCTATTTTGTCTAAAGAGCGCACAGTTGGTAAACAGTCAGCCAATGTAGCATTTTAAAAATTCCTATTTTGGTAATAAGACCCATCTGACTCAAAGTTAAAACACGGACTGATTCTAACAAAGCCTCACACCTAAAATGCATTTCCTGACCTCAGATCACACCTCTGCTTTAATAGAAAACCTTTAGTTATCTCAGGGAGACTTGAAAGTTTGTTCAATACAATGGCATCAGTTCTATGACCCTTTGATCTTATAAATTCTGTGTCTGATGCCACCTATCTCTATCTCCTGCAGAAGGAGCAACAGTCCGAAAACTTCTGTTGCCTCATAAACTTGTTGGACTACAACCCAGTGTCATGTGATTTTTGACCTTGTCCACCCAAGCTCAACACTTGACCTCCACATCATGGATTGGAGGGTATAAGCTATGAGGAGAGGCCAGAAAATCTCAGGTTGTTTTCTCTAAAGCAGTGGAGGTTGAGAGGAGACTTGATATGGGATGCATAGATAGACTTGATGGTCAGAATCTTTTTCCCAGAGTTGAAATATCTAATACAAGTGGGCATGCACTTAAGGTGTGAGGGGCAAACTTCAAAGGAGGCATGAAGGTAAGTTTTTTTCCAAAAACATATTTCTGGTTGCAGCAGTGGCGCGAGTGGGAGCTTAGACCAGGGGCCTGTCGGGAAGCCGGTGAGTCAGACTTTAAATCTTGAAAAAGCTTACCTCGAGCGTCAGAGCCTTCCATTTCTGGTTGCAGCAACCCACCCATCCACCTCCTCTAACCTTATACACCAGGGACAAATCAAGGTAAGCTTCTTTTTTTAAAAATTTTGTTTAGGGGATTAGCAGGGATGGCAGTGCAGGTAGAGGAATGTTCCTCCTGCATGATGTATGAGGTGAGGGACGCCATTAGTGTCCCATCCAAATAGGTCTGCAGGAAGTGCACCCAACTCTTGCTCCTCCAAGACTGCGTTAGGGAACTGGAGCGGGAGCTGGATGAACTTCGGATCATTCGGGAGGCAGAGTCAGTGATAGGCAAGAGTTACAGGAAAGTAGTTACTCCTAAGCATGAAGAAAGCTGCGTTACTGTTAGAAGGGGGAAGAAGTAGTCAGTGCAGGGATCCCCTGTGGTCATTCCCCTGAAAAACAAGTATACCATTTTGGATACTGTTGGGGGGGAAACGACTTACCAGGGCATGCAGGAGGGTGCAGGTCTCTGGCACACAGTCTGTCCCTCTTGCACAGAAGGGAAGGGGGGATAGGAAGAGAGTGATAGTCATTGGGGACTCAATAGTTAGAGGGACTGATAGAAGGTTTGCCGAGAACGAAACGCTGGTGTGTTGCCTCCCAGGTGCCAGGATCCGTGATGACTCGGATGGTGTCTTTGGGGTCCTGAAGGGAGAGGGTGACCAGCCCCAAGAAGTGGTCCACATAGGCACCAACAACATAGGTAGAAAGAGGGATAGTGATGTCAGGCAGTATTTCAGGGGGCGAGGGTGGAAGCTGAGACCCAGAACAAACGGAGTGTTTATCTCTGTGATAATGGGAACTGCAGATGCTGGAGAAACCAAGATAATAAAATGTAAAGCTGGATGAACACAGCAGGCCCAGCAGCATCTCAGAAGCACAAAAGCTGATGTTTCGGGCCTAGACCCTTCATCAGAGAGGGGGATGGGGTGAGGGTTCTGGAATAAATAGGGAGAGAGGGGAAGGCAGACCGAAGATGGAGAGAAAAGAAGATAGGTGGGGAGGAGAGTATAGGTGGGGAGGTGGGGAGGGGATGGGTCAGTCCAGGGAAGACGGACAGGTCAAGGAGGTGGGATGAGGTTAGTGTAGGAGACTCCACCTATCTTCTTTTCTCTCCATCTTCGGTCCGCCTCCCCCTCTCTCCCTATTTATTCCAGAACCCTCACCCCATCCCCCTCTCTGATGAAGGGTCTAGGCCCGAAACGTCAGCTTTTATGCTCCTGAGATGCTGCCGGGCCTGCTGTGTTCATCCAGCCTCACATTTTATTATCTCGAGTGTTTATCTCTGGTTTGTTACCGGTGCCACGTAATAGCGAGGCAAAGAACAGGGAGAGATTTCAGCTGAACACGTGGTTGCAGGGATGGTGCAGGAGGGAGGGCTTCAGATACATGGACAATTGGGGCTCATTCGGGGGAAGGTGGGACCTCTACAAACAGGGGGACGGTCTCCACTTGAACCAGAGGGGCTCTAATATCCTGGGTGGGAAATTTGCTAGTGCTATTAGGGTGGATTTAAACTAGCTCAGAAGGGGGATGGGAAACTGAGGTGTCGTCCTAGTACACAGGAGGATGAGCGTAGGGAGGACATGGACAGGACCTCACTGTCACAGGAGTGTGCTGGCAGACAGCAAGCTGGATTGAAGTGTGTCTACTTTAACGCCAGGAGTATCCGGAATAAGGTAGGTGAGCTTGCAGCTTGGATAGGTACCTCGGACTTCGATGTTGTGGCCATTTCGGAGGCATGGATAGAGCAGGGTCAGGAAATGGACGGTGCAGGTTCCAGGGTTTAGATCTTTGATTAAGGTCAGGGAAGGTGGTAAAAGAGGGGGAGGTGTGGCTTTGTTGGTCAGGGACAGTATAACGGTGGCTGAAAGAACTTTTGATGTGGGTTCGTCTACTGAGGTGGTATGGGTTGAGGTTGCCAAGGAAGGTTTATCGACTGAGTCAGTATTGATGGAGGTTAGGAACAACAAGAGAGCAGTCACCTCATTGGGGGTTTTCTACAGACGCCCAAATAGCAGTAGGGAGATTGAAGAACTCATAGGCCGGCAGATTGTTGAAAAGTGCAAACGTAGCAGGGTTGTTGTTATGGGTGACTTCAACTTTCCCACTATTGATTGGAACCCCCTTAGTGCAAATGGTTTGGATGGAGCCGTTTTTGTCAGGTGTCTTCAAGAGGGTTTCCTTACTCAGTATGTGGACAGGCCGACAAGGGGGCCATTTTGGATTTGGTGCTCAGCAATGAGCCAGGACAGGTGTCAGATCTCGCGGTGGGAGAACACTTTGGCGACACTGACCACAACAGCCTCACATTTACCATAGCCATGGAAAGGGAAAGGAGCAGTTACCAGGGGAAGATATTTAACTGGGGAAAAGGAAACTATGACGCTATCAGGCAGGAGTTGGGAAGTACAGATTGGGAGCAATTGTTCCACAGAAAGGGCACAACAGACATGTGGAGACTGTTTAAGGAGCAGTTGTTGCGAGTGATGCATAAATCTGTTCCTCTGAGACAGGTAAGAAGGGGTAAGATTAAGGAGCCTTGGATGACGGGAACAGAGGTGCTTCTTGTCAAAAAGAAAAAGGCAGCTTACGTAAGGTGGAGGAAGCAAGGGTCTAGCACAGCTTTAGAGGATTACAGGCTTGCTCGGAAGGAGCTCAAAAGTGGACTGAGGGGGGCCAGGAGGGGGCACGAAAAAGGCTTGGCAGGAAGGATTAGGGAGAACCCGAGGGCATTTTACTCATACCTGAGGAATAAGAGAATGATCAGGGAGAAGGTAGGGCCGATCAGGGATAGCGTATGTGCATAGAGTCTGAGCATATAGGGGAAGCCCTAAATGAGTTTTTTTGCTTTTTTGTGAATGAGAACTTTGAGGAGCAGGAAAACAGGCTTGAACAGATCAAGATTGAGGAAGTTGATGTGCTGGAAATTTTGGCAAACATTAAGATTGATAAGTCCTTAGGGCCAGACCAGATTTATCCTAGGTTGCTCCGGGAAGCGAGAGAGGAGGTTGCTAAGCCGCTGGCAAAGATCTTTGCTTCCTCACTTTCCACAGGAGTCATACCGGAAGATTGGAGGGAGGCAAATGTTGTTCCTCTTTTTAAGAAAGGAAATAGGGAAATCCCTGGAAATTACAGACCAGTCAGTCAATCTTAAGTCTGTGGTCAGCAAGGTTTTGGAAAGAATTCTGAGGGCTAGGATTTACGACTATTTGGAAAAGCATAGCGTGATTAAAGGGAGTCAGCATGGCTTTGAGGGGGGCAGGTCATGCCTTACAAATCTTAGTGAGATCTTTGAGGAAGTCACGAGACAGTTTGACGAGGGTCGAGCAGTGGATGCTGTGTACATGGACTTCAGCAAGGCATTGAATAAGGTTCCCCACAGCAGGCTCATTCATAAAGTCAGGAGGGATGGGATACAGGGTGATTTGGCTGTCTGGATTCAGAATTGGTTGGCTGACAGGAAGCAGAGAGTGGGTGTAGATGGTAAATATTCAGAGGTCAGTGCTGAGTGGTGTCCCGCAGGGCTCTGTTCTTAGGCCTCTGCTCTTTGTAGTTTTTATAAATGACTTGGATGAGGAGGTTGAGGGGTGGGTTAGTATGTTTGCTGGTGACACAAAGGTTGGAGGTGCCGTTGATAGTATCGAGGGCTATTGCAGGCTTCAGCGAAACATTGACAGTATGCAGTGCTGGACTGAGAAATGGCAGATGGAGTTCAACCTGGATAAATGCGAGGTGATGCATTTTGGAAGGTCAAACGTAAAGGCTGAATATAGGATTAAAGGCAGGATTCTCGGCAGTGTGGAGGAACAATGGGATGTTGGTGTTCAAGTGCATAGCTCCCTCAAAGTTGCCACCCAAGTGGATAAGGTTGTTAAGAAAGCATATGGTGTTTTGGCTTTCATTAACGGGGGATCGAGTTTAAGAGCCACGAGGTTATGCTGCAGCTCTACAAAACCCTGGTGAGGCCACACTTGGAATATGGTGTCCAGTTCTGGTCGCCCTACTATTATTTATTTTTGGATTAGGATTATCCCATGGCACAACATCGTGGGCCGAAGGGCCTGTACTGTGCTGTACTTTTCTATGCTCTATATTCTAAAACACAGAGTGGTAGGAGTCTGGAATGCACTGGCAGGGATGGTTGGGGAGGCAGATACAATGGGGGCATTTAAAGGGACTTTTAGATAAGCACATGAGTAAGCAAGGAATCAAGGGATATGGACCAAGAGCAGGCAGAAGGGTTCGTTTCATTTGTTGCCACTGTCGGCACTACATTATGGACCAAAGCGCCTGTTCTTATGTTGCACATTTCCATGTTAAACCACTTTTTCAAATGCAATGGGGATGGACTATAAATGCTGACCCTGCCAGCAATGCCAATGTCCTGCCTGAATTAAAACAAAACTTTCTGCATTTTAACTACTGTTTTCACTGCTTACTCTCCACTGGCAACACTAAGCAGAGATTTTGTGATTACTCTGTAGAATGATATCCATTCAGCCTGCGAGGTAGACCCTGCGCTTCTTGTCATTTGTAATTTTAACATTCCACATCACTTCCATTCTGACAACACTGTCCTGAGACTCCTGCACTGCTCCAATAAAGCTCAGCAGGAGTTTGAAGTATAGCAGCTCATCTTTCAACACCAAAAATGAGTTGTCAGGATCTGGAACACTCGTCTTAAAAGCGACCCTGCTGCAATGTTTAGATGGTGCCTGCTTGACCTCAATTCCCAACTCAGTGGAAATAGTTCATTGCTGACTCATCAGCAGTCACAATTCACATTTGAAAAAATAACTTCAATCAAAATCACACTTCAGTTTTTGAATTCCAGCAAATGCTTCCCTCATTGTGAGGTGATGTGTTTTAGCAGAAGAGATAGGAAGATATTCATTAGTCCCCAGAGAAATTGCATCTTGAGCTTCGTGAATACTGTTACTGAAGACAGGAAGCAAGTAATGCTTAGAATTTATTACGCTAAGCCACAACTTGAGTTGTATGTCTACTTCTGGTCATCTAATTCTAAAAAGGGTGTGAGGGTCTTTGACAGCATGAGGAAGAACTTTTTCAGAATGGATTTGAAAAGATTAAGAGATCAGAAAAACATAGAAGAAGAACTACAAAAGGGTTATATAAATGGTGGAAAGACAATCTGTTTACCTTAACTGCCTACATGCAGATGGAGGACAGATGAAAAAGTTCTGAGTAAGAGACAGGGGGCTGTGATTAGAACATTTCACAGATCAAATAGTGATGTCTTATGAGCTCTGGGAGTGAAGGTGGACGTTAAAATTGAGAAAATAACAAGCAAGTTACAGTAACAGAACAGGGGAACAAATGTGACTGGATTGAAGTCGAGAGCTCACCTGGTGTCAGAGAGTTGAATGGCTCCCTCTGTCGCATTGTGACTCTTCTGTGTGATCTTGTTTTGTAAGCTAAACATTGTAATTCAATTAAAACTCAGTAAAATTTGTGCTATACACATTCCAAAGGCATCGCAATATTCCTAAGGTTTGTGGCTCAGAACAGTTTTGCAATGTGTTCTGACCGCTGATAGATATCTTCTCCCACAGACAGAACAAAGTTGTTCTCTTCTATGTTCATCAGATGCTGATTACATTCAGGTCCGAATGAATCAAGAGACTCTCTCAGATCTTGATGCAGTATTTCCTTTGAGCTTCTGGTCTGTTTATCCTCCGAATTTACTGCCATATACATTAAAAAAGTCCGTCACTGTCAGTCCAGGATAGAACTTGGCAAGAGACAAATGATTTCTCTCGGATTCAGGTTCCTGGGTGTAATTCGTGCCCCTCTGGGCAAGGCGCGACTGACCCCTAAAAGCATGGCCGGCGCGCATCCGTCTCGCGGAACGTTGCTCCCAATAAAGATGGCGGCGGTAACATTGGCCTGTCACTGTGCGAGGCCTGCTGTCGTTTTCCCGTTTGCAACAAACGCGGGACCGGGATATTCTAATTCGGGTCTGCGACCTCCACCGGGTGGTTACGATTCCTCCCAGGTCACACTGTCTCGATTTTCACTCCCGCACGAACAGACCTTGAACTGAGGCACTGTCTTACCAGACTGAGTTTCTCAAGCATTCCCCCTGCTCCTTTCGGATATCCAGCATCTCCGCTGTCTGAAGGAGAAACTCCAGCCGGTTTGCTACAAAAGCGGTCCGTGTGTTATGGTCTGGGGGGGGGGGGGGGGGGTGCGGAGTGCCGCTGTATGAGCTCACTGTCGATGAATAACTGCCTCCGTCCAACTGTCAGTGCACACGGCCTTCGCCTGGAACTGCGCATGCTCCACAACCATTCCGTAGAACGCACGCGCAAGGAGTTGGCCGCGGCGTCCGGTGCTGTCTATTGAAGAGAGGAGCGATGACTGCTTCAGAGTATCTAGTTCTGATGAGTCACCTGGGCTTGTTGTCTCTCTCTCTCTCTCTCTTTCCCCTTTCTCAAAGGACGCTGCCTGACCCGCTGTGATTTCCAGCATTTGTTATTTTCAGCACAGATTCCAGCACCTGCAGTAATTTGCTTCGACAGCGATGCCGGATAACGATCTTAGTATTTGAAAGATGTGGTAGCTGCATGCAACATGACGGCTCTCACCCCTCCGGAACTATTGAAGACGTATGACCAAGATCACCTGTGCTGTCTGCGGGTTATTAAAATATTTTAGGAAGGAACTGCTTAACATTAACTCCCCGTTAAATTTCACTGCAAATCGACCTCCAGCCCAAGGCAGATGATCATGACTGCAACAAACACGTAGGATTGCTGGAGAAACCCAGCAGATTTTCCAGCATTCTTTATGGAGGCAAAAAAAGTTAACATTTCAAGTCTACTATAACTTTTCTGCTGAGCAGAATCAAAATGCCAACTCTGTTTTTCTCTCCACAAATGCTGCCGGACTTGCTGAGTTCTTCCAGCATCCGCAGTATTTTTCCTTTCTGCAAATGTTAATAACTATTGTGACCTCTGCCACTAACGCAATTTTGTATCAATGTTGCTACTCTCATCTTTCTTCTCATCCTCACAAAACCAATATGGCGTATTTTATCAAAAAAACTTTTTACCATTCCTTGTTCTTTTCAGCGATTGTATTATCTTAATGAACCCCCTCTAATATTTGTCCAGGTGACTGTTAATTTTGTCCAAATAAAGTTACAGCTGTAATTATGTGCTACTTCAGTTTGCATATAGGCTGTACAAATCAAATCAATAACTATGCTGTTGAGGAGCAATTTCTGAATTGCATACAAGATGCTTGTCTGAGATTAATAGCTTGAGGAACCAACTACAGGACAGGCCCTGCTAGACTCTCTATTGTGTAACAGCAAAGGAGTAATTGGCAATGTAGCTTCCTGTTGGGAAGGAAATCTGTCATCCTATCAGGTTTGGTATGCATGTGACTCAAGATGCACAGCAAAAACAAAGTGTGGAGCTGGATGAACACAGCAGGCCAAGCAGCATCTTAGGAGCACAAAAGCTGACGTTTCGGGCCTCCACCCTTCATCAGAGAGTCCAGGCCCAAAACATCAGCTTTTGTATTCCTAAGATACTGCTTGGCCTACTGTGTTCAACCAGCTCCACACTTTGTTATCTCAGATTCTCCAGCATCTGCAGTTCCCTTTATCTGACTCTTAACTGCACTTGGACAATTAGCAATGTGCAATTAATGCTGGACTAGCCAGCAAAGCCCACATCCTGTGAATTAATAACAAACTTTTAACAGATTGATTCCAAGGATGGAAAGCCTGTTGTATGAAAAGAGACTGGACTGGACTGGTTAAGACTGCTTTTGCTGGACTTCAGAAGAATAAGGAAGGGTCTGACAGAAATCTGTAAAGTTATCTCAGGACAAGAACAGGTTGAATGCCACAAAGATATTCCTGATGACCAGGAATCCAGAACTAGGTGTCACATCCGAGGGTATGTTGAAGGACATTTAGGATGAGATGGGGAGAATTTGGGGAATTTGCAGTGAACTGTCCATTGTTTTGTTCTCCCATGTAACCCTCAATGTGACTATTATGCTGTGTTGGAAGACAGTTACAGAAATAGAAGTTGGGGAAATGTGGTTAAAGCCAGGGGAAATGAGTGACAGTCATGAAGTGCAACAACTCATTGCAGCAGTATTTACCCGATGCAAGCATGACTGTGGTAAAATGACAGGGAGTGTACATATACAGGGTCCAGACCCCCAAACCACAGAGGCAGTCTGGTTTTCCAAAGCAGGCAGAAGAAGAGGTAGGGAAGGAAATACAGAGGCTGCTGCAGCATGGGATACTGAGACCAGTCGTTACCCAGAACCATGAGTGCACAGGCAGCAGAGTTAGCAGCCATTGCTTATGTGGTTGGCCACCTGGTTCAGTTATATACTCTGACAGCATGTATATTTGTAAAAGTCTCATGGAATATTTGCTTCAATGGAAGGCGAGAGGATTAGTCTCAGTGATGGAAAGCCTCTTCCATCAGCTCCACTGTTTTGATACAACTTTGAAGAAGCACAGGGAAAGGATATGGGGTTACAAAGGTAAGAGCTCATTCAAAACTATCTCCCAAGGGGAACAAGAAGGCTGATGAGTTAGCTAAACAAGACGCTGTAAAAGGGCAAGAAGAAATCAGGGGCCGGAAAGAGAAACAAGTTGAGGTTATGAATTTAACGCAAGAGCAAAAGAAAGCCAGAGAATTGACTTAAAAAAAAAATAAAAGGAGCAAAATCAGACACATATAAAGCAAGGGGATCTGTGTTCAGGACAAAGTAGTTTTATATGAAGGAAAATTTGTGGTGTCAAGAGAGGGACAAAATCAAAGAAATCACTAGGCAGAGAATACCCTGGACAAGATAAAGGAAATGTGCTAGTGGCCCAGAATGAAAGGTGATGTGGAACACCATGTTAAGAATTGTTTGATCTGTGCACAGCGTAATCCCAATAGGAACGTTAAGAAACGTCTGAAATACTCGACCAGTAGAAGCACCATAGACTAATCAAATAGACTTTATAGACCCCTAGCGGCACTCCAGGAGGATACAAGCGCATTCTTATGATAGCAGACACCTTTGCTGAATGGGTGGAAACTTTCCCAACCACGACAAACACAGCCAGAAATACTGCAAAAAAAATTCGTTGGAACAGGTATTCACTCATTGGGGTATGCCCCGAAGCATAGAATGAGACCAGAGAACACATTTTATAGCCTAAAGTAATGCAAAATGATCCCTTTTTGCGATCAGACCAAGATTCCACATACCCTATAGACTGTACTGTAGTGGAATTGTGAAAAGGATGAATCAGGCATTCAAAAACACGATTGCCAAAATGGTACAGCAGCTTCAGTCAAGATTCAATTTCCAGCTCCCAAATATCTTTCAATAGGCCATTCCACAATTTTTTTTTTAGAAGTATGATGTGGTGAGTGGGGTTCCACAGGGCTCTGTCCTTGGGCCTCTACTGTTTGTAATTTTTATTAATGACTTGGATGAGGGGATTGAAGGATGGGTCAGCAAGTTTGCAGACGACACAAAGGTCGGAGGTGTCGTTGACAGTGTAGAGGGCTGTTGTAGGCTGCAGCGGGATATTGACAGGATGCAGAGATGGGCTGAGAGGTGGCAGATGGAGTTCAACCTGGATAAATGCGAGGTGATGCATTTTGGAAGGTCGAATTTGAAAGCTGAGTACAGGATTAAGGATAGGATTCTTGGCAGCGTGGAGGAACAGAGGGATCTTGGTGTGCAGATACATAGATCCCTTAAAATGGCCACCCAAGTGGACAGGGTTGTTAAGAAAGCATATGGTGTTTTGGCTTTCATTAACAGGGGGATTGAGTTTAAGAGTCGTGAGATCTTGTTGCAGCTCTATAAAACTTTGGTTAGACCGCACTTGGAATACTGCGTCCAGTTCTGGGCGCCGTATTATAGGAAAGATGTGGATGCTTTGGAGAGGGTTCAGAGGAGGTTTACCAGGATGCTGCCTGGACTGGAGGGCTTATCTTATGAAGAGAGGTTGACTGAGCTCGGTCTCTTTTCATTGGAGAAAAGGAGGAGGAGAGGGGACCTAATTGAGGTATACAAGATAATGAGAGGCATAGATAGAGTTGATAGCCAGAGACTATTTCCCAGGGCAGAAATGGCTAGCACGAGGGGTCATAGTTTTAAGCTGGTTGGTGGAAAGTATAGAGGGGATGTCAGAGGCAGGTTCTTTACGCAGAGAGTTGTGAGAGCATGGAATGCGTTGCCAGCAGCAGTTGTGGAAGCAAGGTCATTGGGGTCATTTAAGAGACTGCTGGACATGTATATGGTCACAGAAATTTGAGGGTGCATACATGAGGATCAATGGTCGGCACAACATTGTGGGCTGAAGGGCCTGTTCTGTGCTGTACTGTTCTATGTTCTATGTTCTAACAGGTTGTTCTGCACTGTGTGTTACTGATACTTAGGAACACCACAGCTTCATCAACAGGCAACACTCGTTATAAGCTCATGACTGGAAGGGACATGGGAGGAATGAAGGGGTGGTAGGTTTGAACTTGCCTGAGCTTGAAGTAGACAATATCATATCGGAATAATGATACAATAGATAGTAGAAACAGTATAAGAAGCAAATTATATAGCAGCCCAGCAACAAGGGAAGGAGAAACAGGCTTATTTTGACACAAAAGCCAGCGTAATAGAGTTGGGTCCGGACAAGGGGTAATGATTTGAGTACTCCAGTCCACCTCAATCGCCAGTCCTTATGCAGTAGTAGATAGAAATAGCCCATCTGTGTAAAAGGTATTGACAGCACCAGATAAGAGTGACTGGTATCACATTAATCAGTTAATGTTAGTGGGAGGGAAACAGGACAACCACCATTGGCATGCTAACGATTCTCTGTGTTCTCAAAGTCAGGGAAATCAAGAGCAGGATCAGCTGCAAATATCAGAGGAGATAACTGAAAGACAACCTGATATTGGCTGTTCATGTACAGAGGGTAACCAGGGAAAAGAACAAAAGAAAAGGAAAAGGCGTAGAGGAAGCAAATGTGCCAGACAAACTGGACAGTTAGAATCTGGAGCAGATTGGTACCGGGGATAGATGATTTGCCTCAGCGTTTGGAGAACCTGGTATGTTACAGATCCAGCCAAGAATGAGGAAGTAATGCATTTTGTTGCTAGTGGATTGACCATGTTTTGGACTGCAGTTGAACTGGCTTCAGAGCCGATATGACAGGCAAATGCTCCTCGAGCAGCATCAACACTGGAAGAACCCCTGTGACCAAAAGTCACTGAGGAACAGAACCGGAAGTGGTACCAAACACCCCAACAAATTAAGGCATATAACTAAAAAGCCGGACAGAACATCAATGCTTTACTGATGCGCACTGATGATGTTACCAAGCAGGATGCTGACCAAACCTGCAGACTTGGCAAACATGTCTACAGCCTCAAAATCACTCTGCTCTGCAGCACAAGAGACCACAAATAAACAAAGGAAATATAGAGGACTTGAATTCGTATTATGTGGGAGTGTTCATAGAATAGAATCCCTACAGTGTGGAAACAGGCCCTTAGGCCCAACAAGTCCACGCTGAACCTCAGAAGCATCCCACCCAGACACATCCCCTTATAACCCACCTAGTCTACACCTCCCTGAACACTGCGGGTAATTTAGCATGGTCAGTCAACCTCACCTGCACATCTTTGGACTGTGGGAAGAAACTGGAGCACCCGGAGGAAATCGACGCAGACACGGGGAGAATGTGCAAACACCACACAGACAGTCACCCAAGGCTGGAATCAAACCTGGGTCTTTTGCACTGTGAGGCAGCAGTGCTAACCACTATGCCATTGTGCTTCCCAAAGTGGATCCAGAGTGGATGGATGGACATAGCAGGCCAAGATGCTGCTTGGCCTGCTGTGTTCATCCAGCACTACACCTTGTTACCTCAGATTCTTCAGCATCTGCAGTTCCTAATATCCTAGAGTGGATGGGCTGACATTCACGGAACAGACATTGGGTATAGTGAAAGGAAAGGTGGATGCAGTTTTCATGTAACAGAGCTCTGGAGGTGACATTGGAGATAATCCCAGAAGGGCAAATCACTAGTCAACTTATAGGTCCATTTATTGAGCAACCATCAGGAAATGACAGTTGAAGTAAAATTATGGTTCATTGCGGTTGCACTTATGTGAACACAGACTGGGGAGAGCGACGCATACAAGAGGTACATTGACTGGGGTGGCTATTCCAGGCAATTCAGAAAAATTGGTTGGATTATCATTAATTGTACAAAGGTTAATACTGCACAGGAAGGGGCTAGAGGAAAAAGGGCATTGAGAAATGCAGACAGGGGTTTTTATCAGGGGCTGGAACCCTTCATATTTTTCAGGATCCTTAAGAATCTTATTATTCTATGTCCCTCAGCGATTTAAAAACAACACCAGAACCTAGGTGTAGCAAATCTCAGTATAAAATGAAAGGTGCAGGTCTAGTGCTAGAAGAGACAGGAGAATCTGTCCCTTTGGTACTGAGATATCGGCATATGCAGGTAGTTTTCAACCTATTCGAAATGACTACTCCAGAATGGTGTTCGTCCATGACAAAACAATTATCAATGCAGCCACTGGAAGTACAGTTAAGCAGGAATGAGTTTAAGTCTGGTAGGAACAGAAAGAAAAGAGGGCTACTGGAGCTCTGAGGCTGGATATGCATTAGGAGTAGAAATGCTCAACACTTTGGACATAGCAGAGTTAGAAAGTCTCTCCAGCAGAAAATGCAGGTCATTACCGGGCAAGGTTACTTCGATCAGATATGGACCAAACAAATAGGCCAGGATGTGTCACAAGTGACCCTGGATACAGTTTAATTTCTCAAACCTCTGCAGAATATGGCAAATTTAATTATTAATCGTATGGCCAATACTTCTGAAGAGGCCCATAAGGCCGAGATGTGTGTGCCACTATCTGGGTGCTGATTAGGATCAGGTCTAATTTGTTACAGCTGCATGCTTACAAAGTTCCAGACTGAGTGTCGGATGAACAACTAATATAGTGGTTAGAGAAAAGGAACCCTTATGTCACCTCAGAAGTTTGACCATAACTAATATGGTGTTAGTTGTGACAAT
This sequence comes from Stegostoma tigrinum, assembly GCF_030684315.1. Lineage (NCBI taxonomy): Eukaryota > Metazoa > Chordata > Chondrichthyes > Orectolobiformes > Stegostomatidae > Stegostoma > Stegostoma tigrinum. The sequence continues at coordinate 13,045,505 of NC_081396.1, read as the reverse complement.
GATGAAGGGAAGTATTATGTTGGAACAGTGTTTCATGTTCCCCAACATGGAAATAATCTGAAGTGCCCTTGAAAATACTATGAAAGTACTCGGGTATCTTTAAGTAAACAACTGGCTTGTGCCATTGTAATGGTTTGTGCTGAGAAAGGGGTAGATTTGTTAAAATATCTCTCAGGGGAGATCACTTGGTATGTCCTGACGAGGTAACGAGTCAGATGCTTCCAGATTGCAGTTTCAACACCTGTGAAAATTGTTCATTGTCCATTCTACCTGTGAATAACTAGTCCTTTTTATAATATGCCCTTCTGGGGCAAACATTTTACATAGCCACAGGAGCTATGAATTATACCAAGGGGATGGAGATTGCATCCTTCCAAAGGGCACTATATAGCTATTAACAATGTGACCTCTGTTTTGATTAGTGGGCAGGCGCTGTCCCAGCCAATAACCAGGGAGTGATGCGAGAAAGCCTGAAGATCCAATGTATCGATACAGACCAAGACGTATGAAGGTTTGTTCTAACTGAACTACTACCCATCCCGCACCTGACAGCAGATTGGACATATTTAGTGGGAGAGGCAAAAGAAATAATTCATTAATGGACCATATACACTAAAATAATTAGAACTCTTGCTGAAAAAGCAAAGGAGTTTTGCGGTACCCTGGGTGGAGGGATAAGTTCTGGAATCGGGGATCAAATGTTCAGATACATCATTGGGTCAGAATTCTGTTGCATGTGGCTGTAGTAGTGATTTTAGGTGCATTAATGGTCATCATATTGAATATATGCCAGCTGAGAAGGTGGAACAATGGAATTATATGAAAATTGGAGGTTGAGTCTATAATGAGACAGAAGAAGTATTTTGAAAACACTGTGTCAATTAAGTTATATCCTTTATTTATGTTTTTTATTTCCTGTATACCTTAGATACTTTCTTTAAACGTATTTGCAGCTCTGTTTTATTATAATGGTGGAACAATGTGCATGGTCTATACCCACTGGGGAACACTGACAATCCTAGGAGTGATCCACAGAAAAGGGACAGAGAATGATCCTACTATAACTATCTTTGGATTAAGAAGGAGCAGATGTTAACCAGAGGCTGCAGAGAGAGGGAGAGGGCTACCAGCTGCCGATGTCGCCAACAAGAGGTACTGAAAGCAAAGGTGCTGAAATGAAGAAAGAAGTAGCTTGTGAATTAAAAATGACCTTAGCCGAGGTGCTAGTTTTAGCCGACTTAAACTGGTTTGAATTAACTAAGTTCTGCAAAAAATAAAAGCCTTATTTGGATGAGAAATAATGAGTTTATTGCTACCAAATCTCTGGACCATGGGCAGTGGGTAAGGGCATTCAGTAATTTAACTAGCCTGAGCCAATGGGAATACTGCGTCCAGTTCTGGGCGCCCTATTATAGGAAAGATGTGGATGGTTTGGAGAGGGTTCAGAGGAGGTTTACCAGGATGCTGCCTGGACTGGAGGGCTTATCTTATGAAGAGAGGTTGACTGAGCTCGGACTCTTTTCATTGGAGAAAAGGAGGAGGGGAGGGGATCTAATTGAGGTATACAAGATAATGAGAGGCATAGATAGAGTTGATAGCCAGAGACTATTTCCCAGGGCAGAAATGGCTAGCACGAGGGGTCATAGTTTTAAGCTGGTTGGTGGAAAGTATAGAGGGGATGTCAGAGGCAGGTTCTTTACGCAGAGAGTTGTGAGAGCATGGAATGCTTTGCCAGCAGCAGTTGTGGAAGCAAGGTCATTGGGGTCATTTAAGAGACTGCTGGACATGTATATGGTCACAGAAATTTGAGGGTGCATACATGAGGATCAATGGTCGGCACAACATTGTGGGCTGAAGGGCCTGTTCTGTGCTGTACTGTTCTATGTTCTATGTTCTATGAGACAGCACCACTTGAGAGAGATGGGAGAGTGAATAAAATAAATACCCTTGGGGCATGCGGCCAGCAAATACTCTGGAAACTAGTCATTGTGGAAGTGGACCCTATGTCAGGGATGTAGTCATGTCCTGAATAGGTATTAGTTTGTATATTCTGTGACTACTTGGGAAGTATCAGAGAATCCGAGTGGGTATATAAATATGTTGTAGTTCAGTTTGTGGGAAAATCTATAAACAACACGTGTCTTGTTTAACACATTAATAAAGTAAATTATGAAGTTATGAGAATTGACTATTTTCTTCTCTATACCTGCTGCAGCTAACAATTGCTGCATTCACACAGGATGTAAGGCACTTGCCAAACCTAAGTCTGGATGCTGGTTGGGTCTTATATTTGAATATGGACTTCTTCATTACGTGAGGCGTCACAAAATGGTGCTGACCATTGATGATTGCACAGTGAACTTCTGACCTTTTGACGATGAAGGTCATCCACGAGGCAATTGTGATTAGGATAGTATCTTGTGGAATTCCCACAGAGATATCTGGAGGTGAGACGTCTGACATTCAACAGTTGCAACCAGTGGAGAGTTTGCCCTGATCCCCATTGATTCTGGCTTTTTTTTTTGGGATGCTTGCTACCATATTTGGTCAATGGTGGCCTGAAATCAAGAGCTGTTATTCTCATCTCTGGAATTCAGTTCTTTTGCCCACGTAAGAACCAAGGCTGCAGTGAGTTCAGGGGCTAAATGGCCCTGGTGTAACCCAAACTGTTGTTGCTAAGCTGATAGCGCTTAATAGTTGTGTTCATGGCATCTTCCATCAATTTACTGATGACTGAGAATAGACTGCTGCTGTGAAAATTAGTTCTGTTGGACTTATCCTGATTTTTGTGTTCAGGAAATATCTGGGTAAATTTCCACATCGGAATAGATGCCATTGTTGTAGCTTGGACAGCTTGGCTTGGGGAATGGCAAGTTCTGGAGCACAGGCCTGAACAGAACATTGTCAGGATCCATTGACTTTACAGTTTCCAGTGCCCTGGCAGGAATGTAGAGCTTAGATCTAATCTTGTGGGCTGGCTTAGCTTTGCCTACCACTTGTTGCTTATGCTGCTTGACACTTTGAACTCTTACCCTGTACGCAAAAAGCTTATTTTAGTTCAATAAGCACTGAGAGGGCTAGGCAGGAAATAGAAGCAAAACTAAACAATAGTACAGGACTAAACAATAGAACAGTACTGTACTAAACAGTACAGCCTGCCATTGGTAGCAAACGAAGCAACAGAGGCAGCTGATCAGATTGTCTCATTTTTCATGACAGATTCCATGAGATCCTCATGCTTGTTCGCAGGTTGGCATCAAAGAGATAGTGGAGATGGAGAGCACTCCACAAGAAACTAATCTGCAATAGAGATATGGTGAAGACTTAATGTACTGTTTATTTAACAGAAAGCTGATTTGTATTATTTTTCTTCCAAGTACACAGCTGGATGTGGTGCTTACAACCATCATCAGAAACAGACCTCTGAAAACATGGTTCGAAGATGGATGTCAATTGCATCAAAGTTCAGCCCCTTCAATCACTCTGAGACCTCGTTCATGTTCAATGAATCCTGATGAATCAAAGTCCCTATTCATATATTGTGCACATGGACAATCTATGAATGCATGCATGTACAGCAACGTTGTGAACATCTCCTAAAACAAGTCCTCTAGATACACAATTGTATTAGCATTTTAACTACAATGTAGAGGACCCTTAATTAAGCAGGGTTTAATAACATCGATATGAACAGTCAAGAGCAATTATTCCTTGTTGTAAACTGGACTGTTAGATAGTAGGAATTGCCGATGCCGGAGAATCTGAGATAACAAGGTGTAGAGCTGGATGAACAAAGCAGGCCGAGCAGGAAAGCTGATGTTTCGGGTCTGGACCCTTCAGAAAAAGGGTCTGACAGGTCTTTTCTGAAGAAGAGCCTAGACCCGAAACAGTAGCTCTCCTGCTCCTCTGATGCTGCTTGGCCTGCTGTGTTCATTCAGCTCTACACCTTGTTATCTCTAATAACTGAACTGTGTCTTCCAGTGAATTAACTGGTGTCTCAGTGACAGAGTGAAACCCTTTCTACACGTAGAGCAAGTGAATGGTCTCTCCCAGTGTGAACTTGCAGATTTGTTGGCAGGTTGGATGACTGTCTTGGACCACAGAGTATAGCCAAGCAGTTCTTTTCACATTCGGTTAAATGTAGTAAAGAGAAGGCTTGACAACAGCAATTTGCTTAAATATGAATATTTGAGAAGTAATAATAACAAATGTTTCTTTCTTTATTTACTTAAAAGGTGAAAAAGAATGAGAAAAAGAGGAAAAAGACAATAAGCCTCACACCCTTCTAGTTATTGGAAACCCCTCCAATCTACAGGTCTCCTGGAGGCTAAGCTTTTTCCTGGCACCGTTCATGATCCTGGTCCAAGGCAAAGTCCAATGATTTTGAATACAACTCTCTTATACAGTGTAACCAGCAGTAAAGCACAGAAAAACATGTTGGTTGTGCTGGCTTTGGCATGTTAGGAATGTTCACAGGACTCATTCAAGGTTATGCAGCTGTCGAATATCATCAATAAGTTTAGCCCTTCAGCCCATCCTGTACAATCTACCTCTGTTGATATGTGACAGCCCATTTTACAATTGCAGATGCGATCACAAATCAGTGACAGCAATGCGAGAAAGTATAATATGACTATGTAACCCACACAAGAAGATTAGAACTACAATGAAAATAACCATCACCAATATGAGCAATACCACAATTGGGTATATCATCAAATTAATGATTGCAGTGGCCTTTAGGGACTAATCATGAAATAATAATAGTCATAGACTCTGAGTAATATAGCATGGAAACTGGCCCTTTGGCCCAAATTTGTCCATGCTAAGCATGGTATCCACTCATCTAGTTCCAATTGCCTGCATTTCATAGAACAAAGAACATTACAGCACAGTACAGGCCCTTTGGCCCTCTATGTTGTGCCGACCTGTCATACCGATCCCAAGCCATCTAACCTACACTATTCCATATGCTTATCCAATGACGACTTAAATGTACCTAAAGTTGGCGAATCTACTGCCATTGCAGGCAAAGCATTCCATTCCCTTACTACTCTCTGAGTAAAGAAACCACCTCTGACATCTGTCCTATATCTTTCACCCCTCAATTTAAAGCTATGCCCCCTCATGCTCGCTGTCACCATCCTAGGAAACAGGCTCTCCCTATCCACCCTATCTAACCCTCTGATTATTTTATATGTTTCCATTAAGTCACCTCTCAACCTTCTTCTCTCTAACGAAAACAGCCTCAAGTCCCTCAGCCTCTCCTCATAAGACCTTCCCTCCATACTAGGCAACATCCTAGTAAATCTCCTCTGCACCCTTTCCAAAGCTTCCACATCCTTCTTATAATGCGGTGACCAGAACTGTACTCAGTACTCCAAGTGCGGCCTCACCAGAGTTTTGTATAACTGCAGCATAACCTCTTGGTTCCGGAACTCGATCCCTCTTTTAATAAAAGCTAAAACAGTGTATGCCTTCTTAACAGCCCTGTCAACCTGGGTGGCAACTTTCAAGGATCTGTGTAGATGGACATCAAGATCTCTCTGCTCATCTAAACTACCAAGAATCTTACCATTAGCCCAGTACTTTGCCTTCCGGTTACTCCTACCAAAGTCCATCACCTCACACTTGTCTGCATTAAACTCCATTTGCCACCTCTCAGCCCAGCTCTGCAGCTTATCTGTGTCTCTCTGCAACCTACAGCATCCTTCGTCACTATCCACAACTCCACCGACCTTAGTGTCATCTGCAAATTTACTAACCCATCCTTCTACGCCCTCATCCAGGTCAGTTATAAAAATGACAAACAGCAGTGGACCCAACACCGACCCTTGCGGTACACCACTAGTAACTGGTCTCCAGGACGAACATTTCCCATCAACTCCCACCCTCTGTCTTCTTTCAGCAAGCCAATTTCCGATCCAAACTGCTATATCTCCCACAATCCCATTCCTCTGCATTTTGTACAATAGCCTTCTGTGCGGAACCTTATCGAACGCCTTGCTGAAATCCATATATACCACATCAACTGGTTTCCTCTCACCTAACTGTTTGGTCACCTTCTCAAAGAACTCATTAAGGTTTGTGAGGCATGACCTTCCCTTCACAAAACCGTGCTGACTATCCCTAATCAATTTATTCTTTTCTAGATGATTATAAATCCTATCCCTTATAACCTTTTCCAACACTTTACCAACAACTGAGGTAAGGCTCACGGGTCTATAATTACCAGGGTTGTCTCTACTCCCCTTCTTGAACAGGGGAACCACATTTGCTATTCTCCAGTCATCCTCCTTTCATCCATATCCTCGTTAAGTCCTTCTCATCCACATACCTATCCAAATTTTTTTTAAAATGTTGCTGTTGTACCTGCCACTACTATTTTCTCCAGCAGCCCTTTCTATATATGCATCACTCTCTGCGTGAAGTAGTAGTCCCTCAGGTCCTTCTTAAATCTATCCCCTCTCACCTTAAACCCATGCCCTCTAGTTTTCAATTCTCCATCCCTTGGTAAAAGATCATATGCATTCATGCTATCTATGCCCCTCCTGATTTTATACACCTGAAAAGGTCACTCTTCATTCTCCTACGTTCCAAGGAATACCACACTCCTGATGTATGATAAAGGTGGTGTCAGAACCAGCTGATTGAGGTGACCAGAATATCATCTACATTCTATTTCAGTTATTCTATTGACATAATTTGCTCTAAAATTCAATATATTCCAGAATCAGCTTTCTTAGTTTGTGTTTTTTAAAAATTCTCCACTTCCCTACTCACAGATCACTTCACCCAATAGAAGTAAAATAACACCGCACGTGGACTCAGAGTTTCTCCAGCTGTCTTCATCTCTACCTGCCATGAGGATACTTCTCCAGCATGTTCCATTTCTTGCCAATTGTATGAATGATTGTATTGTTGAATGGTAAGTACATCTAAATGCAGATACTCCCTTTGATCTACAATATATGTGGTATCAAACAATACAACTCTAACATTTACCTTCATGCCTTTTATTTTACAAGGCGTTCCCTTGCCACAGACTCCTACACTACCTGAGTTTTAGCTCAGTCTTCTGTCACATCACTAACTCTCCTAACACATTACAATGTCACCCACTGGTTTATACACTAAAGTACATGCATCATACAAATGCTCCAGATGGAGTATCTGTATGTCACTCAATTGGCCCTTTCACTCAGTCCTCCAATACTCCTTCCAGAATCCATATCCTTTCATTTCTGTAACATTTTGACATAATCGCTATTCATACTTTTTATTCTGATTTGTCATTCATTTTACATCCTCTTCACTAATACTACTTTGATTCCTTTTAAAGTCAGTTTCTCTAAGGATTTTGAGTTAGTATCTTATGGTTTAAACTATGTTTTTGTGCTCTTCTGAGCCACACACACTTTCATCATGTTGGGGTACATGCCTGAGATCTGTTCTTTATTTGCTGTTTCATGTTTGTTACCTTCAAGGTAACATTCACTTTTGCACACCCAAGACTCTGTCATGCATTCTTGACTCCCACATGATCTTATCAAATGACGTATGAGCTTTTACTTATTTCTCCACATATGGTCCCAATGCCTTGGGTAGTGGCTCGATCACCAAGTCTTGAAAGGAAAGACAAGGACACAAACATCACCAAGAGAAAGCCACTGTTTCGTGCTCTCATCTAAATCTCCTTTTCACTACGGTGACATTTGAATCTGCATTGCTGCTTCATTCTAATTTTGTTGTCTTCTGCCATCAGTGTCCCCCACCCCCCCCAATTACTTCAACCCATCCAATTCAGCAGCCTAACTATTACCACTGCAAAGATTTATACTCTGTGGAGATTTGTAGTCTATGGAACATAACCTTAAATATTTTAAAGCAGAAATCTAACATTTCTGCTTGATTCAGGTTCAACATACTTTGTTTCTTCTTTCTCTGAGGTGACCCACTCTGTTGTAACATTACTTGATGACTCCTTCTAGACAAATCTCTATGTAAATTTGTCCAAAGTCAATGTTCTCCTTACTCCCTTGCAGTCACTAACCACTTTCATGCGTTGAAACCATTGAGACTATGCGCATGCATTTTATCATTTCCCAGAATCACTTTAAATTTTCAGGTAACTATTCCATTTCAATGTTTCAGAATACCAGGACATGTGAGTCTAAATGTAGTTTTTGCCATGATATGCTTAAGTGTATCCAGGCTCAGTGGTTTCAAGACTCCTGACGCTCACTAATGATGCACGTAGTGATGTAATTCGTCTCTCCTCCTCCTTGTTAAATTTGCCATCCCAAAACTCCCCACACACAGGGAGTTGCATTTTCAACATACCAACGTTAATATTCAAAGTGATCGGGAAAATGAGTCAGTCAATCAATCGTATCATCAGGAATTAGAAATTGACTCGTGTTTTAACAATATTTGGAAGTTCACTTCAGCCAGAAAATGTAATTCTAAACATAGTAATTTCTAGGATTAAAATCAACACAAGTCTAAACACAACACAGAGCCAATTCCAAAAAGGTAAATTTTTACCAAACCTGACAAATCAGATTTTTGAATCAACAGTTTTCAGATACTTGCTTTACACACCAGTGATGGTTTTTTGAAAGGACATGACTAACCATACATGTTCCACACTAATACAGGCACACGCCACACTTTCAAATCACTAGACATTTTCAAAGAGCAAATTAACTTAAAAGTAACCTCAGATCTCAAGCTCCAGAGAACAAAAAACACACAAATTGTACAAGATGACATTTAGCCACCAACAAACAAGGTGGGCTCCACCCCCATTTCCTACCCACTAACCTCATCCCGCACCCCCAACCCCCCCCCCCCCCCCGACCTGTCCGTCCTCCCTGGACTGACTTATCCCCTCCCTAACTCCCCAACTACATTCACCCTCACTGGCTCTAACCCCGCCTCTTTGACCCGTCTGTCTCCTCACACCCTATCTTCTCCTTTATCCGTCTTCTATCCGCCTCCCCCGCCTCCCTATTTATTTCAGAACTCCCGAAGGGTCCCGACCCGAAACGTCAAACTTTCCTGCTCCTCTGATGCTGCTTGGCCTGCTGTGTTCATCCAGCTTCACACCAAACTGCAATGACTTAACACTTCGACAAGGTTTAGTGCACTTGCATAGTGCAGAAATCTGGACTCCAGTTCTCTCTTTTTTTCCGGTAATAACTGTACCCCGTCCTTTCGAGGGTCCTGGTTATGCTAACATGTTAGCTACAGATCTGAGGCGAGAATCTGCCACGTTCCGTCCTGGAATACAGAAGGTCTCAAGAGCAGCAGGTCTTAAACATTTTCCTCGAGTCCCTCGTAGTAAAGAGAAGGCTCGAGAACAGCAATTTGCTTAAATACGAATGATTAATAAGGACTAAGGAAAGACAAAAAAAGGGATGCTTATTATGTAAATAAAGAGAATGAAAATATGTGGAAAAAAGCCTCGGCCTTCTTGCCATTGGGGGAGACCCTTGATCAACAGCTGGTCTGGAGGCTGAGGCTGTTCCTAGCACCGTTCACGATTCCAGTCTGAGGCAAAGTCCAGTGACTTGGATGAAATTGTCTCTGTAATACAGTGTAACAAGTAGCAAGTCACAGAAAAACAACTACATACAAACACGTTAGTTGTGCCAGTCTTGGCACGTACAGGAATGGTCACAGGACTCATTTGAGGTCACGCAGTGTCGAATACATCATCAATTTTAGTCCTTCATGCCATTTATACAATGACCCAAGTGAATTCTTTCGTACACAAAGCAGGAGAATGGTCTTTCTCCAGTGTGAACTCATTGATGTGTTAGCAGTTTGGATGCCTGAGTGAATCCCTTCTTACACACGGAGCAGGGGAACAGTTTCCCCCAGTGCAAATTTGCTGCTGTATCAGCACGTGACTTGACTGAGTGAATGCTTTCCCACAATCAGACCAGGCAAATGGTTTCTCTCCAGTGTGGACACACTGGGGTGTTAGCTGTGTTAGCAAGTTCAATGACAGAGTGGGTGAATGGGTTCTCCCCAGTGTGAACTCACTAATGCATCAGCAAGTGCATTGACTGAGTGAATCTCTTTCCAAACTCAAAAAAGGTGAACAGCTTTTGCTCCACTGTAACTGCATTGATAAATAAATCCTGTCCTGGAATCCCAACTGCCTTTCCCCAGCATCATTGCACTGGTGTTTCGACATTTTCAATGAGCCTTGGCAGACTCTTTCACACAGAGACATATGTATTTCTCTGCAGTATGAAACATGCTTTTACCTTTCATATTCAAAATCCTGTGATAAATGGTAAACAGAGTGACTGTCAAATCTGTGATAATGGGAACTGCAGATGCTGGAGAATCCAAGAAAATAAAATGTGAGGCTGGATGAACACAGCAGGCCCAGCAGCATCTCAGGAGCACAAAAGCTGACATTTCGGGCCTAGACCCTTCATCAGAGAGGGGGATGGGGTGAGGGTTCTGGAATAAATAGGGAGAGAGGGGGAGGCGGACCGAAGATGGAGAGAAAAGAAGATAGGTGGGGAGGAGAGTATAGGTGGGGAGGTAGGGAGGGGATAGGTCAGTCCAGGGAAGAAGGACAGGTCAAGGAGGTGGGATGAGGTTAGTAGGTAGGAGATGGAGGTGCGGCTTGGGGTGGGAGGAAGGGATGGTGAGGAAGAACAGGTTAGGGAGGCAGAGACAGGTTGGACTGGTTTTGGGATGCAGTGGGTGGAGGGGAAGAGCTGGGCTGGTTGTGTGGTGCAGTGGGGGGAGGGGACAAAATGGGCTGGTTTAGGGATGTGGTGGGGGAAGGGGAGATTTTGAAACTGGTGAAGTCCACATTGATACCATTGGGCTGCAGGGTTCCCAAGCGGAATATGAGTTGCTGTTCCTGCAACCTTTGGGTGGCATCATTGTGGCAGTGCAGGAGGCCCATGATGAACATGTCATCTAAAGAATGGGAGGGGGACTGTCAAATCTGGACGTGGTTCTGTTTGAATTCTCTAACTGCAAATCAACCTGCAAAATAAAAAACAGCAGTGAGAGGGAAACCAGAAGAGCACACACAGGTAGTGAAAAACTGTCTTTCATGATGATTCAGCAACGTCAACACAGCAGTGAGCGTGCACCATGTGTGGAATGGTAGCAACCTCCCTGCGGTCAGTGGTGGCAGTGCGATTTGAGACAGCATCCTCAGAGGCTCCCCTCGGCGATCAACATGGTATCAGCAGCCAGATCGGGCCGTAGTGACAGCGGTGGTCAGAGTTCAATTTCTTCCCGGGCTCCTGTTGGCATTCAAAGGCAGCGGCAGCACGACATTGACAGCGGGCCTTTTGCGCGATGATGACTGCCACCTCGGCGGTTCCAGTGATTGCATGTGGCAGCATCAGCGGCAGCAATGACACAGCTCCTTCCAGCATTTCGGGGGCTGAGGCAGCAGCAGCGAGGCTTCGCCTGGTGATTGGAGGGGGTGGTGGCATCGTCAACAGCAACAAGAACACAGCACCTCCTGGTGATCGATGCAAGACTCAGTCTGATCTCAGCTCCAGGCTGGGGCTACACCTAGGTGCCTGAATTGGCAGCAGGTTGATAAGACTTTAAGATCTGGACGTTGTTTTACCTTTTGGCTGTTCTTAAAATTGTGGTTTTTTTTGTTTCTTTATTAAATTCTGGTTTTGTAATCAAGATGGCGGGGAAGAATGACGACTGTGTACATTTTCCACACATACACATGCATTTCTGTACTGACTACACATGACAATAACACCTAATTCTAATTCTATTTTGATCATTTGTGAAGTGAGAAACTTGGAGAAAAATTACCATGTGAACTGTTAGATTGTAACTAAAACCCAACATTGAAAAAAGGTCAAGCAGCATCTTAGGAGCACTAAAGCTGATGTTTCGGGCCTACACGCCTGAAACGTCAGCTTTTGTGCTCCTGAGATGCTGCTTGGCCTGCTGTGTTCATTCAGCTCCACACTTTGTTATCGTGGATTCTCCAGCATCTGCAGTTCCCTTTATCTCTGATCCCATTTAAAAAAAGGGTCAGTGTTTGCACAAAACTATAGCAGGAGAGGCAATGTTGGGAGATACTCTTAAGTCCTAAGAAATAACAGCAAATGTAGAAGCAATATTCTTGAAATCTTAACTAAAAACCAAAATATGCTGTAAATACTCAACAGGTCTGAAGTCATTCTTGTTCATATATTAATCATGTAAACCTTAGGCCATAAGTTCTGAAATTCCCATCTTGAACTTCCCTGACTTGGTCCTTTTTAAGGTTCTCCTTTAAGGTGACATTTTTGACAATACCCTCGACGATCGGCTGAGTGATGGTCATTCATTCCTGATTTTCAAACCTTGTGATATAATGTCTGCTAAATTCTAGTGAACATCTAATTATAGTCAGGGCACTATATAAATGCCAGTTCTTTTGTAAACAAATAAATATGTCACAAATGGCTCATTGCTTTAGTGTAACAATATGGATAACCCTGAGAAAGAAAGCTCTACGTGAGCACCTTCAGCACAGGCATAACAGAAGTTCATGTGGTCCATTTTCATCAGCTCAACAGATAGGCTTGACAATGCCTACCAGTCTTGTTCTACCCAAGTTTGTCCATATACAAGAATGGAGGTTTAGTTTAAAAATAACTGCTGGTGCAAAATGGATTTAAAGGCCCAAAATAAATGTTACAAAAAAAGCATACTTGCACACTGATTGAACAGTGCCCTTTTAAAATTCTAATGTGCCCTAGAATAACTCTGCCTTGACAATCACTTGATCCGACTGGGATCAAAGTCTGGGTGCAAAAAGCAGCAGCTTCCAAGCTACCAAGCAGCTCACGTGCCCACTAGAGACCTTGGAGACTGCAACCTGGCACTGGGATTGGGAGAAGCAGGAAGCGAGGGAGAACTTATATTACCTAACACACACACAGAGACCACCTACAGACAGAATCCTTGACTTGGGATAATCTGTCCCTCAAAGCTCCCTAAACCCACACAATTCACAGAGCAATCTAGCAGTTGGGAGCCTCCTGAGCCTTGACCCAGCCCTGTCCAGGAGTGGGACATTCTAAATTGAGTCTTAGTGGAGCCAGCATGTGGGAGGTAGGTGATCTCCTCCCCTGTGCTGCCCCTCCCCCATGGCCCTGTACATCTTGAACTTAGAAGGCTGATCCACCTTGGCATGCATCACTGCTGAGGGCAGTGACAGTGCTCAATGGCACCCTTATGTAGTGTCTTTATCCCACTGCTCCCTTCCCAGTGATTCCCAAATTCTGCTCTTGTCCCTGGGTGTCCTGTTTATCAGAGTCATTCTTCCTGTTTTCTTTTAGGAAATAGCAGCATGAGTAGGTCACTCATTCCTTCATGCCTAATCTGCCATTCAAAAGGATTGTGGCTGATCCTTATGGTACTCTTTTCTGTCTTCATCCCATACCATTTGGTCCATTTAGCCCGAAGAAAATATTGCATATTTTGACTGTGAAAAATTGCACTAACTCACTACTGTCTGGGTGGAAAGAAATTCTCCTCATGTTGGTCCTTAGGTTGCAAACCCTGATCATATTGAATGGTGGAGCAGTCTCAAGGGACTGAATGGTTACTCTTGCTCCTTTTTTCTGTTTCTCACTGATTGTCTTTACTTTGTATTCATTATTGCTAGTGCTCTATTCACACCACACTCATGTGTTTTGCATCTTTTTTACCTCCTCATTACCACCCGCTTTGATTTTATAACATGTAAACCTTTTCTTTGTGAATCCTTTTACCTGATCATTCATGTTGTTTACCATGCCCCTTCCCCTTCTCTGACCTGAGCCAGTCACCCATTTTCTGCCCCCAAAGGCAAACATACAAATAATCTACTCTGCAGCAGCCTCCTGGCTACTAAAACACAGATAGATTGCTGACTTGGCCAAGTAAAACTTTGTAACCACAAAACACACACAACAGACACAGTGCAAACACAGCACCCAGGAGCTAATGACGTTAGCATAATATAACAGGCAACAATTATCCTGGCAAGACACACTCCTAGCAACTTATCCACCTGAGGGTCCAGGCAAAACGGCACCAGATCCTGCTAAACAAATAAACAGCAGCAAGCCGTCCAAGTTGGCAATATTTCAAATTATTAAGCATGTCTCCTTAATTGGCCAGAACTATGGAAAATCCCAGGAAACCATCTAAAAGTATATAAACAGGGCTCACCTGCAGAACACTCTTTGACCTTCTAAGTACAGTGAGACAACAAGGAAAGAAAACAGTTTTGCAGACCCGAGACAAAGCCAGAGAGAGGGCAACCAAGTAAATCTACAAGAGCCTCAGAAAGTACTGTAAGCTTAAGCAGATCAGTGGGATTAGAGAGAGTATTTTTGGTATTAATGGTTATTGCAACTTCCCAAATGAAGTTGGGGAGTGTTTTGTTTTGGTAGCAGCTTGTGTTCATAGTGATTTGACTTCTTTGGTATTCTGGGACACCTGGCAAATTCATTCATAACATCCTGGTTGGACTTATCTAAAAATAGGAAATTAGGCAGGTGGTTAAAAAGCAGGTCCTTGACAGTCGTAATATCTGGATTATTCCTGATGTCAAGTGCTAGTGAAAGTAGGAATAGGAGGATAGAGCAGATGTGTGTATGGCTGAGGAGTTGGTGCAGGGTATAGGGATTCACACTTTTGGATCATTGGAATCTAATCTGGGGTAGGTGTGACTTGTTTAAGAAGGACGGGTTGCACCTGAATTGGAAGGGGACTAATAAATTGGTGGGGGATTTGCTAGAACTAAAGTTGATGATTTAAACTAGTGGGTGGGGTTTGGGAACAGAAAAATAGAGAAAAGAGATCAGACAGAGGCTAATTCAAACAGCCACGGCAGGTAGAAAAGTAAAGAATGAGGTAGGACTGATAAATTAAACTGCATTTATTTCAATGCAAGAGGTTTGATAGGTAAGGCAGATGAACTTATGGCATGGTTGGGGAACATGGGACTGGATATAGCTATTATGGAGATGTAACTCAGGAATGAACAGGACTGCCAGCTTAATATTCCAGGGTATAGATGCTATAAGAAGGATAGAAAAGTGGACGGGGCGGGGGAGAGTGGGGGACGCAGAAATGTGGGAGAGTGACGCTTTCGATTAGGGATAACGTTACTTATGTACTTAGGGAGGATATTCTGAGGAGTGTATCCAGTAATGTTATTTGGATGCAACTGAGAAATAAGAAAAAGGACACTCACCCTATTGAGACTGCACTATAGACACCTCCACTAGTCAGCAGGAAATTTAGAAGCAAATTTGTAAGGAGATCTCACTTATCTGTAGGAATAATTAGATGGTAATGGCAGGGGATGTTCAGCGTCCAAACACAGACTGGGACTGCAATAGCGTTACTCTCCATCCAAGACATTAATGTGTTAAGCATGTACAACAACATTTTCTTATTCAGTATGTGAATGTACTTACTAGAGAAGGAGCAATACTTCACCTTCTCTTGGGAAATAAGGCAGAGCTGTTGACTGAAGTGTCAGTGGGGGAGCACATTGGGGCCTGTGATTGTATTTCTATTAGTTTTAGAATAGTTTTGGACAAGGATAGACTGTAATCAAAAATTTAAAGTTCTAAATTGGAGAAAGGCAAATTTTGACGGTATTAGGCAAAAACTTTTAAAAGTTGATGGGGGTGGTTATTCACAGGTAAAGGGGTGGCTGGAAAATGGGAAGAGTTCAAAAACAGGACAATGGGATGTTAGAGATAGTATGTTTCAGTAAGGATGAAGGACAAGGCTGGTAGCAGTGGGAAATGCTCAATTGCTTGGGAAATGCTCAATTGCTAGAGAAATTGAGGTTCTGGTCAAGAGAAAGAAGGAAACCTAAGTTATGGTTAGACAGCAGGGATTAAGAGAATTCCTAGAACAGTATAAGGACAGTAGGAGTATATGTGAGGGAAATCAGGAGGACAAAAATAGTAAATGAGACAGCTTTGGCAAATAGGGTTCAGGTGAATCCAGAGGGATTCTACAAATACATTGAAGACAAATGGTATCTAGGGAGAGAATAGGGCCCCTTAAAGATCAGCAAGGCTGCCTATGTGTAGAACCGCAGGAGATGGGTGAGATACTAAAATGAGTATTTTGCATCAGTGTTTACTTTGGAGAAGGATATGGAAGCTACAGAATTCAGGGGAATAAATGAAGAGTGCCCCTGTTAAACAGGAGGAGGTACTGAACATCTTAAAACACAAAGGTGGATAAATCCCAAGACCTGATCATGTGTAGCCCAGAACTTTGTGGAAAGGTCGGGAAGTAATTGCTGGCCCTTTGCTGAGGTATCTGTATCATCAATATGCACAGGTGAGATGCCAGAAGACTGCAGGTTGGCTAATGTGGTGCCACTATTTAAGAATGGTGGTAAGGAAAAGCCAGGGAACTATAGACAAGTGAGCCTGACATCAGTTTTAGGCACGTTGTTGGACAGGGTTCTAAGGAAAAGGATTTATTTGTAAAGACAGGGCTGATTAGGGATAGTTAACTTAGCTTTGAGCGTGGGAAATCATGTCTCACTAAACTGAGTTTTTTGAGGAAGTGATGAAGAGGATTGAAGACAGAGCAGTGGACTTGATCTATATGGACGTCAGTACGGCATTTGAAAAGGTTCCGCACGTTAGCCTGGCTAACAATGTTAGGTCACGTGGAAGATAGCCATTTGGATACTGAACTGACTTGAAGGTAGGAGACAACGAATGGTGGTGGAGGATTGGTTTTTGGACTGGTGGCCTGTGAACAGTGGTGTGCCGTAAGGATCAATGCTGAGTCCACTGCTTTTTGTCATTTTATATGAATGATTTGGATGTGAATATGGAAGGTATGGCTAGTAAGTTTGCAGATGGCACTAAAATTGGCAGTGTAGTGGACAGTCAAGAAGGTTAGCTCAGAGTACAAAGGCACCTTGATCAGATGGGCTGATAGGTCAAAGAATGGCAGATTAAGTTTAATTTAGATAAATGGGAGGTGCTGCTTTTTGGAAAGGGACATCAGGGCAGGACTTATACACTTGATGCTAAGGTCTTAGCAAGTGTTGCTGAGCAAAGGGACTTTGGAGTGCCAGTTCGTGGTTCCTTGAAAGTGAAATCATAGGTAGACAGGATAGTGAAGCTGTTTGGTACACTTGCCTTAATTGGTCAGTGCATTGCACATAAGAGTTAGGATGTCATGTTGCTGCTGACAGGCCATTGGTTTGGCCACTTTTGGAATATTGTGTTGAAATCTGGTCTCCCAGCTAAAATAAAGATCTTTGAAATTCAAAAGTGGTCAACAAAGATTTATAAGCCTGTTTCCAGGGTTGGTGGGTTTGAGCTACAGAGAGACGGTGAATAGGCTGGGGCTATTTTCCTACAGCATTAGGAGCTGAGGGGTGACCTTATAGAAATTTATATAATCATGAGGGACATGGATAGGAGAACAGCCAAGATCTTGCCCCCAGAGTAGGAGAGTCCAGAACTAAAGGGCATAGTTTTAAGGAGAGAGTGGAGAGATTTAAAGGGACCTAAGGGGCAACATTTTTCATGCAGAAGGTGGTGTGTGTATTCAATAAGCTGCCAGAGGAAGTGGTGGAGGCAAATGGGACTAGATTAATTTAGGATGTCTGGTTGACATGGACGAGTTGGATTGAAGAGTCTGTTTCCATGCTGTACATCTCTATCACTCTATGAATCAAACTTGTTTTAAAGTGGAGCTGGATAACATAAGGCAACCCTGTGTAGGCTTTGATAAGATGTAAATGTCAGGTTCTCTGATGCTGAACCCACCAGCCTGGTACCCTCAGAATTCAGCCTGATCAGTTGTTAAGTGCGTAAATACACCATTTGAAAGTCAAGGTGCAAGTGAGTAATGAGGTACAGGCAACCGAACCAGAAATTGGCCAGGTGTTCTACAGCCAGAGTGGGCAAAGCATTAGCAGGAAAAGGGCAATGGGGTATTGAGAGACTCTGAAGAGGTCAGCCAGGAGGTGAGATGTTATTGGGACAACATCCCATTGATTTCTGTGTTCTCTATAAATTAATGCTCTTTTTCTGCTTACTGCCTTAAAAGACACTGCCTTAAAAATTCCTGCCTGACTAGAATTAGGTGTAAAACTTTGTAAATTCTTATCTTCCCACACATAGGACAAAGACACTGCCTTAAGCTTCCTGCCTGAATAGAATTAGGTATAAACTTTATAAGTCTTTATCTTACTGCACAGGGGTATGTGGAAACTGTCTCAAATAAGATTAGGTGGACACTGTTTGTAAAAGTGAGACTTCTGAAATCCTGTAAAAAATGTTACTTCTGTTTCTGCTAAAGGGGCCAGGGCACTGACTTTTGTTCAAGCCAGACACTTCGGCCCATTGAAATTACATTCTGTAACTTCGGCAACTTGAAATCACCTCCTGCCGTTAGCAGTCACTTTGCGAACGATCGATACTGTACCCTTGTCTCTTTATGTTTTCTATGTACTAATTGTTTGTGTATCATGTCATTGTCCGATGTAGTGATTGTTTCATGTAACATGCCATTGTGAGATGCAAAATTGTTTTATGTATTATGCACTCTAAGGTGTATAAAAAGTGGGGACTGCCCGCTGCTGAGGGAGAATCGCTTACGAGACTTTGCACTCTGTGCCGGGTTGAGTACCTTGATCCTCCACAGCTTCTACTTGCTTTGTAATAAAGGATTTGCATTTTTGCATGTCATCTAAAGAATGGGAGGGGGAGTGGAAATGGTTTGCGACTGGGAGGTGCAGTTGCTTATTGCCACGTCCATCATGGGCCTCCTGCAGTGCCACAATGATGCCACCCAAAGGTTGCAGGATCAGCAACTCATATTCCGCTTGGGAACCCTGCAGCCCAATGGTATCAATGTGGACTTCATCAGCTTCAAAATCTCCCCTGCCCCCACTGCATCCCAAAACCAGCCCAGTTCGTCCCCTCCCCACACTGCGCCACACAACCAGCCCAGCTCTTCCCCTCCACCCACTGCATCCCAAAACCAGTCCAACCTGTCTCTGCCTCCCTAACCTGTTCTTCCTCTCACCCATCCCTTCCTCCCACCCCAAGCCGTACCTCCATCTCCTACCTACTAACCTCATCCCACCTCCTTGACTTGTACGTCTTCCCTGGACTGACCTATCCCCTCCCTACCTCCCCACCTATACTCTCCTCTCCACCTATCATCTTTTCTCTCCATCTTCGGTCCGCCTCCCCCTCTCTCCCTATTTATTCCAGAACCCTCACCCCATCCCCCTCTCTGATGAAGGGTCTAGGCCCGAAACGTCAGCTTTTGTGCTCCTGGGCCAGCTGTGCTCATCCAGCCTCACCATTTTATTTTCTTGGATTCTCCAGCATCTGCAGCTCCCATTATCACAGATTCCCACTGCTGACTAGTTGAGATTGATTGTTGTGGGAGTCTTTAGAAATCACTAATGATGAACTAGAAAAGTTAACATGTGGTCAAAGAGCAGAACACCCCAACATTCAATAAAACCTTACCCATATGGGACAGTTCTAGCCTCCATTTGAAAGAGTCTATTCTAGTGAGAGGAGGGCCATTGGGAAACCAGGAGGCAGCCTCAGCATTGACAAGCTGGAATAAGTGTAGGGTTTTCCAAACCTACAATGCACATGGAGCATTCAAGATGCCACAAACAAATACAAAGACAATTTCTAATGAACCAACCCAGAATGGGATAATGTGTGCCTTTGGGGTCCTATCTCCCCTGGGAGATAATGAGAAGTCTTACACTGATGCCTCTGCCACACAGATGGGGTTCCCTGCCACATTTCTCCCAGGTGATGGTGCCTTCAATGCCCAATCTGGACTTCTTATAGCCACCCTCCAATTTGTAAGGATGAAACAAGGGGCAGGAATATACCAAGGAGTCCCAGACTGATGCCCAGCCCATACAAGTTCCCTGTCCCCAGAAGAAGGGAATCCCACAAACAAATCCAAACCCAATCTCAGCTAAAACTGTGGCTGAGCTGGCCATTTCATTCAGGACTGTCAGGCACCTAAGATTCCAACCAAGCAACAGTAAGTCTGCAAACAAGAGGCCAACACCAAATGTACCATTTTAGCAGCAGCAACTGGAGCGAATGGAAACTGTGGATTATACATCGAGGATGACAGAGGCAACCCCGTAATGGAAGTAGCTTTAAAGCTCCCCAGCTGCAGGTAAAATCTTGTGTACATCTATTCACAAGCTCTCGTGTGGTAGCTAATCATCATCAGCTCCTGCCATTGCTAATCATCCATTTGCAGACTGGGTGACAACTCATCCCTCTTCACTATCTTCTGCACATGGAGCACATTTATTCTATTCCCTTTTTGTTTTCTTGTCAAAGAAAAGGGAGGGGAGCAGGTGGGGAGGGGACTGGAATTGGTGACAATTGGACAATTTTAAAATGTTATGTAAAAAATGGGTCAGATGTCAGCCAAAAGATATTTACAGAAATTACTCATTTCTTTTTCCCTCGAGTACAGAGTGGCTGCTCTAGTACAGCGATTCAACCCTTCGAGAGCCTTTGTGTATTATGTAACGTTATACTGATTGTATCCAAAAATGTAGCACAGCCATAAGTGAAAGCAATGTACGCAGGATACACTGGTATTCAGGTGTAACCAACAGCTCATGATGTCCGGGAAACCCAGTGAAAGTTCCAAGTTGTGTTATATGAGCATGGGGATCATAGCAATTGGTGGGGTTTCTGCTTGCTGGTGGGCCACACAAGTTGTCAGAATTAGGACAGTGATCTCTCTGGAGGCCCCACCAGGTATAATTCCTTGAGCACAAACTCCTTCCCGAGCTTGTCCCACACACACACATCAGGCTCTCAGAATGGGCTAGTAATTAAACCCATAGACAAAATCTCATTCGAATCTATCCACCACGAGCTAATGCCAGTCATAATCGATGTATCGGCGATACAGTTACCAAGTGGTATTCTTCCCCATTAAAACAATGATGTTCCCAATTGGCCCACAGAATAATTGGATGAGGGACAGGGACAGGGACATAGGAGGCAAAACACAGACCAGCAGTTAAGAGACAAAGAGAATGGAACTCCTTAATGTTCCAGCCCAGAGCATATGGAGCAGGAGTGTCAATGGTTAATATCCTTAATTTGACTAATTTGGACAATAAAGTCAAGATCTTGACCCAACAGGTCAAACATGCCCAAAGACACCAAGATGATTAACCACATCATCCAAGGCAAAATGGTGATGATGTTGAGCAGGAAAACTGCACTGTGTGCAGCATCTACAGTAACTGGATGATTAAACAGCTGAAAAGGGACTTTGGACTGGCTAGCCAAGGGGTAGTCCTGACCTAGATTAGTGATGAACAGCTGAAACATTTGTTCTAGGAAATATCCCATGTTAATATCTCTTGCTGTCAGTGCAGTACATCATGTTTTGATGGCAGATGCAAGGATACTCTCCATGAGGCACTGGGATTGGTGCTAGGGATCCTAATTATTCCTAGTGACAAAGTAGGGTTGAGGAACTTGGAAGTCAAAAATATCAGAATTATTGAAAAACAAGGGTTTTGGATGAGATATCATGGCAGGGGCTGTCTGTGGACAGACTGGGGACAATGATGGGGTCCAGGCTTACATAAATGTAAGTAAACAGGCCACACAACATCATATGCCCATAACCTGTGATCTGTGAGTTCAGCTACTCTCATGTCCGGCTGTGATGCATCAGGATACTGATAGTTAAGATTGTAGGGTGGAAAAGACGGATAGCCCAACAGATTTGTACATTAGCTACGATTTAAAACTGTACATACACACAGGGGCTATAAGATGGATGGTAGTCACAGCATCCTCACTTTTATTTGTTCTGATGACTGAATGTTATCAATGCACCACAATTACAGAATCCCTTCAGTGTGGAAGCAAGCCATTTGACTCAAGTCCACACCGAGCCCCTGAAGAGCATCCTACCCAGACCCATCCCCCAACCCTATCCCTAAAAACCTTGCATTTCCCATGGCTAATCCAACTAACTGGCGCACCACTGGCAAATTAGCACAGCCAATCCACCTGACCAGCATGCCTTTAGTGCAGTGGGAGAAAGCCAGAACATCCGGAGGAAACCCATGCAGACACTGGGACAATGTCTGTGTGGAGTTTGTAAGGTCACCTGGAGAGTGCAGTCGAATCTGGATCCCTGGCACTGTGAGGATGCAGTGCTAACCACTGAGGCACTGAGCTGCCCTCTTGACCTCCTCTTGGGCAATAAAGCAGGGCAAGTGATGGAAGTCTGAGTGGGGAAGCACTTTGGAACCAGGGACCATAATTCCATTAATTTTAAAACAGCTGCAGAAAAGAATGGCTCTGGCCCACAAGTTAAATTTCTGAATTAGAGCAAGGCCAATTTTGATTATCTTAGACAGGGACATTCAAAAGTTCACTGGGGAGACTGTTTGCAGGCCAAGGGACACCTGGTTAGTGGAATGTTTTCAAAATGTGAATTTGAGGTTTGGGACCAGCACGTACCTGTTAGAGTGAAGGGTAAGGTTGGCAGTAATAGGGAATGCTGGATGACTAGAATTATTGAGGCTTGGTCAAGAAAAATAGAGGTCTAGTCCATATGTAGGCTGCTGAAATCAAGTGAAATCCTTGGACTATAGAGAGTGTTGGGTTACATTTCAGAGAGAAATCAGGAGGGCTAAAAGGATGACATGAGATGGCTTTGGTAAATCAGGTGAAGGGGAATACTATAGAGACTACCGTAGAAAGAATATTGTTAAAATAGAAAGAGTGCAGAAAATATTTCCTAGGACGCTACCTGGATTTGAAGTTTTTAGTTATGAGGAGACTTTAAATAGGCTGGGGCATTTTTTCCCTGGGAGTAGAGGACACTATAGGGTATCCTTGTCGAGGTCTATAAAATCATGAGATGCATAGCTAAGGTAGATAGCCAACAGCTCTTCCCTATGATGAAGTCTAAAACTAGAGAGCATGGTCTAACAGTTTAAAATTCTAATAGTTTAATAGTTTAAAAGCCTAACAATAATGATCACCTCTAAACCACTCATGGATCTCCTGAGGTGAGAGGGAAGAGGTACAAAAGCGTCCAGAGGGATAAATTTTTCACAGAGGGTGCTGAGTGTCTGGAATGGGTAGTAGTGGAAATGAGTATAATTTCATCACCTAAGAAGCATTTAGACAGGTACGTGGATGGGATAGAGATGGAGGAATGTAGAACAAATGCAGGCAATTGGGACTAACTTAATTCTGAAAACTGGGCAGTGTAGCCAAGTTGGGCCAAAGGGCCTACTTGCATGCTGTAGACGTCTATACTCTATGACCATATTCCTGCATGGACTATCATT
Source organism: Stegostoma tigrinum (assembly GCF_030684315.1). Taxonomy (NCBI): domain Eukaryota; kingdom Metazoa; phylum Chordata; class Chondrichthyes; order Orectolobiformes; family Stegostomatidae; genus Stegostoma; species Stegostoma tigrinum. The sequence continues at coordinate 13,022,113 of NC_081396.1, read as the reverse complement.
ATGGGAGTTTTCCTTGTTATTACATGGCTGCTCAGGCCTACGTACACAGTGACTTTCTCATGAACACTTAGGCCCCCTAACAATATAACCAACTTTTGCAATTAAGTTTTAACTTCATTCACATAAGCTTCTTTCCGTTCAAAAGGGGATAAGCGTAGCAGTCTCCTGGCTGCTAAAACACAGATTGCTAACTTTGCGAAACAGTAAGGGATGTTGTTATGAATGTATTTGTCCAGATGTCCTACAATACCAAAGGGTTTAAATCATTATGAACATAATCTGGTACCAATGCAAAACAGTTCCAACTTTATTCGGAATCATGTTACAATAACCTTTTCTCCTAAATATATGCTTTCTAATCCTTTCCAGCCAAGTAAAACTCAAACACAAATCCCACACAACCAGATACCATGCAAGAACTGCATGCAGTAGCTAATGGCATTAGTGTAATGTAAAAAGTAACAACTATCCTGGCAAGAAATACCCAATCAACTTAACCACCAAACAGAGAGCCCAGACACAAAGGCACTTGGCCCTGTTACACAAAAAGAAACAAAGAGTAGCAATTCACGCAAATGAAGTACCAAGTGTGTCTCCCCAATTAGCCAAAGCTATAGAAAGTTCCAGAAAACTATCTAAAAATCTAAAAACAAGGTTCACTTGCAGACCACACTTGGAACCTCTTGGACCTTCTGAGGAGATGAGCATGGCCAAAGGCAAAGACCTTCTGACTGTCTTGAGGAAAGGAAGAATAAAGCAGCGAGACAGAGACAGAGACAGAGACAGAGACAGAGACAGAGACAGAGACAGAGACAGAGACAGAGACAGAGACAGAGACAGAGACAGAGACAGAGACAGAGACAGAGACAGAGACAGAGACGCATTGGTACCAGATTCTGTTCTTAATGATTTGACTGCTTTGGTATTGTGGGACACCTGGGTAAACGCATAACATTCTGGTCATAGTTGTATAACTTGTGTTAAAGAGGATCTAGATGAAAATTCCCATTTCCCACCAATCGGTCCATCGCCTTGTATGCCCTGGCATCACAACTGCACATCTAAATCCCTAAATGTTATGACAGTTTCTGCTTCTGCCACTCTTACTGGTACAGACTTCCATATTTCTACTGAAATAACTCCAGAGGCTGCTGTCCAGTTCCCAAGTCAACGTTTCCTTACGGGTGCATAGTACTTGGCACTGGGTTGGCTTCCTCAGAGCCAGCTCTCAGAATGACCGGCTCCTCTGACACTCCTTTTATGTCCATCAGCCAGGGTTCTCCGATTGGACCATATTAACAGCCCCAATCAGGGAACTCATATTCTATGAGGTCTACCTAAATGGCCTCATTCCAATCACTACGTTCATCTCTCTCTAAGTCTGAGGGCATAGGCTTGTTCTTTTTCTTGTAGCCTCAGATACAGGTGGGATCTACTAGACTGTAGCCTGCCTCTTGTGCCCAGAGGGTCTCGGAAGAAATTTGTCCTCTTTTTCAGGCGTTAGAGGTGTCAAGGCTGCAACATCCACCACGTCCATCTCAGACCTTGAGGGTTCTTTGATGCTAGATTGAGGGGGAGAATCCATGGATTCCAACAACCATTCTGAGGGGGCTGGGTACGTCTTGCTCCTGCCTCATGTGTAGAGTTTGCAGCTTTCATGGTCCTTGTTCAGGATCACCTCACCTACCCAAGGTTTGTCTGTCACGGAGCCTGACCTCATGTCGACCATGCCTCTTCCCCATGCAGGGCGATCCCGTGCTTTTGGCACTAAATTTCATCCCTGAAGTAAACAGTCTTTTGTGTTTAGAGGGGTCTTGTGTCTGGCACTGACGTTCCTGATGCTGTTTCACAATCCCCTCACCCCCTTCCGACAAGTCCAGGAAGATCAGATTTAACCTGGTGTGGAGCCTTCTCCCCATTAGCAACACTGCTGGAGCTAACACAGTCTGGAGCTGGCAGAGTAAATTTGCAGGAAGGATACCCCTTCTCTCACCCACCTTCCAGCAAGAATGCGATCCCATACTCCCAATTCTTCCACCTCCACCATGCTATCTCCCAAGATGGGGTGTTCCACTCCCGAACATCCCAGATGTCCTCGTATTTCAAGGACAGCAACTTCCCACTTCAGTGCTGAAAATGCTCTCAACCACATTTCTTGTGTTTCATGCAACTCATTCCTCATACCCCCTCCTCGCAATAAAAACAAAGACGGAATCCCCCTTGTCCTCATGTATCACCCCACTAACTTCCGGATTCAACGCATCATTCGCTGTCACTTCTGCTACCTGCAGCATGGCCCCACAACCAAGATACATTTCTCCCCCCATGCCTATCTGCCTTCTGTAGGGACCACTTTCTCTCTGACTCCCTCATCCATTCCACACTCCCAACTAGCCCCACAACCCCTGTCACCTTTCCCTGCAACCTCAGGGAGTGCTACACCTGCCCCTAACCCCCTCACCCCCGCAAAGTGCCAAGAAAACCTTCCAAGATGTTCACCTGCACATCTGCTAATGTGGTATACTGTGTTCGCTGCTCCCGATGTGGCCTCCTCTATATTGGGGAGACGAAGCGGGAGGCTCGGAGATTGCTTTGTAGAGCACCTGCGCTCAGTTCATGACAGACAACAACACCTTCCAGTCGCGAACCACTTTAACACCCCTCCCACTCCTTGAGTGACATGTCCATTCTGGGCCTCCTCCAGTGTCACAACGACAACCACCTGGAAACTGCAGGAGCACAGCCTCATATTCTGCCCTGGTAGCCTACAACCCAATGGTCTCAATGTAGACTTTACTAGTTTAAAATCTCCCCACCCCCAGCCTCATCCTATGACCAACCTCCCTCTCATGCCTGTCTCCATGACCCATCCATCTTCTCTCCCACCTATCCACCCTCCCACCTCACTGACCAATCCCCACCACTCCCTCTGTGCACTCACCTATCACTATCCTACCTACCTTCTCCAGGCTCACCCCTCCTCTCCTTATGTAATTCTGAGCTCCCTTCCCCCTACCCCATTTCTGAAGAAGGGTCCCGAACTGAAAGGTCGGCCTTCCTGCTTCTCTGATGCTGCCTGGCCTGCTGTGTTTCTGCAGCTCCACACTGCTATCTCTGACTCCAGCATCAGCAGTTCTTACTGTCTCTGCTGGAGTTATCTCTGTAGCTGCATAAAGGATGGGCTGATAATCAAGTATGAACCATGACAATTTAATAATGAGTGAAGCTGAAGACTGTTTCTTTAAGCCTGCCCTCTCTTTCTGCCAGACAATTGGATGATGGATGGTGTGGAGCTATTGTAATAACCCAAAAGCCATTTAACTTTAGGAAATACTTCAATTTCCTGCTGGTAAATGATAGCCCATTATTTGTGACCAACACTTCCAGGAGTCTATGCATTGCAAAAGATAATCTTAGCAGATTACAGTCCCACAGCTTTATTTGAAAACACAAGCTTACGGAGCCACACTCCTTCCTCTGGTGTTTGTGAGAGAGGTAGTTTCAGACGCAGAATTTATAAGAAAAAGATCAAAAGGTCACACCATTGAGTATATACCAAGCAAACCTAAGATGCTGTTTAATCGTTCATCAGTTAGAAGGTTTTAATTGAGTAATATGAAAATGTAAATTCCCAAATTTCTTTCAAGTCATGGCCTGTGCCTGATACTGCCTCTCTCACTGTGAATGAGTGCTGCTCCGAAAGCCCGTGTTTTCAAATAAACCTGTTGGACTGTAACCTGGTGTCATATCATTTTTGACCTTGTGACCCCAGTCCAACACCAGTATCTCCATATCATTGCAAAAGATAATCACAGCTTTTCTATGATCATTCCCATGTTGACAAATGAACTCTATGCACATCCAACCACTTTGTCTAAGCATCCACAATGACTAAGAACATTAACCTCATGAAAGGGGCAGCATAGTTGATGTGTAACCCAGTCCAGGGTTAACTATCCGTTCCCACAAATGTGGAGGAGTTGCTAGTGGTAATTTTTTTGTCCTTGTCAGCACTCTGGCCATTGCCCCAACAACTCAACAATGCCTGCATCCAATCCTGGCCACTAGATATAACTTCTCGCTAATATTTTCATTTTTGACACCCCAGATGACCCTGGTGGAGGTCAGCCCGTATCTGGTGATATCCTTTGCTCAGGACAATCACTCTTGCTCTCCACAATAAAATGCCAACTTCTACAGTGATCTAGTCTCACTGGGTCCAGAAAGGCTTCAGTTCAGTTTGTAATGATCCTTTTGTTTATCCCAACCACCAGTTGTTTTAGTTTTGCCAGAACCGCATCTTGTTTTTGTGTCCACTGTCTGGTATTGGGAACAGTGAGTGGAAGGGTGACCAGGAAGTGACCACAGTCCTAATTCTGAGGGAGATGTAACCTGCAGTCTATAACCAGAGTTGGAAATGTACAGGAGGGAGTGAAAGCGAGACTGTGTGGGTGAAACATCCGCAGTGAAAAAATGGAGCAGAGACGCCCAACATTGATATTTTGCTAGAACAGTCACTCACAACCTCAGTCCCAACCAGTTCACAGAAACAACCTACCAGTTTGCAGCTTTGTGACCCTTAACCCAGCCCTGCCCAGGTGTGGGACAATTCAAGGGTGACCCCAGGGAGGCTCACTGCACTGTAGCCATTCTCTTACTTAATGATTTGTCTTTATCATGCCTCTTCCTTCCAGTGAATCCCACCCTTTGCTGTTTTCCCCATCTCCCTGCTTAACCAGGTGTTTCCTCCCCACTCCTCTGGTGATCTTGTGGAGTGTATATTTTAATGTTACCATTTCTCTCAGTTTGATCACAGGACTAAATACGAGCGGCTGGTCCTCCAGCCAACAGGACCAAAGGAAGGGAAGGGCTGAGGGGTGTGGCTGGCCCTTCAACTATTATGAATGAATAATGGCTAGGCTGCATAAAAAATTGCTTCTGAATTGTACAATGGATTGATTTGTAAGTGATGTCTGTTTAATTTTTTTTATTCTGTCAATCAGGTGTAGTATGGAACATTCACATCCAGAAGATCATCAGACGCCATTTCTGCCACCTCCAGCATGATGCCACCACTAGACACATATTCCACTCCCCTCCCTTGTCTGCCTTTTGCAGGGACCATTCCCTCTGGGCCACCCTGGTCCACACTTCCTTCACCCCCAGCATCCCAGCACAGCTCGAAGCCTGCTTCACATACAACTGGTGATGGTGCACATCCCAGAATCTAGTCTACTGCATTTGCTGTTCAGTGTGGCCACCCCTGCAATGGGGAAATGAAGCATTGACTGGGCGACTGCTTCACTGAACGTCTGTGTTCTGCCTTCAGGAAAAAACATTGGAGCTTCCAGTTCTTTAACTCTGTTCCCTGGCCAGCATCTTTGTCTCTAGCTTGCTGCACTGTTCTAATGAAGCTGGAAGAACAACACCTTATTTTCCACTTGGGACTCAATATCGAGTTCAATAATTTTAGGGCTTAAACTGTCCCATGTCCTAACTCCCATCCCACACACTGGGCCTTATTATTTCATAGTGTGCCATTACACACTACCTATTATTAGTCACTAACAGTCCCCATTAACAGCTATTCACCGCCCCTTGCACTGATCAGTTCGACCCTTCTCATGCTTCTGTCCTGTGTTTTAAGGCTTTACTAATACTGTTTCTTTTTTTCCTTCCAAATTTTTCCACTTCAAAATAAAATCTTGCCAGAGTGTTCTGAAAGGATTGTGCCTTGTAGAGAGACAAGATGCCAGAGACACAGTTTAAACATCAGGGAAAACAAAAAGTGCTGGAAATCACAGTGGGCCAGGCAGCACTCATGGGGCGAGAGCAAGCTAATGTTTTGGGTCCAGATGGCTCCTCATCAGAGTTGACGTGAAATGTGGAGAGGGCAGTATTTTTGCAATAGTGGAGATGGCAGATCAAATCACCAACCACCCCTGACCACACACACACACACACACACCTTAAATGCTGCCCCCTCTACACTTCACATCAGCTCTGAAGAGTCATCTAGAGTTGAAATGTTAGCTTGCTCTCTGTCCTTTAATGCTGCCTGGCCCGCTGTGTTCTTCAGCATTTTTGTTTATAGCTCAGATTCCAGCATCTATAGTAAGTTGCTCTTATCAGGAGGCTGCCATTTAAAATAGTAATGAAGGATAGCATGTGAAGGCAAGGCCACCTTTTCTGTAGCAGATTTAGATCTATTCCTGGCCAACAAGATAGTCAAAGCAAAAAGAGATGGCCTGTTAATCTAGAGACTCAGTAACAAGGTGTAGAACTCTATGAACGCAGCAGGCCAAACAGCATCAGAGGAATAGGAAAGCTGATGTTTCGGGCCCAGGCCCTTCTTCAGAAAGGCACCTGGATTTGAACCCTGCCATGAATATGGTGTTATTTGAATTCAATAAAATATCTGAAATTAAGAATGCAATGATGACTGTGCTAATTGTTGGGTGAAAAGATCTATCTCGCCCACTAATGTCCTTTAGGGGGAAAAAAACTGCCATCTTAACCTGGTCTGGCCGACATCTGACTCCAGACTTGCAGCAAAGTTGTTTTCTTCTTAACTGTCATCTGAGCAATGAAGGACAGGCAATAAATGCTGCCTCATCAGCTATGCCCTCATTCTGTTAATGAATAAAAGGGTTATTGTGGCAGGTTGGAATGTAGAATTAATGCCATACTCAGATCAGACACAATCTGAGCACACTTGAAGAGCTGAATGAAACACTCCTGCTTCTATAGAACGTAGAACATTACAGCACAGTACAGGCCCTTCGGCCCTCGATGTTGTGCCGACCTGTCATACCGATCTCAAGCCCACCTAACCTACACTATTCCATGTATGTCCATATGCTTGTCCAATGATGACTTAAATGCACTTAAAGTTGGCGAATCTATGACCGTTGCAAGCAAAGCGTTCCATTCCCTTACTACTCTCTGAGTAAAGAAACCACCTCTGACATCTGTCCTATATCTTTCACCCCTCAATTTAAAGCTATGCCCCCTCGTGCTTGCCGTCACCATCCTAGGAAAAAGGCTCTCTCTATCCACCCTATCTAACCCTCTGATTATTTTATATTTCTCAATTAAGTCTCACCTCTCAACCTTCTTCTCTCTAACAAAAACAGCCTCAAGTCCCTCAGCCTTTCCTCGTAAGACCTTCCCTCCATACCAGGCAACATCCTAGTAAATCTCCTCTGCACCCTTTCCAAAGCTTCCACATCCTTCTTATAATGCGGTTACCAGAACTATACTGATTCATATGTTTACATGAATGGTCACATTGAAGATATTCACAGCCACTCAGGGCCACTCAGGTACACGCACAAAAATTAGATATTTAAATAAGAGGTTAGACTTTTGACTGAATTCAATGGGGCCTTTGATCACTGTTGGGAAACAATTACCAAATATGTCCTTCTAAAAGAGGAGCTCAGGGTCAGGAAAGGGACAGAAAATAAATGACTCAGTTTAATTTAGTGAGAGACAAACAAAGTGGAGAATGAAGCTCTGTGTGGTTCAGTGAAACCACTTTCACAATGGAAAAGGAATCCAGCTAGGAGGTGCTGGGAATATCTGCATAAATTATATTACCCTCATCACCATTCCATTACCTCACCAAACAACAAGGGAAAATTGTGGAAGATTTTTTTCTCTTAATAAACCTGTTGTTGACTTTCCTGAATTAAGCCACATTTGTCCAAGTGTTCACTTGTTTGCCGAATCACCAATTCCAAAGTTTTTCTTGTCACTGAGATTAAATGAACCGACATCTGGTGCTTCCACTAACTTTCCATTGATTGTTGATGAGGTTTTAACATTATTGCCAGGAAATGTGAAGAAAGTGAGGAAGTGACGAAATTGCAATTACATTAAAAGGCAACTGATAAAGAGCTCAATAATTAATCACAGTTCAAGTTATAACCTACAGATCACAAATAAAGATCTGAAGTGAATGACTGATAAAGATCAGTCAGTCTGTCGGAATTGTAATACCTAAAAACGCTGTGAATGGTTAAAAATTTGAAAGAAGAACTAGAACTAATATCCATGTCAGGAGGCTAGTATTCACATTTATACATTGGGTTCTAGGAATAATGTTCACTGATTCATATTGGAGTCCGCGTTATCATGTTCGCTCTTCCATGGTGGTATATGCGAGACTTTGTTCACTATTTTACATTAGTGTCCTGGGGATATTATTCACTTATTCATCAGAGTCTGTGTGATATATTTGAATGGTTATATAAATGTTATATTGGTGTTGATGAAGAATGTTCAGTGTTTTACATTGCAAAGTAGGAGATAATGTTCAGGGTTTTATAGTGGTGTTTGGGAAATAATGGTCACTGATTTTATGCCGGTGTCTGGTGAATAATGTTCATAGTTTATATTGGTGTGTAGTGGATAATGTTCACTGGATTATAATGGTGTTTGAGGTATATTGTTGACTGTTTTATATGTCATCTATGGGATAAATTACATGGTTTTCTAATTGGGTCTGCAGGATATAATACCCTGTTTTATTCTGGCGTCAGGAAGTCACGTTGACTGCTAAAATATTTGTCCCTGTAGGGTAATGTCCACTGTGTTATGTAGGTATCTGTGAGATAATGTTCAATGTTTTATATCGGTCTCTGGAGAATAATGTTCACTATTTCATACTGGTGCAGTGGAGATAATTAGTCTGTGGTGGATAATGTTTATGGTTTTATAATGGTGTTTGGGGAATAATGGTCGCTAATTTTAAATATGTGTCTTGTGATAATGTTCACTGTTTTATGTTTGTGTTTAGCCATTTTTTCACTTTATCCACTGAGGTCTATGGGAGGTTTTAAATTGATATATATTATACTGTTTTATATTAGTATATATAACGACCACTGCTTTATATTAGTGACCTACGTACAGTGTTCCCAGTTTTATATCAGAGTATGGTAGATAACATTCACTCTTTTTACTGGTGTCCCTGGAATTATGTTTAGTATTTTGTATTGGTGTCTGGTGGGGACTGTTCACTCTTTCATATGGCCATGTATGGGATAAATTTAATGGCTTCATAGTTGGGTCTGTGCGATATTATACACTGTTTTATTTTGATGTCGGGGGAGTCTGTTGATTGTTTTACACCAGTCCATGTGGGATAATGTTCATTGTGTTGTGGTGGCATCGGTGAGGTAATGTTCATCATTTTATATTGGTGCCTGGAGGATAATGTTTACTATTTCATATTGATGTCTGTTCATATCGGTGTGTGGTGGATGATGATTCTATTTTATATTTGTGTATGTGGAATGGTGGTCACAGTGTTATGTTGGTGCCTGGAAGATAAGGTACACTGTTTTATATTGTGGACTGGGCACAATGTTGACTGTACGTTACTGTTATATATAGGATTATATTAAGGAGATAACAAAGTATGGAGCTGGATGAACATAGCAGGCCAAGCACCGTCTTAGGAGCACAAAAACTGACGTTTCAGGCCTGGACCCTTCATCAGAAAAGGGGGATGGGGAGAGGATTCTGAAATAAATAGAGAGAGAGGGGGAGGCGGACCGAGAATGGATAGAGGAGAAAATAGGTGGAGAGGAGAGTATAGGTGGGCAGGTAGGGCAGGGATAGGTCAGTCCAGGGAGGACAGACAGGTCAAGGGGGGCAGGATGATGTTACTAGGTAGAAAATTGAGGTGCGGCTTGAGTTGGGAGGAGGAGATAGGTGAGAAGAAGAAGCGGTTAGGGACGCGGGGACGAGCTGGGCTGGTTTTGGGATGCAGTGGGGGGTGGGTAGGTTTTGAAGCTTGTGAAATCCACATTGGTACCATTGGGCTGCAGGTTTCCCAAGCGGAATATGAGTTGCTGTTCTTGCAACTTTCGGGTGGCATCATTATGGCACCGCAGGAGGCCCAGGATGGACATGTCATCTAAGGAATGGGAGGGGGAGTTGAAATCGTTCGCGACTGGGAGGTGCAGTTGTTTATTGCGAACCGAGCGTAGATGTTCTGCAAAGCGGTCTCCAAGCCTCCACTTGGTTTCCCCAATGTAGAGGAAGCCACACCGGGTACGACGGATGCAGTATACCACATTGGTGAATGTGCAGGTGAACATCTGCTTGATTCTGGAAAGTCATCTTGGGGCCTGGGATGGGGGTGAGTGAGGAGGTGTGGGGGCAAGTGTAGCACTTCCTGTGGTTGTGGGGGAAAGTGCCGGGTGTAGTGGGATTGGAGAGGAGCGTGGAGCGGACAAGTGATTATGTTCACTGTTTTAAACTGGGATCTGAAGGATAGTGTTCACTCCTTTATTCTGGAGTCTGGTGTTAATGTTGACTGCCTTATATTGGAGCCTTGTGGATAATGTTCACTTTTCTTTTGGCTTTGGTGGATAATGCTCACTGATTTATATTGGTGCATGGGGAATATCGTTCACTGTTTTATATGGTCGACTTTGGGATTAATTGCATGGTTCTATAAATGGGTCTGCAGAATATAACGCACTGTTTTATTTTGGTATCAGGGACTCATGTTGACTGTTTTACATTGGTCCCTGTGGGATACTTTTCACTTTTACTTTGATGTCTGGGGAAGAATGTTCACTTTCATATTGATGTCTGTGAGGTAATTTTTATTCTTTCATTGTGTTACTAAGTTCACTGTTCTATATTGGTATCTGTTGATGATGTTCACTGTTTTATATTGGTGTGTGGTGCAGAATATTCACAGTATTATATTAGTTTCCAGGGAATAGTGGTAATTTATTTATATTGGTGTCTGGGGGAATAATGTTCACTGTTTTATATTGTTTCCTGGGAGATGTTTTTCACTGCTTTATATTGCGGAGTAGGAATATTGTTCATTGTTATATATTTAGCATTCAGCTTCCAACAGTGGATGCTAGTGAGAAGTGACTACACTGGATTCCAGAAGTCAACTCACTCACTACATATGTTAAGGGGGCCGAGGAGGACTTGGTGCTCAAGCAAGAACAAGAGTATCCAACAATGGGTGCTCGTGAGAAGCGACTGCACTGGATTTTGGGAGAAGTTGAGAGAAGCAAGACAGGCTGAGAATATAAAAGCCAGCCCTAGAGTTTTGTCTGCACATACTGCTGGCTACACAGAGTGAAGCACTGAGGATTAAGTTTGAGAGTTTTGGGTAGTGAAGGTAGATTTGGGAGATTGAAGTCCAGATAAAAGGGTGTGAGTGGAATGTCAACAGGCTGAATAATAAGTTTCTGCAGGTGATCAAAAGTGTCAAATGGTGTGAGTATTCTGTCAACAGCTGAATAGCATGTGAAAGGATGATCTATAATCTGATTAATTGAGGCAGAGAGATAATTACAAAAAAATTGCAAAAAGATGGCTTGAGACAACCAAATGGCTAGAATAACTTGATAGCTGTAAGAGTCGCATGCTGAGGTTCTAACCAAAGTAATAAGTAATCCAAAACTGTACAAATTAGTTAAGGCAGAGGGATCATAACAAGTTAATCAAGGTGATGGTGTCAAAACAGAACAGTAAGAGGGATAACATTCATTGTTTTAAATTGTGAACTGAGGACAATGTTCACTGTTTTATATTGGCATCTTGGGAATAATGTTGACCGTCTTACATCAGTGTCTGTGGTATTTTGTTCACTGATTTATATTGGTGTCTTGCAAGTATTGTTCATTGTTTTATAATAGTATGCAATAGATAATGTTCACTGTATTTTAGTAGTCACTGGGGAATAATGTTCATGTTTGATATTGTGGAGTGGGGAATAACATGCACTATTTTATATTGGTATCTGAGGGATCATGTTCACTGTTTTATATTGGGGTTTTGCAAATAATATTCGCCGTTTTATGTTGTGGATTGTGAGACAATGTTCACTGTTTTTGGTGCACAGTGGATAATATTTATTGCTTCATATGGTGGTCTGTGTGATAAATAGTGTGTTATATTTTGTCTGGTTGAAAATCTTCACTGTTTTATAATAGTGTAAGTTGGAGAATCTTCATTTTATTGTCGTGGAGTCCGTGGAATAATATTCACTTCTTTTGGTTTCTGGGAGATAATGTTCACTGTTTATAGTAATGCCTCTGGAAAATGTTCACTGCATTATTTTGGTGCGTGGGGAAAAATGTTTACTGGTTTTATACCAGTGGATGGAGAATAATATTCACTGTTTTATATTGTTGTGTGGTGGATAATGTTCACTGTATTTTATTGGTGTCTGGTTAATAACATTGTTTTATGTTGGTGCCTGAAGGATAATGCTCACTATTATATATTGGTGCCTGGGGCGTCATTTTCACTGCTTTTATGTGGGAAAAATAACACTGTTTTATGCTGAGTTCTGAGGGCATATGACAGTGATTTATATTGGTGTCTGGGGAATAATTTTCACTGTTTTATTTTGGTGTGTATTGGATACTTTTCACTGTATTTTAATGGTGACTGGGTAGTAATTTTCACTCTTTCGTGTTGGTATCTTGGGAGTAATGTTAGAAGCATAGAATCCCCACAGTGTGGAAACAGGCTATTTGGTTCAATAATTCCACAGTGACCCTCTGAAAAGCATCCCACCCAGACCCACCCCCCTACCCTATCTCTGTAAACCTGCAAATGCACCTAACTTACACATCCCTGAATACTATGGGCAATTTACCATGGCTGAAAACCGTAAGCTGCACATCTTTGGACTGTACATTGTTCACTGTTCTGTATTGGTTTTTAAGAGATAATAGACCAAAGAAAGTAGAACAGTATAGCACAGGAACGGGCCCTTTGGTCCATGATGTTGCACCAGACATGACAGCAAATTATACTAAACCCTTCTGCCTTCCCTTGGTCCATGGCCTTCCATTCCTTGCATATTCATGTGCTCACCTAAAAGCCCCTTAAATGTCTCTATCATATCTGCCTCTATAACCGTCACTGGCAGTGCGCACCACCCTCTGTGTAAAAGACTTGCTCCTCACATCTCCATTGAACCTTCCCCCTCTCACCCTAAATGCATGTGCCCTTGAGTTAGACATTTCAACTCTGGGGAAAAGCTTCTGATTGTTAATCTTATCCATGCATCTCATAATTATATAGACTTGTATCAGGTCTCCCCTCACCATCAATCCCTCCAGCGAAAACAACTCTGATTTTTCTAGCCTCCCCTTAACGTCCATACCCTCTAATCCAGGCAACATTCTGGCAAGGTGTAGAACTGGATGAACACAGTGTGCTAAGCAGCAACAGAGGAGCAGGAAGGCTGATGTCTGAAGAAGGGTCTAGGCCTGAAATGTCAGCCTTCCTGCTCCTCTGATGCTGCTTGGCCTGCTATGTTCATCCAGCTCTACACCTTGTTATCTCAGATTCTCCAGCATCTGCAATTCCTGCTTTCTCTGAAACATTCTAGCAAACCTCTTCTGCACCCTCTCCAAAGCCTCCACTTTCTTCATGTAACGTGGCTATCAGAACTGAATGCAATGCTCTAACTGTGGCCGAATCAAATTCTTATAAAGCTGCAACATGACCTCCTGACTCTTGTACTCATTTCCATGAGCAATTAAGGCAAGTCTGCCATACACCTTCTTTACCACCACATTTACTTCTGTGGCTGCTTTCAGGGACCTTTGGAGTTGAAGCTCAAGATCCCTCTGTGCATCAAAGCTGTTCAGGGTCCTGCCATTAACTGTATACTTTCCCTTGACTTTGATCTCCCAAAACGCAGCACCCCCCCACTTGCACAGATTTAAACTCCACCTACCATATCTCTGCCCATATCTGCAAGTTATGTATATCCATCTGTGTCCTTTGACAACGTTCTACACTATTCACAACTTCACCTATCTTTGCATTGTCTGCAAGCTTACTAATCCAACAGTCTACATTTCCATCCAAGTCATTTATATACATCACAAACAGGAGAGGTTCCAGTATGGATCCCAGTATGGAACATCATTCGTCACGGACCTTCAGCCAAATAAACACCCTTTCAACCACTACGTCTCCTTTATATTGGTTATATTGGTGCCTGATGGATAATGTTCACTATATATCATGGAGTAGTATGGTCACTATTTTACATTGTTGTCTGTGCATTATCTTCACTGTTTTATATTAGTGCCTGGGATGTAAAATTCACTGTATTAAATTGGAGTCAGGACAGTAATTTTCACTGTTTCATACTGGTATCTGTGCATTATCTGCAGTGGTTTTGTTGGCGTCTGTGGAGTAATATTCACTGGTTTGTATTGGTAGCTGGGGTATAATGTTTATTGGTTTATTCTTTTGCGTGTTGGATAATATTCATTACGTTTCACCGACATATGGGTAACAATGTTCCCTCTTTTTAATGGTGGTCTATCAGACAATGATACTCTGTCTTATATTGATTTCTATGCATCATACTGGATGTTATTGGGCTAGGGACTGCTGCTCACTGTTTTATGTCGGGCCCTGACTGATATTTTGTATTGATGTATGGCAGATAATGTTCACTATTTTACATTGGTGACTGTACATTATGTTGGTGTCTGTGGAGTAACATTCACTCTTCCATATCTGTGTCTGGAGGATAATGTTCACTGTCTTTTATTGGTGTTTGGTGGAAAATATTCACTGTAGTTTAGTGGTGACTGGAGAATAACAATCAGCATTTTATACTGGTGTCTGATGTGTAATGTTCACTCTTGTATTTTGCTGTGTGGTGGAGAATGTTCACTTTGGTTTACATGTCTGACTAATAATGTTCACTGTTGCATGTTGCTGTGTAGTGGTCAATGTTCACTGTTTTATATTGGTATATGGTGAATAATGTTTACTGTCTAAAATGCTGTCTGTGGAAAAAGTGTTCACTGTTATAAATTGCTGCCTGGAGTATAATGTTTCCAGTTTTCTATTAGTGTCTGTTTACTGCTTTATATTGATGTGTGGTGGATAATGTTCACTGTTGTATAATAGTGGTGAATAATATTCATTCTGTCTTTTTATGCAGGTCTATTGGACATAATAACACTGTTTTATTCTAAGTTCTGTGGGATACATTGCACTTTTCTATATTGATTTCTGGTAGATAATGTTTCCTGTTTTATAACGTTGCCTGTGGAATAATGGTCACAGTTTAATATTGGTGTCTGTGGATTATGTCTGATGTATTATATTGGTGTATCCTGGATATCGTTTACTGTATTTTAGTTGTAACTGGGAAATAGTGTCTACTTTTTTTTGGTTTCGGGGAGATAAGGTTACCTGTTTTACATTGGTGCCTGTGGATTATGTTAACTCGATCATTTTGGTGTTTTGCAGGATCATGTTTTAAATTTGAGTCTTGGGCAGAATGTTTACTTTTTTATATTAGTTCATGTGGAGTAATGTTCACTGCTTCATATTGGTATGTGCAAAATTGTTCACTGTTCTGCTGGTGAGTGTGCAATAATATTCGCTGTTTAGGGTTGGTCTCTGGTGGATATGATTCACTGTCTTATATTTATGTCTCTAGAATGATGCTCACTGTTTTATATTGGTGTTTTGTGTCTGGGGAGTAATGTTCACAGTGTTATGTAGGTGCATGGTAGATAATGTTTACGCTGTTACAGTGGTGTCTAGGGCATAATGAACACTGTTTTATATATTTCCCATTTTGAGTTTGGTGAAAAAGATGTGCTGTTAATTTGGTGGTCGAGATTTTGGATTATACTATTTTGTTTTAGCCTCTGAGCGATATGAAACAATGATTTATATTAGGGTCTTGTGAAAAATGTCAACTGTTTTTTAGTGTTGTGAGGTGGATAACCCTCATTGCATTGTAACTGTGTCTGCCCATTAATGTTCACTGTTATATATTGATGTCTGTGGAGTAATATTCACTTTTATATTGGCATTTGTGGAGTAATGTTCACTGCTGTATATCGGTGCATGGTGGGATAATATGCACGGTGTTTCACTGGTATCTGGTTAATAATATTCACGGTTTTTAATGATTGTCCCATAGGCAATGTTGCACCGTGCTGTGTATTGAATTCTGAGGGATACATTACATTCTATTGGTCTCAGTTGGATAATGTTCACTGGTTTATCGCACTTTCCTGGGGGATGCCATCCACGGTTTTATTTTGGAGCCTGGGTGATCAATTGGTGTCTACGTATCATCTTCACTTTACTGCTATCTGTGGAGTTGTATTCACTGTTTTATATTGATGTATGGTGAAAATATTGTTCATGTTATTGGTAACTGGTGAATAATATTTGCTTCAGAGATAACAAGAACTGCAAATGCTGGAGAATCTGAGATAACAAGGTGTAGAGCTGGATGAACACAGCGGGCCAAGTAGCATCAGAGGAGCAGGAAGGCCGACGTTTTGGGCCTAGACCCTTCTTCAGACCCTTTTTCTGAAGAGGGGCCCAGGCCCAAAACGTCAGTCTTCCTGCTCCTCTGATGCTGCTTGGCCTGCTGTGTTCATCCAGCTCTACACCTTTGTTATCTCAAATAATATTTGCTGTTTTATATTGGAGCCTGTGGATTATTTTACTGTATTATGTTGGTGTCTAGTAGATAATGTTTACTGGTTTAAATTGGTATCTGGGGAGTAATGTTTACTGTTTTATTTTGGTGTGTGGAAAATAATGTTCACTGCTTCATATTGGCGTATGATTGATAATGTTCACTGTTTTGCTTGTGACCGTGTAATAATATTCTCTGTTTGAGATTAGTGTCTGATGTGTACTATTCACTGTCTTAAGTTTTTGTCAGTGGAAAGATGTTCACTGCTTTATATTGGTTCTGTTGAATAATGTTAACTGTTACAAATTGGAGACTGTGGACTATCGTCCCTGTAGTATATTGCTGTCTGTGGAGTCTTGTTTACTGTGTGATGTTGGTGCATGGTGGGAAACGTTTACTGTGTTTCCCTGCTGTCTGGGTAATATGTTCACTGTTTTATATTGTTTTCAGAAGTCACGTGACTCCAACAGGTTGATTTAAAATCACATGCTTTTGGAGTGCTGCTCCTTCATCAGTATGTTGTTGTTTGTCCACTATCTTTGCTGTTCTATATCTATATCTGGTGTCTGGAGAGCAATATTTACTGTTTTATGTTGGTGTCTGTGCATTAATCTTCACTGGTTTTATTTGTGCCTGTGGAGTAAAGTTCACTGTTTTATATTGGTGTTCGAGGATTAGTCTTCACTGTTTTACATTTGACTTGCTGTGTTCCTCCAGCTCCACACTGTGTTATCTCTGACTCCAGCGTGGTGGATAATGTCCACTGTTTCATTTTTCACTGAGTAATAATGTTCACTGTTTTTAATGGTGGCCTGTTGGACAATGGGACACTGTGTTATATTGAATTCTGGGGAATAAACTGGATTCTATTGGCCTTCATTGGAATATGTTTACTGCTTTGTAGTGTTGCCTGGGATGTTGCTCGCTGTTTTATATTGGAGCCTGGTTGATCGACTTGCACATTTTATATTGGTGTGTTGGATAATATTCAGTATTTTACACTAGTGCCTGTGCATTACATTCACTGTTTTATGTTGGTATCTATCGAGTAAAGTTCACTGTTTCACAATGGTGCCTGGATAATAATGTTCACTATATTATATGGGAGTCTTTGCATTATCTTCACATTTTTATCATTGTCTGTGGAGCAATAATCAATGTTTTATATTGGTGTCTGTGATGTAATGTTCACTATGTTTCAGTTGTGTCTGTGTAATAATGTTCATTGTTCCAGTTTTGTGAGGAATATTGTTACCTCTTTTATGTTGGAGTCAGTGGGATAATGTTCACTGTTTTATATTAGTATATGGTAGACATTGTTCACTGTATTTTATTCATAATGATGAATGAAGTTCACTGTTTTACCTTGGTGTTTGTGGATTACATTCAATGAATTATATTTATTTGTCAAAAAATGTTCTCCGTTTTATTTTGCTTTGCGGTGGATAACTTTGTTTTACTGGTGTCTGTCAATAATGTTCACTGTTTTTAATGGTGGCCTATGGGACTATGTTACACTGTCTTATATTGAGTTCTGGGGGTGCACAAGATTCTATTGGTCTCGGTTGGATAATACTCACTGCTTTATAGTATTGCTTAGGGAGTGCTGTTCACTGTTTCTATGTTGGAGCCTGGGCGATCAATTTGAGTGTTTTATATTGATGTCGGGCAGATCATGTGCACTGTTTTACATTGATGTCGTTGGATTATGTTCACTGTTTTATGTTGGTGTGTGGTGAATATTGTTTACTGTAATTTGGTGATAATGGGGAATAATGCCCACTTTTTCTGATGAAGTGTTCCAACCTGAAACATCAGCTTTCCTGCTCCTCTGATGCTGCCTGACCTGCTGTGTTCCTCCAGCTCCACACTGTGTTATCTCTGACTCCAGCGCAGCAGTTCGTACTATCTCTAATGCTCACTTTCTTCTTTTTCTGCGTTTATAATGTTCACTGTTTTATATCGGTACCTATGGATTACGTTCACTGTATTATGTTTGTGCCTGGTGGGTAATGTTCACTGTTTTATACTAGTGTTTGTGGATTATGTTCACTGTTTTATATTGGTGCCTGTGGAGTAATATCCACTATTTTATACTGGTGCCTGAACGATCTTGTAGCGTGTTTTATATTGGGGTCTGGCAGAAAATGTTCATTGTGCTACAATGTGGACTGTGAAACAATATGCACTGTACTATATTTGTTACCTGGGAGATCATTTTCCATGTCATTTCTTGTCAATTCAGAAGTAGTGTTCACTGCTTTATAATGCTGTCTTTGGATTATATTCACTGTTTTATACTAGTGTGGTGGATATTTTTCACTGTCCTTTAGTGGTAACTGGCAAATAATGTCCTTTTTTTGGTTTGTGGGAGATAATGTTTGCTGTTTTTTAATGGTGTCTGGATTATGTTCACTGTATGTTGGTGTCTGGAGGATAATGTTTACTGTTTTAAATTGGTGTATGGTGGATAATGTTTACTGTTTTAAAATGTTCACTATTTTATACTAGTGTTTGGTGAATATTGTTCACTCTAATTTAGTGCTAGCTGGGGAATAATGTCCACTCTTTTTGTTTACTGGGCGATAACGTTCACTGTTTCATATTAGTGTCTGGATTAGGTTCACTATTATGTTGGTGTCTGCAGAGCCATCTTCACTCTTTTATGTTGGTGTCTGGCAGATAATGCTCGTTTTGTTCCACTGGTGTCTCGGTAATATGTTCACTGTTTTATTTTGTTGTCTGTGCATTACCTTCTCTGTTTTATATAAATATTTTACATTGGTGCATGGGCAGTAAATTTCATTGTATTATATTGAAGCGTGGTGGGTAATGTTTACTTTGTTATAACAGTGTCTTGGGTATAATGATCACTGTTTTAAATTGGTGCCTGTGGATTATATTCAACGCTTTATGGTTGTTTGATAATGTTTACTATTTCACTTTGCTGTCTGGTGTAAAATGTTCAATTTTAGATGGTGGTCTATATTTTAAATTATCTTGATTCATTTTAGCCTCTGAAGGATATGAAACAATGATGTATAGTTGAGTCTGGTAGAATATGTTGACTGTTTTATACTGCTGTGAGGTGAATAACTTTCATTGTATTGCATTCTGTCTGCACAGTAATGTTATCTGTTATACATTGGTGGCTGTGGATTATGTTCACTGGCTTATATTGATGTGGTAGGTATTGTTCACAGTATTTTAGTGGTAACTGTGGAATAATATCCAATTTTTTTGGTTTCTCAGAGATAATTTTCCCTGTTTTATGTTGGTGCTTGTGGATTACATTTACTGTATTGTATTAGTGTCTGGCGTATAAGGTTTACTGTTTTTATATTGTTGTGTGGTGGATAGTGTTCACTGTCCTATGATGGTGTTTGAGTGATAAGATTCACTGTTTTGTCTGAGGGATAATATTCATCATTATACATTGGCATCGAGGGTGCCTTGTTCATTACTTTTTATCATGGTTTGTGTGATAAAGTAACACTTTTTTATTGAATTCTGGGAGATACATTACAATGATTTGTAATGAAAATGTGTGGATAATGTTCATTGCTTTATCATATTGCCTTGGGGAATAATGCTCACTGTTTTATATTGGTGTGTGATGGATAATGTTTACTGTTTCAAATTGTTTTTTGGGGAAATGTTTCCTGGTTTTAAATTCAGTATGTATGGCAGATAATGTTCGCTGTTTTATATTTTGGCTTTCAGAAAATGTTGACAATTTTATATTGGTGTAAGATGGACAATTTTAACTGTATTGCATTTGTGTGTGTGGAGTCGTACTCATTGTTTTATATTGATGTCTCTGGATTATGTTCGCTGTGTTATACTTATGGCTGGAGAGCAATATTTGTTGCTTTTATTGTTGTATGTGTATTATCTTCACTGTATTGGTATCTGAGGATTGTATTCACTGTTTTATATTCATATATGGGTAGGCATGTTGACTGTTTTCAATGTGGTCTGTCGGATAATGTGCCACTGCGTTATACTGAATTTTTTGGGAAATACTGGATTCTAGTGGTCTCGGTTGGTTAATGTTCTCTGCTTTGTACTGTTGCCTGGGAATGTTGTTCAGTTTTATGTTGGACCATGGGCGACCAACTTGCGTGTTTTGTTTTCAACACTGTGGAGCTGGAGGAACACAGCAGGTCAGGTAGCAACAGAGGAGTAGGAAAGTCCACGTTTCGGTTCGGAGCTCTTCAGCAGACGTCTCTACCCGAAACATTGACTTTTCTACTCCTTTGATGCTGTCTGACCTACTGTGTTCCCTCAGCTCCACACTGTGATCACTCTGACTCCAACATCTGCAGTTCTTGTTATGTCTGCATGTTTTGCATTGGTATGACAGATAATGTTCACTATTTTACATTGATGCATTATATTCACTATTTCATATTGGTGCCTGGGTGATAGTGTTCACCGTCTTATATTGGTACATCGTAGAAAGTATTCACTGTATTTTAGTGGCGATTGGGGAATAAAGTTCTTTTTTTTATCTTGGTGTTTGTGGATTATGTTCACTGAATCATATTGGTGTCTGTGGAACATGTTCACTGTCTGATTTTGTTGTCTGGTGTGTAATGTTCACTTTTTTGCTGCATTGTGGAAACTGTTTTACCGGTGTCTGGGTAATAGTGATCATAGTTTTATACTGGGGTTTGGTGGATAATATTTACTGTTTTAAATTGGTGTCTGGGGAATAAAAAACAGTGTTTCTTGGTTTAACTTGGCTTCTGGGTGTTCATGTTCCGTGTTTTGTATGTACGGCAGATAATATTCACTGTCTTATATTTTGGCTAGAGGTAAATGTTGACAGTTGATGTGAGGTCGACAATCACCATTGTATTGCACGTGTGCGTGTGCAATAATATTCATTGTTTCATATTGGTGCTTGGGGACACCACTCACTGTATTATACTTAAGTCTGGAGAATAATGTTCGCTGATTTTTATTGGCGTGTGTGCGTTTCCTTTACTGTATGGTATCTATGGACTTCTCCACTTTTTAAATTCACGTCTGGGGAGTAATGTTCATTGCCTTGTATTAGTGCATGGTGGATAATGTTCACTGTCTTTCACTTATGTGTGGGTAACAATGCTCACTGTTTTCATGGTGGTCTAAGGGACAATGTTACACTGCCTTACACTGTTACACTTATATTGCGTTCTGGGGAACACACCAGATTCTATTGTTCACAGTAGTATAATGTTCACTGATTTGTGGTGTTGCCTGGGGAAATGCTGTTTTATGCTGGAGCCTGGACGATCTTTTTTTTTGCGTGTTTTATCCTGGTATTGTTCATTGTATATCAGTTGTAACTGGGAAATAATGTAACAGTAATACATTTACAGTGTGGAAACAGACCCTTCGGCCCAACAAGTCCACACCACCCGTTGGAACATCCCACCCAGACCCATCCCCCCTATAACCCACACACCCCTAATGTCCACTTTTGTCTTGGTTTCTGGGAGAAAATTTACCATGTTATATTGGTGCCTGTGGATTATATTCACTGTATTATGTTGGGGAATATTGTTTATTGTTTTGCATTGGTGTGTGGTGGATAATGTTCACTCTCTTATTTGGTGTCTCAGTGATAAGACTCACTGTTTTGTATTGGTGTCTGATAGATAACATTCACCATTATACATTGGTATCTGGGGTTTCTTGTTTAATTATTTTTCTGGTTGTCTATGTGACAAAATAACACTGTTTCATTTTGAATTCTGGGGAAAACATTGCACTGATTTGCGTTGAACTCTAGTGAATAATGTTCACTGCTTTCACATGCTATCTGGGGCATGACGTTACCTCTTATATGTTGGTATCTGGGCAATCATGTTCTGTGTTTTAAATTGGAGTCTGTCATTGTGTTATACTGTAGACTATGAAACAATATGCTCTGTCTTGAATTGGCTCCTGGGAGATCATGTTCCGTGTTGTATATTGTGAACTGGGGTATAATGTTCACCGTTTTGTAATGGTGTCCGAGATCTTTGTTCATCGTATTATGTGGCTGTCTGGCAGATATGGTTTACTGTTTTAAATTGGTGTCTGGGAAGTAAGATTTACTGTTTTATGTTAGTGCATGGGAATAACGTTCACTGTTTTATTTTGGTGCTTGTGGATTATGTTCACTGTATTATGTTGGTATCTAGGGAATAAGTTTACTGTTTTATACTGGTGTCTGGGAAGTAATGTTTACTGATTTATGTTCGTGTCAGGGAATAAATATTTATTGCCTTATAATGATGCATGCTGGATAATGTTCACAGCTTTATCTTGGTATGTAGTAGATAATGTTCACTGTTTTACTGGTGACTGTAATATTCACTG
Organism: Stegostoma tigrinum; assembly: GCF_030684315.1. Taxonomy (NCBI): domain Eukaryota; kingdom Metazoa; phylum Chordata; class Chondrichthyes; order Orectolobiformes; family Stegostomatidae; genus Stegostoma; species Stegostoma tigrinum. Next base: position 12,999,279 of record NC_081396.1, on the reverse strand, counting down.
TTTCAGACTGGTCTCTGGTGGATACCATTCACTGTCTTAAATTTGTGTTTTTGGAATGATGTTCGTTGTTTTATATTGGTGTCTGGTGAATAATATTTTCTGTTTTATTTTGGTGTCTGTGCATTATCAATATTTTTTACTGGTGTTTGTGCAATAATATTCACTATTTCATGTTGGTGTTTGCGGGATAATGTTCATTATGTTTCAGTCGCGTCTGTGTGTTTGAAAGGTAATATTCACAGCTTTGTATTGATGTCTGCAGATTATGTGTGCTGTCATATTGCTGTGTCCTGCATATTATTTGCTTTATTTCAGTGGCAACTGGTGAATAGTGTTCAATTTTTTCAGTGCGTGTTGCATAATATTTCCTGTTTTAAAGTGTCTGGCCAGAAACTTTCATTGTTTTATATTAGTGTGTGGGAAATAATGTTCACTGTTTTACATCGGTGTGTGGGAGATAAAGTTCACTGTTTTATATTGGTAACTGTGAATCCCCTTCCCCCCCGCAAGCACAAATATACTACAGTAATGTTCACCGTTTTATGTCGGTGTGATGAACAATATGCACTGTTTCACTGCTGCCTGCGTAAGATGTTGATTTGTTTTATATCGGTGTCTATGCATTATCTTCGCCGTTTTATATTGGTGGTTTATCTTAGCGCTTAGGGACGAGTTTTCACTGAATTATATTGGTGCCTGTTGGATGGAGTTCATTCTGTTGTCGTGTTTCTTGTGGTATAATGATCACTGGTTTTGATTGGTTCCTGTGAGTATGTTCACCCTTTTATAGATAACACAGTGTGGCGCTGGAGGAGCATAGCAGGCCAGGCAGCATCAGAAGAGCAGAAAAGCTGACGTTTCGGGTCGGGACTCTTCTCCGAGTCTCTTTCCGGCCTCTCTGATGCTTCCTGGCCTGCGGTGTTCCTTCCGCTCCACACTGTTATCACTGACTCCAACATCGGCAATTCTACTATCTGAGTGCCTTCACTCTTTTATGCTTGTTTGATGTTTATTTTACATTGATGTCTGGTTTAATGCACTGTTTTATTTGTTCTATGGTTTGGATTATACTGATTTATTTTAGCATCTGAGGGGTATAAAAGACTGATTTATATTTGCATGTGCTCGAAAATGTTAACGGTTTTATATTGGTGTGAGGTAGATAGAATTGCAACACCAATGAAGGCTATCTGTGCAACAATGATCACTGTTTTATATTGATGTAGTAGATATTGTTCACTGTATTTTTTTGGTAACTGGGATATAATTTCTTGGTTTCTGGAAGGTAATATTCCCTGTTTTATATGGGTGTCTGTGGATTATGTTCACTGTAATACTTTGGTGTCTGGCAGATAATGTTTACGTTTTAAATTGTTGTGTGGAGAGTAATGCTGTTTAACGTTAGAGCATGGGGAATAATCATCATTGACATTGGTAGGTAGTGGATGATGTTCACTGTCTTATATTGGTGTCTAAGTGATTAGCTTCACTGTTTTGTATTGGTATCTGAGGGACAATATTCACCTTTATACATAAGTATTGGGGTGTCTCGTTCAATTTTTTTGTGGTGGTCTATGTGACAAAATAACTGTTTTATACTGAATTCAGGGGACACATTACAATGAATTACATTGGATGCTGGTGGATAATGTTCATTTCGTTCTCTTCGTCTCCGTGGAATGATGTTCACTATTTTGCCATGTTGTCAGGGGGGTAATGTTCACTGTTTTACATTCATGTCTGTGTGATTATGTAACATGTTTTGTATTGGGGTTTGGCAGATAATGTTCATTGTCCTCCATCCAACTCCCCACTGCCACCCCCAACTTTTAACTTCTTAAACTCACCCGGCAGGAATTAAGAATGGGGGAGGCAAGTCCGTCTCCAGCCAGACACAGGAGACAACTTGGAGACCATGCAGGCGTGGGAAGTAAGTCTTGGGAGACAGGTTGCAGGCTGGAGCCTGGTGCAGCAGGCAGTCAGAGCCCTGGCCAGCCTAGGAAAAGCATCTTGGAGGCAAGTCACTGGCTAAAGCCCAGTGCAGCAGGCAGTTCGAGTGCAGGCCAACCTGGAGGCAAGTTGCAGGCCGGAGATTAGAGTGAGCAGGCAGTGAGGTCTCAATTTCTGAGGCCTGGTGGGCATGGACTGTAATTTGAGCACTTTTAAAGATACTTTTTTTTCTTATTCTGGATTTTGAGTAATTTGAGTACTTTTTACAATTTGGTATTCCTATGCTGGATTTTCAAAAAAAAACTTTCAATTCTGTCCCAATAATTTGAGTATTCTGTACCTAGTATCCTGCAGCTAAGATGGCACCAAAACAGTAACATTACAAATTTTTCACTGCACTCATTTGAGTGCACATGACAATAAAGGCTATTCTAATTTTAATCTTACTTGTGACTATGCAATAATGTTCACTGTTTTAGATTAGTGTCTGGTGGATGTTATTCACTGTCTTAAATTTGAGTCTGTGCAACGATGTTCACTGTTTTATATGGGTGTCTGTCAAATAATGTTCACTGTTTTTATAATCGGTATCTGTGGATTGTCTTCACTGCAGTTTATTCGTGTCTATGGAGTAATGTTCACTGCCTTATGTTGATGCATGGTGGGTAACTAGGAGTTTTGAGAAGATTTGTAGCTCAGGTTGAGGTTCTGGATGTGAGTTTGCTCGCTGAGCTGGAAGGTTAGTTCTCAGATGTTTCGTCACCTTTTTTGTTTATTTGAAAAAATATACTTTATTCATAGAATGTACAAAAAATAAAACATTTATACACCTACCCAGTCATGCAAGCCACTCCGGGTTACCCGGGGGTACGTACACCAACTAAAGGGAAAAAAAAACAAAACAGAGAAAAAAGAAACAAAGCAAAGAAACCGCCCCGGCAGTCGTCACCCCGCACAGTCCCAGTTGGCCCCCTGACCAGTTGGGGAAGGCGCCAGCTGGGCCCAGTTACGAGATAGGATTCTTTTCCCTTTTCTGGACGAGGGGGCTCATACGGTGGTCTTTCCCCACCGCGCCTTGGCGGCGGCTGCCCCAAGCTTTAGCGCGTCCCTCAGCACGTAGCCCTGGACCTTGGAGTGCGCCAGTCTGCAACACTCGGTCGGGGGCAGTTCTTTCAGCTGGCAGACCAGCAAGTTGCGGGCAGACCAAAGAGCATCTTTCACCGCATTGATGGTCCTCCAGGCGCAGTTGATGTTGGTCTCGGTGTGCGTCCCTGGAAACAGCCCGTAGAGCACGGAGTCCCGCGTCACGGAGCTGCTCGGGACGAACCTCGACAAATACCACTGCATCCCCCTCCAGACCTCCTGCGCATAGGCACACTCCAGTAGGAGGTGATCGACAGTCTCGTCCCCCCCGCAGCCACTTCGAGGGCAGCGTGCGGTGGAGCAGAGATTCCGGGCATGCATAAAGGATCTCACTGGCAGAGCCCCTCTCACCGCCAGCCAAGCAATGTCCTTGTGCTTGTTTGAAAGTTCTGGCGATGAGGCATTCTGCCAAACGACTTTGGCAGTCTGCATGGGGAACCACACGACGGGATCCCCCCTCTCCTTTTCCCGAAGGGTCCTGAGGATACTACGTGCTGACCACTGCCTGACGGCCTTGTGGTCAAAGGTGTTTCCTTTCAAAAATTTCTCCACGAAGGACAGGTGGTACGGAACAGTCCAACTACTCGGAGCGTTCCGCGGCAACGAGGCCAGGCCCATCCTTCGCAACACCGGGGACAGGTAGAACCTCAGTAAGTAGTGACACTTGGTGTTTGCGTACTGAGGATCTACGCACAGCTTGATGCAGCCACACACAAAGGTAGCCGTCAGGGTGAGGGTGGCGTTCGGTACGCCCTTTCCCCCATTTCCCAGGTCTTTGTACATGGTATCTCTGCGGACCCGGTCCATCCTCGACCCCCAAATGAAGTGGAAGATGGCCCGGGTGACCGCAGCGGTGCAGGTCCAGGTAATAGGCCAGGCCTGCGCCACATACAACAGTACCGAAAGCCCCTCGCACCTGACAACCAGGTTCTTACCCGCGATGGCGGGGGACCGGAGCGTCCACCTGCCCAGCTTCTGCTTAAATTTGGAGATACGCTCCTCCCAAGTCTTAGTGCATGCCCCAGCTCCACCAAACCAAACACCCAGCACCTTCAGGTAGTCTGTCCTGACGGTGAAGGGGATGAAGGAGCGGTCGTCCCAGTTCCCGAAGAACATGACCTCGCTCTTACCCCTATTGACTTTGGCACCCGAGGCCAGTTCAAACTGGCCGCAGATGTCCAACAGCCTACTCACCGACCGACGATCGGTGCAGAAGACGGCGACATCATCCATGTACAGGGAGGTCTTGACCTGAAGGCCTCCGCTGCCTGGGATAGTCACGCCCTTCAGGCTCACGTCCTTCCTGATGGAGGCGGCGAAGGGCTCCACACAGCACACGAACAAGGCAGGAGAGAGCGGGCAGCCCTGCCTGACTCCAGATCTAACAGGAAAACTGTCTGATTCCCACCCGTTGATCGAGACTGCGCTAACGATGTTGGCGTAGAGCAGCCGGATCCAATTGCGGATGCCCTCCCCGAACCCCAATTTGGAGAGGACGTCCCTCATGTAAGCATGAGAGACCCTGTCGAAGGCCTTCTCCTGGTCCAGGCTGACGAGGCAGGTGTCCACCCGCCTGTCCTGTACGTAGGCGATCGTATCCCTGATGAGCGCGAGGCTCTCAGTGATCTTCCTGCCCGGCACAGCACAGGTTTGGTCAGGGTGAATCACCGACTCCAGGACAGACCTGACCCGGTTGGCAATGACCTTGGCCAGGATTTTGTAGTCCACGTTCAGAAGTGAAATGGGACGCCAATTCTTAATTTCTTCCCTCTCCCCCTTCCTCTTGTAAATGAGGGTGATGATGCCCTTCCTCATGGACTTGCACATTTCCCCTGCCCGAAGCGCACTATCGTACACCTCCAGCCGGTCCTGGCCGACCAGGCCCCACAGAGCAGAATACAGCTCGACCGGTAAGCCATCACTGCCGGGAGTCCTATTCCTCTGCAAGGACTTGAGGGCTCTGGCCAGCTCGTCCAGGGATATCGGCCGGTCCAGCCACTCCCTCGTGCCGTCGTCTAAGACCTCCGTGATAGACGACAGGAACGACTCGGAGGCCGTGCTGTCCGTGGGCTTCGTGTCGTACAGTCCGGCATAGAAGGATCTGCTGATCCTCAAAACGTCGGGCCGAGACGACGTCACCGAGCCGTTGTCCTCCTTCAGCCGGCTAAGCACAGAGCTCTCTTTGTGCACCTTCTGAAAGAAGAAACGCGAGCACGTCTCGTCCTGCTCCACGGAGCGGACCCTGGACCGGAAGATTATCCTGGAGGCCTCCGCGGCGAAGAGCGAGGCTTGCTGGCCCCTCACTTCGCGGAGGTCCTCCGTGACATCGACCCCCATCAACTGCAGAAGGAGCAGGTTCTGCACCCTTTTCTGGAGTCGCGACAGCTTTCCCCGCCTCTCTCTTGCCTTCTGAACACCCTTGAGGACAAAGAACCTCTTGATGTTCTCCTTCACCGTCTCCCACCAGTCGCCTGGAGACTCAAAGAGGGGTTTCACGGTTCTCCAACCGGTGTACTCCCTCTTAAGCTCCTCGACGTTCTCTGGGGTCAACAGAGTCGTGTTGAGCTTCCACGTCCCCTTGCCGGCCGGCTGGTCGTCCTGTAAGTGACAGTCGGCCAACAGGAGGCAGTGGTCAGAGAAGAACACCGGCTCGACACCAGTGGATCTGACCGAGAACGCCCGTGACACAAACAGGAAGTCTATCCTTGAGCGGATAGACCCGTCTGGCCGCGACCAGGTGTACCTCTGCTGCACTCCGTCTGCAGGGGTGCTGAAGACGTCGAGCAGCTTGGCGTCCTTCACCGTGCCCATCAGGAATCTGGACGGGACGTCCAGTTGAATCCCCCCACCCGCTGTCCCCACGCCGGATCTTCCATCTGCATCAATGATGCAGTTGAAGTCTCCGCCTAGGTGGACCGGCCTGGACGTAGCCAGCAGGGGTGGAAGCCGCTGCAGGACGTCCAACCGCTCACTCCGTACCACTGGGGCGTACACGTTGATCAGCCTCAGGGGAGCATTCCTGTAGGTGATGTCAGCCACTAGGAGGCGCCCCCCCACCACCTCCTGAACTTGAGAGATGGTGAAGTTGTGCCCCCGCAGCAGAATAGCCAGGCCCGAGGAGCGACAGTCGTTACCCCCCGACCAGATCGAAGGCCCACAGGTCCAGGCGCCGGACCATTTCCCGTACCTGCCGAGGTGCGGTATCCCGCACTCCTGCAGAAACAGGAGGTCCGCCTTGATGGTGGTCAGGTAGGCCAACGTGGACACACATCTCGCGGTTGACTTGATGCTGCGCACATTAATGCTCGCAACTCGTACCCCCATTGTGGGCAGTGACTGCAGTACCCTCCCCAAGTCCAAGGTCCAGCCCCTCCATCTGTCCCTTCATGCCCATTGCCCGGGCTAACTGCTGGACGCTCTCTGGGCTCAGGAAACCGTCTGTGCTGCCTTCCGGGTGGCATCCCCCCGCCAGGGGTGCGGAGGCAGGAGGGTCCGGCTCCGGATCAGGCTGGGGACGTGCTGTTTCCTCCTTCCCACCTGGAAGTTCCGAGGGGCCCTCCAGTGCTCCAGCGGCACTTGACTGGGTGTCGGAGTGAGCCTCAGGACGCCTCCCGTCACCTGGAAGCGGGGTGCTGCTTTCCTTCCCCCTCGAGACCTTTAACTTCTGCTTCGGGTGGGCCCTCTCCGAATCCTCCTCGTCAGAGGAGTTCTTATAGCCCCCCTGTAGCTGCCTCTTCCCTCCTGATTGTTGCGGTTCCTGGGCCCGTCGACGCACCTTCCTCCTCGCTTTCCGGACTGTAGTCCACTCCACTGGGTTGCCTGCCGCCGCCTCCATTGGCTCCGGGTTGTCGGGGGGGATCGGAGCCTGCAGGGGTGCTTTGCTGGCCTCGGGCCCATCCTGCAGGGCTGGGCCCTCCTGCACGGCCTGGCCCTCCTGCACATTAGTGGGGTCCTTGCTGGGCCCTGGTGCCTTCCTCTCCTCCGGGGGGGCTGGCCCCGCATTTCCCCTGCCGGCGACCTGGGCGTAGGTGGTACCCCGCCGCGGGCATGCCCTATAGAAGTGGCCCGCTTCCCCGCAAAGGTTGCAGCTTCTCTCTCGTGGGCAATCCTTTGCAAGGTGTCCCTCCTCCCTGCAGATGGTGACTTTGCAGTCGGCCGCCATGTGACCTGACCTACCACAGGCATGGCAGACTTTAGGTTGCCCTGCATAGGTCAGGTAGCCCCTGCTCCCGCCGATCGCGAAGCTGGACGGTGGGTGGGCGACATTCCCGTCTGCGCCCATCCTCAGCGTCACCTTGACCTGCCTCTTACTCGTCCAGATGCCAAAGGGGTCCACGATGTCAGTTAGGTCCCCTTCCACCTTCACATACCTTCCGAGGAAGGTCAGGACATCAACTGTTGGCACATGCGGGTTGTACATGTGTACAGTCACCATACGGCTCCTCTGTGCTGGCATCACAAACAGTGGGACCGCGGTCAATGAGGGGCCCTCACCTCCTTTCTCCTTGAAAACCTCCAGGAAGCGCTCGCAAAGCTTGGCACTCCGGAAGGTCACATCGTAAAAACCTCCTCTGGAAAAATCCTGCAGGCAGTAAATGTCCGCAGCAGCAAACTCACAACAGTCCAACAGGACCCTCTTCACGAAGAAGGTGCGGTCCACAGGTGCACCTTCATCCACCTTCTTTACAGAAACACGGATGGTGTTCCGGACCCCCTGACCTGGGGCACGAGCACTTGCCGCAGCCATCGCTGCAGGTTGGCTGCTCCCCTGAACCAGCGTTAGGCCGAAGCCAGCATTAAGATCCACTGGTCGCAAGGGTGCACAGCCAACCCGACGTCCTCCTTTCACCTCCAAGACAGCACTCTCGTCCTCTCAGTCCACAAGAGAGTGGGTCTTTATTGTGTTTGAGATGTAAGCTGGTTCACTGAGCTGTAAGGTTTGTTCCCAGATGTTTCATCACCATTCTAGGTAACATCAACAGTGAGCCTCCGACGAAGCGCTGGTGTTCTGTCCCACTTTCTATTTATCTGTTTAAGTTTCCTTGGGTTGGTGATGCCATTTCCTGCATTAGTGATGTCATTTCCTGTTCTTTTTCTCAGGGGATGGTAGATTGGCTCCAAATCAATGTGTTTGTTGATGGAATTCCGATTGGAATGCCATGCTTCTAGGAATTCTCGTGCGTGTCTCTGTTTGGCTTGTCCTTGATTGGTGGACACACCCATCCTAAGTGGTGTCCTTCCTCATCTGTATGTAAGGATATGAGTGATAGTGGGTCATGTCGTTTTGTGGCTAGTTGATGTTCATGTATCCTGGTGGCTAGCTTTCTGCCTGTTTGCCCAATGTAGTGTTTGCCACAGTTCTTGCAAGGTATTTTGAAGGTTCTTCAAGACCGTCAATAATACCCTTACTGGCATAACATTCACAAAAGAGGAGGAAAACAACGACAAACTGCCATTCCTACATGTCACAGTAGAGCGAACAGCCAATGGGGAACTTCAAACCAGTGTCTACAGGAAAACAACACATACCGACCAAATACTGAACTACAGGAGCAACCATCCCAACACCCACAAACGAAGCTGCATGAGATCATTATTCCAACGAGCCACCACACACTGCAGCACAGAGGAACTACAAAGAGCAGAAGAAAATCACCTATACAGCGTATTCAAAAAGAATGGGTACCCTATGAACACAGTCCGCCGATTCCTCAGCAACAAACCCAAACAAACAGACAAAACGGGCCCAGAAACCATAACCACTCTCCCCTACATCAAAGACATTTCCAAAATGACTGCCAGACTACTCGGACCTCTTGGCATCGGGGTAGCCCACAAACCCACCAACACACTAAAACAGCAGCTAATGAACTTAAAAGACCCTATACAGACAACAAACAAAACGAGCGTCATCTACAAAATACCTTGCAAGAACTGTGACAAACACTACATTGGACAAACAGGCAGAAAGCTAGCCACCAGGACACATGAACATCAACTAGCCACAAAACGACATGACCCACTATCACTCATATCCTTACATACAGATGAGGAAGGACACCACTTAGGATGGGTGTGTCCACCAATCAAGGACAAGCCAAACAGAGACACGCACGAGAATTCCTAGAAGCACGGCATTCCAATCGGAATTCCATCAACAAACACATTGATTTGGAGCCAATCTACCATCCCCTGAGAAAAAGAACAGGAAATGACATCACTAATGCAGGAAATGGCATCACCAACCCAAGGAAACTTAAACAGATAAATAGAAAGTGGGACATAACACCAGTGCTTCGTTGGAGGCTCACTGATGATGTTACCTGGAATGCTGATGAAATGTCTGAAAAACTAACTTTCCAGCTCAGCATGCAAACTCACATCCAGATGGTGGGTAACATTTACTGTGTTACCCAGACACCAGTGAAACAATGTTCACTATTTTTGCTGGTGATCTATTGGACAATGTGGTGCTGTGTTGTATTGAGTTCTGAGGGATACACTGGATTCTATTGTTCTTGGCTGTATAATGTTCACTGCTTTGTACAGTTGTCTGGGAATGCTGGGCACTATTTTCTGCTGGAGCCTGGACAATCAACTTGTGTGTTTTACAATGGTGTGTAGCAGATAATGTTCACTACTTTACATGGTGTATGCATTATGTTCAATGTTGTGTATTGGTGTCTGGGGAGTAATATTCACTATTTAATTTTAGTGTCAAGGGGGTGGTATTCACTGCCTTATATTGATGTGTTGTAGAATTTATTCATTACGTATTGGTTGTGACTGGGGAATAAAGTTCACTGTTTTATCATAGTGTTTGTGGATTATGTTCACTGAGTTATATTGTTGTCTGTGGAATATGTTCACTGTTTTCTTTTGTTGTCTAGTGTGTAATGTTTACATTTTTGCTGTTTGTGGAGAATGTTCACTTTATTTTGTCTGAAGAATAATGTTCACTGTTGTGTATTGCTGAGTGGTGGGCAATGTTCACTGTTTTATATTGGTGTATGGTGGATAATGTTCACAATTTTATATAATGGTGCATGGTGAATGATGACTGTCTTTTATGGTGGACAAAGTGACACTGTTCTTTGTTAAGTTGTGTAGGATTAATTACCCTGCTTTATATTGGACTTTGAGTGCATAATATTTCATGTTCTATAACGTTGCCTGGGGAATACTGTTCACTGTTTTAAATTGGTGTCTGCATGATCATGTTCCGTGTTTTGTATGTATGGCAGGTAATGTTCACTGCTTTATATTGGTGCACATGGATTATGTCCACAATGTTTCTGCAGAGCAATGACCACTGTTCTATGATGGTGCGTTGAGGATAATGTTCGCTGTTTCATGGTGTCTGGGTAACAAGTTCACTGTTCTACATTATTGTCTGTGTGTTTTCTTCATTGAACATTACTCCACAGACACCAATATAAAACAATGTTCAATATTGGTGTCTGGGGTAATTGTGTTTACTGTATTATATTGGTGTGTGGTAGAAAGTATTTACTGTAATTTGGTAGTGACTGGGAAATAAATTTCACTGTTTTATCTTTGTGTTTGTTGATTATGTTCTCTGAATTATATTGGTGTCTGTGGAATATGTTCGCTGTTTTTATTTTGCTATGTTGCGGAAAGTGTTAACTTCATTTTACTGTGTCTGGGTAAAATGTACGCAGTTTTATATCAGTGTTTAAAAAAAAACCTGTTTAAGTTGGTGCCTGGGTGATCATGCTACATGTTCTGTATGTATGGCAGATAATGTTCACTCTTTTATAATTTGGCTGTTGGTACATGTTGACTGATTTGTAATGTTGAGGTGGACAATCCTCATTCTCTTTCTCTTGTGGGTATGGGATAATGTTCACTGTTTTATATTGATGCCTATGGCTTATTTATTCTGGAGGGTAATGTTCACTATTTTTCACTGATTGTCTGTGCATTGTCTTCACTGCTTGTATTGTTATCTGGAGTTCTGCTCACTGTTTTCTTTGGTGTCTGGGACATAATATTCACTATTTTATATTGGTACATGATGAAGAACATTCATTCTGTTTCACAGATGTATTGGGTTTAATGGTGGTCCATGGGACAAGGTAATATTATAATTATATTGAGTCCTGAGGTACACACTGGATTCAATTTGCCCTGGTTGGATAATATTCATTCATGTATTGTGTTGCCTGGAGGATGCTGCTCAATGTTTTATGTTGGAGCCTGGGCAATCAATTTGCGTGTTTAATCCCGGTATTGTTCACTGTATTTTATTTGTAACTGATGAATAATGTTAACTTTTTTTTTTTGTTTCTGGGAGATAATGTTCCCTGTTTATATTGTTGCCAGTGGCTTATGTTCACTGCATTACGTTGGTGTATGCAAAATAATGTTTACTGTTTTACATTGGTGTGTGGTGGCTAATGTTCACTGTCTAAATGGTGTCTGAGTGATAGGATTCACTGTTTTGTATTAGCATCTGATGGTTAATATTCACCTCTATAAATTAGTATCTCGGGTATTAGTTTACTTTTGCTTCATGGTGGTCTACATGACAAATTAACAGTGTTTTTATGTTGAATTCTGAGGGACACATTGCACTGATTTATAGAATCCCTGCAGTGTGGAAACCGGTCATTCAGCCCAACAAGTCCACACCACCCCTCCAAAGAGCATCCCACCCTGACCCATTTCTCCACCCCTACATTTCCCTTGTCTAACCCACCTAACCTAAAGAACCCTGGGCCCTATAGCATGGCCAATCCACCTAACCTGCCTATCATTGGACTGTGAGAGGAAACCAGAGCACCCAGAGGAAACCCACTCAGACATGGGGAGAGTGTGCAAAGTCCATACAGACAGTTGCCTGAGGCTGGAATTGAACCTGGGTCCCTGGCTCTGTGAGGCAGCAGCGCTAACCGCTGAGCCACCATGCTGCCACATTTATATTGGTCGCTGGCGGATAATATTGCATTATCGTGTTGTCTGTGGCATAACTTTCACTGTTTTATATTGGTTTCTGGGCAGTTATGTTCCATGTTTTATGTTGTGGTCTGGCAGATAATGTTCATTGTGTTATGTTGTGGCATTTGGGCATTATGCACTGCATTATATTGGCGCCTGGAAGGTCATGTTCCATGTTACATGTTGTGAACTGGAGAATAATGTTCACTGTCTTATGATGGTGTCTGTGGATTATGTTCACTCTCTGTTATGTTTATGTCTAGTGGATAATGCTTACTAATTTTATATTGGTATTGGGGGTTAATGTTTACTGATATATGTTGGTGTCAGGAAAGAAATATTCACTGCCTTATGATGCATACTGGACAATATTCACTGCATTATCTTTGTATGTGGTGGATAATGTTCACTGTTTTAATCATGATTCTGCAATAATGTTCATTGTTTTGGTCCTGGATAGATACGAATCACTGTCTTAAACTTGTGTCTGTGGAATGATGCTGGTTGTTTTATATTGGTGCCCGGTAAGTAATGTTTGTTGTCTTTTTTATATTGGTGTACATAAAATAATGTTGATTGTTTTATGTTGGTGTCTGCAGGTTATGTGTGCTGTTATATTAGTGAGTCCTCAATGTGTTGCTGTATTTTAGTGGTAATTGGCAAATAATGTCCACTTTGCTTCATCGTGTGGTGGATAATGTTTACTGTTTTTAAAATGGTGACTTGGAAGTAATATTTATTCCCCATACACTAATGTAAACAGTAACATTCTCTGATTTACATTTCATGTGTGCTGTTTTGCTTCACTGTTTTGTATTGGTGTCTGAGGGACAATATTTATCATTTTGCATTGGTATTGGGGGTGTTTTGCTCACTTTTTGATGGTGGTCTGTGTGACAAAACAACACTTCTGTACTGAATTCTGGGTAGTACACTACAATAATTTGTAGATAGAATAGAATCCCTACAGTACGGGGACAGGCCATTCGGCCACACTGGGCCTTGGAGCATCCTACCCAGACCCATATCCCTTTAACCTACCTATTTTACACAGCCAATCAAACTAAGCTGCTCATCTTTGGAATGTGGGACGAAACCCACCCACAGGGAGAGTTTGCAAACTCCACATTGGCAGTCACCTGAGGCTGGAATCAAACCTCGGTCCCTGGTGCTGTGAGGTAGCAGTGCTAACCATTGAGCCAGCAGTGCTGAACCATTGAGCCATGCTATGTGAGGACTAAAGTTTGCTGCTTTACATTGGTGTCTGTGTGATTACGTAGCGTGTTTTTACATTGAGGTCTGGTAGACAATGTTCATTATGCTGTATTGTGGACTGTGGAACAGTATGTGCTGTATTGTATCAGCCCCTGGGAGATTATGTTCTGTGTTATCTCTTGTGAACTAAGGAATAATGCTCACACTTTTATAATGGTGTCTATAGACTATGTTCACAGCTTTAAATTGGTGTGTGATGATCATTTGTTCATTGTAATTTAGTGACAACTGAGAAATAATGTTGACTTTTTTCTTTCTGGATGATGTTATATATTCTGTGGTGTCTGTGGATTATATTCAGTGTTTTGTGCTGGTCGAGTGGATAATGTTTACTGTTTTTAATTGTTGTTTAAGGAGTAATATCTACTGTTTTTTATTAGTATCTGTAGATGGTTTGTCACTGTTTTCATTATTGGTTTTGGGGTGATCATGTTCCATGTTTTGTATAATTGTCTGGTGGGTTACGTTCATTGTAGACTGTAGAGCAATACGCACTGCATTATATTGGCAATGGGCAGATCATGTTCTGTGTTTTTACTGTGAACTGGGGAATAAAGTTCACTATTTTATAACAGTGTCTGCAGTTTATGTTAACAAAGTGTGAAGCTGGATGAACACAGCAGGCCAAGCAGCACCTCAGGAGCACAAAAGCTGACGTTTCTGGCCTAGACCCTTCATCAGCTCTCTGATGAAGGGTCTAGGCCCAAAATGTCAGCTTTTGTGCTCCTGAAATGCTGCATGGCCTGCTGTGTTCATCCAGCTTCACACTTTGTTATCTCGGATTCTCCAGCATCTGCAGTCCCCATTATCTCTGCGGTTTATATTCACTGTATTATGTTGGTATCTGGCGGATAATGTTTACTGTTTTAAATTGGTGTCTTTTGGAGTAGTGTTTACTCTTTTTTATATTCATGCGTGGTTTATGCTCACTATATTATGGAGCCATGAAAGTTTACAGCATGGAAACAGGCCCTTCAGCCCAAATTGTACATGCCACCCAGTTTTCACAATTAATCTAGTCCCATTTGCCTTCATGGGCCCATTTTCCTCCAACTCTATCCTATCGTGCACCTGTCCAAATGTTTCTCAACTGTTAAAATTGTACTGACCTCCATCACGACCTTTGGCAGCCTGTTCTAGATACTCATCACCTTCTGTGTGAAAAAAAAATTGCCCCTCTGGATCCTTTTGTATCTCTCCCCTCTCGCCTTAAACTAGTTTTACCCTCTAGTTTTAGACAGCTCTACTTTTAGGGAAAAACTGTTGGCTGACTACACTATCTGTGCCCCTCATTATTTTACAGACCTCGGGATGGCCCTTAGTCACCTACGCTCCAGGGAAAAAGTCCCAGCCTCTCATATCTCAAACCCTCTCATCCATGTAGCATCCCAGTATATCTTTTCTGCACTCTTTCTGGTTTAATAATTTATTTTCTCTAGTAGGACGACCAGAACTGCACACAGTACTCCAAACGCAGCCTTACCAAAGTCTTGAGCAGCTGCAACAAGATGTCCTAACTCGTATACTCAATGCTCTGACCGACGAAAGCAAGAAGAACGCTGAAAGCCTTCATCACCCTGTCTACCCAGGACTCCACTTTCAAGGAGCTATGAACCTGTACCCTACGTCTCTTTGTTCTATATCATTCCCCAGGGTATTCCATTGATGGTACAAGACCTACCACAATACAACATCTTGCATTTACCTAAATTAAACTCCACCTGCCATTCTTTGTTAGTGACAGGCGGATAATATTTACTGTTTAATATTAGCGTGTGGGGAATAATGTTCACTATTTTATGTTGTGCCCGTGAATTATATTCACTGTTTAGGTTGGTGTCTAGTGTATACTGTTCACTGTTTTTAAACTTGTCTGTGGAATGATGTTCACTGCTTTATTTTGGGATGTGGAAAATAAAGGTCATTGCTTTGTACTGGAGTCTGTGAATCATCTTCACTGTAGTATATTTGTGCCTGCAGAACAATTTTCACTGTTTGTTGGTGCATAGTGGGCAACGTTTACTGTGTTTCACTGCTGTTTCGGTAATATGTTCACTATTCTATCTAGGTGTCTGTGCATTATCTCCACTGTTTTATGTTGGTGCTTCGGGAGTAATGTTCACTATTATATTGGTGCAAGGTGGATAGTGTTCACTCATAACTTCCCAACTTCTATACTCAATACCCTGACTGATGAAGGCAAGTGTGCCAAAAGCCGCCTTCACTGCCCTGTCTACCCATGAATCCATTTCAGAGAACTGTGCACCTGAACTCCAAGGTTCCTCTCTTCCATTACACTCCTTAATGCTCGACCATTCGCATGAAACTCCTACCTGGATTTGACTTTCCAAAATGCAACACATCATAATCATCTATATTAAACTCCATTTGCCATTTCTTTGCTCACTTCCCCAACTGATCAAAATCCTGCTGCAAATTCTGATAGCCTTTCCTCATTGTCCATGATACCGCCTATTTTAGTGTCATCCTCAAACTAAGTAATCATGCTTTCTACATTCTCTGCCGAATCCTCAATATAGATAACAAACCACAATAGGTCCAGCACTGACCCCTGAGGAACACCATAGTCACAGGCCTCCAGTCAGACAAGCATCCTTCCAATATTATCCTCTGCTTCCTGCAACAGTGAAGAAGGCTTTTGGTGCACTGGCCTTAATCAGTCAGCATATTGAGTATAGAAGTTGGGAAGTTATGATTCAGTTGTACATGATGTTGGTGAGGCCGCGCTTGGAGTATTGTGTATCCAATTTGCCAGCTCTCCTTGGATTCCATACGATCTAACCTTCCAGAACAGCCTACCATGTTGAACCTTATCAAAGGCCTGACTGAAATCTACGTAGACTACCTCTACTACCCTGCCCTCAACAACCTTCCTGGTTACTTCATCAAAGAACTCCAACAAATTTGTGAAGTATGATCTCTCACACACAAAGCCATGCTGACTACACCTAATCAAACCCTATCTATCTAAATGCACATTTATCTTATCCCCCAGAATCTTCTCCAGTAACTCACCAACCACAGATGTTAAGCTTACTAGTGTGTAATTCCTTGGCCTTTCTTTGCAGCCCTTCTTGAATAATGGCACAACATTTGCTGCCCTGCAGTCTTTTGGGACTTCACCTGTGATTAAGGATGATACAAATATATCAGCCAAAGCCCCTGCAATTTCTTCCCTAGCGTCTTGCAGGGTTCTTGGATACATCTGATCAGGACCAAGAGATTTATCCACCTTCGTGCTTTCTAATATTTCCAACACACCCTGTACATATGTCCTTACTGTCTCCAAGATATCACCACTAACTTCCCCAAGTTCCCAATTCTTCATGTCTTTCTCCTCGGTAAACACAGAGGGGAAGTATTCATTTGAGGACCTTGCCCCTTTTTTTGCAGTTCCACACATGCATGTCCACTTTGGTCCTTTAGGGTTCCTATTTCCCCTCTCGTTATTATTTTCTCCTTTTAACATACTTAAAGAATCTTTTTGGATTCACCTTTATCTTCCCAGCCAAAGCTATCTCATGCTCCTTTTTCACACTCCGGATATCCTTCTTCAGTAAACTCCTGTATACCTCCAGGGATTCTCTTGATCCCAGCTGCCTGCTCCTGAGCCATACTTCCTTCGTTTTCTGGTCAAAATCTCAATATGTCTTGTCATCCAGTATTCCTAACTTTTGTTGCCTTGCCCTTCACACTCAAAGGAATATAAAGATGTAAACTCTAGCTATTACACTTTTAAAAATATCCCACTTCCCAGTGGTTCCTTTGCCTGCCAACAAACTACTCCAATCAACTCCTGCAAGCTCCTGTCTAATTAAAATTCACCTTGCCTCAATTTAGAACTTGAACCTGTGGACTAGTTTTGTCTTTTGCATAACTATTTTAAAAGTAATAGAACTGTATTCACTGGTCCCCAAGTGCTCCACACTGTCACCTCAGTTACCTGTCCTGCCCTATTTCTCAAGAGTAGGTCAAGTTTTGTCCTTCCTGAGTATAATTGGTGTAGTAAATAGTGTTCACTTTATTTTGCTGGTAACTGGGGAACAATTTTGTTTTGGTTTCCTAGAGATAATGTTCACTATTTTATGCTGGTGCCTGTGGATTATTGTCACTATTGGTATATATGGAGTTATGTTCACTGTTTTATATTAATGCCTGGGGAGTAATGTCCATAGCTTTATATTGGTACACAGTGGATAATGTTCACTGTGCCTCATTGATTGATGTGTGGATAATAATGTTCACTGTTTTTAATGGTGGTCAATGGGACAATGTTACATTATCTCACATTGAGTTCTGGGGTATACATTAGATTTTGTTGTTCTTGGTTGGATCATGTTCACTGATTTACAGTGTTGCCTGGGGGATGCTGTCCTGATGGATTATACATTGGAATCTGGGGTGTCTTGTTCACTTTTTTGTATGATGGTGTGCACGACAAAAATATCCTGGTTTTCTGGGGGCCACATTGAGCTGATTTATTTTGGATTCTGGTGGATAATGTTGACTGCTTTTCTTAGGTTGCTTGCAGCATAATGATCACTGTTTCATTATTGGTGTCTGTGGATTATGTTCACCGTATTATGTTGGTGTCTGGCAGGTAATGTTCACTGTTTTAAGTTGGTGAGTGGGGAAGGATGATTACTGTTTTACATTAATGCATGGAGAATAATGTTTACTGTTTTACATTAATGCATGGAGAATAATGTTTACTGTTTTACATTAATGCATGGAGAATAATGTTTACTGTTTTACTTCGGTTTGTGGTGGGAAAAGTCATGTTTTCTATGGTGGCCTATGGGATAGACAATGCTGTTTAATTTTGGCCTGTGTGGAATGTATAATAATGTTTTATTTGTGACTGGTAGAAAATGTTCACTGTTTTATGTTGGTGTGTGGATGAGCGTGTTCCATGTCTTGTGTGAGTGGCTGATTTGTCTGTTATAGAGATGTGTGGTGGTTAATCAATAAATGGGGAATAATGTTCTGAGGAAGCATCACTGGACATGAAACGCTAACTTTGTTTTCTCTTCACAGATGCTGCCAGGCTTGCTGAGCTTTTCCCGTGACCTCTGTTTTTTTTTCTGATTTGCAGCCTCTGCAGTTCTTCTGGTTTTTCACAATGTTTGCTGTTTAATATTGGTCTTTGGGGGATAATGTTCATTTTATTTTAGTGGTAACTGGGGAATAATGTTCACTGTTTTATATTGGTTTCTGCAAGATAATATTTAATGTTTTATATTGGAGTCTGTGGATGAGATTCACTGAATTATCTTTTTTAAAATCCCTACAGTGTGGAATTAGGCCCTTCGGCCCAACAAGTCCACACTGACCCTCAGAGCATCCCCCACAGACCAATCCCCCTAATCTACATATCCCTGAACACTAAGGGCAATTTAGCTAGCCTGCACATCTTTGGACTGTGGGAGGAAACCGGAGCACCCGGAGGAAACCCATGCAAACACGGAGACAATGTGCAAACTCCACAGTCTCCTGAGAATAGAATCAAATCCAGGTCCCTGCGCTGTGAGGCAGCAGCGCCACATCTAGTGGATAATATTTGCTGCATTATTGTGGTGTATGGAGAATCCGTTCACTGTTTTATATTGGTGTCTGTGGTATATGTTCACTGTTTCATATTGGTGTCTGGGGTGAAATGTTTACTCTTTTTTTTATTTTGCAGTGTGGTATATAACGTTCATTTCTGTTTTTTGGTGCTGGGTAATAATGTTGACTGTTTTACATTAGTGTGTGATATGTCATTTTCATAGTGTTTTATTAGTGTCTGATAAATAATATCCACCGCTTTATACTGGTATGTGGGGGATAATGTTCACTCTCTTTAATGATATCTGGGAGATAATGTTCATTGTTTTCTATTGGTATCTGAGGGATTAATGTTCACTGAATTATACTGGTGTCTAGCCGATAATGTTCACTGTTTTATATTGGTCATTGGAGAATAATTTTCACTGTTCTATATTGGTGCCTGATGAATAATATTCACTGCTCTGTATGGTAGTTTATGAGACAAATTATCAACTTATATTCAGTTCTGGGGGATATATTGCACTGTTTTATATTTGTATCAGGTACATATTTTTCACTTTTTTATTGTAGTGCCTGAGAAATGCCATTCCCTGTTTTATTTTGGAGTCTTGGCACTCATGTTTTGTTTGTTATTAGTTTCTGGCAGATAATGTTCACTGCTTTATGTTGTTCTCTGGGGGATCATGTCCACTATTATATTTTAGATTAGTGGACAATGTTCACTGTATTTTGTGGGGGGTAAATTGGAATAATGTTCAATATTTTATTTTGGTGTCTGGGAGATAATGTTCACTGTTAATCTAGTTGTCAGGGACAATCTGATTCTTTCATACTTATGTTTGTAAGATATGGTTCACTGTTTACATTTGTTGCTGGGAAATAATGTTCCCTATTTTAATTTGTTCAATGTTTAATTATGGAGCACTATGGGATAAAGCACACAGTTTTAAATATTAGAGCTGGATGAACACAGCAGGCCAAGCCGCATCAGAGGAGCTTCAGATTCTCCAGCGTTTGCAGTTCCTATGATCTCTGTTTTAAATATTGTTGTCTGTGGGATTTTGTTCACTATATTATGTTGATGTCTGTGGAACAATGTTCACTGTTTTATATTGGGGTCTCGGGCATAATTTTCACTGGTTATACCAAAGTCTTCGTGCTCGCCTACCCAGTTTTGTACTGGGGACTAGGGGAACATGGTCACTGGTCTATATCGGTGTCAGGTGGATAATGTTCACTGTTTTGTATTGCGGTCAGGGGAATAATGTTCACTGTTTTATGTTGACCTCTGCTGGATTATGCTAAATGGTTTACAATCGTGTCTGGGGAATAATATTCACTGATTTATAGGCATTTCTGTGAGATAATGTTCATTGCTCCAAATTGGTGTCTTGGGATATATTACATTGTTTTGTATTAGTGTCTTTGGGGTAATTTTCATTGTTTCATATTTGTCTGGTAGAAAATGTTCACTATTTTATATTGGTGAGCAATGGATAAAGTTCACTTCATTATCATGGTGTCAGGAGTATATTGTTCCATCTGTTTTTTTTCCTGCAGAGCACAATCCAATTTTCACTGTCCCATCTAGATGTTTGGCAAATAATGTTTCCTGTTTCAATTTGGTGTCCATGTGCTATTGTTTACTGTTTTACAGGGGATAATGCTCACTATTTTTCTCACAATTGTCTGAAGGATACTGGGGGAGCTTAATAGAATAAATTAATCTGTTTTATGTTGTAGTCCAGGGTTTATGTTACATTGTTTTATATTCATTTCTTGTGGAGAATATTTACTGTTTGCCATTGGTGTCTGGAGAATGATGCTCACTGTCTTATGTTGGTGCCTGGGACATAGTTTTCACTGTGTTATGTTGTGATCTGATGCATGACGTTCACTGTTTTAATTTGTGATTGGATATCACTTCATTGTTTTTTGGTGTCTGCTGAATAATGTTCACTGTTTTGTATTGCTGTCTGGAGGATAACATTTCACTGTGATATAACGGAGTCTGGAGTAAAAAGTTCACTGAGTGATAATGTTCACTTTTTGATATTGGTGTCTTTTTTTCTACTTTTTTTTGTTGCTGTATGTTGTACATTTTTATTAAGGTGTGCTGCCTATGTTAAACTGTTTCATATAGGTATCTGAGGGATTATTTTTCCACTCTATATTGATGTCTGGTAGATAACTTTCACTGAGGGGAATATTGTTGAAAGTTTGAAATTAGTCTTTGGGTGATTAATATTTTGTGTTTTATATTGGTGTAGGATGGATAATGTTCACTGTTCTACATTGGGGTCTGGGGAATAATATTCACTGTTGTATTGCTTTCTTAAGGATAATGTACACTGATTTATGTTGGAGTCCGAGCAATGATGTTCACTGCTTTATATTGGTACCTGGGGAACTTAGATATGCTGATGTCCTGGTATTGGGGATGTTGTACACAACTTCTTCCAATTGAGGAGTGGCCGATTGAAAGCTGTGGAATTATGGCATACTGTTTTTTTCTTCATGATTGGCAGATTAATCTTACCGCTTTGTATTTGGGGTGTAATGGGGCATAATGCTCACTGTTCCATGTTGACATCTGCGAGATAACATATAGTGTTTTATGTTGTGAACTAGGTAATAAGGTTCACTGATTTATGTCGGTGTCGTTGGGATAATGTTCACCGTTTCACATCGGTGTCTGTGGGATAATATTCGGTGTTTGTTGGTGTTTGAGGATAATATTTACTGTTCCATATTGAGTTCTGTGGAATAAGCTCACCTTTTCTATTTGCCTGGATGATAATATTTACCACCTTACATCGGTATCTGGGGAATATTCTGCTGTTTTATATGCTGGCTTATGGGATATATTACACTGTTTTGCATTGCTTGGATGAGAATGTTCACTATTTTATACTTGGTGTGTGGAGAAGAATGTTCAATGTTTGGTATTGTGGTGTCCAGAGAATGTTCACTGTCTTATGCTGGTGTCTAGGGGTTAATGTTCACTGCTTTATATTGGTGCCTGGGAGATGGTCACGGTTAATCTAGTTATCTGGGGGACATTGCTCATTGCTTCATATTAGTGTCTGTAAAATATTGTTCACTTTATATTACTGTCTGAGGAAGAATATATTCATTATTTTCTTTTGGTGTCTGGGGATATTATTCACTGTTTTGTGTGGAGCTTTGTGGGATAAAACTTTTATTGTTTTGAATATTGCTATCTGTAGGATCTTGTTCACTGTTTTATGCTGGTGTCTGTGGAATATTTTTCACTGCTTTGTTTTAGTGTCTGGGAGATAATGTTCACTGTTTTATATTGGGGTTTGGACCGTAATTGTTAGAGCTTATATTGGAATCTCCAGGATCTTCTACATGGTTTTATATTGGTCCCTGCTGGATTATGCTAAATGATTTACGATAGCGTGTGGGGAATAATGTTCACTGATTTATATATATTTCCTTGAGATAATGTTCACTGTTTTAAATTGGTATCTTGGGATATATTACATTGTTTTGCATTGGTGTTCTTGGTATATTGTTCGTTGTTATATTTATCTCTGGTAGAAAGTGGTCACTGTTTTAAAATGGTGTGTGCTGGATAAAGTTCACTGTATTATCATGGTGGCTGTGGAATATTGTTCCCTCAGTTTTATGACCTGCAGAACAACGCTCACTGTTTCATATTGTGTTTAACATTTCACTTGGTGCCTATGCGATATTGTTTACCCCCCAGATATCAATATAAAACAGTAATGTTCGCTATTTCACATTGGTGTCTGGGTGGTCATGTTCCCTGTTTTGTATGTATGGCAGATAATGTATACTGTTTTATATGTTTCCTCTTAGAAAATGTTGACTGTTTTATATCGGTGTGAGGTGAACAATCTTCATAGTATTGCAATGGTGTGCGTGGAATAATATTCACTGTTTTAATTTGGTGTCTGGGGGATAATGTTCACTGTGTGTCTGAATGATGGTCACTGATTTTATATTAGTGTCTGGGAGATAATTTTCACTGCTTCACTTTTGTGTTTGTGATATTGCGGTCTGCATTGGTTTCTGAGTTATATGGTTCACTGTTTTATATGATGGTCTGTGTAATAAATTACACAGTTTTGCATTGGTGGCTGCTGGTTAATATTCTGTTTTATATTGTTGTTTTGTGAATAATGTTCACTGATATGTATTTGGATCTGAGCAATCATGTAGAAGGTTTTACATTGGGGAACTGTGGAGAATGTTTACTGGTCTATGTTGGGGACATGGTGCATAAATAACACTATTTATATTGGGTGTTGGGAGGATAATGATCACTGAATTATATTGGGGAACTGAGTTAATGTTCAGTCTTTTGTATCAGCCTCTGAGGGTGATGTCCATTGTTTTTTTATGAGGTCTGGGTGTTTATGTACACAGATTTATATTTGGCACCGCAGTTTATATCATGCTGTTTTATATCAGTGTCTGGGGTAAAATGTTCACTTTCATATTGATGTCTGGGGGAATAATGTTTGTATTTTGTAGTCAGGATAGGGGAATAACATTCAGAGTGTTATTTTGCAGTTTGGGGAATAATGTTCACTGTTTTATACATTGGTGTCTGGGACATAATGATCTGGGTGATAATGTTCACCTTGATATGTTGGTGTTTGGAAGTTAATACTCACTCACTGTTTAATACTGATGTCTAGATACTGTTCACTATGTCATACTGCGGACTGCGGAACTAAGTTCACTGTTTTGTATTAGTGTCTGTGGCATAATGTTCACTATTTTAGAAGGCTGTCTGAAGGATATTAGTTGCTGTCTTATATTTGGAACTAGAGGTTCGTGTTTACAGTTTTAGATCTGGGACTGTGGGATGACCTTCACTGCTTTACCTTGTGATGCAGGGACAATTGGTATAGTGCTTTATGTTGTGGTTAGGGAGTTAATGTTCATTATGTTTTTTATTGGTGTCAGTGGGATAATATTTACTATTTCATATTGGTACCTGGGAAATATTGTTTACTGTTTAATGTCTGAATGTGAGAGAATGTTCAATATTTTATATTGGAACTGGGAAATAACGTGATCTGTTTTATATTGGTATCTGGGAGATAATGTACTCTGCTTTATATTGGTGACTGAGGAATATTTTTCATTGGTATCTGGGAGGTAATGTTCTCTGTATTATATTGGAGTCTGGCGGATAATGTCCGTTGTTTTAGATTAGTGTCTAGGGAAAAAGTCCCTGGTAAATGGGGAATAATATTCACTGATTAATATTGGTGTTTGGGGAATAATGTTCACAGTTCTATATTGGCATCTTGAGGATAGTGTCCACAGTTTTATATAAGGGTTTTTGTTCACTGTAGGAGCCGGCTCTGTGTTGTCTGTGTCAGTGTCATGTATGATGCACATGTGAATAAAGGGTGATTTGATAAGAGGATACCAGACTTCATGCAGTTCTTAGTGGTAATCAGGAGGAAAAAACACATCTTTATGTTGGGATAAGCATTTCTGGCTTCATGCTGCAAGTTGGGAGGGTTGACTCGTTTGATCCTGCTGTTGAAAACTGGACCCAGTATGTGGAAAGAATGCATTTATTTTTCAGGGCAAATGACACTGCATCAGATGAAAAGCCTCCTCCAGTAATTCTACGACAGCATGTGGGCTCGCAGCTTTTTTGCTTATTGGGAACGTAACTTTCCTGAAGGTACCGGACACTGAAACCTTTCAAGATTTGACAGATTTAGCTAAGGATAATTATGACCCCCAGGCCTACTCTAATTCTAAGGTGCTATCATTTTTACTTGACAGTTTGAGAACAAGAAGAACCCTTAGCGGACAAGGGAGTTCCAGAGAGAGCGGTCCCTCCGGAAAGTGGATAAGGTTGGGGAGGGAAAAATTTCTTTGGTGGTGGGGTCAGATTGCAGATGGCAAAAGCGTCCCCCCTGGACTGATCTATTGCTTCTCTAACTCCCCACCTACACTCACCTTTACTGGCTCCATCCCTGCGTCTTTGACGTGTCTGTTTCCTCTCCACCTATCTTCTCCTCTATCCATCTTCTGTCCTTCTCCCCCTCTCTCCCTATTTATTTCAGAACCCCCTTCCCCTCCCCCATTTCTGAAGAAGGCTCTAGGCCTGAAACATCAGCCTTCCTGTTCCTCCTGATGCTGCTTGGCCTGCTGTGGTCATGCAGCTCTACACCTTGTTACCTCAGATTCCCCCAGCATTTGCAGTTCCTACTATCTCTGAAACAGTTTTAACTCCAGTGCAAAGCCTCTTCTAAGGATGCCTATCTTGAAGAAGTTACCCTCCTCCCTCTTGAAAGACCTGAGTAGATCTCTCTCCCACTGCAACTCTCGTATAATCTCTTCAGCTCTGAAACTGCTCAACCATGTCCTGAAACAAACCAGGTACTACAGTCACATCACCTTTCTTGGTACCTGCCTATGGAACCAGATCATCCCCAATGGACTACAGTCCACATTTAGGCCTTCCCAATTTTGCCCCAACAGTGACAATTTGTTGACATTCAGAACATTGAGATCCTTCAAAAATGCTTCTCCCTGTGACTCCTGAAGCACACACTCACAGCAATGCACCAGCAGTTTCCTGGCACTACAATCAAGCCTATCCCAGCTCACAGCCTTCCTCTCCCAGGGCTGCAAAGGACTTCTCCTGTTTGTTCATTGTTCACAGGATCCACAACCTGGACACACAATTCTACTCAGCTTTATTGGACACTTAAAAACCATAAGGACAGTAAACTTACTGGTGTCTGCCAACCAAAATGGGGTTCCTCCACCTCCCAAATCCCCAACCCTATCCAGGACCTTCCCCACAGAAATCAGGAGACTGGAAAGTGAAGGAATCATCATGTCAGTCCAGTTTGTGGAATGGACAGCACCAGTCATGCCAATTGGGAAGTCTGACTGTTCTGCTCACTTTTGTGAGGATCTTCAAGAAATGGTGTACTGTGTGTTGTCGCTGGTCAAATGCCCAGTCCCTTGCATAGAGGACTTATATACAAAACTGGCAGGAGACGTAGGGGATGGGGGATTCCCGGTGGGCGTGCTGTCCTTCACACAGCTGTTCGTGAGCCATTTAGACCTGCAATTGCCATTGGATGAGGATTCCCAGAGGTATGCCACAATTTATCCACACAAGGGTTTGTACGATTACACAAAACTGTCTTTTGGGGTATCATCAGCCTGTGCCATTTTCCAGTGGATGATGGAGAACATTTTGCAAGGTCTACCCCAGGCCGCCGTTTGCATGAATGATGTACTACTATACTGGAAGACCAAAGAAAAAACACAATTAGACAACTTGGACGTAGTGCTTATGCATTTCCCCAAGGCAGGGTATGCCCTAGGAGGCAAAGATGTATCTTTCAGACACCTACATTGGTTACAGAGTCGTCAAATCGGGATGACACTCATTGTAAATTGAGGGTGATCAAAGGTGCGCTGGCTGAGGTTGTTGACTTGCTCGATGAGCTGACTTGTTGTTGTTCAGACGTTTTGTCACCATGCTAGGTGACGTCATCAGTGAAGCCTCTGATGAAGCAATGTTGATCTACTCTGCTTGAAATGTATGCTGTGTGGTCTGTTATGGTGAGTTGCATCATTTCCAGTTTTGATCTGTATGGGTTTGTACATGTCTAGTCTTATATGTTTTTTGATTGCATTATTGGTTGAGGACTGCACGTCTAGGAATGCTGTACATGTCTATGTTTGGCTTGTGCTACTAAGGTTATGTTGCCCTAGCTGACCTAATGGTCTTCATTGTTCAAGTGTACCAAACTTAGGGAAAGTTTGTCATGTTGTTTTGCTGCTAGCTAATGTTCGTGTATTCTGATTGCTAGTTTCCTTCCTGTCTGACCGATGTAATTTTTGTGGCAGTCCTTGCATGTTAGTTTGTCAACTACGGTGGTTATGCATGTCCTGGATGTGGGGTCTTTAATCCTTGTGAGTGTTTGTCATAACGTGGCTGAGGGCCTGTGTGCCACCGTGATTCCTAGTGGTTGTAGGAAACTTGTTGTCAGTTTTGATATGTTCTTGATACAGGGCAGTATGGCCAGTGTGTTAGGGTGTACTGTGTCCTCTTTGTGTTGCCAACTAAATAGACAATGTGGATGAAGTTGAGGGGACATCTGTTCATAGAGAAGATTTTGTATAGGTGCTCTTTCTCTTTCCTGATGTGTTACAGTGAGTGATGGCCTGTTTAAATAGTGTCCTAACACTGCTTTGTTTGTGGACTTTGGGGTGGTTTGGAATATAGAACATACAATATAGAACAGTACAGCACAGTACAGACCCTTCAGCCCACGATGTTGTGCTGAACTTTTACTCTATTCCTGAGGTCTACCTAACCTCCACCCGTACCTTGTACTATCATCCATATGCCTATCTAATAGCTGCTTATATGTACCTAATGAAGCTGACTTCACTACCGTCTCTGGCAATGCATTCCGTGCCCCAACCATCTGAGTAAAGAACCTACTTCTGACGTCACCCCTATACCTGCCTCCACTCACCTTAAAACTATGCTCCCTTGTAAGAGCTACCTTCACCCTAGGGAAAAATCTACTCTATCTATACCTCTGATCATTTTGTACAACTCTATCCAGTCACCTCTCCTCCTTCGTTCTTCTAAAGAGAAGAGTCCTAGCTGTCTCAACCTTTCCTCGTAAGACCTTCCCTCCATTCCAGGCAACATCCTAGTAAATCTCCACTGCACCTTTTCCAATGCTTCAATATCTTTCCAGTAATAAGGTGACCAGAACTGGACACAATACTCCAGATGTGGCTAAACCAGGGTTTTGTATAGCTGGAGCATAACTTCACAGCTCTTAAACTCAATCCCTCTATTAACGAAAGCTAACACACCATATGCCTTCTTAACAACTCTATCCACATGGGTGGCAGCTTTCAGGGAACCGTAGACATGAACCCCAAGATCCCTCTGCTCCTCCACACTGCCAAGAATATTTCCATTAACCCTGTATTCTGCTTTCAAATTTGTCTTTCCAAAATGAATCACCTCATACTTTTCAGGGTTAAACTCCATCTGCCACTTCTCATCCGAGCTCTGCGTCCACTACATCTGCACTGTCCACAATGCAACCCACCTTTGTATTGTCCACGAACTTACTAATCCAACCTTCCACTCCAACATCCAAATCATTTACAAAAATCACAAATCAAAGAGGACCCAGAACAGATCCTTGTGGTACACCACTTGTAACTTAGCACCACGTTGAATATTTTCTGTACACTACCACCCACCGTCTTCTCGGGGTCAGCCAATTCTGAATCTAATCTGCCACATTTCCCCCTATCCCATGTCTCCTTATCTTCTGCATGAGCCTACCATGGGCAATCTTATCAAATGCCTTACTTAAATGCATGTAAACCACTTCAACTGCTCCACCTTCATCCACGTGATCCACGTCACCTCGTCAAAGAATTCAGTAAGGTTTGTGAGGCAAGATCTACCCCTCACAAATCCATGCCGACTATTACGAATCAAACTGCGCCTTTCCAAGTGATCATAAATTCCATCTCTCACGGCCCTTTCCAATAGTTTGCCCACGACGCTTGCTGTGGAAGTTGAGGATTTTTTCAGTGTTTGTGGCTTTCCTGTATACCAAGGTTTGGAACTCCCCCTTGGTCATATGTTCAGATCTGACGTCCAGAAACAGAAGCTTATTTTTGTTTTCTTCTTCTCAGGTGAATTTAATCCTTGCCAATACGTTGTTGATGAGGTGGTGGATACCTTCTAGTTTGGTGCATTTAATGATGACAAATGTGTCATCCATGTACTGGAGTCACAGTTTATGTTGAATGAGGGAGAGGGTAGAGTGTTCTAGTCTTGGCATGACTTCCTCTGCAATGAATCCTGAGATGGGTGACCCGATGTGTGTGTCATTGATCTGTTTGTATACTTGACAATTGAAGACGAAGTGTGTGGTGAGGCACAAATCTAGTAGTTTGTGTGTTGCCATTGGTGATAGACCTGCTGGAGTATGTCCCTGCTTCCTCATGTAATGTGGCCAGTGTTTCTTTGGCTAGTAGGACATGAATTGGCATGAATAATGCTGTGACATCAAAGGATACCATAATCTCTTCGCTGACTTTTATGTTCTTGAAGGTATTGAAGAATTCTTGGGTTGAATGGATGGAATGGGATGATCAGCCAACTCAGTGTTTCAGTCTCTGTTGTAGTTCCTTGGCCAATTTGTGTGAAGGTGTGTTCGGTAGGGCGACAATGGGTTGAGGGCATTGTCTGGTTTGTGTACTTTAGGGAGTCCATAGAAGTGGGGGGTATTTTGTGCTTTCTGGTTTCATTGTCATGTAGTCTGCCTTGGTTATCTGCCCTATTTTCTTCTGTCTCTTCAGTGTTCGGGTGTTCCTGTTTCCGAGCTGTGGTGTTGGGTCTATTGCCACCTGTTAGTAAGTGTTTGGATCTGCAAGCAGTGCCTGTGCTTTCTCAATCTAGTCTGGTTCATTCATAATGATGGTCCTATGCCCTTTGTCCACTGGTAGGATTATAACGTTCCTGCATTTCTTGAGTTTTTCTGGTGCTTTTCTCTCTGATGTCTTCACAGTGTCCCATTCATTGCTTCAGCTTCATCAGCGGTTATAGTTTGTTGGATGGCTTGTTATGATTCATCTGAGTCTGTTGTCTTCTGTTGTAGTTTTCAGTGTGGCCATAAAATCTGTTCTGTTCTCATCTTTGTGTTTATCATCCAGCCTGCGTAATAGGACAACTTGTTTAGTTTCTGTGAGTTTTCTGCTGGATAGGTTTCTTATCCGTGTGTCTGATTTGTTGTTGTCCTTCTCTTTATGGTGGATCAGTTTGGTGAGTTTCTCCTGTAGTTCTTGTCTCTTTTTTTTTGTTTTGGCCCTGTGTTGTTTGATGGTGATGCCTGTTCCAGTGTTCTAGTCCATTGCTGGAGCAAAGTATTTAGAAAATGTGATTTTTGGCACAAAATGTCTCATTCATACCTGTGGAGTCGGTTATGGCTGACATTGATCATTACTCATAGCATTCTGTTCAGCTGTTTTGTATGCCTGTGGGTTGTTGAGTGGAGGCTTGTACTTCATGCTGTGGGGCAGTACCTGGTTCCTGAGGCGTCCATGGAGAAAGTGAAATTGATTGCAGGTAGTGCTGTGTCAATTGGCGAAGGTTTCCCATCGTCAGGCAATTGTTAGCATGTTGCGCCCATATGTGTTTAAGATTTTTGCAAAGATTTGTAGCTCAGGTTGTAGGTGACATTGTTTTTGTTCAGATGTGTCATCACCATGCTAGGTAACATCATCAGTGATGCCTCCAATGAAGCAATGTTATTCTCCTCCACTTGGTATTTATATTGTCTGGTCTGTTGTGGTGAGTTGTGTTCTGTATGGGTTTGTATATGATGTCCAATTCTATGTTTGACTGTATTATGAGTTGAGAACCATGCCTCTAGAAATTCCTGTGCATGTCTATGTTTGTCTTGGGCTACTATGGTCATTGTTGTCCCACTTAAACTTGATGACCTTCATTGTCTGAGTGCACCGTTTTATAGGAAGTTTGGCTGTCACATTTGGCCTGGCTGCCACATTTGTACTGGAGCTGAGATCTTTCCTTCAGTTGGTGAATTATTACAGACAATTCATACATAATGTGGACTCCATCTTGGTCCCTTTACATTTGCTATTGAAAAAGGGTCAGCCTTGGAAATGATCTCATAACCAAAATGTAGCATTTTGGGAAGTGAAGAAGCAGCTATTGGGATCGCGAATGTGCCAGGAAAAAATTTAAGCCTTCAGACCAGCCATCGATTGAAGAGCACCCAATGGGTAGAAAGGCAGGAGACTTGTTGCCTTCTCTAGAAGGGCATAAGACTTTTTCCTTTTCTCTTCCTCCTAATTATTGCCACTATAATCGTTATTATTTCTTAATTAAAATGCATATTTAAGCAAATTGCTGTTGTCCAGCCTTCTCAACTATATTTGCTCGAATCTGAAAAGAACTGCTTTACTACGTGCTGTGAATCAAAGTAGCACTGCTGCCTCACAGCACCAGGGATCTGGGTTCAATTCCTGCCTTTCACGACTGTCTGTGTGGAGTTTGCACACTTGCTCCATGTCTGGGTGGGTTTCCTTTGGGTGCTTCTGTTTCCTCCCATAGTCCAAAGATGCACAGGTTAGGTGGATTGGCCATGCAAAACTGCCCATAGTGTTTAGGGATGTTTAGGATAGGTGAATCAGCCATGGGAGGTGCAGGGCAGAGGGGTGAGTCTGGGTGGGATGCTGTTCAGCGTTGGTCCAGACTTGTTGGGCCGAGTGGCCTGTTACCGCACTGCAGGATTCTTTGGAATCAGTCCAAATGGATTCCATGAAATCACTCTATGGCATTTTTGAGAGAAATTGTTTGAGGGAGGGCAGACTTGGAATCAAAGCACACCCATGCGGTGATCATACTGATGAATGATCAGAGGCGAGAAATTGGCCTCATTTCTCTCTTTAAAAATGCCTCGTGCTTAGCCAGTAATATACACTTCTACTTAGGGACAAGTACAATACCCAAGCTGTTGTGTTTTTTTTTTCTAAATACATTTTGCTGGAATAATTCTGAGGTCATTGCATAACTGTCTTTTAGAATTTTTGCCATATTCCTGTCTTTTTTAAAAGAAAAGTCTCACCAAAACAAAAATTCTAGGTGAGCATTAGCTGCAACTTGTTTTTTCTTCAAATACATTCAGTGACTGTAAAATTGAAACCAACTAATTCTCTCCCAGGGGCCTCACATCAGGTACAAATGAGAGTACTTTGCAGAGACGTGCAAGGCACACTTAAAGCTTCCGAAAAGAAATGCATGGAATACCAATAGGCCTGGTGTTTGCCATTTATTATCCCATCCTAGCTGCTACTGGAGTTCCAGGTAAATTGTTTCAGTTAGTTTCTAACTGCCTTTATCATCCAGTATCTACTTCATATTCAAAATTACAGGTAGACATTTCTTTTTCTCCTTTTCTCCATATTACAGCTATTCTTTCTCCAATTTTATTCAACAAAATACTGTGAATCAACAATTTAAAGCCTTTCACTGTGATAAAAACTTTGCAATTAGTAATAATTTTTAACAATAATGATTTTAATTCACTCTTTTATCAAGGTGATGTATTCCAGGTATGGATATAACTTGGGTGGTTCTGTAGAACAGAGGGACCGAGGGATACAGGTACACAATTCTATGAAGTCTGCGCCATATATAGGGTGGTTAAAAGGCATTTGGCAAGCTTGACTTCATTACTCAGTGCTTTGAGTATCAGAGTTGGGAAGTCATGTTGAGATGTACAGGAGATTGGTGAGACCTCTTCTGGAATACTATGAAAGATAGTATTAAGCTGGAGAGGATTCAGAAGAAATTTACCGGGACATTACCAAGTATGGAGTGTTTGAGTAGCAAAGAAAGGCTGGGACGTTTTTCATTGGAGCTTAGGAGGTTGAGACGCAATCTAAAAGAAGTTTATGAAATAATGAGGGGTATAGATAAAGTTAACGGTGATTGCTTTTTCCCCAGAATGGATGATTTCAAGACTAGGGTGCACATCAAATGAAAGGGCTTTAAAAAAGACGTGAGCGGCAATTTTTTTACAGAGTTGTTTGCACATCTAATTAACTTCTTGATGAAATGGTGGATGTGGATACCATTACAACATTTAAAAGACATTTGGAGAATTATAGGAAAGGTGTGGAGAGATATGGGCTGGGACCAGGCAGGTGGGACTAGTTTGGTTTGAAATTATGCTTGGCATAGACTGGTTGGACCCAAAGGTCTGCTTCTATGTTGTGTGACTCTGTAACCTAATGGTATTAATGACATAATCTGTCTTCTTTTGGAACTGCCATTTCACCTCTTTTGATGTGAGATTTGTTTATCATATTACCCATAGAATTTGCTGCCACTAAATTTAGACTACCTTATTGTGGCTGTAGTGATATTCAACATTTTAAATGTAGCGTTTGCCCAATTTCCAATAACAATATACCAGCAGTTGTATTGTGGTGTTAATTCTGTTTAAATTAGTACAATAGCGGAGCTGCAATTCAGTTGTATTGTTGGTAAAGTTGTTTTGGGTACAAGAGCAATAAGCTACCTTGACGTTATTGTATCAGAGATAATGGGAACTGCAGATGCTGGAGAATTCCAAGATAATAAAATGTGAGGCTGGATGAACACAGCAGGCCAAGCAGCATCTCAGGAGCACAAAAGCTGGCCAAGCAGCATCTCAGGAGCACAAAAGCTGGCCAAGCAGCATCTCAGGAGCACAAAAGCTCCTGAGATGCTGCTTGGCCTGCTGTGTTCATCCAGCCTCACATTTTATTATCTTGACGTTATTGTACTTGAGTTGTGATCTAGCACCATTATCTCAGTGCAGGTGAAATATTAAATGATTATTGCTACTGTGTCTGTGGGTGAAAAGTTACATTTTGTTTAGATGTGTATAGATTTATTTCACCACTGACTTTTTCAGTTGCATCACAATTACCTGAAATGACTAATTGAAAGGTTTTTTCTTTTTTTTCTCTTATAATATCACTGGACTGAATTTAATTAATTAGTGAAGGGACAATATTAGGCATAGGAATTGTGGCAGTGATGAAAAACAATGCATTAATCTGTGATTTAAGCTGCAGGCCCAGTGAAGAAATTTCCATTGCATCCTACCAAATTATCTTCCTCAAAGTGACAAGGAGGCTATTACCCCTCTCTTTGAGTATTTTTGTGCAAGCAGAATGCAGACTTTTCCAAGACTGATTAGTTGCACACTAGTTATTTGAAAGGAACCACTTTGGCTAATTCATTGATGTATACAATTAATTCTTTTCTAGTTTGTGCACTTAAGTTGGCTTCTTTACAACTATTTGGTTTCAGCGTTTTCCATTTTGTTTTACTCATTGATATTTGAGTTGAGTTTTAGCTTGTTTCTTTGTTTTCCTCCATCAACTGTATCAGACTATTTTACTTTGTATGCCATCGAAAGCTATATTATTGTTCTGGAGAACAGTGAAGCAGCTAATATACCGTTGTTCATAGGGCAAAGGAGGTGTTTTCTGAACGTAGGTTCATGATTAAGCCTTTCAACTTGGTGCAAAATCCAGACACGGGTGGGTGTTTTTCCAGGTTGAATCAGCAATGATCTTATTACCACCATGTCAACCTTCGTTCCAGCAAAAGAGAGCACGTCCTGTGCGACGCACTGTTGGGTGATAATGCGTTTCTGGGATTTTGGAGCACGATGGAAAAGCGGTGGCACGATAGTGTTAATTCTGTTTAAATTAGTACAATTGCGGAGCTGCAATTCAGTTGTATTGTTGGTAAAGTTGTTTTGGGTACAAGAGCAATAAGCTACCTTGACGTTATTGTACTTGAGTTGTGATCAAGTTAACACGATGGCAAAAGGGTTATTTGTTTTATATTGCTTCATTGTTTTTAAGGTGTTTTGTGGCTTATTGCTTGTAAGGTTCCATCTTTCAGCAGATAGACGGAGCCAGAGATAGGATAACTCGAAGCCAGGATCCAGGGCACAGCTCTAGACGTTCAACCGAGTAGCAATAGGGAAGTCCTAGTTTAAAAGCTGCAGTATTAGGTTTTATTTTGAAGATAAATCAAACAATGACATCACAAATAAAAGACATGATTGATTCGTGACTTTTTTAAAAAAAGAAGTCAGTGTGGTCAGGACACAACTCTTGGGAAGTAATTTCATAATATTCTTGGTTATTCCTTTTTACGGGACTTAAAGCAAATCATTGCAGCAGAGCTTGCACTTGTCATACGCTCCTCCTGTGCTACGTGGCAAATCTGGGAAGTGTTGGTTGTTGCAAGTGGGCATGTGTGCAGAAAGTATGCCCAGCTGCAACATTTGGCTAACGCATTTTGGAGATAGTAGGAACTGCCCGAAACGTCGGTTTTCCTGATGCTGCCTAGCCTGCTCTGTTCCTCCAGCCCCAAACTGTTAACGCGTTTTGGAAGTTGTTCATCTGCTGAGTTCACCATGGAACATTCACGATGCCGAAGCATGCCGTGTGAAACATGTTGCGAGAAGTGGTCACATCACAAGTAAAGACTAAAGAGGCAGGAAGGACCTGGGTAATCACCAGACCAAGTAGCAGAATCCACGCGTTCCCTGTGTCCATCCCCCAATCTAACAGATTTGGGCATCGTTGGGAAAGAAGACTGCAGGGGAAAGCATTGGAGTCTATTTCATGGCAACTTCGGTGGATCCACTGCACAAGACAGGAAGGAGAAGGAGGAGGACTGAGTTATTTGGAGATTAAATTATCAGGGAAACAGATAGAGATTGACAAAAGAGATTGCAGGATGGAATAATACCTTCCTGGTGCCAGAGTCAGGATTATCACCGAACAGCTGCAGAGTACTCTGAAGGGGAAGGTAAAGCCAACAGAGATCATAATACGTGTAGGTACCAACGACATAGCTAGGAAAAGAGGATAATGTCTTGCAAGTGGAGTTTAGGGAACAAAGAGGTAGATCAAAGAACAGGACCTAAAAATTAGTAATCTCTGAATTACTTACAGTGCCAATGCTGGATCCGTGTAGAGAAAAACAAGAGAGACTTAATACAGAAGAATGCCTGGGCACAGACGTGTGATTAACATTTCTAGGGCACTGGGACTGCTTTGAGAGGTGAACAGGTATCCTTGAGGATTTTTGCTGGTGTTGTTTGGGGGGGGGGGGGGGGGGAGCAGGTTAAGCCAAATTGGTAGGACGGTGGGATCCAGAAAGCAAGTTCAAATATGGTAAGTGAACAACCAAAACTTGAAGATACAGCAAGGAAGTCAAGAAAGCACAGGAATTGGGGACCGGTTGAGGTGCCAGAGTGAGATTGGAAAGGTTGTGTTGTACTTATTTTTATGCAAGGTGTCTGACAAACAAGGCAGATTATTTGAAACTGCACATTTAAACTTGAGGCATGATGTAATTGCTATCACTGAGACACGGTTGAGGGTCAGGATTAATATTCCCAGATACAGCTTCTTCAGGTGAAACAAGGAAGGATATAAATGTAGAGGGGAGTATCATGGAACCAATTAGATCAGTTAGGAAGAATGTAATTTTAGAAGGCTACACAATGAAGTCACATGTGTAGAACTTAGAGATCAAAAAGGAGTAATTACATTGCTGGGATTATACCACAGACCCCTAACACTTGGGAGATATACACAGCAGGTAAATTGGCAGGGAACTGTAAAGGTTACAGAGTAGTGAGAGTAAGGCATTTCAGCTTTTACAACATTATTCAGGTAGTTGTGTTGTAAAAGGTTTAGGAGTGGAATACTTAAAATGCATCCAAGAGAGCTTCATAAGTTGATAGATAGAAGGCCATTTGGATGGGGGAGGGTGGGTGGAGAACTGTCCTGGACATAATTTTTGTCGATGGAATGAGTGGGTGTGCATTTTGCAGGCAGTGATCATAACTCCATTAGATTCATGATCATTGAGGTACAAGGGTAGGAATGGGCTAGAAATCAAAATTCTAACCAGAAGGAAGGATAATTTTAACAAGGTCAGTCATAATTCAGCAATGATGTGGAGGTGCCACTGTTGGACTGGGGTGGACAAGTTCGCACAAAACCAGGCTTATTTAAAATCACAAACTTTAGGAGTGCTGCTCATTTATCTTCACTTGACAAAGGGGCAGTGCTCAGAAAGATTGTGATTCAGTAAGAGATGACTGGGAGCAGAGAATTTTACATAAATCTGTGTCAGACAAGTGAAACGCCTTCAAGAAGGAATTGAAAGAGTAAAGGGCCAATGTTGTAATAAAGTATGGGACCAACAAATCCTGTGACAATAACACCAAGCGATACACAGGATTGGATAAAGAGAAAAAAGGAAGTTGTGGCAGATACCGAGGGCTGAAAATAGCAGAAGCTATATAGGAGTACAGAGTCTACAAGCGGAATAAAAAAAAAGGCAAAAAAAAGGTGGGCATGAAAGAATATTAGCAGGTAAAATAAAATCTGTAGCTATTAATAGCTAATCTTCAATGTACATGCACTTTGAGGCAAAGAGTAGGTACTATTAAAGACTACAGTGAAATTGTGTGGAGCTGGATGACACAGAACTCTCCCTATGTTCATACCTTGTATCAGCGTTCACTAATGGAATGGACAATGTGGGTATAGAAATAAGCAGCAGTCTTAAGGAGATAAATTTCAGAGCTGGATAAAATTTATCCTGTCCGTTGAATTGGCCAGGGAAGAAATAGGGGCATTAATCATAATTTTCAAGTCTTCTCTGACCACAGTAGAGTTGTCAGAGGACCAATATTGCATCATTAGCTAAGAAGGGAGCAAGGTGTGAACAAGAAAACTACAAGCCACTCAGTCTAACCTGTGGTATGAAAATATTAGATGCAATTCTGATTTGTCTGGGGTGAAGATCAGAGAGTCCTTCATGTACATGTCCACTCGTTGATTAATGCTGAAGGGTAGGCAGATAAAATGGTTAGGCTAATGCTGGGAATCTGGAATTCACTGCTTGTAAGGGTGGTACCCTCTTATTTTTTAGAGAAAAAATTTAGATGTACACTTATGAGCCAATGCATATAAGGGTTTATATTTTCCAGCACATGAAGGAAAATGGCTTCAGAATAGACAATTATTTGGAAGCAACACAGACTAAATAGGCTGAAAGCCTTTTCTCTGTTTCGAGAAACTCTATGACAATAATTCTACAAATTTCTTTCTCTTTATTGCAGCAAATCTGGCAGTGATTGTGATTCTGTCCCGAAGAAAATGTGGTCTCTCTATGTGTATCACATATTACCTTGTGTCGATGGCAGTGACAGATCTCCTGGTCATGATCACAGTTGTAATATTTAACCGGATTGCTGGCATTTATTTTCAATTGAGTTTCCTATCTCTCACACCGGTGTGCAGTGTTCGCAATTCTATAAATTTTGCAGTCATTGACAGTTCTGTCTGGTTAACGGTTGCTTTTACCTTCGATCGATTTGTGGCCATTTGTTGCCAAAAGTTAAAATTAAAATATTGCACCAAGAAGGTGGCATCGTGTGTGATTGGAATTGTGTCAGTGCTGTGTTGTCTGAAAAATATCTCCACTTATTTTGCATATGAGCCTATATACATAATTGATAAAACACCCCGGTTCTGTGGTCATAAAATAGAATATTATACAACACCAGAATGGGCTGCCTATGACTGGATTCGTTCCATTGTAACCCCGTGTCTTCCATTCATTCTGATTGTACTGCTTAATGCTTTGACTGTTAGACATATTGTTGCAGCCAATAGAGCCCGCAGGAGATTCCGGATGCATAGTAATGGAGAGAATGAGAGTGATCCAGAGATGGAGAAGCGAAGAAAATCGATTGTTTTACTTTTTGGCATCTCGGGAAGCTTCATTCTTTTATATTTGTTGTACTTTGTGACAATTATTTATGTTCGGATTGCAAATATTCCTTTTTCCTCTGTTTCTGATGTCAGTAAGTCCATATTTATTGTTCAACAAAGTGGATATATGCTTCAGTTATTGAGCTCCTGCATCAATCCGTTTATTTATGCTGGCACTCAGAGTAGAATCAGAGAGGAGATAAAAAATGGTGTGACATATCCATTAAGTCTATTTGCCAAAATGTTTAGAAATTGAAAAGATAGAAAACAATCTGAACTATAAATCATATTGCAGCCTCTTTGTTGTCTATGCTGTAGAGTCATATTGCACGATGCACCTCATCCACACTGATCGAGTTTCCCAAATTGAACTAGTCCAACTTGCCTATATATGGCCGTATCCCTGCAAGACTTTCTTATACGTATAAGTCCAAATGTCTTTTAGATTTTGTAACAGCCCACATCTACCATTTCCTGCAGCAGTTCATTTCCACATAGTAACCACCCTTAGTGTGAAAAAATTCCCCTCAGTTTTCATTTAAATTTTTCTCTCCTCACCTTAAAAATATGCTCTTCAGTTTTGAACTCCCCACCCTAGTGAAAATAACATTCCTATTCACCCTACCTATGCCCCTCATGATTTTTATAAATCTTTGTAACGTCACCTCTCGATTCTTATGCTCCAGTGGAAAAAGTCCTAACCTATCCAATATATCTCAAACCCTCTATTCAGGGCAACATCCTGATTTCTTCTGAACGCTCTCAAATTCAATAATATACTTCCAACAGCATGACAACCAGAACTGTATACAATACTGTAAAAGTGATCTCAATGTCCTGGACAACTTTATCATAACATCCAAACTTAATGATCTAACCAATGAACACAAGCACGTTAAGTGCCTTCTTACTTAACCATCCTGTCTACCTGTGATGCAACTTTCAAAGAACTATGTCCCTGAACCCCTTATCCTCTCTGTTCGACACTGCCAGGGCCCTAACATTAACTGGATACGTCTTGATGTGCAGATTCCAGTGTTGGACTGGGTGAGCAAAGTCGGAAGTCACACGACACCATGTTATAGTCATGCCATTTCTTAAGGGTCTAGGCCCGAAACGTCGGCCTTCCTGCTCCTCTGATGCTGCTTGGCCTGCTGTGTTCATCCAGCTCCACGCCTTGTTATCTCAGGTTCAAGTCTAACAGGTTTATTTGATATCATCAGCTTTCCGAGGGCTGACGAAGGGACAGCACGTCAGGACGTACGCAGTTAATGGTAGGGCCCTGGCAGTGTCAAACAGAGACTGTACTCCTCCTCCTCTTCCTCCATTTACTATTACTTGATTTAGATTGCATAGAGTCAAATCTCACAGCTGTTTAAAGTTTTAAATTTTAGCATTGAAAACTAACCTCAGTAACATAGAACATAGAACATTACAGCACAGTACAGGCCCTCCGGCCCTCGATGTTGTGCCGATCTGTCATACGGATCTCAAGCCCATCTAACCTACACTATTCCATGTACGTCCATATGCTCATCCAATGACGCCTTAAATGTACCTAAAGTTGGTGAATCTACAACTGTTGCAGGCAAAGCGTTCCATTCCCTTACTACTGAGTAAAGAACGTTCACGTAGATTATCTTGTAGATTGTGTAAGATGCCATTAGGTTCAGAAGGAAATCTATATCCTTTACTTTGTCTTGACTAACTGTGCCACGGAACTAGAGTGATGAGAGGAATCGCTAAATGGCTGAGTTGCGGGCAACACTTGTTCGTTCACCTACGTGGGGAAAACAATAAAAAACTTCTCTAACGACAGACTCCTCAAGTCCCATCTTTTGCAATGATGATCACCGAGGACTGAAGATGAGGTACAGTCCTCCTCGACTTGTTCTTTGATTGTCCGCCACAATCGGGTGCAGCAGCTCTGCAGGGCTTAGGTTTGGCCCACAGGCTACAATTTCTATAGAATTGTGATTTCATTGCTTGTCATGTGTTGCAACTTTACCAAACCAAATTGACAACAGGCTTATTGTTATAAATTTTGCTACCCTTGCCATTCAGTCATGAATGTAAAAATTAGGCATGGGTAAACGCTGCCATGAGTGAAGCTTAACTGCCATCTCGAACTTCTTGCAATATTATCAGGATTAAACTCCATTTTGCCATTTCCCCACCCAGATTTGCAATGTATTCTGCTTTATTCTATGCTATGCGCAACTCAACCGATCATTGTATCACCTGCAAACTTAGTGACTCATGTTGCAGCTGTATAAAACCCTTGTTAGGCTGCACTTGGGGTATTATTTGCAGTTGTGGTTGCCACACTACCAGAAGGATGTAGAAACTTCGGAGAGACTGCAGACAAGGTGCACCAGGATGTTAACCAGTCTGAAGGGCATTGGCAAAGAGGAAGCGTTAAAAAGACTGGGTTTGTTTTCACTGGAAAGATGGTGGCCAAGAGGAGACCTTACAGGGGTCTGCAAAATTATGAGGGGTATAGATTGGGTAGATAGTCAAAGGCTTCCCCCCCCCCAGTGTTGAAGTTTCAATTACAAGGAGGCATAGGTTGAAGCCAGAGGGGGAAAGTTTAAGGGAGATGTGCGAGGGAAGCTTTTCAAGCAGTAAGTTGTAGGAACCTGGAATGCCTGCCAGAAGAGATGGTAGAAAGGATGCACTGACGATATTCAAGAGGCATCCGGATGGTTGCGTGAATAGGGAGGGATTAGAGAGATACAGACTGAATATGGACAAAAGGTTTTTTAAGTTTAGTTCGGGACAGGCTTGGAGGTATTCCAGTACAGATCCCTGTGGAACACAAGTAATCACAGACCTCCAGATAGAAAAACAGCACTTCCAGCACTACCCTCAGCCTTCTATGATCAAGCCAATTCTGAGTCCACATGGTCAAGTCGCCATGGATGCCACGCATTTTAATCTTCTGGATAAGCCCACCATGAGGGACCTTGTTGGAAGCCTCATTACAATTCATATAGACAACATCACTGCTCAACTATCGTCAATCACATTTATCACCTCCTTGAACATTCAATCAAATTAATAAGACATGACCTGCCCTGCACAAAGCAATGCTGACTGTCCCTAATTAGGCCATGCTCTTCCAAATGTGCATAAATCATATCCCAAAGATTTCTGTCCAGTAGCTTCCCAACCACCAATGTGAGACTCACGGTGTATATTTTTCCTGAATTCTCCCTGTTTCCCTTCTTGAATAGATGAACATTAGCCTCTCGCCAGTAGATAGCGAGGATAAAGATAACAAAAACGGAAATTGCTGGAAAAGGTCAGCTGGTCTGGCAGTATCTGTGGAAAGAAATCAGGTTTAATGTTTTGCATTAAGTGATCCTTCATCAGAAATGTTAACTCTGATTTCTGTCCAAACATGCTGCCAGACCTGCTGAGCTTTCCCAGCAATTTCTGTATTTGCTTCTGATTTACAGCTTTCAGTTCTTTTCGGAGGGCACAATGGTCTTGTTAAAGGCCTCAACAATCCCCTCTCTTGCCTCTCTCAATAACCTGGGGTAGATAACATTGGGCCCTAGGTTGTATGCACCTTTAACGCTCTTCAAGACACACAACATCACTTATATTCAGGCATTTTATTTCAGAAGTCCACTCAAATCTCCCAATTCTCCATATCCTTCTCCTGCATGAATACCGGTGCAAAGTACTCATTTCGGATCTCACCCACATCCTCTGCCTCCAAGCACAAGTTTCCTCCTTTATCCTTGAGTGGTCCTATCTTGTCTCTAGTTATCTTTTTGTTTTTAATGTATGTATAGAATACCTTGAACCCTACTTGTCAAGGTTATTTCATGACCCCTTCTTGCTCTCCTAATTCCCTGCTTGAGTTCTTTCCTGCGTTCTTTATATCCCTCATAGCCCCCGTCCAATTTTAGCTTCCTAAACCTCTCATATGCTTCTTTTTTCTCCTTTTTGACTAAATTCGTAACTTCCCTCATCATCCAAGGGTTCTTTGCCTTGTCATCCTTATCTTTCCTCCTTACTGGAACATGCTGGTCTGGAATTCTGATTAGCAGGTATTTAAACAATTCCCCCATGTCAGTTGTGGACTTGCTTGATAAAAGGCTCCTCCCAATTAACATTCCTTAGCTCCCACCTCATACTGATGTAATTTGCCCTCCCCCAAGTTAGTACATTCCTGCAAGGTCCTGACTTATCTTATTCATAGCAATCTTAAAGCTTAAGGAATTGTGATCACTGTTTCCAAATTCTCTCCTAGTGAAAGGTCAGTCATCTGTCTAGGCTTATCAACAAATATAAGGCATAGTATGGCCCCTCCTCTACTTGGATTATTCACATCATGTTTTAAGAAACTCCCTTGGATACATTGAACAAATTTTTTCACCTCAAAGCCTTTTGCTCTCGCGGAGTCTCAGCCAGTACTGAGGAAGTTAAAATCCCCCATGATGACAACTCTATTCAGATTACATCCTTTGATAATCTGCCTATACATTTGTTCCTCAATGTCTTGGTGGTTGATGGGGGTGCCTGTGGTATAATTCTATCAGAGTGATTGCACCCATCTTATTTTTGAACTCTACCACTCAATGGATGAGCCCAGCATGTCTTCTGAGTGTAGGTGTGACAGTCTCCTTGATTTGTAACACAATTCTTCCACCACTTTTGCCTTCCTCTCTATCTTATCTGAAACAGCAAAACCCGGAACGTTGAGTCACCCGTTCAGTTCCTCTCTCAACCAAGTCTCTGTAATGGCCATAACGTCATACTCCCAAGCACAGATCCATGCTCTAAGCTCATCTGCCTTAACCATAATACTCCTTGCATTGAAATAAACACACTTCAGCCCATTAGATCCATTTGTCTCTGCTTGTCCTTCCTTTCTGCTTTACTGGTCCTAACAGCCACCTTTTCCTGAATTCCTCCAACTGCTGGCCTGCTGCTCTTTCCCCCCAGCCCCATGCCACAGTAGTCCGAACCCTCCCGAGTAGCACTAGCAAACCTCTGTGCCAAGATTTGGTTCCCCACCAGTTTAGGGGCAACCTGACCCGTCTTGTACAGGTCACCCCAGCCGCAGAGGAGGCCAGCACTTTCTAACTATATTATTGGTACCAATCTGCACAACGACCCCTGGCTGCTCACCCTGCCCCGCACCATCCTGGAATCTTGAATGCAGCCACAGAAACACCTAACTGTGCCCCGAACTGGCGAGTGTCCTACCACTATCACTCATTTGGACTTTGCCTGACCCTGCTCTAAAGCAGAGCTGGTTGTTGTGCCACGGGCCTGGCTGCTGCTACTATACACCCCTGAGAGGGTATCCCCCCCAACCAGTAGGCAAAACAGAATATATGTTAGAGAGGGCAATAGCCACAGGAGACTTCTGAACTACCTGCCTACCTCTCCCGGAGGTCACCCAGCTACCTGATTGAAGCTGTCGTGTGACCACGTCGCCCTTTCAGCAGCGTCCATCTCACTCTCTGGCCCTGTATGCTTCTCAGTGCATTGAACTGCAGCTCCAACTGAATGGCTGGATTTGTGACGAGCTGCAGCTAATCAGACTTCTTACAGACGTAGATGTCAGGGTCACTAGATGCTCGCTGTTCTCCCACATCTAGCAGCACGA
The DNA here is from genome assembly GCF_030684315.1 of Stegostoma tigrinum. NCBI lineage: Eukaryota > Metazoa > Chordata > Chondrichthyes > Orectolobiformes > Stegostomatidae > Stegostoma > Stegostoma tigrinum. The sequence continues at coordinate 12,955,319 of NC_081396.1, read as the reverse complement.
GTACACCACCACCCTCCGCGCCATCTCCTACCCCTTTACACTTTAAAAAAAAATCACATTCCCTTGTTGTCTTTACACACGGAAATCCGGTGAGGCCTTCCCGACTCCTCTGATCAGTCGTAGTGGCTGCGCCGACTTTTCCCAAAATGCTCATCAACTAAGTCTCTCTGCCTCCATCTATTTAAAAATCGTTCATTCACGTTCCTTCCCAATAAAGCAGGACAAATCTACGGCAGCTAATTCACACTCCAGTACACTCACGAACATGAGCCAATTAGTAACAGGAACGACAGCAGTGTGAGAAATCTGAGCTTGCTGAACAGCATTCAGTCTCTGTTCCACCAGGGCCTCGAATCTCTTGGTCCATACATGGACAAAATAAGCTAACCTCCAGAGGTGAAGTGAGAGTGCATGACACTTGACAACAAGGCAGCATTTGTCTGAGAGTCTCAACAACCCCAAGGAGAACTGGAATTAAGTAAGAACCAGGGTTGTGGGCGGGAGAGGGTGGAATTCATTGGTTGTAACCATACCAAACAGAACTCTGAGCAAAACAATTTCAGTCTTAGAACCGATAACAAAGAGTTCTTGAGGGTCGATTTCTAGATACTAAGATTTTCAGATCCTTGATTGATAACATTTCATTCATCTTCAGGTCAGCTGTCATGATATTCGCAGCTGGGTGCGCAATGTTCTACACGCATCTCAAGTCATCAGGTGCTGAAATTGTTCATGTCCTTGCTCAGCAAGAACTAAACAATATCCAGTGTTGGAGAGAGATAATAGGAACTGCAGATGCAACAGCATTTCTGAAGAAGAGTCTAGGCCCGAAACGCCAGCTTTCCCGCTTCTCCGATGCTGCTTGGCCTGCTGTGTTCATCCAGCTCTACACTTTGTTATTTCTAATACCCAGTGTTCGGCTGTTTTGTGACATGGAAAATTCACACCATACTCTTGCTACACAATCCCGGTGAGAATCTAACCAATTTGATTTAAATTCGATTACATCAGCACCTCTCATTCACCTACGATCGACATCTGACGGGATACTATTAACCAGAAGGCGAAGTGGACAACGTATTACAAGCTCTGGATGCATGTGTTGGGTCTTTTATGGCTAGTGAATCATCTGATGTCTCCGCCAAAATATTTTACTTTTGCCGATGGTGAATTTAAATTGAATTTGATTCCTAATAATACTTTTGACCAACTCAAATTGACACACAAAACGTTGTGTTCGATAGAAATGTAAACCTTGGCTGATGATAAATTTAGAATATGAACGTGATTGAAATGATTTACCTTCAAAGAAAATATGCAAATTTATCAGTACAACACGGTGGATAACAGCTTCAGTAATGTATGAGTGATAATGGAAACTGCAGATGCTGGAGAATGCAAGATAATAAAATGTGAGGCTGGATGAACACAGCAGGCCAAGCAGCATCTCAGCAGCACAAAAGCTCCTGAGATGCTGCTGGGCCTGCTGTGTTCATCCAGCCTCACATGTTATTATCAGTAAAGTATGGTCGTGTTCAGATTGTGATCAGAGTTCCTCAAGTTTTTGTTTAACCTTGATTCTTTCTGGTTTTGCACAACTTCATTAATCAATCTCCTGAGTGATCCTCTCTGAGCGCTTACATCGCAGCTCACTGGATGACTGGTTTATGACTTAACATGATGTCAGCAGTGTGACTTCAGTCCCTATTCTAACTGAGTCTAAAGGACTCAACCTCTCCCTTTGGCTGATGCAGGGTGACAATCAGGCCAAACAACCAACTGTGATTTCTCTCTAATAAAAACCTAAAAAACTGCGGGTGCTGTAAATCAGAACTGAGGAAGAATCACCGGACTCGAAATGTTAACGCTGATCTTGTTTTCTTCGCAGATGCTGCCAGACCTGCTGAGCTTTTCCAGCAACTTCTGTTTTTGTTTGTGCTTGAGAGTGGGACTATGGTAATCCTATTTTAAGTTTTTGCAAATTTCCAAGCAACATTTCACCTTCTGGTCAAGGTCTTTATTTCTGAAATGCTTTTGCTAATTTAAATGAGGTCAAGGTTGTTGCGAAAATGAATATTTTCTTGTTGACTTCCTGCTGTTTTATCAATCTTCTGTCTAGATTTTATCGCCACAAAACCCTGTTGTTAAAAAAAAACTAGTCGAAAACACCCGTTGGGCACGCTGTTGGAAATATACTCGCAAATTCGGCTCATTTTTCTTAGGATAACTGATTTATGCAGAGCATAAGAGGCCCTTCTGTCCATCAGCCCTGCGCCGCCAAAGCTACATGAAATATGTGTCTCACTTTCCCGAACTAGGCCCTCAGACTTGGATATTGTGACATTTAAAGTGCTCATCCAAGTATTTTAGAAATTGTGAAGTGTGCGGCCCCAACTAAACTCTCCAAAAGTGCATTCCAGAGCACACGACATCCTATGTGAATTTGTTGTTTATTCTCAATTCCTTCTCAGCCCCCTGTCTTTCACTTTAAAACACTTCCCTATGGTTATTGACTCTTCCCCAAGTGAAAAATTTGCTTTTTATCCACCTTGCCAATGCCTTTTGCAATCGATTACACCCCTAGTCCCACCTCGACATTATTTTCTTCCAAATAAAAAGAACATCCAGCCTTTCTTCATAGAGAGACATCGTCCCAAGCCACATCGTGATAAATCTCCCCAGTGAGTTCACAGCCTTCAACAGTCTGGACACCAGACTATACACAATACCCACTCTGTGGACTTTCCGAAGTTTTCTGCAGCTTCAACATAACCTCCCTGCTTTTATAATCTTTGCCCTCAATCAATAATGGCAAGTTTGCTATGTCTGCTTAATCTCTCCTAGATACTTTCAATGATTCGTCGACATTACCCCAAGATACCCCTGTTCGTCTGAGCTCCCTCTTACTAAGTGGTGAATTCAACAACTTTACCTGAATGTGAGATCGTGAGAACTGCCAATGCTGGAGTCAGGGATAACAGTATGGAGCTCGAGGAACGCAGCAGGCCAGGCAAGCATCAGAGGAGTAGTAAAGTAGGCGTTTTGTGTCGGGAGCCTTCTGCAGAAATGGGCTTCACCTTCTGGAGGTTCCTCCCAGCGTCAGAAGGTTCTGAAGAAGGTTCCCGACCCGAAACGCCAACTTTCCTGCTCCTCTGATGCCTGGCCTGCTGTGTACTTCCAGCTCCACACTGGTTTGCGCGGATGTGGACGTGCGGAGTGCGTTTGCTGCATCAATACAGTCATCCTCCAGGATAACAAAGTGTGGAGCTGGATGAACACAGCAGGCCAAGCAGCATCTCAGGAGCACAAAAGCTGACATTTCTGGCCTAGACCCTTCTTCAGAAAAGAGGGATGGGGAGAGAGGGGGAGGCGGACTGAAGATGGATAGAGGAGAAGATAGGTGGAGAGGAGAGCATGGGTGGGGAGGTAGGGAGGGGATAGGTCAGTCCGGGGAGGACGGACAGGACAAGAGGGCGGGATGAGGTTATTAGGTAGGAAATGGAGGTGCGGCTTGAGGTGGGCGGAGGAGACAGGTGAGAGGAAGAACAGGTTACGGAGGCGGGGTCAGGCTGGGCTGGTTTTGGGATGCAGTGGTGGTCTGGGAAATTTTGAAGCTGGTGAAATCCAAATTGATACCATTGGGCTGCAGGGTTCCCAAGCGGAATATGAGTTGCTGTTCCTGCAACCTTCGGGTGGCATCATTGTGGCACTGCAGGAGGCCCAGGATGGACATGTCATCTGAGGAATGGGAGGGGGAGTGGAAATGGTTTGCGACTAGGAGGTGCAGTTGTTTGTTGCGAACCGAGCGGAGGTGTTCTGCAAAGCATAGACAATCGGCACACGCCTTCGTTAAATATCTCCACATGTAACTTGATTAGTTAACCAAGGCAGTCAGAAGAAATTAGTGATTGCAAGTGTGTATTGATCAGTATTTCTTAATTAGCACATGAGCCCACAGGATTTCTTTTCCTGCCAAGCGGAAAATTCTGCCTGTCATTTGCTACATCATGTTCATTGTTCTAATTTTAGTTTGATTTTGCACAGTAAGTTTTTAACCGATTGATACATCCAAAAAAGGGCTAAAATATCAAAAGGGTCTGCTGGTTCCATCCTTACTTCCCTGCATAATCTTGGTTCCATTTTATCTGAACCGCTTAACTTTCCACCTTAATCACTGTCAAAATATTCACGCATCGGTGTATTTTCCAGTTGCTCGGCAGCTCCGTCTTTACTTTGACATCTGTAGTTGTCGTTTTCATTTACACTACGGTTTTCACGATCGCGTGTGCTCTGACTTTTTGTATGTTTTTAATTAATTTCCATTTTAAGAACAAAGATGCTTGACAATCCTCACCAACTGGATAAATGCCTACTATGAGTCAGTCTTTGCATTTGGTGTTACAAGTAGGCCCTTCGTTAATCACACAATTTGTTCCGCAAGGAATATTTGTGTATTGCAATAAACAGGCAAGCTATAATTCCACTATTTAAATACTTTTATAAATCAACGTATTTAAAGACGGATATGATTCAATGTTAATACGAATTCTGTAGAAATTTGACATGAAGAAATACGAAGGTGTGTATTCCAAGTTTAATGACATTCCTATTCGGCATCACCACGTGAAATATGCAGCGACGGTGGATTCAATAGCAGACGGTTTCTGTGGAGCATGAATGGTACATTCATTTTTGTCTTTCCGCAGGCCCGGCAATAGAAACACAGAAAGGGACTGTAAATCGTGAAGACATGCATTTAATATGAAAACAAAAGAAAAGCAGAGGTGCTGAATTAAAGGGCATTCACTTTTACTACGTGTGTTAATTGTTTCACAAATTGCAGAGCCATTAGTTCCTCCTGCATTGTATGTTGTTAAGGCCAGCCATCTAGAACGTCCAGTAGTTTTGCATTACACGACAATAGACTCTTTGTCCTCATGACCACACTTTTGAGATCATTACTAAAGGGAAGTGACATGGTTTTTTTTGTCTTGGTAAAGGAAACAGCTAAATTAGAGGAAACAAGTTGTGATTTCAAAAGGACAAGTTCACAACAAGGAGGCTGTAACATACAAAGCAATCTGTAGAAACAATACTTCAGTGCTTGCACAAGTACAAAACAAGTTCAGGGCATGCACAGTAAAAGCAAAGTGTGTTGTAAGAAGAAAACTATATGAATCAATTCTTAAAATAGCAGTTTAGGCACACCAGATGACAAAGTTGACGAATGGAATGTGGTGATCCGGTGCTTTTTTTTTCGAGCATCCGAAGATTTCTGCGATTTCTTACATTACCACAGGTAGCGTTTGCCAGGCTCATGCCTAGTCAACTGAAAATTGAGCGATCAGCCCGATATTTCAGAAACTTCCTCAATATTATTAGGGGATTCCAGAATGCAAAATCGTTAGTGAAAACAACATATTAAATACACAGATTAGTTCTTGATTTTAGGGGCTAGTTATTGGTAATCCGTTTTTCTTAATCACAAATTTCTTGATGGCAAGATGGCGTATTCGGAGGTGGCCGGGAAGGTTTTGAAGCTGGAATCCCAAATCCCTTTTTTTATATATAAAGGTAAGATGTTTGAAACAGATTTTGTCTAATTCCTGAAGCATTCATTCTATCCCTATCTTAAGCCATGCATGAATATGAGTATACGGGAAAGCCTCATTATTACAGGCCAGGTTTGGGGACATGACGCGTTAACATTTCGGTACACAACCTCCGGGAAGTTTGGACTGATGAATTTTTGGATCTCATAAGGTAAGTGTGATCAATCAAGTGAAACAGCAGAGAGGAGATTGAATGTACAAGTCATTTTTACTACTTTAGATATTTATACAATCTAACAATGAGATTTACTGGATATTTCGCTCCATTTTTTAATTCATCCCTGACTTTACGCTGTATTCCTGCATAAATAAAAGGGTTTATGCAAGAACTGAGCAACTGCAGCATAAATCCACTTTCCTCTAGAATAAAGTTAGAATTATTGAAATTTGAGCCTGAGAAATAGGTAAGATCCGCAATTCGTACATAGACAACTGTTACAAAAAACAGCAAATACAGCAAGATGAAGCTTCCAGAGACGCTAAAGAGTAAAACAATGGACTTTTTTCTCTTCTCGAGCTCAGGGTCACTCTGATTCTGGACATGGTTCTGAACTCGAAATCTCTTTCGGGCTCTATTTGCTGTTAGAATATGTTTAACAGTTAGTGCGTTGAGCAGTAAAATCAGAATAAAGGGGAGACAAGGCGTTAAAATGGTAAGAATCCAATCATATGTGGCCCATGCAAGTGACGTATAAAATATTGATTTTATGCTGCAGAACCAAGGCTTGTTTTTGGCGATGTACACTGGCTCGTAAATAAAATATAAGAATGCATTTAACAAACAGCTCAGTGTGTAGACGATTGCTATCACGTGCCACGCCTTTCTTTTGGTGCAATATTTATTTTTGAAATCTTGACAACAAATGGCCACAAATCGATCAAAGGTGAAAGCGACAGTTAACCACACTGACATGCTGAATGTTCCGTAGTTCAGGACAGAACGAAGACTGCATAACGGAGTGATGGACAGAAAACTTTTGGGAAAATATATGCCAGAGATCCGGTTTAATATCACAGCGGTGGTAATAACCAGTAAATCTGCAGCTGCCATAGACACTAGGTAGTAAATGATGCATCCAGAGATACCACATGCTTTTCGGGACAGGATCAAGATCACTGCTAAGTTAGCTGGAACAGGAAAGGACAAAATAAAAGAGGAAAAACTGCCAGAGCAGGGAAATTATTTCTCAAAGACAGAAAACATTTTCCATGTCATGGAAACATTCACACAGAAATATTTTATTTGTCTCCAGTCTTTTCAATCTGTGCCTTTTGTAAACATCTCAGTTAAAATGTATGCAAAGCACTAATATTAAAATGTGGAAGTGTATAATGAACACAATGAAGAACAGCTAGCATAAAAATAACACATTGTGGGGAATCAATTCCCATAATGTAGCATCAGCACATATTCTTTCAGATATTCCAGATGATAAAGAACATGACATGCAGCAAATTCATCACTCAACTGTTCGAGGACATTTCAACAGCAAGGAGTGAATTGTGCAAGAAAATTTGTTTCTAACTTTGGAAAAGTGATGTTTGTGTGTTGTTAGTAAGAGCAGTGAGACTTTCCAACATTTATCTATGCTCATGATCTGAACTACTGAAACTTGAAAGTGACACAGTTTCTCTGGTAGCAAGATATAGCTTAAAAATTAGATGATTAATGTCAATATTGAGGATAGTTGCACAGGCTGCCTCAGTGAAGAGAAAATACTGAAGACCGCCACAGTCGGGATAACTGCCAGCTAGCAGAGAAGGATCTGCATTCTGCAGATTTTACTGTAGACTTGTGAACCACAAGGATTTTGAAGAAACTTCTCTGTTAATGACACTGATATTGAGGGTCTGAGAACAGACACCGTATTTTGTGAGTATTTGTGGAAGTTTAGATGTCTGTGAGCGGATAGGCTGATGAACTGGGATCTATGAAATGTAAATATGTGGAGTGTGGTAATCAAAGTTTTAAAAAATGTATCAAACAAGCACAAGAGATTGTGGGATTGTGAAGATATCAGAAAATGAAGCCAAAAGAATTACCTCACTGTATATCCAATATGTTTGGATGCCATTCATTCAGCAAAGAGAATAATATTGTTTGTGATGTACATAAATGATTTGGAGGAAGGTATAGATGGTGTGAATAGCAAGTTTGCAGGTGACATGAAGATTGGTGGAGTAGCAGATAATGAAGGGGACTGTCAGATTACAGCAGAATATAGATAGATTGGAGAGTTGGTCAGATAAATGGCAGATGGAGTTCAATCTGGGAAAATGTGAGGTGATGCATTTTGGAAGATCTAATTCAGGAGCAAACTATACAGTGAATGGAAAAGAGACAATGGGAACTGCAGATGCTGGAGAATCCAAGATAACAAAGTGTGAAGCTGGATGAACACAGCAGGCTGAGCAGCATCTCAGGAGCACAAAAGCTGATGTTTTGGGCCTAGACCCTCCTTCAGAGAGGGGGACGGGGAGAGGGTTCTGAAATAAATAGGGAGAGAGGGACAGGCGTACCGAATATGGATAGAGGAGAAGATAGGTGGAGAGGAGAAGATAGGTGGGGAGGGGATAGGTCAGTCCGGGGAGGATGGACAGGTCAAGGAGGTGGGATGAGGCTGGTAGGTGGGAAATGGAGGTGTGGCTTGAGATGGGAAGAGGGGATAGATGAGAGGAAGAACAGGTTAGGGAGGCGGGGACAAGCTGGGATGGTTTTGTGATGCAGTGGGGGGAGGGGATGAGCTAGGCTGGTTTTGGGATGCAGTGGGGGAAGGGGAGATTTTGAAGCTTGTGAAGTCCACATTGATACCATTGGGCTGCAGGGTTCCCAAGCGGATTATGAGTTGCTGTTCCTCCAACCTGCGGGTGGCATCATTGTGGCACTGCAGGAGGCCCATGATGGACATGTCGTCTAAGGAATAGGAGGGGGGAGTTAAACTGGTTTCCAGTGAATGGAAAAGTCCTGGGGAAAACTGATGTACAGAGAGATCTGGATGTTAGGCCCATTGTTCCCTGAAGGTGGCAAGGCAGATCAGTAGGGTGGTTAAGAAGGCATATGGCATACTTTCCTTCATCGGACGGGGTATTGAGTACAAGAGTTGGCAGGTCATGTTGCAGTTCTATAAGACTTTGTTTCGGCCACATTTAGACTATTGCATACAGTTCTGGCCGCCACATTACCAAAAGGATGCGGACGCTTTGGAGAGGCTACAGAGGAGGTTCACCAGGATGTTGACTGGTATGGAGGGAGCCAGCTATGAAGAGAGGTTGAGTAGATTAGGATTATTTTCATTAGAAAGATGGAGATTGAGGGAGGACCTGATTGAGGTCTACAAAATCATAAGGGGTACAGAGAAGTTGGATAGCAAGAAGCTTTTTCCAAGAGTGGGGGACCCAATTACTAGGGGTCATGAGTTCAATGTGAGAGGAGGAAAGTTTAAGGGAGATATGCGTGGAAAGTTCTTTACGCAGAGGGTGGTGGGTGCCTGGAATGCATTGCCAGCGAAGGTGGTAGATGCAGACACGTTAGCGTCTTTTAAGATGTATCTGGACAGGTACGTGGATGGGCAGGGAGCAAAGGGATACAGATCCTTAGAAAATAAATGACAAGCTTAGACAGAGGATCTCGATTGATGCAGGTTTGGAGGGCTGAAGGGCCTCTTCCTGTGCTGTAATTGTCTTTATTCTTTGTTCTTTGTACTATATTCTGACGAGAAGGCAATGGCTGCAATGATTCCAAGAAGTACTGTGTTCCTCAACAGAATTTTGCTTGGAGGCTTCAATAGATTAAGCTACTTTAGCACTGCATTGTACTGAATCCTGAGGCACATCACAGTCACAGGCCTCCAGTCAGATAAGCATCCTTCCAGTCTTACCCTGACCTTCCTACCATCAAGCCTTTTGTGCATCCAATTTGCCAGCTCTCCCTGGATTCCATGTGATCTAATGTTCTACAGCAGCCCACCATGTGGAACCTTATCAAAGGCCTTGCTGAAATCCATGTAGACTACATCTATTGCCCTGCCGTCGCAGCCTTCCCGGTCACTTAATCAAAGAATTCTAACAAATTTTTGAGGCATGATCTCCCACGCACAAAGTCTTGCTGATTACTCCTAATCAAACACTATCTTTCCAAATGCTTGTATATCTTATCCTTATGAATCTCCTCAAGTAACTCACGTACCACAGACGTTAAGCCTACTGGTCTATATTTCCTAGGTTTTTCTTTGCTGCCCTTCTTGAATGATGGTACAACATTCACTATCTTGTAGTCTTTCAGGACTTCACCCATGGCTGACAATGATGCAAATATATCAGCCAGGGATCCTGAAATTTCCTCCCTAGTTCCTTGCAGGATTATTGGATTTTACTGGTCAGGATCAGGAGATTTATCCACCTTTGTACATTCAAATACTTCCAACACACCCTTGTACTGTGAAATGGACTGTCCCCAAGATATCACCAGTAACTTGCCCAAGTTCCCAAGTCTTCATACCTTTCACCATTGTAAACGCAGAGGATAAGTATTCATTGAGGACCTAGCTCATCTTTTGCAGTTCTACACGTACATGTCCATTTATTCCCTTGAGCAGCCCTTTTTCTCTCTCTCTCTGGTTATTCTTTTTCCTTTAACATACTTAAAGAATCTTTCTGGATACACCATAATATTCTCAACCAAAGTGATGACATGCCCCCTTTTTGCCCTCCTGAGTTCCATCTTCAGCAAACTCCTGTATCCCGTATATACCTCCAGAGATTCACTTGATCCCACCTGCCTGCTCTTTAGCCATGCTTCCTTCCTTTTGCTAGCCAACCCTCAATATCTGTTGTCATTCAGAGCTCCCAACTCCTGCCAACCTTGCTCTTCATTCTCACAAGAACAAACAAGTTCCTGAACTCTAGCTATCACACTTTTAAAGGCTTCTCACTGCCCAGAGGCTCTCTTTCCTGCAAGCAAACTACTCCAGTCAACCTCTGCAAGCTCCTGCATAATTCCATCAAAATTCTTCTGGTCCAAATTTAGAACTTGAACTGGTGGAGCAATCATAGAACTCCTACAGTGTGGAAAGGGGCCCTTCAGCCCAGCAAGTCCACACCAACCCTCCAAGCATCCCATTCAGACTTATCCCCCTACAACCTATGTCTTTTGTCATAACTATTTAAAAATTAATAGAACAATGGTCACTGGTCCCAAAGTGCTCCCCCACTATCATCTCAGTCACCTGTCCTGTCTGATTTCCTGAACACATTTGCAAATTCCACCCCATCTAAGCCCTTAACACAATGGCAATCCCAGCCAATGTTAGGAAAGCTAAAATCCACCCACCCCCCATTATAACAGTATTAATCCTGCAAGTCTCCCCAGTCTCTGTGCATATTTGTTCCTCTAATTCCTGTTGACTATTCATGGCCATAGTACAACCCCAATAATGTCACCATCCCCTTTTTATTTCTTACCTGCACCAAAAAATCTCGCTGCATGATCCCTCAGTTATCTCCTGTTAATAAAAAATGCAACTCCCCCTCCCCAAAGCACCTGTACCCTGGCACATTCATAGAATCCCTACAGTGTGGAAACAGGCCCTTTGGCCTAACAACTCTACACTGAACCTCAGAGCAACCCACCCAGAAACATCCCCCTAATCTACACATCCCTGAACTACTATGGGCAATTTACTTAACCTGCACAGCTTTGGACTGTGGGAGGAAACCTATGCAGACATGGGGAGAATGTGAAAACTCCATACAGACAGTCATCCAAGGCTGGAATTGTACCCAGGTCCCTGGCATTGTGAGGCAGCAATGGTAGCCACTGTGCCACCCCACTTTAAGCTGCTAGTCCTGTTCCTCACTTAGCTGTGTTTCTATCATGACTATAATATCCCAGAATCATGCACCTATCCATGCCCTAAGTTCATCGGTCTTACCTGTCAGACCTCTTGCATTGATATGGAGGTGATTTAATCAACAGGCATACCTCACTCCCTGCCCTTTCCATCCAGACCTGTCTCTTCAACTTTCTATTTCTGAGTCTGTATCTCCTTACATCCTCGCATTTGCCTCCCTGCAACTGAAGATCCCAGCCCCTGTCAATCTAGTTTCAACCCATCCATTTTGTCTACCTTCAAGCCAATTTTGTATCCAAACAGCTAGTTTTCTCTGGATTCTATATGATCAAACCTTGCTAACCAGGTTTCCATGTGGAATTTTGGCACATGCCTTCCTGAAGTCCAATATTGACAACTTCATCACTCTGCCTTCATCAATCTCCTTAGCCACTTCTTCAAAATACTCAACCAAGTTAATGAGACAAAATATCCCAAGCACGAAACCATGTTTACGATTTATAATCAGTATTTATCTTTTAAATCTATACTAATTTCTTGCCAAAAATAAACAAAATTGGCCTTGCTCCAATGACCAACTTTAACTTTTAGATCAGGCCTATCCTTTCCCATAACTATTTAAAAACAAATAGAATTTTGATCCAGTCCGATATAACTTTTCCAGAGAACTTCAAAGGCTGATAGAAATTGTATGGATGAGTCAGATTGGACTCAAAACATCAGCAGAGTTCCCTTTCTTACACATGGCATCACAGTTATTAAGTTTCTCCAAGATTTCTGCTTTTATCTCAGATTTCCAGTTTCTGTAGTACTTCATACGAATAAAAAGACAGAAAAGTAGTATTACAACATTTATCTTGAAGATGGCACAACAATGTGAGGATGTATTAAAATCAATTAGTTTGAAAATAACACCGACGTTGTAGGGACATAAAAATAGCGAGAAATCACCTCGTCAATTCAATTGGCCCAATAAAGAACAGGATCAAAATAATGTAAAACGTGAACTATGAGCAAGTTTCTGAATTGTTCAGTGAATTTCCTGATAAGAATTTATTACAGGCCATTGAAGGAGATATTGCAGGATCAGACTCTGGTTTGTCACCAAGTAGTTGATGCTAATTGTAGAATTTAGAGAATAAAGATTCTAGCATCGTACACTATTGATTGAATATTGTAAAAGCGATATGGTTTTTTAACTTAAAACTACTCAATGTAAAGTATACTACTTTCGCAGGTTGTTGATAAAACTGCCACAGATAAATAAACATCAAAGTCTGGCAGGAAAATGTTTAGAATCACAATGGCTTCTTATTTTTGTTAAAGAAATTGTTTTGATGTGTTCGAATTAAATTCCTGCAAATTGATAGTTAAACGTAATGAAATTCAGAGCTCATTGGATGACACGACACTTGGGATTAGGCAAAATCGAAATAGTTCATATGTCAGGTCAATAATTCATTGACACCAATATTGAAGATATCTGAAACAAAACAAGTCAAATCAAGACACAAATTACATTTTACCTAAGAGTTAACAAAATGAGGAGCTGGAGGAACACAGCAGGCCGGGTAGAATCAGAGGAACAGGAAAGCTGAAGTTTTGGGTCTGGACCATTTTTCAGAAATCTCTTACACTTTACATAGCTATATATCCGAAGTGTTGCTTTAACAGTCTAATAACTCACGTTTAATCAGGGATGAGCAACGTCAATCGACAGCCCGGAAGACAGTTGATACAAAAAGAAATAACCTCATTAAGTCCAACATATACACTTTTATTCTGGTCTGCCAATCAGAAATGATGAGTTAGTGTTCGTGGGGAATTGTAATTTCGCAGACTTCCCTTCTGAACCTCTTTCCTCGCCTTAGGTTCAGAGAGCCTCAGGTGGAACCACCTGACCTTCTCACTAATCATGACAGAGTAGGGCTATGGCGACTTTTTTAGTTCTTTGTAATATTTCACGATGGGTGGACTACCGCTCTACAAACGCAGCCTAATTGGAGTTACACCATTTTAAGAACATGATCACTAACCTGTTGATGTTCCGGTGTAATTATGACGAAATTCTTTTACTGATGTTGGCAGAAGCAGAGCATTTCAAAAATTGATTTTCTGAGTATGATTAGTCAAAAGGGAAAGCAATCGAGCAATCCATTATATTTTGTAATAAATGTATTAAGCATCTAACTGTTGACAGAAATAAAAGTATTGTAGCAAGTGTTTGGTCTGATTTATGCCCATGTATATCAGGTAAGACAACATGAAAATGGTCGTAGCGAAGAAAGCGGTGACAATATCTACAAAAAAAAATTCGATCCGCCTCCCCCTCTCTCCCTATTTATTTCAGAACCCCCTTCTCCTGCCCCATTTCTGATCAAGGGTCTAGGCCCGAAACAGCAGCTTTCCTACTCCTGAGATGCTGCTTGGCCTGCTGTGTTCATCCAGCCCCACACCTTGTTATCTCGGATTCTCCAGCATCTGCAGTTCCTTCTATCTCTCACTCACTTGTTCCTGGTCTTGGGAGCTTGAATAAAATCAACTCATATGAGGCCAATTCCTGGACACATCGCAAAGCACTGATTTAAGCTGCTTATCTACTTGCCTTTGTTGAAGTCACCCTAATTATTTTTGACGTCACAACCGTCTCAGGTATGACATTCAGCATCCGAATGAGCTGTTGAATAGAAAAGTGTTCCCACCTGATCTCTTGTTTTGATGTAAACACTTTAACTTTATATCCTATGATTTTTCATCCTTCTCTCAATTTGAAGAGTCTGTTTAGACCAGCTCTGCCAAGAACTCTTTGTTCTCAATTTTACTCTATTATTTGTTATTTATTCTCCAGGATGGCAAACACCAGTTTCTCCAATTGACATAAAAGTATCATATACCTAAAGCTACCATCGCAAATATATTCAACATCCATTCCAAATCTTCTTTATCCTTGTAGGGGTACGATGCTCAAAGATGGTCATGATGCAACACTTGGGTCAGAAACCAACTGTTCAAATGGACAATTCATCCAAGAGGCTGATCAACAACTACTATTATCAGAGTGAAAAGGATGAAATATGAATTCACACGAATGGGACTTTTGTAAACCAGCACTGCCATATTGAAACCACATTTGTCCATTTCACTGTTAATGTATGTGTTATCATCACTATAAAATGAAATGCCATGACCAAGATTATTTATATTTGCTGATATGTGTGGAATTATCCTCAAAACCTTCGATAAAGCGTCATGCACTGTTTATAGGTTGACACATCTCTAGCAGAACCCCACATGTAAGGAACCTTTGAATTGCATTTAAAGGTGTTCTACGAAGCACTTTGCCTGCAATACTGTAATGATTTTAAGTTCGGCTGTCCTTTGTGATGTCATTTCATCATCTTTTTAAAAAAAAGACCATTACGTCACTTTTATTAGTTGATGCAGTTTGAATGTTATACATTAATGACGTCCTTCCCTTCCATCAACCATTGTCATGGTTCACCACTGGCCGTACTCTTCTCTGATTACCTTTTAACTAGTTAAATATTTAAGATTGATTCCATGGTAACTACCGATGTTGAACCCACACTGACGCCATCACTCTTCATTGCAAACCTGCAATCAACTAAGCTTTCGACTCCCTATGTGTAACAACAGCGTGATACTTCATCCAAATCAATATTATAATGAACAAAATCAAGCTACATTTACATTGTCATTATACTTTGGTCCAGGATATCGCTCATCCTAACAACAACCCATGCTTCAGAGATAATGGGAACTGCAGATGCTGGAGAATCTGAGATAACAAAGTGTGGAGCTGGGTGAACACAGAAGGCCAAACTTAGGAGCACAAAAGCTGATGTTTTGGGCCTAGACCCTTCATCAGAAAATGGGGATGGGGACAGGGTTCTGAAATAAATAGGGAGAGAGGGAGAGGCAGATCGAAGATGGATAGGGGAGAAGATAGGTGGAGAGGAGACAGACAAGTTGAAGGGGTGGCGATGGAATTTGTAGAGGTGAATTTACGTGGGGAGGTAGGGAGGGAATATGTCAGTCCGGGGTGGACAGACAGGTCAAGGGGGCGGGATGAAGTTAGAAGGTAGGAAATGGAGGTGTGGCTTTTCCGTCCCTTCCGCCATCTACAATCCGACCGCAACACCAAAGACATTTTTCCAATCCCCCAACAATGTCTGCTTTCTGGAGAGACCACTCTCTCCAGGACTCCCTTGTCAGCTCCACACTCCCCTCCAGCCCCACCACACCCGGCACTTTCCCCTGCAACCACAGGAAGTGCTACACTGCCCCACACCTCCTCCCTCACCCCCATCCCAGGCCCCAAGATGACCTTCCATATCAAGCAGATGTTCACCTGCACATCTGCCAATGTGGTATACTGCATCTGCTGTACCTGTTGTGGCTTCCTCTACATCAGGGAAACCAAGCGGAGGCTTGGAGACCACTTTGCAGAACACCTCCGGTCGGTTTGCAATAAACAACTGCACCTCCCAGTCACAAACCATTTCAACTCCCCCTTGAATTCTTCAGACAACACGTCCATCCTGGGCCTCCTGCCACCCGAAGGTTGCAGGAACAGCAACTCATATTCCACTCGGGAACCCTGGAGCCCAATGTGGATTTCACAAGCTTCAAAATCTCCCCTCCCCCCAGTGCATCCAAAAACCAGCCCATCTCGTCCCCGCCTCCCTAACCTGTTCTTCCTCCACCTATCCCCTCCTCCCAACTCAAGCCGCAACTCCATTTCCAACCTACTAACCCGGCCCCTTGACCTGTCCGTCCACCCCAGACTGACCTATCCCCTCCCTACCTCCCAACCTACACTCACCTCTACAGGCTCCATCCCCACCCCTTTTGTTTGTCTGCCTCCTCTCCATCTACCCTTCCATGTATCCATATTCGATCCACCTCTCCCTCTCTCCCTATTTATTTCAGAACCCTCTCCCCAGCCCCCTTTTCTGATGAAGGGTCTAGGCCCAAAACATCAGCTTTTGTGCTCCTGAGATGCTGCTTGGCCTGCTGTGTTCATCCAGCTCCACACTTTGTTAACAACACATGCTTGATTTCTGCTCCGTGTCAGGTAGACCTGGAAACTGCATTCTCACCCTGTTCCTGAATGAGAAAGGCAAGGCAAAAGCACAATTAAGCTACTCAAAAACAAGGACACAGCAGGCCCAAGAATTAATGCCAGCAGGAAATGATGCAAGGGAATGCCTTCGGGCAGTGTACAATGCGAACAAAATGAGAGGGAATCACGGGCAGAATTCTAATGGCAAAAACAATTTGCATTTATCACCTAAAATGATTCTGGTAAATCAGCTGAATCGGGTAGTTGCGAACAAGTAGGATTTGTTTAGCCTATTTTTCTAAACAACCTGTTCAGAACTATCATTGCACACCTCTGGAACGGTGGAACTTGAACGTGGGTCTCTCAGTAAAGACACGGCCACGGCAGCGCAAGAATCCGAGCATGGACGAGCGAGTCGATTACATCAATAATTATGAACGAAGCACTGCACTTTACCTGGAACACCAATAGTCGCGATGACAGGGTAATAAATGGCAAATAACAGACCCGTCGGTGCTGCGTGCATTTCTGTCAGAAGATCTGGGCGTGAACTGTTTAGAAATAAACGTTGTATCCATTTATAGTTGGTGTCAGTCTCCTGGGTGTTAACTGCACACTTTAATCTTTTACATTGATGACAGATCAACGGTCCTATAAGTTTGACTCCTATTGTACAATTTGATGAGTCAGGGAGTCTTTTTCTTTGATCCGAGCAGGTCTAATGTGAAACTCATTTCGTCACAGTACTATCACAATGAGTTTCGTATTTTATAATAAATTATCAACAATCTGTTTTGTTGTGAATGAACATCATACATTAGGAATTACCATGCTTAACTTGCCAACGTGGAGCGAAGTAAGAACAGTACAATGTATTGATGAGCAGGGATAATCTGGTCGCAGAAAAAAGCAAAGTTCTCGCTCTTGATATAGAGTGGATCACAAATAAAGTAGTTGTGAAACATTCTGAGGCTTTACACCCTCTTTAACACAGCCAATCTGCATTGACTGTGGACCAGTGCAGTGAAGTATGGTTATGTCAAGTGTTCACAGGTAATTTTTCACAATAATTATTTTGTCATTTATATAAATGATTTAGATGAGAATATAGAAGATTTAGTTAGTAAGTTTGCAGATGACACCTAAATTGGTGGTATAGTGGACCATGAAGAAATGTATCTAATATTGCAAAGGGCTGAAGAGTGGCAGATGAACTTTAATTTGGATAAATGTAGAGTATTACACTTTGGTGAAACAAACAAGGAAATGAGGGTGTTGGGTAATGTAGAATACAGAGACTGAGGTTGTTTAGGTTAATTATTTTTGAGGTTTGCAACGTACATAGATAGGGTGGTTAAAAAGGCGCTTAGCACACTTGCCTCCATTGCTCAAATGTTAGAGTCGAGGAGTTAGGATGTTTTGTTGAGGTTCTACAATTCATTGGTGAACTCTCTTCTGGAGTATTGTGTGAAGCTGGATGAACACAGCAGGCCAAGCAGCATCTCAGGAGCACAAAAGCTGATGTTTCGGGCCTAGACCCTTCATCAGAGACCCTCAGAGATAGGGAGGGGATAGGTCAGTCCAGGGAAGACTGACAAGTCAAGGAGGTGGGATAAGGTTAGTAGGTAGAAAATGGAGGTGCGGCTTGAGGTGGGAGGAAGGGATGGGTGAAAGGAAGAACAGATTAGGGAGGCGGAGACAAGCTGGGCTGGTTTTGGGATGCAGTGGGGGGAGGGGATGAGCTGGGCTGGTTTTGGGATGCAGTGGGGGGAGGGGATGAGCTGGGCTGGTTTTGGGAAGCGGTGGGGGGGGGGGGGGAGATTTTGAAGCTGGTGAAGTCCACATTGCCATTGGGCTTCAGGGTTCCCAAGCGGAATATAAGTCGCTGTTCCTGCAACCTTCGGGTGGCATGATTGTGGCACTGCAGGAGGCCCATGGTGGACATGTCATCTAAAGAATGGGAGGGGGAGTGGAAATGGTTTGCGACTGGGAGGTGCAGTTGTTTATTGCAAACCAAGCGTATGTTTTCTGCAAAGCGGTCACCAAGCCTCCGCTTGGTTTCCCCAATTTGGAGGAAGCCACACCGGGTACAATGGATGCAGTATACCACATTGGCAGATGTGCAGGTGAACCTCTGCTTAATGTGGAATGTCATCTTGGGACCTGGGATAGGGGTGAGGGAGGAGGTGTGGAGGCAAGTGTAGCACTTCCTGCAGTTGCAGGGGAAGGTGCCAGGTGTTGTGGGGTTGGAGGGGAGTGTGGAGCGAACAAGGGAGTCACGGAGAGAGTGATCTCTCCGGAAGGCAGACAAGGGTGGGGATGGAAAAATGTCTTGGGCGGAAGTGTCGGAGGATGATGCATTGTATTGCCACCCAAAGGTTGCAGGAACAGCAACTCATATTCCGCTTGGAAACCCTGCAGCCCAATGGTATCAATGTGGACTTCACCAGCTTCAAAATCTCCCCTTCCCCCACTGCATCCCAAAACCAGCCCAGCTCGTCCCCTCCCCCCACTGCATCCCAAAACCAGCCCAGCCGGTCTCCACCTCCCTAACCTGTTCTTCCTCTCACCCATCCCTTTCTCCCATCTCAAGCTGCACCTACTAATCTTATCCCACCTCCTTGACCTGTCCGTCTTCCCTGGACTGACTGATCCCCTCTCTACCTCCCCACCTATACTCTCCTCTCCACCTATCTTCTTTTCTCCTGGTGAGGATGGACGTTTCATATCATAAAGGACATTAGTGAACCAGATGGATTTTTTTCCAACAATTGGCATGGATTCATGGTCATCACTGGATACTTAATTCCAGATATTTATTGAATTCAAATTCCACTATCTACTGTGGCTGAATTCAACCCCAAATAATCTCTTTCTGATGAAGGGTCTAGGCCCGAAATGTCAGATTTTGTGCTCCTGAGATGCTGCTTGGCCTGCTGTGTTCATCCAGCTTCACACTTTATTATCTTTGATTCTCCAGCATCTGCAGTTCCCATTATCTCTGGAGTTTTGTATCCAGTTCTGGTCATCCTGTTATATTAAATTGGAGAGCGTTTGCACGTAAAGCAGGTGGATTAATTAGTATTAATCTAATACAGATTCAGGATGGTCTAAACTTGATGATATTTAGCAGCTGTATGACCTTGAATGTGTCCTGGATGTGCCTAAGATGACACAATCAATATATTTCTTTTCATACAAGAGTGAGAGTTTCATTCTGATTCATGGGACTTCATCTCGGACCAGTATCACGAATGGTGCCAGGAATGAACCTAAGACTCCAGATCAGTCATTGATTGAGGGGTCCCTGATGGACAGTAGGGTGTGAAGCTGGTTGATCTTTTGCTTTCATTTTCATTCATTTCATTTGCTTAATAAATATTCATATTTAAGTAAATTTGTGTTGTCGAGCCTTCTCTTGACTACGTTTATCCGAATCTGAAGAACTGCATGGATACACGCTATGATTGAAGACATTTTTGATGATGAGGATGGGAGTTGGGAAAATGTCTTTAAGAGGTCAAAAACAGCCTGGTACCCCAGAGACATTCTGTATTCCAGGTTGGAATGCAGCAGACTCTGGATTCAGGTCTGCAGCTAATATGTTAGTACAAAAGGACCTCAGTAAGGATAGGGAATGGTTACAACTGGAAAAAGAGAGAACTGGAGGCAAGACAAGGGGAGGCAATGGCCTAGTGGTAATATCGCTGGACTGTTAATCCAGAGACCAAGGTCATGCTCTCGGGACCTGAATTTGAATCCCTCCATGACAGATGGTGGAATTTGAATTCAATAAGTATCTGAAATTAAGAGTCAAATGATGACCATAAGCCCATTGTCAATTGTCACGAAAAACCTGTCTGGTTCACTAATGCCCTGCAGGGAAGGAAACTGCCATCTTTACTTGGTCTGGCCTACATATCCCTCCAGACCCACAGCAACGTGGTTGACTCATAACTGCCCTCTGGGCCATTAGGGATGGGCAATGAATGCTGCTAAGTCAGCAACATACTCATCCTGTGAATGAATAAAGGAAAGACAAAGGTTACTGTGCTCGGTTGCTGAACCTTGTGGAAGAGTTACATTTTTTTAGTGGACTGGTTTGAATGCACCTTTGATTGTTGGTTGCTAAATGTCATTTTGTACAATTTGTGTGTTTTTGTGCCCTGGAGCTTGAGATATCGGCATACATTTAAGTTAGTTTGCATTTTGGGAATGTATGGTGAATTGAAAATGTGGTGCTTGCTTGTGTTAGTGTGGGACATGTATGGTCCTTTTAAGAAACTGTCAGCAAAAATCTGTGACAAAATCTCAATTCAAATTGGCCATAAAGCCTGTAAAATTTTTAGCTTTTGGAATTGGCTCCTTGTTGTGTTTGGACTGAGGAAAGAATATCGGGAAAATTTTAATCCCAGAAAGTTTGGAATTTCATTTTTTTGGCCAGTGTGAACTTCCAAATATTGTTTAGACGCATGAGTGAATCTTTAATTCCAGCTGATAATATTGGCTCATTTTAAATGTACTTTGTAGTAAAATTATTCAATAATAGGGACATTGGAATGTTGAAAATGCAGTTCTCCATTGGTAGGCAGTTTAGAAAAGGCAAATTTAACTAAGTGGTTGGCCTTTTCCTTTCTTACAGTACAATATACTTATTACTCGTGCAAGAGGAGAAGAAATGGATGACATAATTACATGCAAGAGTTTATGCTGCACCCCCTTTTTGAATCTGTATTAGATTAATACTAATTAATCCACCTGCTTTACGTGGAATGGATGGAGGTTGTTTTATTTAAGAAAGACACTTAATGCTGACCTTGTTTGTAGACTTTCAATGACATATTGTGAAAACATTAAATGTATCAAGTATCAGGAATCTCAAAATCACTGAGCCTGGTGCACATAAACATACCATTACAAAAGCTGTGTTAAGACTGACATGACCTGGTATTATAAAACATTGAAATGGAATAGTTACCTGAAAATTTAAAGGGATTCTGGGAAATGATAAAGTGCAAACACACAGTTTCAGTGCTTTCAATACACAAAAATGACTAGTAAATTGAGAGAGTAAGTAGACTTTTGAATTTGGACAAATTTATATAGAGATCAAAAATCTAGAATGAGTTTATCAAGTAACTAAAAAAACTTTGACAACTTAGAGAAAGAACAAAGTGTGTGTTGCCTGAATTGAATAAAAACGTTTGACTTGCGTTTTAAAATATTATAAGATTATTTTCCATTGACTACAAATCTCTCCAGATCTTTGGAATTAGATAGGTCAAAATAGTTAAGTTGCAAAAATGGTTGAGCGGCAGCGCGAGCGGGAGCTTGGAGAAGGAAGCTTAGATGAGAGCAGCAAACTGAACAGAAAGGAATTGACTAGCAACCAGCTACTCTAGCACCCTACTCTCTTCTTGCTTCCTCTTGCAAGTTTAAGGGCTCTCAGCAGGAATGGGATCCTTGATCCCAGAACAGGAGCTCGGTTAGATTAAGGTCACTTGTAAATATATGTGATGTGGTTGCACAGTGACTGTGATTAAGGATATTACTGCTATTAGTGGTAGTGTGAAAACACTAACCCTTTGAAGGCTCATTTCAATATTGACCCCATTGGAGGCATACAGATGAGTGGCGATCAAGAACTTAGAATCAACAAGTCATGTTATATTATCAAGGCATAGACCGCACATCACTAATGAGATAATATTAAAGGTTGGTCCCCAAAGGCTATTGCTATCATTAATTTGATGATACATGCTGCTGTTACATTATTCGTATTGATGATGATTATTTTCACTGTAGTTTTAATCTTATGGTGCAGGTTGTGTGCTCTTATTATGTATTCTCACACAGTTGTTGCTGATTGCATCTGTATTTTCAGTTGTAATGTGTGCTGTCAAATATCATTGAGGTGGACTGTACAGGATGGGCAAAAATTGATGATGATATTCAACAGATGCATGATTGAGTGAGTCCTGTGAACATTCCTGTATACGCCGAAGACGGCACAATCAACATGTTTTTTCTGTACTTGCTGTTTGTCATATACTGTATAAGAAAGGGAGTTTCATTCTGAGTCATTGGATTTCACCTCGGACTAGGATCACAAACAGTACCAGGAATGAAACTAAGCCTCTAGACCATCCATCATTGCAGGCGCCCCTGATGGATAGAAGGCTTACTGCTCTTTTCTTTTTCATTCTTTTTATTTATTTAATAAATGTTCATGTTTAAGTAAATTTGTGTTGTCGAGTCTTCCCTTAACTACATGTAACTGAATCTGAAAAACTGCTTGGATACATTTTGCTATTGAAGACAGTGTACCCGCATTCAACACTTCCTCTTGAAGTTCATTCCACACATGAACCACTCTCTGTGTAAAAAAAATAACCCTTGTGTCTTTTATAAATCTTTCTCCTCTCACCTTAAAATTTCTTTCCCAGTCTTGAAATCCCAACCATCCCACTCTGGGAAAAGACACATGCCATTCAAATTATCTATATCCCTATGATTTTGTAAACCTCTATAAAGTAACCCCTCAATGTCCTATGCTCCACTGAGAAAAGTCTCAACCCGTTCTATAGAACTCAAACCCTCCATTACCAGCAAAATCCTGGTAAATCTCTTCTGAACGCTGTCTTGAATACAAAGTGTATCTAAACGGTTCTTCAGGTTTGTTTAAATGTATTTAAGAGCAGAATCAATGACACAAGTTTTCTTAAATATGATCGTTTATTAAACAAGTAAAAAGAATGAAAAAGACAGGAAAAAATCAATTAGCCTCATGACTTTGTCTCATTGGGGACTCCCCGATTGACACTTGTTTAAGATGTATTTAATTAAGTACATGAATAAGAAATGTTTGGAGGGATATGGAACAAGCGCAGGCGGTTTAGTTTGAGATTACGGTCAGCATGCTGTATGACTCTAGGACTTTGAATTGCACCCATTAATCTAGATTGAAAGTGAGTAAATGCATAAAAATCCGTCTCAGGGTGGTTACCTTCAGTAATTTCTGCTCTGAGGAGCCATTACAGCAGTGTGGATGTCTCCATTACAGCAAACTGATTATATCCTTTGTCTCCTGATGACAACTTTTTGATTTATTATGTGGAAGATTTATCGTAATCCAATTTGTTCAATTTGGACAGACTGAGCTCAGTAAGTACAGGTCTGGTTCAGCACTCTCTCATTCACTATCAACAAGTACAGTTCAGATTGACTAATTTAAGTATAATTAACAACTTCAAATCTACTTGGATTTGTCCAGTCTGCCAAACAAAATTACAGTGAGCAGGAGCAGTTCAACAAGCAAAGATACATTGTCAATCATTTAGCCTCCTCCAGGACTTCCAATTCCCTGGCCCCCAACACCTCATATTCACCATGGACGTCCAGTCCCTGTACACCTGCATTCCGCATGGAGATGGCCTCAAGGCCCTCCGCTTCTTCCTGTCCCGCAGGCCCGACCAGGCCCCCTCCACCGACACTCTCATCCGCCTAGCGGAACTCGTCCTCACACTCAACAACTTCTCTTTTGACTCCTCCCACTTCCTACAGACTAAGGGGGTGGCCATGGGCACCCGCATGGGCCCCAGCTATGCCTGCCTCTTTGTAGGTTACGTGGAACAGTCCATCTTCCGCACCTACACAGGCCCCAAACCCCACCTCTTCCTCCGGTACATTGATGACTGTATCGGCGCCGCCTCTTGCTCCCCAGAGGAGCTCGAACAGTTCATCCACTTCACCAACACCTTCCACCCCAACCTTCAGTTCACCTGGGCCATCTCCAGCACATCCCTCACCTTCCTGGACCTCTCAGTCTCCATCTCAGGCAACCAGCTTGTAACTGATGTCCATTACAAGCCCACCGACTCCCACAGCTACCTAGAATACACCTCCTCCCACCCACCCTCCTGCAAAAATTCCATCCCCTATTCCCAATTCCTCCGCCTCCGCCGCATCTGCTCCCACGATAAGACATTCCACTCCCGCACATCCCAGATGTCCAAGTTCTTTAAGGACCGCAACTTCCCCCCCACGGTGATTGAGAACGCCCTTGACCGCGTCTCCCGCATTTCCCGCGACACATCCCTCACACCCCGCCCCCGCCACAACCGCCCCAAGAGGATCCCCCTCGTTCTCACACACCACCCTACCAACCTCCGGATACAACGCATTATCCTCCGACACTTCCGCCATTTACAATCCGACCCCACCACCCAAGACATTTTTCCATCCCCACCCCTGTCTGCTTTCCGGAGAGACCACTCTCTCCGTGACTCCCTTGTTCGCTCCACACTGCCCTCCAACCCCACCACACCCGGCACCTTCCCCTGCAACCGCAGGAAATGCTACACTTGTCCCCACACCTCCTCCCTCACCCCCATCCCAGGCCCCAAGATGACATTCCACATTAAGCAGAGGTTCACCTGCACATCTGCCAATGTGGTATACTGCATCCACTGTACCCGGTGCGGCTTTCTCTACATTGGGGAAACCAAGCGGAGGCTTGGGGACCGCTTTGCAGAACACCTCCGCTCAGTTCGCAACAAACAACTGCACCTCCCAGTCGCAAACCATTTCCACTCCCCCTCCCATTCTCTTGATGACATGTCCATCATGGGCCTCCTGCACTGCCACAATGATGCCACCCGAAGGTTGCAGGAACAGCAACTCATATTCCGCCTGGGAACCCTGCAGCCATATGGTATCAATGTGGACTTCACCAGTTTCAAAATCTCCCCTTCCCCCACTGCATCCCTCAACCAGCCCAGTTCATCCCCTCCCCCCACTGCACCACACAACCAGCCCAGCTCTTCCCCCCCACCCACTGCATCCCAAAACCAGTCCAACCTGTCTCTGCCTCCCTAACCGGTTCTTCCTCTCACCCATCCCTTCCTCCCACCCCAAGCCGCACCCCCAGCTACCTACTAACCTCATCCCACCTCCTTGACCTGTCCGTCTTCCCTGGACTGACCTATCCCCTCCCTACCTCCCCACCTACACCCTCTCCACCTATCTTCTTTACTCTCCATCTTCGGTCCGCCTCCCCCTCTCTCCCTATTTATTCCAGTTCCCTCCCCCCATCCCCCTCTCTGATGAAGGGTCTAGGCCCGAAACGTCAGCTTTTGTGCTCCTGAGATGCTGCTTGGCCTGCTGTGTTCATCCAGCCTCACATTTTATTATCTTGGAATCTCCAGCATCTGCAGTTCCCATTATCTCCAATCATTTAGCCTGACCGTCATTGCATTCTGCCAGATGGGATTTATTTCAGTGCAGGGCAGTCGCTGTTTTTCATGCTTACATTCTGAGGTGAAAGGAGATCTGTTCAGAGACAAAAACAAAGTTGCTGGAAAAGCTCAGCAGGTTTGGCAGCATCTGTGAAGGTAAAAAAAGAGTTAATGTTTCGCATCTAGTGACCCTTCCACAGAACGCCAGAGTAGACGTGCTGAGTGGTGACGAAACTTGCTGTTGGTTTTGTTGATGTTTGGTTTTCCAGTACACAGTGTTTTATGATTTTCTGTGAAAATTCAAGTCAGCAGGTTCCTAATGCATGGGCACAATCAATTGGCACAGACCCAGTTACATGCATTGATCCATTTCATGCAGATTGGTCACCTTGAGCATATTTCCAGCATAATGTGTGCTTCCCTTCCATTCTCTTCCCATGCATCTCCGTCATTCATGTGATGTCATCCAGTATATTTGCAACTTCCAGTTCCTTACTCGTAGATATCACCTTTCACTTTGGATTTTGAACTTGCCCTCAACCTTCACCAGAGCATTAATGGGACTCTTGTCCCATTCACGTCAACATGTCCTCTGCCTTACCGAGAATGCATTTATTTTTGATGGAGGACTACATCCTCCCTATTAGCTATTTCTTTTCCAAATTAATCTTATTCCTATGGTGATTCATAGGATAGTAATGCCAACAAGTTCTTTAAACATAAAGTTTATGAAATTTACATTTACCTAGGACTCTTTCTTCAATCCAAGGGCAACGTAGAAAGTACACTAATTTTAGGAAAGTCCAAATATGATACTTCTTCCGTGAACTTTAATTGTAGCCAATTTCAAAAGGAAAAGTTTTACCAACCTTTAAGAACCAAATGTTAAATCAACATTTTATTACATATTTTGCTTTACACAAGCACTGATAGTTCATTAAAAGGATGCTACATTAACCATACATGTTCCACAATGATATAGGCACACAATACTATTTAAAGCATCATACATTCCCAAAAAGGAACTAACCTCAAAGTATTTCCAGACATTGAGTTCCCTGAGAGAAAACGTATAAATTGTACAATGTTTAACAACCAACAAACAAAGGTGTGTATAAGCCAAACCACAAATAGTTAACATTTAATAGAGGTGTTACAGTCAATCATATCCAGACAGGATTTATTATCATGTCAAACACAAAAGTTAAACCCTCTTTCGCCAAGATTTGTAAGTAGAGTGAGAATCACTCAGCAGCTTCACATTCCATCAACAATTTTGAGAGTGGTTTGTCATTTTCTTTGTCCTGTTTACCATTGCTCCCTATCATGATGCAGTGGCTTTAAGGGGCATTCTTGTCAATTTTCTTCTTGAAATGCAGTTGGAAGGCAAAGGTAGAGAGCAGTCTGAGGTAAAGAAAGCAGCTTATGAGGCCTTGGGTTTTTGTTTAGCAGCCTGCAGGGTGTGACCAGTTCTCACAGATCAGAATTTTTGGATTGTTGCTTTTCAGCAGTATTAGAAACAGTTGGGGTTTCATAAGAGTTGGAAACTTCCGTAAACATCTCCTGCTTGACACACGCTCTGAATTTTCTGTTAATATTTATTCCTACTGGATTGAAGAACTGCATGTGAGAATTTGTGTCTGAACTTTCTTTTTTTGCCTCGGGATGTCTTTATGAGATGTTACTACTTTGGAATACTTAATTAGCAACAGTTTCTATACTATTGTTCTGTTATGTTTTCCCATGACCTTAAGTTATTCTAAATTATCCTTTCTTTTGTTCATATTTTAACTATAATGTTTAAATAAATGGTATTTTGTTTGACATCAGGTAGTTTGACAAGTCATGTTGCATCTGGAGCATGGCACTTCCTTTATTATTAATTCACGTGATGAGGGCATCACTTTTAGGTGATGTTTATTGCCCACCCCTAAATGCCAAAAGGGTAGTTGAGAGTCAACCACATTGCTATGGGTCTGGAGTCACATCTAGCCCAGGCCTGGTGAGGATGGAAGTTTCATATCATAAAGGACATTAATGAAACAGATGGATTTTTTCCAACAATTGGCAACGGATTCATGGTCATCATGAGATACTTAATTCCAGATATTTATTGAATTCAAATTCCACTATCTACTGTGGCTGAATTCAACCCCAAAACATTACCTTGATCTCTTTCTGATGAAGGGTCTAGGCCCGAAACATCAGCTTTTGTGCTCCTGAGATGCTGCTTGGCCTGCTGTGTTCATCCAGCCCCATGCTTTGTTATCTTGGATTCTCCAGCATCTGCAGTTCTCATTATCTCTGATAGCAATTTGTGAGGTGTTGGGTTTGTTTTTAATGTTGGAACAATTAAAGCAGCATGGGTGTGACCAGCTCTGAGACGAGGCTTTCTAGTTTATTTTTAGCTTTTAGGCTTAGTTTTAAGAAGAAGCCTTTGGAGTCTCCAAAGAGTTGAGGCTTCACTGAATGCCTCTAGCTGCTACTTTCTTTGAATCTTCTCTTGCTGGTTTTTCCTCACGGACTGAAGAGTCTGTGTCTGAATACTCTTTTTTGCCAAGGGATGCTACTGTGTTTATGAGAATACTACTATATTGGAACAGTTAATTAGTAATAAGTACTATATTGATTATTTGTTTTATATTTTCCAAAGTTATTCTGAATTTCCCTTTCTTTTCCTGTTATTTTTTCAATAGTGTTTAAAAAATGGTGTTGTTCGATGTCGAGTAGCTTCACCAGTTGCATTGCACCTGGAACATGACACTTAACATCTGCCTTCAAAATAAGAAAAAAATGTTAGATCCAGGCTAATAAAATGTGAGGCTGGATGAACACAGCAGGCCCAGCAGCATCTCAGGAGCACAAAAGCTGATGTTTCAGGCCTAGACCCTTCATCAGAGAGGTTAGATCTAGGCTCCCTTGCTAAAATATTTTTAGGTGGTCTGGTCTGGCCCAGAATAAACTGGGGTCTCTTTTTGGGATCGAAATCTATAACTTCCAATCGGTGTTAGGGTTATTGGACTCAAAGACAGCGAGTGATAGATGCTAGTGTCTTTTGGTTTTGAGTGCTGAATTCCATTGGTTTAAGCAAAGTGTGCCTTGTTTACTAATGGCTCTTTCAGTTACCAGGAGTTTACTGGGGTTGGAAGAAGTAACTTCGGGAGTTTTAGAAAAATTGAACAAGGCAAATCTGTTGGAATTGGCAAACCGGCTGTATTTGGGAAATTGCCTTTGTCCATGCGAAAATGGGAGGTAATTGCAGCAATACCTTGACATTTGTGACTGCTAGAAATGCCATCAGAAACTTTGGAAATAGCTGAAATTCAAGTCTAATTGACGCAGCTTGAATTAGAGGCAAAAGCAAAGGAAACAATAGCCCTGGCAGAACAAAAAAAAGAGAAAATGAAATGAAACAGTTTGAATTACAATTAAAATCAGAGGAAAATGATAAATAGAGGAAGGCCCTAGCAGAGGAAAGAGAGAAAGAGAAGAAAAGTAGAACAGGAGAGAATTGAGAGGAAAGGTGGAGATGAAGATAGAAGGTAGGCTTAGTGAGGAGGATAGTGATGATTAGCAAACCCAACATAGCCAAAGGCCTGTTGGATATCTGTTGAAATATATCCAAACATTGCCTAAATTTGACAAGAAGGATGTAGAAACCTTTTTCATTTCATTTGAGAAAGTGAATAAAAAAAATGAAGTGACTGGTGTCAATATGTGTTTTGTTGATTCGAACAGATGTGCTAGGTACAGCCAATGAGGTATTTGCATCACTATCAGAGGAGTTTGGGGAGTATGAAGAGGTGAAGAAAGCCATTTTAAGGGCATATGAACTAGTGCCAGAAGCCCACAGGCACCGTTTCAGAAATCTAAACAACGATCCTTGGCAAACACACATTGAACTCGAAAGGATCAAACAAAGTAATTTTCATAGGTGGACATTGAAAATATGTCAAACATATAACCCTCTTGGAGAGAAGATTACTTTGGAGGAATTCTAGAAATCACCTCCTGTAGTAGTGATAATACGTGAGGAAGACTGGAGAGTTAAAACTGCAATATTAGCAGCAGACATGGACGATGATTATGGACAGGTTCATAAATAAAAGTTGGCTCCCAACATCACGTTCAATCTGAGAGGGACAGAAATTCGATAAAAGGGAAATCCTTAAGTGGTAAGGGAAACTGAAGATAATAAAGATACTTTGCTACAGGGTAAAAAGGAAACCCATGACAGGGGAAGAAATGTTAAAAAAAAATCTCAAGAGTTTCCAACTGTACCAAAATAGGGCTCATGAAATCGCAGTGTTGGTGGTTTAGAAAAAAGCACTGGGTGGATGGATGTAGGAAAATAGGATAAGTGAGTGAATTTTGGTGAAGTGGTAAAGGAAAGCACATTAGAAGCTAAACTGCGGCATCAGAATGTACAATTTGGTCATGGGTTGTTTGAGAAGAAAGTGTCTGATCTTCTTCTACCATTTACTTGCATATGCCAGGAGGAGCAGGTACAATTACAATTAAAATTACAATTTTAAGAGATACAGGTGCTTAACAACCTTTGATGTTGAGAGATGAGGAGATATGTAATTCAGGTGTATTGCCAGAAATTGTGGTAACATGTGGGTTTCACTGTGAAACACAAAGTGCTCCATTATGGAAGGTGGTGTTAGTGAAAATCGGAGAAGTCTTAGTAGGGGTCCTGGAGGAAATCTTGGCTCCAGGAATAGAATTGTCCTGGGTATTGATATAGCTGGATCACAGGTGTTTGTCTAGCCTACTGTGGTTGAAACACCATTGGGAAATCAGGCAACTGAGGTATGACAGGATGCATCTCCTGGGAATTTTCCTGACTGTGTGATAGCAAGATCGTAAAGCCACAGATTAAATCAGCAGGAAACAAATCAAAGAATAAAGATAAAGAAGATGAAGTAGAATTATTAGACATCATGGTTGATCAAATGATTGAGAAAAGAAAAACAAGAAAAAGTGGAGTATAAA
The DNA here is from genome assembly GCF_030684315.1 of Stegostoma tigrinum. Classification (NCBI taxonomy): domain Eukaryota; kingdom Metazoa; phylum Chordata; class Chondrichthyes; order Orectolobiformes; family Stegostomatidae; genus Stegostoma; species Stegostoma tigrinum. Next base: position 12,924,538 of record NC_081396.1, on the reverse strand, counting down.
GGTAATTTTTTTACTTCAGAAAAATTAACTGCATTTCAAGTAAAGATGAAAATCTGAAGTAAAAAGCATGCACAGAAGAAGAAGCTGAGTGTCTCCCACTATGGCCCTACCAAAAAAAAAATGACACCTTGATAAGAAAATGGAGACCATCATGTATTCAGGTGGATGAAAAATGGCAGAAGTTCAGCAAGTTGTATTCCTGTATTACAGGCAGGAGGTGTTGTGAGTAACAAATGAATTAACCGTAGGAGGTCATTTGGGATTAAGGAAAACTCAAACCAAAATACAAGAACATTTCTATTGGCCTGGAATGTATAAGAACATAGGTGAATTTTGGCAGACATGTCATATATGTCAGGTAGTTGGAAAACCTAAGGTAATAATAAAACCGGCATTCTTAATACCCGTTCCTGCATTTGTGGAACTGTTCTCAAGGGTCTTAACTGATTGCATAGGATCCCCACCTAAAACAAAGAGTGGGAATCAGCATTGGTTGACCATAATGGATGTGTCCACTGGATTTCCAGAGGCTATTCCATTCTGAAGTATCACATCTAAAACGATTGTAGAAGAGTTACTCAAATTTGTCACTGGATACAGAATACCCATAGAGATACAGTCAGATCAGGGGTCAAATTTTACATCAAAATTATTCAGGGGCATTATGGATATCTTGGGAATAAAGAAATTCAAACCCACTGCACATCTTCCAGAATCATAGGGAGAACTAGAATAATTGCATTGAACTCGAAAGAGAATGGTGAGGACCTCAACAAGATACACTCCAATTTCAAGTGAACAGAAACGTCCAGCGGAGAGCTGTGAAGATTCAGATTGACGGTCAGGGTGAAGATTTGCATTGGTGCTGTCACCACTACTGGGGGAGGGCCTCAGCAAAGCATCCCCTGAGCTCAAGTGAAGACATGCATCTGGCAGAGAGCAGTGCAGATGGCTGATTGGCGGTTGGGGTCTGAGCACTCAAAGTAAACAGGGAGTCACGCAGACATGAGGGACATGTGCAAACTCCACACAAACAATTGACTGAGGGTGGAACTGAACCTGGGTCCCTGGCGCTATAAGGCAGCAGTTCTAACTGAGCAATGGTGCAGTCTCAAATTATTTTAAAATCTGAGGGATAGGGGGATAGACAGTATCCTTTGCAAGCAGGATGGAGAATCCTGCATGGTGTGTTGCCTGCCTGGTGTCAGGCTGCAAGACATCTCTGAATGGCTTAAGAGGATACTAGAGAGGGAGAGGGAGGATCCAGTTGTTGTGGTCCACGTAGGTACCAACAACACAGGCAGGACTGGGAAAAAAGACCTGTTTTGGGATTATGAAAAGCTAGGAACAAAATTTAAAAACAGGTCTTCAAGGGTCATTATCTCTGGATTGCTGCCCAAACCAAATGCAAGTTGCCATCGGGAGACAAGTATCAGGAAAGTAAACGTGGCTAAAAAAGTGGTGTGGGAAAGAGGGTTTCATTTTTCATGGGGCACTCGCATCAGTTCTGGGACACGAGGGATCTATGCCGCTGGGATGGCCTCCATCTGAACAGGACCATGCCCAGTGTTATGGTGAAAAGGGTAAATGGGGTGGTTAATAGGACTTTAAACAGGTAAGTAGTGGGGAAGGGAGAAGTGGGCATTAGAGGGAGAATAACAAAATTAATGGAAGGCAAAGCAGCAGATTAGCAGGTGACGTGGAATCTTCAACTCTGTTGAATATTAGGAAAAAAGTTAAAGGGAAGGAAAACTCAAGAGTTGTTAGTGATGGAGGTAAGAGGACCCAAAATGGTGTAAAAACTGGCATAAGGGCACTTTACCTGAATGCCCCGAGGATTTGAAACGAGGTGGATGAGTTGACAGTGCAAATCATGACAAATGGGTGTGATGTGGTGGCCATTACAGAGACCTGGTTACAGGATGGTCATGATTGGGAGTTAAATATCCAGGGGTATCAAACTGTTCAGAAGGCCAGGCATGAAGTTAAGGGAGGTGCAATTGCTCTGATTTTTAAGGATGATGTCAGGGCAGTGGTGAGAGACGATATAGGTTCTACTGAACAAAAGGTTGAATCCATTTGGGTGGAAATTAGGGATAGCAGGGAGAAGAAGTCTGATGGGTATGGTCTATAGGCCACCAAATAATGACATTGTGGTGGGGCAGGCAATAAGCATTGAAATAACTAATGCATGTAAAAATGGTATATCAATTATGGCGTATTTTAATCTCCATATCGATTGGTCAAACCAGGTCGGTCATGGCAGCCTTGAGGAGGTGTTCATAGAATGCAGCCATGATAATTTCCTTGAACAATACGTAATGGAACCTATGCGGGAGCGAGCTATCCAAGATCTAGTCCTGTGTAATGAGACAGAAATAATAAATGATCTCAGAGTTAGGGATCCTCTCGGAAGGAGTGATCACAGTATAGCCCAATTTAAAACACAGATGGAGCATAAGATGGTTAAATCCAGTAGCAATGTCCTGTGCTTAAACAAAGGAGACTATGGTGGGTGAGGGGGGAGTTAGGTAAGGTAAAATGTGAGCAAAAACTTTATGGTGGGTCAACTGGCGAACAGTGGAGGACTTTCAAAACGATTTTTCACAGTGCTCAGCAGAAGTATATTCCAGTGATAAGGAAGAACTGCAGGAAAAGAGGTAGTCAGCCATGGATGTCTAAGGAAATAAAGGAAAGTATCAGATTTAAAAAAACACATGCAAAAAAGGTAAAGGTTAGTGGGAAACTAGTCGGCTGGGAAATCTTTAAAGGCCAACAGAAAGCCACAAAAAAGTTATATAGAAAAGTAAAAATAGATTATCAGAGTAAGCTAGCTTAAAATATATATAAAAAAAGGCAGCAAAAGTTTCTATAAATTTGTAAATCTTAGAAGTGTGGCGAAGGTAAACATTGGTCCCTTAGAGGATGAGAAGACCAATTTAATAACTGGGAATGAGGAAATAGCCGAGGCATTAAACAGTTATTTTGTGTTGATCTTCACGGTGGAAGACACAAATAGCATGCCGAAAACTGATGGCAAGAAGGTTATAGCAGATGAGGACAAGAAACTATCAATATCACTCAGGAGGCAGTGCTGGGAACACTAATGGGGCTAAAGGTAGACGAGTCTCGTAGCCCTGATGAAATGTATCCCAGGGATACTAAATGAGGTGATGGGGGAAATGGCAAATGCACCAATAATTATGTGTCAAAATTCACTGGACTCTGGCTGTTTTTCAACCTGTGGGAAATACCCCAATGTGATGCCACTGTTTAAAAAAGGAAGTAGACAAAATGCTTAACTTCGGTAGTGCGGAAAATGCTTGAATCTATCATTAACGAAGAAATAGCAAGACATCTGGATATAAATTCTCCCATTGGGAACATCCAACAGAGGTTCATGAAGGGTAGATCATGTTTAACTAATTTGTTGGAATTCTTTGAGGACAGTACTTGCATGGTGGACAATGGGGAACATGTGGATATAGTATATTTGGATTTCCAGAAGGCATTTGACAAGGTGCCACACCAAAGGCTGCTACTTAAGATAAAGTTGTACAGTATAACAGGTAATGTACTGGCATGGATGGAGGATTGGTTGACTTGTGGAAAGTAAAGTTAGTGGGTGTAAATGGGTATTTTTCTGGTTGGCGGTCAGTGGCTAGTGGTGTGTCTCAGGGATCAGTGTTGGGACTGCAATTGTTTACAATTTACATGGATGATTTGGAGTTGGGGACTGGTGGTGTGTCAAAATTTGCAGAAGACATTAAGAAGAGTGGTGGAGCAAAGTACGCAGAAGGCACTGAAAAAGAGGGATATAGATAGTTGAGGTGAATGGGCAAAGGTCTTGCAGATGGTGTACAATGTTGATAAGTGTGAGGTTATCCATTTGGAAGGAATAACAGCAAAATGGACTATGTTTTAAATGGTAAAAAAGAAATTGCGGTACGCTGCTGTGCAGAGGGATTTGGGTGTCCTTGCGCATGAATCACTGAAGGTGAGAGTGCAGGTGCAGCAGGTGATTAAAAAGGCAAATGGAATTACTTCTGTCATTGCTGGAGGGATGGAGTTTGAAAACAGGGAGGCTATGCTGCAGCTGTATCATGTCCTGGTGAGGCCACACCTAGCGTACTGTGTGCAGTATTGGTCTCTTTACTCGAGAAGGGATATACTAGCACTGGAGTGGGTGCAGAGAAGATTCACTCGGTTGATTCCAGAGTTGAGAGGGTTAGATTCTGAGAAGAGACTGAGTATACTGGGATTAAACCCATTGAAATTCAGAAGAATGAGGGGAGATCTTATAGAAACATGTAAGATTATGAAGGGAATAGATACATTGGAGGTGGGGGAGGTTGCTTCCACTCGCAGGTGAAACTACGACCAGAGGGAATTGCCTCAAAATAAAGGGAAACAGATGTCGGACTGAGGTCAGGAGGAACTTCTCCACCCAAAGGGTTGTGAGCCTGTGGAATTCTCTGCCCAGTGAAGTGGTTGAAGCTACCTTGCTGAATGTTTTTTAAGGCAAGGCTAGATTTTTTTTAGATTAGATTCCCTACAGTGTGGAAACAGGCCCACAGGGAGAATGTGCAAACTCCGCACAGACAGTTACCCAAGGCTGGAATTGAACCCGGGCCCCTGGCGCTGTGAGGCTGCAGTGCCAACCACTGAGCCACCATGCCGGCCCCAAACAATAAAGGAATTAAGGGTTATGGGGAATGCGAGGGTAAGTGGACCTGAGTCTCAACAGGATCAAACGTGATCTTATTAAATAGCGGGGCAAGCTTGAGGGGTCAGATAACCTACTCCTGCTCCTAGTTCTTATGTTTTTATGGTCTTATATTGTGCAGTTGATGGGGTATGCATATATTTTGTTTGGGCTTTGACAAGGTCCCACATGGAAGTCTGGTCCAAAGGACAAGAGTCCATGGAATCGAAGACAATTTATCAAAGTGGATCAAAAAGTAACTTGCAAACCTCTCTCGAGCCAAGTCATTAGCAGATCATAAGGTTGATGTATAAAATATGAATCTTATACAACAGAATCAGGCTACATTTTTTATTACACACAATGGCTCGTATCTTAAATAGAGGAAGGAAACTATGAAAGACATAAATGTAAGAAAATCCTCCCATAACATACTCCTCCATCTACTCAGTGCAATTTTTTTCTTCTGTTTCTGGCAAAAAAGTAACAATTCTATCACAATAAGAAGAATCGCTATGAGATAGAACATAGAACATTACAGCACAGTACAGGCCCTTCGGCCCTCGATGTTGTGCCGACCTGTCATACTGATCTCAAGCCCATCTAACCTACACTATTCCATCTACATCCATATGCTTGTCCAATGACGACTCAAATGTACCTAAAGTTGGCAAATCTACTACCATTGCGGGCAAGCGTTCCATCCCCTTACTACTCTGAGTAAAGAAAATACCTCTGACATCTGTCCGATATCTTTCACCCCTCAGTTTAAAGCTATGCCCCCTCGTGCTCGCCATCACCATCCTAGGAAAAAGGCTCTCCCTATCCACCCTATCTAACCTTCTGATTATTTTATATGTTTCAATTAAGTCACGTCTCAACCTTCTTCTCTCTAATGAAAGCAGCCTCAAGTCCCTCAGCCTTTCCTCATAAGACCTTCCCTCCATACCAGGCAACATCCTAGTAAATCTCCTCTGCACCTTTTCCAAAGATTCCACATCCTTCTTATAGTGCGGTGACCAGAACTGTACACAATACTCCAAGTGCGGCCTCACCAGAGTTTTGTACAGCTTCACCATAACCTCTTGGTTCCGGAACTCGATCCCTCTACTAATAAAAGCTAAAACACTGTATGCCTTCTTAACAGCCCTGTCAACCTGGGTGGCAACTTTCAAGGATCTGTGTACATGGACACTGAGATCTCTCTGTTCATCTAAACTACCAAGAATCTTACCATTAGCCCAGTACTTTGCCTTCCGGTTACTCCTGCCAAAGTGCATCACCTCACACTTTTTTGCATTAAACTCCATTTGCCACCTCTCAGCCCAGCTCTGCAGCTTATCTATGTCTCTCTGCAACCTACAGCATCCTTCGTCACTGTCCACAACTCCACCAACCTTAGTGTCGTCTGAAAATTTACTAACCCACCCTTCTGCGCCCTCATCCAGGTCATTTATAAAAATAACAAACAGCAGTGGACCCAACACCAACCCTCACGGTGCACCACTAGTAACTGGTCTCCAGGATGAACATTTCCCATCAACTACAACCCTCTTCCTTCTTTCAGCAGGCCAATTTCCGATCCAAACTGCTATATCTCCCACAATTCCATTCCTCCGCATTTTGTACAATAGCCTATTGTGGGGAACCTTATTGAACGACTTGCTGAAATCCATATACACCACATCAATTGGTTTACTCTCATCTACCTGTTTGATCACCTTCTCGAAGAACTCAATAAGGTTTGTGAGGCACAACCTTCCCTTCACAAAACCGTGCTGTCTATCCCTAATCAATTTATTCTTTTCTAGATGATTATAAGTCCTATCCCTTATAACCTTTTCCAACACTTTACCAACAACTGAGGTAAGGCTCACTGGTCTATAATTACCAGGGTTGTCTCTACTCCCCTTCTTGAACAGGGGAACCACATTTGCTATCCTCCAGTCATCTGGCACTATTCCTGTAGACAATGACGAGTTAAAGATCAATGCCAAAGGCTCAGCAATCTCCTCCCTGGCTTCCCAGAAGATCCGAGGATAAATCCCATCCGGCCCAGGGGACTTATCTATCTTCACCTTCTGAATTATTTCTAATACCTCTTCCGTGTGAACCACAATCCCACCTAGTCTAGTAGCCTGTATTTCAGTATTCTCCTCGACAACATTGTCATTTTCTAGAGTGAATACTGTTGAAAAATATTCATTTAGCGCTTCCTGTATCTCATCTGACTCCACACACAACTTACCACTACTATCCTTGATTGGGCCTAATCTTACTTTCGTCATTCTTTTATACCTTAAATACCTATAGAAAGCCTTAGGGTTTACCCTGATCCTATCCGCCAGCAACTTCTCATGTCTCCTCCTGGCTCTTCTGAGCTCTTTCTCTAGGTCTTTACTGGCTACCTCATAGCCCTCAAGTGCCCTAACTGAGCCTTCACATCTCATCCTAACATAAGCCTTCTTCTTCCTCTTGACCAGAGATTCCACCTCCTTCGTAAACCATGGCTCCTGCACTCTACAGCTTCCTCCCTGCCTGACAGGTACATACTTATCTAGGACACACAGGAGCTTTTCCTTGAACATTTCTAATGTGCCCATCCCCTGCAGTTTCCTTCCCCATCCTATGCTCCCTAAATCTTGCCTAATCTCATCGTAATTGCCTTTCCCCCAGCTATAACTCTTGCCCAGTGGTGTACATCTATCCCTTTCCATCACTAAAGTAAACATAACAGAATTGTGATCGCTATCACCAAAGTGATGAAATGTCTAATGCTGTAATATTTAAGGCAGCACTGAAACTGTGTAGAGGTGTGACGCACATGATGCTCGGTGAAAAAATAAATACTACTATACTATTTAATGTCATGACAATAATTAAGATAAGATGATCCACCACTGCCAAGGCCACCAAGTAGAGAATAATGCAACTGGAGAAGACATGCCTTCTTCGTGGCAAAATCAAAATGGTCTCTCGGTTAGCTGTAACACGAAGAAATGTGAAATAAAATGGGAAATGGGATGTTGATGTCATGCAGAACGGAAAGTTTGTCTTTCCAAGCCTGGACTAAACAAAGACGACATTGATTTAGAAGGAAAAGACTTCATGCAGCATTTGTACACAGGAGTGAGGTTACTGTTTAATGTAAATGATCTTTCATCAGTGTCCAATGAAAAGCATTTTAACTGAATGCTGACTGTTGTCCATGGGGTCTTATTTCATGCCCCGTTAAGAAACTACATTCTTTTACATGCTTTTTTCCTGTTTGTAGCATTTAAAATAATTATTCTGATTAAATATCAAACAGGTAAATGACTTCGGTTCACAATAGAAAATGAAACGAAAAGGAACACAATAACACTATGAAAGATATCCGAAACAAAATTGAAAGAAAAACCATACTTGAAATAGACTATGTCCCTATAACGACATATTCGGCCATTTTTGACCAATGACTAATAGGTTGTTCACTCTGGAAAGATGTGTGTTGAAACCTTTTGAGAACATCCGTCAACAGCGGCAGCTAAATGGATAGCTATCGCCCTTTTACTAGTGAATTTATAGTGATAGTGCCTCGAAATTACATATTGACGGTTACCCGGTTCTTGTTCTGGATATGAACCATAAGTATTAGAGGAGGATGAGATCGCAATCAGAGAAATATTCCTCTTGCAAAGCATTCGTGCCTAATTCAACATTGCATTGTTGGAATAAGTGATAATCGTCATCCAAAAGTGGATACTGAAAGTCAAAATCAGCGACCGATATATTGAAATTGCTGTCAGTCGCGCACAATTCACGTGCTGTTATGCAAAGGTGAAGAAAAGCAAAGTCAACGAACTTTATGTCCAGAAAGGATGTCAGTGTTCACCAGGGATCGGTGTAGAATCGTCAGCAGCAGTTAGTGTGAGAGAGGCCAGCAATAACTAACATCTGGGATTTGGAGACTGAGACGGGGAATGCCGATGCTGAGAATTAGATTAAATATTCACTGATTAAGAAAATGGTTACTTGTCACGTTCCTGATATTTCCTTCAATAATTCTGTGCTTTACAATGTTCCTTCACTAAATCCAGACCTTAATGTTGGACATGTATATGGTCACAGAAATTTGAGGGTGCATACATGAGGATCAATGGTCGGCACAACATTGTGGGCTGAAGGGCCTGTTCTGTGCTGTACTGTTCTATGTTCTATGTTCTAATGTCAGCTGGAAATACTTTGACGATTGAATCATTTATGTCAGCGGAATGTTGGTGGAAATGTGTTATCGCAAAGCTTGTACATCTGCTCCTACAGTGGTAATGGGATGATAATCCACCAACAGTAGAAGGCTCAATAATACAATGGAATATTTATACTAGGATAACAGTTTAGTAAATCACCATCAGTAAATGAAATGCACTGCACCGTCATAACAGTAAGACAATTCGTCCACAGTGGTAGGCGAACGAGTCAAAATAATTATCATCTTCTAATGGCGTTGCCTGGTTAAAATGGTCTCACTAACGAGCCTGAAAGATATTAGTGAAGGCCAGCTACTATACCATTGAGGGGAAGACATTAATTATACGCGTGATGTGAGGGAACTATCAATAGAAATGTCTTGAAATATCACTCGTGTCATTAATGTAATTAGATTATAACGTTTAAATAAAGAACAAATCCTGTATTTTTAAAACAAAACACAGTTAAAGGGTAGATATTATAACAGCTAAGTGGAGAAAATATCCTCTTGCAATGGATAAATAATGTTTCAAAATAGTGTAAAAGCCGTTGCTGAATTCACCACTGATGGAATTGAGCAGTGTTTCCCATTGCGAATAACAAACAGCATACTATCTCTAACTCCTCCCTTCCCTTCCTTGATATCTCTGTTTCCATTTCTGGAGATAGGCTCACCCCCTATATCCACAACAAACCCATTGACATCCACTGTTACCTTGAGTGATAGTCCCCATACATCCCCTGATTCCTGAGAAGACTCTATTGTGTTCTCCCAGTTCCTCTTTCTCCATTGCATCTGTTCTGAGGATAACAAGGCCTCCAAAATGTACACTTTCTTCCTCAGATGAGGACACCCTAGTGTCATTGTTGACAGGGTCCTCAGCTATATCTGACCCATTTCCCACACATCGGCCCTCACCCACTGTCCTCCCTCCCACAAGAGCAATAGGGTCCCCGTTGTCTTCAGCTACCATCCCACCAGCATTTACATTCAGAGAATCATTAGCCATCATTTCTGCCACCCGTATCGAGTTGCCATCATGAGACACATAGTTCCCTCCCCTCCCTTGTCAGCCTTCCACAAGCAACATTACCTCTGGGACACCCTTATTCACTCCTCTTTCACTTTCAATATTCCCTGTTGTCTCATGGCACCGTCCTGTCCACATGCAGAAGGTGTAACACAAGCCCATTTACTTCCTCAGTCCTCACTATCTAAGGCCCTAAAAACACATTTCAATGAAGGTTTGCTTTACCTGCACTTCACTCAATCAAGTCTACTGTATTCGCTACTCACAATGTGGTCTCCTCTACACTAGGGAAACAAAATGCACATTGGGTGACTGTTTTGCAGGACACCTACTTTCTGTCTGCAAAAAAATCCCTGAGCTTCCAGTTGCTTACAACTTTAGCACACCAGCCTGTTCCTTGGCCAACATCTCTGTGTCAGACTTACTGCAGTCCCCCACTGAAGATCATCACAAGCTGGAAGAGTGGCACCTCATTTTATGCTTAATGGCCCTGCAGCCTCCTGGCCTTAATATTGAATTCAACAATTTTAGGACTTTTCCCAATGCTTTCTCCTTCCCCCACAGACCAGACCTTACCATCAGATGGGCTGATACCACATATCACTTATTGTTAGCTACTAATAGCCCATATCAGTAGCTATTCATTCCCCCAGATAGAACTGTCTCCAATTGTTTGTCAGTCTCTTTGGGCTCGATATCACTCTAGGTGATATGTATCTTAGACGCGATACATTTGCTGTCTTCCCTCCACCATGCCACCTGCTTTTTAACAAAAAAGTCATTTCCTTTGCTTCCTATATCACTTCTGAAGAAGAGTCACTGGGCCTGAAGCATTAACTCCCATTTTTCTTCACAGGTACTGCCAGACCTGCTGACATTTTCCAGCAATTTCTGTTTTTTGTAACAAACAACAATACTTTAACTGGAATCCTGAGAGCTGTGATGACAAGGTAGCAAATGGAAAATACAATACTGTTTGGTGCTCTTTGCATTTGAATCAGAGACCCTGAGTGTGTTTAGAAGTTTGTTGCATTTACAGTTGACGTCAGGGTCCAGAGAGGAAATGGAATTGTTTGCTATATTTCCGTTAGTTACTCAAACAGAAATGTATAGATTAATGATGATGCTGCCAGGTTTGTGAAATTTGATGCATATTTCGTATCTGCCAAGATGCTAAACTAAAAAGTTCAATGTCTATTCTATGGTGACAATTACATTTCCACAACAAAAGTAATGAAACAATGGCCGAACAAAATGTTGAAGTGGACTCTTAACTCGAGGAGTTACTAGTTTAATGCCTAAGTGCTGCATACCATGTCACAACAGAAGGTGCAACTGAAAACAGAAATTCTGTTTCAAAACAGACTATCAGGCTTGAGCAAAACATGCTTTATTCACACACTACAATTAAAATACAGACAAAATAAAAATAACTGAAAAAAAGCTTCACTGTAGTTATATTGAAATGCTTCACAAAACTTTTATGACAAGACCAAGTCCCATCAAAGTATATTAAGAAGATAGATTAGACCTTAACATTTTTCTTACCATTAGTGAAAGGCATTATATCTTGGGAGCAATTCAATTGGTCAGTCTCAGGCTTGAACTAAAAGATATGTTATTCGTACGCTATAATTAAAATACAAACAAAATAAGAACAAAAGAAAAGAATTGGTTTAACTGTAACTGTATCGAAATGCTTAACAAAATGTTAGATATTTTAATTACTACTAATTACTTGTTCAAAAATAGTAACATCCCATAAAAGCACCCTGAACAAAAGCAAATTAGGTAAAATAGATTGTCTCACATGCAATCCTAGCAACATGAAAAGAACCCCAGGTTTAGCTGCTAAAGACAGAGAAATCACAGTTTCCACATCCACCTTCAAACTTCAGGAACTGCTGCTGAATGTTCAACCTAAAAATAAAAAAAACTGGATTCTGTAAGAGCTTGATCCTTCCCATTCAGGCAGCTTCATTTGATTAAACCTCCAAAAAAAAAACCCACCAGGCCTCAAAAGTTATTGACTTTTACTGGCTTTGGACCAGACAACACTATATCCTTGTCTCAACCTTTCTTCATAAAAAGAGGTCAAAATGCACCTCTTAAAGCCATACAATAGTGGTATATCCTTCCTTAAAAATGAACCATCAATATGCAAAGATGGCTTTATTTTCTAAAACCTTTAGTCCTATTCTACTAGTACACTTCAATACACATGCATAAAATTGACTCTAAGCATTCAAACATTCATTACTATAATCCATTTCAGTCTGTTTTTATTCCTGCCATTGAACACCTCCATTTTCCTTCATCAAAGTTGCTGCAATTCCTCAGCAATTGCATTCCCTTGTCTTGCCAAGTGTATAACTTTCAAATTGAATAACTGCGATAATAAGTTCCATCTGAACAGTTTGGTATTTTTATTCTTCAATTTCTTTCATAAATGTTAAGGGATTATGGTCGGACACAATTGTCTCAGGCACATTACTGTAGAATAGATGCTGAAATGTTGCAGCATCAACACTATGCTCAAGGTCTCCTTCTCAATTGTGGAATATTTGATTTTCTTGAAAAATACCCAATAAGTCTTTCTATCTTTACTGCAACTTCTTGCAAGAGTACAGCAGCAACACCCACATCACTTGCTTTAAGAGCTACCTTGAATGGCTTGCATAATAAGATGTTGCTGACACTGGAGCAGTGGTTAACACAGCTTTCAGGCTGTCAAATGCCTTCTGACATTCCTCCATTCACTGAAAGTTTCTGCATTTCTTCAACAAGTCAGCCAGTGGAGCAATCACAATGCTAAAGTTCCATATGAACAAAAATTTGTAGCTCGCGTTGTGGGTAAGGTTGTTGACTTACTCACTGAGCTAGCTTGTTTTCAAAATCAAGCCAGCTTGGTGAGCAAGTCAACAACCTCATTCAGTATGAAGTTCTGATAAAAACCACACAGTCCCAGGAAAGGTAGTATTTCACTCTTGGTATGGGAATTTCCCCAATAACTTCTGTTCATGTATGCTGCACAGCCATTTTTCAATATCAAATGACATGGCCCATGAAAGTGACTTGGGCTTTTCTGAGTTCACTCTCTGCTAGATGCATCACTAAGCCCACCTTTAAAAGTTGCTTGAACAATTCCTACAAATACTGCAAATGTTGCTTCCATGTGTGACTAAAAATCACCAGATTGTCGATGTAGAACACACAGTTGGATAATCCTGAAATGACTTTATTGGCGGTTCTTTGAAATTAACCTGGCGCATTTTTCATACCAAATATCATGACTTTAAACTGCTGCTGTCCATTAAATGTCATGAAAGCTGATTTCCTTCACTCTTTTGGAATAAGGCACCTGCCAGTATCCTCTGAGTATGACAAATTTGTTGTTGTTTGTTCCTCTTTCTCAATACAGTCTGACAAACCTGGAATATGATTTGAATCAGATTTTGGAACTGCATTGACTTTACAGTGTTCCACACATAAATGTTGGACACCATCTGGTTTGGCACCATACCACACGTGAGCTCCATTGGCAACAACTCACATCAATTATATTGCCTTTGAGCTACTGTTCAATCTTTGTTACCTCTGTCAATTTTGTGGCAGCCCATGACTACACTGACAAGATGACGAATTGGACCTTCTTTAGATAGTACAAGATGGGCAAAAAGATTTGACAGTTATCTACAGCAGATGTTTGCAGCTAGTCTTGTGCTATACATGGATAAAATGAGATTCTCTGTAGGAAGAAACTTCAGGCAAGTTATTCAGGTTTCTGTAAACAGGCTGTTCTAAACATATAAGCATTCTAATAAGGGATATTTTTGTAAGGCGTTGTTTAGCCACAGTTCTAAGCTTGTTATTGTGTAAAAAGTAAATGGAAATGTCAGATCTTACAATATACGGAGCTATTTAGGTAATTGTAGAATTAGAAAAGCAAACCACGAATTTGTGCGAAAAGGTGAGTTGCATTCCTTGACCACATGTTTCTTGGCAATAAAAAGGCCCAATTAACCATCAGAGAAGATAAAATAATTAATGGTATAAACATGATTTCCAAATAAGGCCAATGCCAGGTTGTGAAAAGAGAAATCATGACTGAGAAAGGTAAACAATTGAAACTTAGGTGCAAATATAGAGGTAATTCAAACAAAATCTTACATCCAAAGATCAAGGGAAGAGTGGAAAAGACAGATTACAAAATACAAAGCGAACCTATGGCTGTGTCACCTTGTAATTTGTGGGACTTACATAAGTTTCGATGGTATGGTAAAATTTTAAAGTAGTTGTATTTCACTTTTATCAGCGGAATTCAAATAGATGTTTTTATTAAGAAAAGATAATTAAGAATGGGAGAGATAATGGGAACTGCAGATGCTGGAGAATCCAAGATAACAAAGTGTGGAGCTGGATGAAGACAACAGGCCAAGCAGCATCTCAGGAGCACAAAAGCTCATAATTTGGGCCTAGACTGATGAAGGATCTAGGCCCGAAACGTCAGCTTCTGTGCTCCTGAGATGCTGCTTGGCCTGCTGTGTTCATCCAGCTCCACACTTTGTTATCATTAGGGATGAATCATGCTCAGAGTGGAATTAGTAAAGATTTATTTAAGAGTGAAACTTTGGTTTAAAATCCACTTACAGCATATAAATATCAGGAGCCATAAACTGCATTTGCAAGTCAGAAGGGCTGTTGTTTGACCTTTCTGGCAGAAGTGAGAGGAGTTGTTCTCAATTTGTCAGCTGTGGCATAGTAACTTTATATTATAGTTGATTTTAAAAACTTCATAACAATTGGTAGAAAATTAATATCTTTCCTAATCTGTCATATTGAGCTTGGTACAGAATTTGGAACAGTTTCAGTGAAAAGCAACAACTTAGGTTCTGGTAAATAATGCAGTGCAGCTTGCAAATGTCTAGGAAGGAATGAAACTGTCAGAAGCATTGTAAGATCCAAAAGACAGATGATGATGGTAGCTGGTAAACATCATCAGATTATGGGAGGTCCTAGAGATGTCCATAGAGTGGTCCATCATTGATCACATGTTCACTGGATTGGACATATAGATTAGGGGGATGTGGCCTACAATGATATTACTGTGGCATGTAATTATTTTAATACAAAGGATATGAAAATGTTTTATTTTACTTACTTTACATTGTTGACCTCTGATCTGAGCTATGATGAAGAGAGAAAATGCGCCCCATGTGAAGGCCAGATTTAAGGTGGTCTTTGGCCTCCCCTACATATATGGTAATAGATCTCCAGATTAAGGTCGCTTGTGCCAAGCG
This sequence comes from Stegostoma tigrinum, assembly GCF_030684315.1. NCBI lineage: Eukaryota > Metazoa > Chordata > Chondrichthyes > Orectolobiformes > Stegostomatidae > Stegostoma > Stegostoma tigrinum. The sequence goes on along the minus strand of NC_081396.1, from coordinate 12,909,272 downwards.
ACACAGGATTTAAGATTGCTCTTTGATGTTTCTCCCTCCAACAATTGCTGCTGTGAGCAGGGTACTGCACAGATCCGTTGTTGGCTATATGTATCCTAATCAGGTGAGTATGTCTAATATTACCACCCTCTAGGTAAAGGCTAAACTCTGGAGTTGATCCCAGCTGTAAGTTGCAGGATGAAAAGAACTAAGGAGAAGGGATTTTGCTGAGTTCATTAGACAAACGATAGTCCGTGCTGGGGAGAATTGAACCCCACATCGTGGCAGGTAAAGCCTGAGAAAAAAGAGCATCTGCATCACGGAGGCTTGATCCCCACTACAGGACAGGCAATTGAAAAGAGATTTTGAGCCCGACAGCAGGACAGATAGGCGACAAAGAGAGAATCTGCGCCAGAGTGGGTTAGGCCCCACGGCAGGACACACAAATGAGAAGAGAACTCGAAAAGGCGAGGTTTGAACCCCACAGCAGGACAGATAAGGACTGAGGAGCATCTGCACCCGGGAGGGGTTGAGTGCCACAGCAGGTGACCTAGGAGAATAAGGCAACAAAGGAGGCATATGACCACGGCAGCTAGAAAGAATCCAGAAGGGATGTGTTTAAGGACAAAGGAAAAATAATAGGGAGGTCCGAGGGAGGTTGTTCATACAAAGTGTACTGGATTGCAGTCAGAAGCTGATCATGAAGATGATCAGAAAAGAGGCATGACATGGATGCCCCGAGACCGGACCAGAAAGCTTGCTGAACGGGAAAAGAAAACAATAAATCTGAGAGGGTGATTGTAATCCTGCCAACTCTTTGCAGAAATACAGCTCATCAGAAACACAAACACGAAGGATGGCGGCTCTCAGACGTGACAGTGTAAAGTCAAAATCCCGCATGGTGGCCTCAGTAGGGAAACAGTCTACTGCCCCGCTCTACCTAAAGGGCAGCGAGGTCGATCGATGTCACTGACTGGAGCAAGTTAAATGGTGGAGCGCACTCGTATGGATGTAAGGACAATACAGAGAGCCCTCTGATGAAGGATCTAGGCCCGAAACGTCAGCTTTTGTGCTCCTGAGATGCTGCTTGGCCTGCTGTGTTCATCCAGCTTCACGCTTTATTATCTTGGAAGAAAATTGTTAGTGTTTCTCAGAAGTAGATGAAATAACTGAATTTGGACAAGTTTATATACAGACATATCAAATATCTAGAGTATGTTGTCAAGTATTTTAAAAACAAAGGGGTCATCTCATGGAAAGAACGAATAATGAATGTTTGATATTTGTTTTAAGATACACCAGACTATGTTTTATTGGACTGTAGTCTCTGTCGGGATTGAATAGGATGGTAATAGTTGAATTTCAAAAGTGGACGAGATTAAGTGATTATGGGTGGAAAATGGTGTCAGACGACGCGCACACACAAATTAAGTAATGGTCTGTCACTGCAAGTGAAGTTAACATGCATTCCAGAGGAAGGGAAAAATAGATGAGAACACTAAATTGGTAGCTTTCTCGTAGTAATGGTTGTGTTCTTTTCTTCTTTTTAATGAGAATTTAATTTGATGACAAAACCACTACCCAAAGCATTGTGACCGTGTATGGAAAGATAAATGAAATCTCAGATTTTTTTTTTGATAAAATCATTCGAGAATCAAGAATGTGTGCTGTGGTATTGGGATACTGCACAAGAATGGTAAATGGAAAATTGTAAAGCCCTGGGGAAAATTGATGCACAGAGAGATCTGGGTGTTCGGGTCCATTGTACCTGGAAAGTGGCAATGCAGGTCAATAGCGTGGTCAAGAAGGCATATGGCATGCTTTCATTCATTGGGCGGGGTATTGAGTACAAGAGTTGGCAGGTCATGTTACAGTTGTATAGAACTTTGGTTCGACCACATTTGGAATACTGCGTACAGTTCTGGTCGCCACATTACCAAAAGGATGTGGATGATTTGGAGATGGTGCAGAGGAGGTTCACCAGGATGTTGCCTGGTATGGTGGGTGCTAGCTACGCAGAGATCTTGAGTAGATTAGGATTATTTGCAATAGAAAGATGGCAGTTGAAGGGGGAACCTGATTGAGGTCTACAAAATCATGAGACGTATAGTCTGGGTGGATAGCAAGAAGCTTTTTTGCCAGAGTGGGGGACTCAATTACTAGGGGTCACAATTTCAAGGTGAGAGGGGGAAGATTTAAGGGAGATATGTGTGGAACGTTCTTTATGCAGAGGGTGGTGGGTGCCTGGAATGCGTTGCCAGTGGAGGTGGTAGAGGCGGGCATGATAGCATCATTTAAGGTGAATCTAGACAAATACATGAATGGGCAGGGAGCAGAGGGATACAGATCCTTGGAAAATATGCACCAGGTTTCGATAGAGGATCTGAATTGGCAGAGGCTTGGAGGCCCAAAGGGCCTGTTTCTGTACTGTAATTTTCTTTGTTCTTTGTTCTTATGCAATAATCCTGAGACTGGTCAAAATTAGACTTCGACAAAAGAGGGGACATATCACACTGAAGCTTGGATTTCAATCATATGCATCTACTTGACAAATTACATGGCATGAAATGGCTAATGTGGCAAGTAAATTGAGAAGGCATCTTAATTCTCAAGACAATGACACCTACTCCTTAGAGAAGCTGACAGCAAAACAATTTGGATAGTGTAAAGTGAGAGGAACTGCAAGGATGAAGGAGAAGGATGCAGGCAAACATTTACAAGTAGTCACGAATAGTTCAGTAAATCCAGCAGGTGTGATGTTAAAGGAAAGAGCCAGAGCAGATAATGATGGAGAGACTGACAGGATTGCTAAGGAACCATTAGAAGGAGATGGAGTTTTGGATTTATTTATGGATGGATCAAGGAAATCCCACAAGGCAACATTGTGCTTGGATAGTAGTAGATGTAGAGGGAAATTTAGCTGGCAGTTGCGCAGATTCCTGGGAGGGTACTCAGCCCATGTGATAAAATTGAAAGCATTGAAAATAGCAGTGAAATGAGCCTGGGATCCAACAGTTAACATATACACAAATAGTAGGTGCGTCTTTGGTATAATTCATGATTATGTATCATGGTTTGAGATCGGTGAGTGTGCATCACCTACTCTGGGGGCGGCACACAGCAGGAAGAATGGGTTAGTGTTAGAGGAAGCATTTCTCCGCAGGGATTGTTCACCAATCCCATGTAAGGATACTGGCTGAAGCAATTATACCGAGATGGCGGGGGGTACCCCATGTTAAACTTTGATCAAGGGATACACGTACAGGGAAATCTTTTTAGTGAGTATGTGCCCTGTTAGGCTTTAGAAAGAAATTCTATCTCCCATTCTACCCCAAAGTTCAGGAATGGTAGAACAAATGAATTGAACACTTAAAGGGCGGTATGGTGGCTCAGTGGTTAGTACTGCTGCCATAGCACCAGGGACATGGGTTCGGTTTCACCCTCAGGTGATTGTCTGCGTGGAGTTGGCACATTCGCCCTCTGTCTGCATGGGTTTCCTACCATCACCCAAAGATGTGCAGGTGAGGTGAACTGGCTGTGATTGCCCATAGTGGTCAGCGGTGGGATGGTGGATGCTCCGAGGATTGGCGTGGACTTGTTGGGCCAAAGGGCCTGTGTCCACACTGTATGGGTTCTAGAGCTGGTCTGACGAAGGCCGGTGCAGGGACACAGCAATGACAGGGCCAAACAATTTCTGAAATGGTTAGCAGAAAGGAGTCAGTTGCATGAGCTGAGAGGATACTATTAGAAGTGGTGGGACCAGGTTATGTGAGACGCCACTGAATTTCTGAAGCCCCGACAAAACATGGCCAATATGTCCAATCTATGCCAGCTGGCTGTTAACAATGATCGTACTAAACTGCTGAAGTTGGATTTGCACCACGTCCTCGATGGTGTGACTGATAAGAAATTGAGGAAGTAGTTAGGAGAAAAGATGCCCCACACCTAAGGAGTTTAACTGTTGCCAGCAGAGCAAGCGGATGAAGTGATTTCACATAGCGGTCGCGTTACATATCGTCAAATATGGAGGCAATCCCACGCATTCCCTCAGAAAGGTTCACAGTATTGGGTGTTACTATGAGGGAACCTGGATATCAGTAAAAGACCCTCCTTATCACTACCAGAAAGGGAATTGACTTAATAAATTGTCACCAAGGAGAGGATCACTGGTTATTCTCAGATGTAATGACGACACAAAGTTTTACAGATTGTAGTTTTGTAATATATGACAACTATATGTTATCTATTCTGTCAGCGAACACACAGCCATTCTTACAGTGCGTCCTGATCAGATCAATTTCTTATTTAACCACAGAAGCCAGCTAATGCAGAAGGGATCAAAACAGTTCAACTTGAATGGGCATAATGTTGCTATTAGCAACCTGACATGGAGCGTTGCTATTAATGGACAGGCTTTGCTTAAGCTGGTAGATGAACAGTGATTAATCTTATCGTCCGATGAATATATGTAGATCAAGTGGACATGGAGTTACAACAAGAAAACTGATTAAATCAGATTTGGAATTGAATATCCAAGTACACTCATGGAACAGGATCATATTTTGCATGTTAGTAGTAATACAATTCATTATTTTGATTGAGTTAATGACACTAAGATATAAGAATAAATGGTGTATTTTATAGCAATGACACGGGAAATATGGGAACTAAAGGATCCTTCCCCAAAGCTCCCCCCCCGCCCCCCCCCCCCCCCCCCCCGCAATATTAGTTATGTTAGCAGCGGCAGTGAGTATATGCATAAGCTTATTGGGCTTGCTTAGCAATTACACCAAGTCACTAGATGGGAAGTGTTGTAGCACATGACTAAGTTGACAAGATGGCTGATCGGGGCTTCTTTGGACAACACAAGATGGACGGAAGGATTTGACAGTTATGTACAGCAGATTTTCACAGCTATCGTTGTGATATCCATGCAGATGCACTGAATAAGATTCTCCATTAAAAGAATTCTCAAGGAAGTAAATCAGGTTTCTGCAAACAGGCAGTTCATTTTTGTAAGGCCTAGTTTAGTCACAGTACCAAGGCTGTTATTGAGAAAAACGTAAAAGGAAAAGTTTGATCCTACAGTATTCATAACCATTTAGGTAATTGTAAAAATAGAAAGGCAACAACAAATTAGTATGAAAAGGTGAGTTGCATTCCTCGACCAAATGTTTCTAGGCAATAAAGAGCCCCAATGTATCATTACGGAAGATAAAGTAATAAATGATATAAACACGTCTTCCAAAAAAGCCATTGGCCAGGTTGTAAAAGAGAAATCACGGCTGAGAGAGATAAACAATTGAAACTTATGTGTAGATATAGTTAATTTGAAAATATTTTTGCACCCAATGACCAAGGGAAGAGTGACAAAGGCAGATTACAAAATGTACTGTGAACTTATGGCTATGTTACCTACTAGTTTGTGAGAGCCAAATAAGTTTTGTTTAAAGGGTTGGTAAAGTTGTAAGGTAGTTGAATTTCACTCTTATTAGAGGAATTAGAATAAGTTCATATTAAAAAGGAATAATTAATAACGGAAAGTATCTAGAGTGGAAATAATAAAGATTTATTTAAGAACTGCTCCCCCGTTCAATGGATTGGATTTATGAATGAAGGGTATGTGGCCTACAATGATATTAATTTTGCATGTATTTATTATAATGTGAAGGGTATAAACATATTGTATTTCACTTTGGGAACTCAGAGTGTCATTGATCTCCAATCTGAGCTGTATTTCAGAGGACACCAGCGCCCCATGTGAAGGCCAGATTTGGGGTAGTCTCTGGCCTTTCCCACACATGTGTAATAGAGCACTGAATAAAGGTCGCATGTGCTAAGAAACAAAAACTTAAGACTTCTTTTTAGTATTTCTCCCTACAACAGCCAACTACAGAGGGTTAAATCAGTAAGAATTTTTTAAAAATTGGAACAGCATTTCCAATACCTACATCATGCACAATCAGAATACTACTTCCTGGTTTACTCCCCAATATCTCTCCAGGTGATTGCAATAAGTCCTCCACATCATTTCAACTTTCCTCTGGAACGCAACTCAATAATCTTTCTCAATTTTTGAGAACTTCCTTATTGTTCAATTTAATTTGAGGAATGCCCCATTCAGAATCATCTTCATTCTGTGTTGTAACCAATAACACATTCTCCTTTTGCTTTCCTTCCCTATCAAAATGCCTTTTGCACATATTCACATGACACAGTCTGTGATTTTTTTTTTCTATCCGTTGTTGTTATTAAATCAGTTACCTCACTCAATCTGTTTTATTTGTTAAGGCCCTCTAAACCTTGCGTTTAAGGGTTCACCTGCCACTGGGAAGAACATTGATACTTTATCTCCACGAGCAAAATCAGGAATATTTGATTGCTTGCCTGCTTCCACTTTCATCACATACTGTCCTATTTTGAAATACTGTCCAGCCAACTCATCCACTCTATTTAATATTTCCCTAATTTGAAACATAGTTTCTGATCTCTGACTTACCAATTTCTCCTTAACTAATTTAATTGGTCTGCTTAACTCAAGCCAAAAAAAACTAATTCAAATGGACTGAATTTAGTTGATTCATTCAGCGCAGTCATAATTGCAAAACATACAAATGGAATTCCTTGATCCCAATCCTTTTATATTCAAGACTATCAAGGCATCAAACATTGTCTTTAAAGTTTGCTACTGGTCTAATTCTTCTGTGATTCTGCATGGTACAAGGCGGATTTGAAATGTTTGTTCATTAGCTATCCATAACATCCTTGAATAATTTTAATGTATAATTTGATCCTTAATCCAACAATATTTCTGTTGGTTGAAAGTGTTGAATTTTTTTTTAAATGGTTTATTTTTCGACACCCCTATTAATCAACACTTCCATTTTGGCCAACGAGTATTGCTTCCCACATTTTTGTTTTAAGTAAGGATCCTACACAAGCAATTAAGACTCTCATGAAATGTTCCTCAAATGTGGGAGGATGTATTAAGGGTGCCCGATTCATGCTCGTATCCGTCACTTTATTACAAAAGGACTGGCCATTAGAAGAAATTTCCTGGTCCATTAGCTATTTCTGCTGGATATTCAAAGTTAAGATAATAATTATCCTCGGTAAAGCTCTGTCAAATATTTTCCACTGATCGAAGCTTGAACAGAGTATGCTGGTCCATCAAATGTTTGTCGCACTGTGCCCGAGCAGCTGCGATTTAACAACCTCAGATGACATCATGCTACTCTGAAAACTGAGAATAAGGGCCACAAAATGCCCTCCAACTTAAAACAAAAATTACTAGGGATGCCAGAGGTCTGAAATATAGGCTGAAATTGCTGGAGCAACTCAGTAGGTCTTACGTAGTAGAGAAAGAAACAGAGTTAATATTTCGAGGCTGATGCACTTCATTTTGGAAACGTTCTAAAGAAAATTTTAGAATGGACACGAAAAGAGAACTTTTTCTCTTTCTAAAGATGGTGAAGGTCTACTGACTTTCTTCAGTACCATTTGTTTTTCATTTCAGATGCACCAACATATTTGCTGTTTCTAATGCCCACTCGTGAAAGATTCAATACCGTTCTTTTAATTCCATAGTAGGACACGGGTCTTATTGGCTGGCCAGTATTTACTGGCCGTCCCCAGTTGCCCCTGAACTGAAAGGCTTGCCATGCAAATTCAAACACCAGAACAGGTTAGGATAGCAGTTTTCTTTCTGTGAGGAACATTAGTGAGCCTCGGCCCCCATGACAATCGCTGAGTTTCTGGATTAATAGTCGAGCAATAATGCAACTAGCCCATTGCCTCCCCGAAACAAATTCCCAGCAGCAGGTCATTTCAGAATGAGGAAGACTCAGGCTAAGATAGAAAAGTGCTTCTATTGGCCTGGATTGCATAAGGAGGTGACTGATTTTTGCTGTATCTGGCATATTTATCAAATGGTAGCAAAGCCACAAGAAGTAATAAAGATCACGCCTTTGCAAAGGAAACCAGAGAAAAAGGTATTAGTTACTGCCCCTCAGAGTAAGCAATCGGAATCCAAATCATTTTATTTTGATGTACTTCAAAGTAAATTAAATAATGAGAAAGTTTTTGGATATTGGGATAGGATAGTAAGCTATCTGTCTCTCCAATAGAGGACTGAATTGAAAGGCTTGTTGTAGAAATACGAAGATATGTGGCAGTAGAATGGGGAGGACTGTACTGTAATGCATGAGGTTAAAGTAGGGAATGCTGTTCCGAATGAACAAAACCCCTACAGACTTAATGCTCTTAAAGCCACATGGGTACAGAAGGAAGTGGAAGCGAAGCTCCAAGAAAATGTCATTGAGCCGAGTCAAAGTGAGTGAAGTTCACCAATTGTGTAGATCCTGAAGCGTGATGGTACTCAATTGTTTTGTGTAGATTATCAAAAGAACAATGCTATAACTACATGGACTCATACCCATTTCCAAGTTTGAAGGCCTGTGTACAAAAAGTTGGACAAGGCACTTCTATCACCATGTCGTACTTATTCTGTGTTTACTGGCAAATACCTTTGTCAGAGAGGATGGAAGAAATTTCTGCATTTGTAGCCCCAAATGAGCTGTATCAATTTAAACTAATGTCCTTTGGTATGAAGAATGCACCAGCCTCATTTCAAATGTTTAAGAACAGAGTTTTGTCAAGATCGAATAATTGTGCTGTCTATATAGGTGACATTGTGACATTTAATCATTCATGGAAAGGTCACATGGTGCATTTGGCAGAACTCTTTGAAAGTCGATCGGAGGCAAAACAAATTATAAATGTAGCAAGGCCTGAATTTATGAAGGCAGAAGTGACGCTCTTGAGACGTATCATTGGACATTGAAGGATGATCCCAAAGAACATACCAATGAATTCCATCAAGGAATTTCCAAGATCACACACAAAGGAAGAGGAACTTCAAATTTTGGGACAGGGCAGATTCTGTCGAATATTTATTCAGTACTTTAGTAGTGTAGAGGCACTGCTGACAGATTTGCTAAAAGAAACACGATTTCATTGAACAGAATAATGCCAGGAGGCATTTGAGAATTTAAAAGCCATATTAATCATTGCACCAGTTTTAGCTACACCAAATTTCTCGAATCCTTTAAAGTCATTTTGGATGTATGTGGAATAGTGTAGGTTAGATGGGCTTCAGATTGGTATGACAGGTCGGCACAACATCGAAGGCCGAAGGGCCTGTACTGTGCTGTAATGTTCTATGTTCTATGTTCATTATTGATGCCAGCAGTACAGGGGTTAGAGCTGTGTTAGAACATAGAACATAGAACATAGAACAGTACAGCACAGAACAGGCCCTTCAGCCCACAATGTTGTGCCGACCATTGATCCTCATGGATGCACCCTCAAATTTCTGTGACCATATGCATGTCCAGCAGTCTCTTAAATGACCCCAATGACCTTGCTTCCACAACTGCTGCTGGCAACGCATTCCATGCTCTCACAACTCTCTGCGTAAAGAACCTGCCTCTGACATCCCCTCTATACTTTCCACCAACCAGCTTAAAACTATGACCCCTCGTGCTAGCCATTTCTGCCCTGGGAAATAGTCTCTGGCTATCGACTCTATCTATGCCTCTCATTATCTTGTATACCTCAATTAGGTCCCCTCTCCTCCTCCTTTTCTCCAATGAAAAGAGACCGAGCTCAGTCAACCTCTCTTCATAAGATAAGCCCTCCAGTCCAGGCAGCATCCTGGTAAACCTCCTCTGAACCCTCTCCAAAGCATCCACATCTTTCCTATAATAGGGCGCCCAGAACTGGACGCAGTATTCCAAGTGCGGTCTAACCAAAGTTTTATAGAGCTGCAACAAGATCTCACGACTCTTAAACTCAATCCCCCTGTTAATGAAAGCCAAAACACCATATGCTTTCTTAACAACCCTGTCCACTTGGGTGGCCATTTTAAGGGATCTATGTATCTGCACACCAAGATCCCTCTGTTCCTCCACGCTGCCAAGAATCCTATCCTTAATCCTGTACTCAGTTTTCAAATTCGACCTTCCAAAATGCATCACCTCGCATTTATCCAGGTTGAACTCCATCTGCCACCTCTCAGCCCATCTCTGCATCCTGTCAATGTCCCGCTGCAGCCTACAACAGCCCTCTACACTGTCAACGACACCTCCGACCTTTGTGTCGTCTGCAAACTTGCTGACCCATCCTTCAATTCCCTCGTCCAAGTCATTAATAAAAATTACAAACAGTAGAGGCCCAAGGACAGAGCCCTGTGGAACCCCACTCACCACTGACTTCCAGGCAGAATATTTTCCTTCTACTACCACTCGCTGTCTTCTGTTGGCCAGCCAATTCTGTATCCAAGCAGCTAAGTTCCCCTGTATCCCATTCCTCCTGACCTTCTGAATGAGCCTTCCATGGGGAACCTTATCAAATGCCTTACTGAAGTCCATATACACCACATCCACAGCTTGACCCTCATCAACCTTACTAGTCACATCCTCAAAAAACTCGATAAGGTTTGTAAGGCATGACCTACCCCTCACAAAGCCGTGTTGACTGTATTTGATCAAGCCATGCTCTTCCAGATGGTCATAAATCTTATCCCTCAGAATCCTTTCTAACACCTTGCAGACGACAGACGTGAGACTTACCGGTCTATAATTGCCGGGGATTTCCCTATTTCCTTTCTTGAAGAGAGGAATTACATTTGCCTCTCCCCAGTCCTCAGGTACGACTCCAGTGGAGAGCGAGGATGCAAAGATCTTCGCAAGTGGCGAAGCAATTGCATTTCTCGCTTCCCAAAGCAGCCGAGGACAAATCTGATCCGGGGCTGGCGACTTGTCAATCTTAATGTTTGACAAAATTTTCAGTACATCAGCTTCCTCTATCTCTATCCATTCCAGCATGCACACCTGCTCTTCAAAGGTTTCATTCACTACACAGGTAGTTTCTTTCGTAAAGACAGAAGCAAAAAACTCATTTAGGGCTTCCCCTACCTCCTCAGGCTCCACACACAAGTTCCCTATGCTATCCAGAAGGGATGCTTCATCCTCTCTCCGTGACTCCCTTGTTCGCTCCACACTGCCCTCCAACCCCACCACACCCGGCACCTTCCCCTGCAACCACACGAAATGCTACACTTGCCCCCACACCTCCTCCCTCACCCCTATCCCAGGACCCAAGATGACATTCCACATTAAGCAGAGGTTCACCTGCACATCTGCCAATGTGGTATACTGCATCCACTGTACCCGGTGTGGCTTCCTCTACATTGGAGATCCAGAAGGGTGATGGCGGAATTGAAAGGCTAATTGGACATTTTTTGAAGAAACTCAATATTCATCAGAGAAAATACTCCACTGCTGAGAAAGAATTATTTAGTTTAATATTGGCTTTACAACATTTTAAGGTTTGTGTTATGAACAATACTTTGGAGATGATTTGTGTATACAGAACACGACCATGTCACTTTTTTTTGGGGAAAGTTTAGGACAAAAATATTTTGTTGGAGTCTTATGTTACAAGCTTTTAACATATAAATTGTATACATTGCAGGACAGAAAAAAAGGTTGTTGCAGAGGCATTACCACGGCTTTAAAGAAAATGTCTGGATAAGATAGCATCAGTATGGTCCAATGTTAACGAGATTTAGAATTAATATGTAAGGTATAACTTTTGAGCACTGATCTATGTATTTCTTGCTAATAGTGTTAAGATTTAGAAAAAGGAAGCTGTCTTTTGATTTTTTTTTTCCTTGGGACCAGTTGTTACAATGTTGGGTAGGTAACTGTGAATTGGAAGGCAGGAAGCTAAAACGTGTGTACCTCTAAAAGATTTGTGCCTTGACTCGACTGAACAGCAGCTGAAGTTGCCAGTACAGATAGCCTCAAAAATTGAGGCAAATTATCAAAAAAACCTTGCAGGTGGTAGGCCAAGCAATAGTCTTGTGACTACGAGTTTGAATTCAGCCAACTGATTTAAACAAAGCACTCAGAAATAGAAAGTGAATTGGATTTAAATCCAATTCCTTCCACCCCAAACTTCAGTTCACCTGGGCCACCTCCAGCACATTCCTCACCTTCCTGGATCTCTCAGTCTCCATCTTAGGCAACCAGCTTGTAACTGATGTCCATTTCAAGCCCACCGACTCCCACAGCTACCTAGAATACACCTCCTCCCACCCACCCTCCTGCAAAAATTCCATCCCCTATTCCCAATTCCTCCGCCTCCGCCGCATCTGCTCCCAGGATGAAGCATTCCACTCCCGCACATCCCAGATGTCCAAGTTCTTCAAGGACCGCAACCTTCCCCCCACAGTGGTCGAGAACGCCCTTGACCGTGTCTCCCGCATTTCCCGCAACACATCCCTCACACCCCGTCCCTGCCACAACCGTCCAAAGAGGATCCCCCTCATTCTCACACACCACCCCACCAACGTCCGGATACAACGCATCATCCTCCGGCACTTCCGCCATCTACAATCCGACCCCACCATCCAAGACATTTTTCCATCCCCACCCCTGTCTGCTTTCCGGAGAGACCACTCTCTCCGTGACTCCCTTGTTCGCTCCACACTGCCCTCCAACCCCACCACACCCGGCACCTTCCCCTGCAACCACACGAAATGCTACACTTGCCCCCACACCTCCTCCCTCACCCCTATCCCAGGACCCAAGATGACATTCCACATTAAGCAGAGGTTCACCTGCACATCTGCCAATGTGGTATACTGCATCCACTGTACCCGGTGTGGCTTCCTCTACATTGGAGAAACCAAGCGGAGGCTTGGGGACCGCTTTGCAGAACACCTCCGCTCGGTTCGCAATAAACAACTGCACCTCCCAGTCGCAAACCATTTCCACTCCCACTCCCATTCTTTAGATGACATGTCCATCATGGGCCTCCTGCAGTGCCACAATGATGCCACCCGAAGGTTGCAGGAACAGCAACTCATATTCCGCTTGGGAACCCTGCAGCCCTATGGTATCAATGTGGACTTCACCAGCTTCAAAATCTCCCCTTCCCCCACCGCATCCCAAAACCATGCCAGTTCGTCCCCTCCCCCCACTGCACCACACAACCAGCCCAGCTCTTCCCCTCCACCCACTGCATCCCAAAACCAGTCCAAACTGTCTCTGCCTCCCTAACCTGTTCTTCCTCTCACCCATCCCTTCCTCCCACCCCAAGCCGCACCTCCATCTCCTACCTACTAACCTCATTCCACCTCCTTGATCTGTCCGTCTTCCCTGGACTGACCTATCCCCTCCCTATCTCCCCACCTATACTCTCTCCACCTATCTTCTTTTCTGTCCATCTTCGGTCTGCCTCCCCCTCTCTCCCTATTTATTCCAGAACCCTCAACCCATCCCCCCCTCTGATGAAGGGTCTAGGCCCGAAACGTCAGCTTTTGTGCTCCTGAGATGCTGCTGGGCCTGCTGTGTTCATCCAGCCTCACATTTTATTATCTTGGATTTAAATCCAATGTGTTGACACCCTGAAACCAATAATATAATGAGAATTTTATTATGTCATTATGCAGATATAAGAAGAGGGCATTTGGGAAATTGGAAGGAGCCGACTGCCGCCTGCCAGGGTTAGCACCATTCAGCTGTCAGAGAAAGTGCATCTAATTAATTAAATTAAAGTACCACAGTATTTTAGCTCAGAGTCCTTATTGAAGAAATTATAGAGAGAAAGCATTCCTCACAGCAGAATTAACGGAAGAAATGCGTTTGTAAGGAGAGGAGAGAATATTCCAGAAGAAAGTTAGTGCGAATTTGGGGAGATTAAGTTACAGTTTATTGCTTCCTGTTAATTGTTTTATATTAGCGGGACCTGTCTTTATGTAAACAGTATGCCAGTAGAGTTTAGATCAGTTAGGAAATAGTAGTCTAGGAGGGATTTGTGAGTTTGTCAGTGGTTTTGTTAATTTGTTCATTGTTTAGTTAAATAAATAAATTGTTTCTTGTTACTTGTAAAGTGGAGATCAGGGATATTCTTCCTTTTAACCAATCTTTTAATAGATTACGGGGGTGGAGGGAGGTGGAAGTCAAGCCTTTCTGGGTATTTTGGAGGTTATTATTAGAGGCGAACATGTAATCCTGTCCTAAAGGACTGGGGATAATGGGAACTGCAGATGCTGGAGAATCCAAGATAACAAAGCGTGGAGCTGAATGAACACAGCAGGCCAAGCAGCATCTCAGGAGCACAAAAGCTGACATTTCGGGCCTAGACCCTTCATCAGACAGGGGGATGGGGAGAGGGTACTGGAATAAATATGGAGAGTGGGGGAGGTGGACCGAAGATGGAGAGAAAAGAAGATAGGTGAAGAGGAGAGTATAGGTGGGGAGGAGAGTTTAGGTGGGGACGTAGGGAGGGGATAGGTCAGCCCAGGGAAGATGGAGAGGTCAAGGCGGCAGGATGAGATTAGTAGGTAGGAAGTAGAGGTGTGACTTGAGGTGGGAGGAAGGGATGGGTGAGAGGAAGAACAGGTTAGGGAGGCGGGGACAAGATGGGCTGGTTTTGGGATGCAGTGGGGGGAGGGGACGAGCTGGGCTAGTTTTGGGATGCAGTGGGGGAAGGGGAGATTTTGAAGCTGGTGAAGTCCACGTTGATACCATCGGGCTGCAGGGTTCCCAAGTGGAATATGAGTTGCTGTTCCTGCAACCTTCGGGTGGCATCGTTGTGGCACTGCAGGAGGCCCATGATGGACATGTCATCTAAAGAATGGGAGGGGGCGTTAAAATGTTTTGCGACTGGGAGGTGCAGTTGTTTATTGCGAACTGAGCGGGTGTGTTCTGCAAAGCGGTCCCCAAGCCTGCGCTTGGTTTCCCCAATGTAGAGGAAGCCACACTGGGTATGGTGGATACAGTATACCGCGTGGGAACCCTGCAGCCCAATGGTATCAATGTGGACTTCACAAGCTTCAAAATCTCCCCTTTCCCCACTGCATCCCAAAACCATCCCAGCCCATCCCCTCCCCCCACTGCATCCCAAAACCAGCCCATCTTGTCCCCGCCTCCCTAACCTGTTCTTCCTCTCACCCATCCCTTCCTCCCACCTCAAGCCGCACCTCCACTTCCCACCTACTAACCTCATCCCACCTCCTTAACCTGTCTGTCTTCCCTGGACTGACTTATCCCCTCCCTCTCGGGGTGAGCTTGTGGAATTCATTGCCACGGAGTGCAGTGGAGGCCGGGACATTGGATGCCTTCAAGGCAGAGATCGCAAAATTCTTGATCTCAGAAGGAATCAAAGGGTATGGGGAGAGTGCAGGGAAGTGGAGTTGAAATGTGCATCAGCCATGATTTAAATGGCGGAGTGGACTTGATGGGCCGAATGGCCTTACTTCCACTCCTATGTCTTATGGCCTACCTCCCCACCTATACTCTCCTCTCCACCTATCTTCTTTTCTCTCCATCTTCGGTCCGCCTCCCCCTCTCTCCCTATTTATTCCAGTTGCTTCTCCCCATCCCCGTCTCTGATAGAGGGTCTCGGCCCGAAACATCAGCTTTTGTGCTCCTGAGATGCTGTTTGGCCTGTTGTGTTCATCCAGCTCTACACTTTGTTATCTAAAAGACTGGGGCCTGTGTTTTAGTTTAATCATTAGAGGGGTTCGGCCAGTCCGGCCATAACAATTTCCAATCTCCTGCCTTTTCACTGTGACATCACCTCTGATGAAGTTGTACAGTTCAGTTTTAAATATGTAAAACAAAGCTTCATCACATCCATTCCGTGGTTTCTTGTTAAAGTGTTAGAGAAAAAATATCAGGAAGAAAGATGCAAGAGGAGGGTTTCCTTTTTCTGTTTATCTCTCCCAAGTACAGGTTAGGAAGACCTTCATCATTAGCCTCTGGAAACATTCCCAGAGGATCTCCAATGGACGTATGCAACGCAGTGTGACATTAGACACATTCGCTGAAGTGAGCCAAGAAGTCAGGCTTCAGGAACTACCTTAAGGAAAAGGGTGCATGTCATGTTCCAGTGAAAAGCAATGGTTGTTGGCACAGATGAAGGAATTGTTTCTGTTCTACGACAGCTCAACGTCGGAGGAGAAAAGAGGCTAGCTGTGAAAAACAAGTGGCAAAGGAAATGTTGATAGCAGTGATGTTAAATTCGCTGCTGGCCGAGTGGTTCAAATTCCGTACTCTTGCTACCGCCTCGGTTCAACCCCTTTTCGGGGACTGATGGTTCATTGCTTTAGGGCGAAATGTCGAAATAAGGCTTATTTCCTCCGTATGTTGAAAGTGCAAAGCAGTTTTGCTAGAATCGATGGGACGTGAATCTGCACAGTAAGAGTAGAAATACTAAATGCTTCTTCTCTATGATGTATGTCAGGAAATTTCAGCACTTCTTACTTTGGGTAGTCCTTTCAACCCGTCAACGCTCTCATCCGTTCGCCTTGTTCTCAACTCTACAGACAACAGGCCCATCCCGCTGAATCTCTCCTCCTGAGACACCTGCCTCATCTCAGGAATGAATCTCGTGAACCATCGCCACACACAGGTAGGGAATGGATCTTCCTGCTCAGAAAGAGGCTAACTCAGGCCTGTGCACTGCTTTGAAAGAGCAATTGAGATTGGTCGGGAGTAACACGTACACCAATGTAAACGTGAGCAGCACGCACGTCATCACCACTGCCCCCCTACCACCAACATTACTACAGTTAACAAAGTGTGGAGCTGGATGAACACAGCAGGCCAAGCAGCATCTCAGGAGCAAAAAGCTGACGTTTCGGGCCTAGACCCTTCATCAGAGAGGGGGATAGGGAGAGGGAACTGGAATAAATAGGGAGAGAGGCGGAGGCGGACCGAAGATGGATAGAGGAGAAGACAGGTGGGGAGCAGACTATAGGTGGGGAGGTAGGGAGGGGATAGGTCAGTCCAGGGAGGACGGACAGGTCAAGGAGGCGGGATGAGGTTAGTAGGTAGGAGATGGAGGTGCGGCTTGAGGTGACAGGAGGAAGGGATGGGTGAGAGGAAGAACAAGTTAGGGGGGGCGGGGACAGGCTTGTCTGGTTTTGGGATGCAGTGGGGGGAGGGGAAGAACTGGGCTAGTTTTGGGATGAAGTGGGCAGAGGGGAGATTTTGAAGCTTGTGAAATCCACATTGATACGATTGGGCTGCAGGGTTCCCAAGCGGAATATGAGTTGCTGTTCCTGCAACCTTTGGGTGGCATCGTTGTGGCACTGCAGGAGGCCCAGGATGGACATGTCGTCTGAGGAATGGGAGGGGGAGTTGAAATGGTTCACGACTGGGAGGTGCAGTTGTTTATTGCGAACCGAGTGGAGGTGTTCTGCAAAGCGGTCCCCAAGCCTCCGCTTGGTTTCCCCAATGTCGAGGAAGCCACACCGGGTACAATGGATGCAGTATACCACATTGGCACATGTGCGGGTGAACATCTGCTTAATATGGAAAGTCATCTTGGGGCCTGGGATGGAGGTGTGCGGGCAAGTGTAGCACTTCCTGCAATTGCAGAGGAAGGTGCCTTGTGTGATGGGGTTGGAGTCACGGAGAGAGTGGTCTCTCCGGAAGGCAGACAAGAGTGGGGATGGAAAAATGTCTTGGGTGGTGGGGTCGGATTGTAGATGGCGGAAGTGTCGGAAGATGATGCGTTGTATCTGAAGGTTGGTGGGGCGGTATGTGAGGATGAGGGGGATTCTCTTAGGGCTGTTATTGTGGGGGCGGGGTGTGAGGGATGTGTTGTGGGAAATGCGGGAGACACGGCCAAGGGCGTTCTCGACCACTGCGGGGGAAAGTTTGCGGTCCTTGAAGACCGCGGCCATCTGGGATGTGCGGGAGTGGAATGCCTCATCCTGGGAGCAGATGCGGCAGAGGCGAAGGAATTGGGAATAGGGGATGGAATTTTTGAAGAGGGGTGGGTGGGTGGGAGGAGGTGTATTCTCAGTAGCTGTGGGAGTCAGTGGGCTTGTAATGGACATCAGTTTCTAGCTGGTTACCTGAGATGGAGACAGAGAGGTCCAAGAGTCACGAACCATTTTAACTCCCCCTCCCATTCCTTAGAGGACATGGCCATCATGGGCCTCCTGCAGTGCCACAATGATGCCACCCGAAGGTTACAGGAACAGCAACTCATATTCCGCTTGGGAACCCTGCAGCCCAATAGTATCAATGCAGACTTCACAAGCTTCAAAATCTCCCCCTCCCCCACTGCATCCCAAAACCAGCCCAGCTCATCCCCTCCCCACCACTGCATCCCAAAACCAGCCCAGCTCATCCCCGTCTACCTAACCTGTTCTTCCTCTCACCTATTCCCTCCTCCCACCTCAAGCCGCACCTCCATTTCCCAACTACTAATCTCATCCCGCCTCCTTGACTTGTCCGTCCACCCCGGACTGACGTATCCCCTCCCCACCTATAGTCTCCTCTCCACCTATCTTCTTCTCTGTCCATCTTTGGTCCGCCTCTGCCTACCTCGCTATTTATTTCGGAACCCTCTCCCTATCCCCCTTTTCTGACAAGGGATCCAGGCCAGAAACATCAGCTTTTGTGCTCCTGAGATGCTGCTTGGCCTGCTGTGTTCATCCAGCTCCACACTTTGTTATCTTGGATTCTCCAGCATCTGTAGTTCCCATTATCTCTGATAACAGACCCAGTGAATTCTGTTTGTAAAATGAACATGTTCATATTTTTCATTGTACAGAAACTATCGCAGTATATTCGAGAGGAAGCATGCACTGACTGGTTTAAAGTGAGCAACATTAACGTTGATGTGAAGAGTCAAATAATTTTTTTCTTAGATGTGTTGTTATTGTTGTAGTTTGTTAGCAGTGCTCCCTTTGCCAGGCTGAACTCGAGCCCACTATTCCCCACCGTGAACATTCTTTATCCAGGAGGAAGCAGTTGTGGATAGTGCTCGGAGCATGTGTGAAACCATTAATGGAGGTTGACAGATTTCTTTTGTCTCTTTGTTCCAAAAAATGGAGAACATAAAGCGAAGAGGGAGTGATTGATCTGGTGGGGGGCGGGGGCGGGGTGGTGGTTTAGGGATCAGAGAATTTTCCTGAAACATTTTGGGTGATCTGTAAAACCCAGCCAAGAAATTATCTGTGTCCTAATTGCACTGCCTTTGGGAGAGTCATTAATTGGAAGCTTTGCCGAAGTTAGGTTTTGGGATAACATTTGTCATCGGTATTGCGGGCAGTAGGAGCAGGATGCAGCTGGTTTCCATATCTGTAAGGGACAATGCTTGAACAGCTATGGAGGAATTTGCTGTCATTATTCAGCATGGAGACAACTTGTCCAGCAAACTGCATTAGCCATTCATATCCAATGTCTTACAGTCGAGGCACAGGGGTGACACAGATTGAAAGAAAAGGAAGTAAATCTTGCTCTCCATATCCCCTAACTAGTAGGACAAAATGCCTCATGTGTCAAAAACCTGCTGCTCTGTTCAGTCACATGAAAATCTAGAACAGAAATTAATTCCTTGAGTAGGCTTTATTCCTGAATCAAGTGACTTCCAACTACGATGAAAGACAGTCTGTAGCAGGGGATGAGCACATACTTTGACAGAATTAAGAAGGGGTGAGTTAATACCAGCAAATTCAAAACAAAAGAATTGTTTTCTTTTCTGAATTTCCATCCCAAGCTGACAGTGATGGATTATATAAATTTTGTTTTGTAAGATTGAATAGAGCTTTCCCCTGTTACTTGTACTTTGTTATATGTGACATGTTCCATGGCTTGGAACTGGTGTCGTTCCTTCAATAAGAATCTGAATCCATGATGTTCCATAGCTCTGCTTCACTACTGCCCTCCCTGATGACCTACCATGGAATCACCTCCTTTTTCTCTAGTACTGATGATTAGTTTTATTAAAACCTCTATTTAGTATTGAACTGTTACTCCCAACAGAGATAGCAGGAACCACAGATGCTGGAGAATCTGAGATAACAAGATGTAGAGCTGGATGAACACAACAGGACAAGCAGCATCAGAGGAGCAGGAAGGCTGATGTTTTAGGCCCAAAACATCAGCCTTCCTGCTCCTCTGATGCTACTTGGCCTGCTGTGTTCATCCAGCTCTACACCTTGTTATCTCTGAATTCCAACAGTTGTGTTTAAATGAGGTTTCCACTGCTGGCCATCCCCTCTGCTGCTGTATTACTACTTTCATCTTCCCACGGGATCGTGCAAAATCGGGAAACATTTCTCTACTTTCAGTTTTCAATTTCTGTTGCTCATCTGAGCTTATGATGATCATAGAGTCATAGAAACAGACCTTTTGGTCCAACTCGCCCATGCTGACCAGCTATCCTAAATTAATCTAGTCCCATTTGCCAAACTTTGGCCCATATCCCTCGACACGATTCGCATTCATATACCCATCCAGGTGCCTTTTAAGTGTAGTATTCATACCAGCCTCCACCACTTCCTCTGGCAGTTCATTCCATGCACGCACTACCCTCAGCATGAAAGAAGTTGCCTCTGAAGTCCCTTTTGTATCTTTTCCTCTATCACCGTAAACCTATGTCCTCTAGCATTGGACTCAACCTCCCTCCCCCCACAGGGGGAGAGACCCTGTCTATTTACCCCATCCATGCCCCTCATGATTTTATAACTCTCTATAAGGTTATTTCTTAGCTTGTGATGCTCCAGGGCAAATAGCCCCAGCCACTCAGCCACTCCGTTTATCTTCAAATTCTCTGCCTTTTTTCCCATACATCCTAGATAATACTTTCATTTTTTATCTCTCCATGGGCACCAGCTTGGTTTTGACCAACATTGACTCGAAGGGCCAAAAGACACTTTTTCTATGCTGTGCTGTCCTCCTGCGCATCTCCAGGATTTTCCCTATTCATTTCACTTCAGATTTTCATTGGTTGCTGTATTTTGTGATTCATTTGAGGTGTTGCTCACAGTTCTGAGTCCAAAACCACAGACAGACTAAGTAAGAGACGGTTGATATTAGGGTAGGTGCTGGTTTTGTGGTTGGTCTTTGGCCTCCAAATAAACTGAGTAAGTGAATTATTACAATACATTGTGCGCAGCCTGGTTACTTGCAGTTGCACAATGGTTCACCCCTGTCCCCTGACTTTTCCCTACCAGGGCAACCGAATATTGTTTTGTCCCTGTTACTGGTGGGTAGGTGGGTGCTTGACCTTCTTGAACAGCTGCAGTCTGTGTTGTGACAATACAGAATCACAGAAGTCTCATGATGCACAAGGAAGTCGTTCAGCCGGTACTGCCTGTACCAGCTTTCCGATTACTTTTATGGCTTAGTGTCATCTGCCTGAGTTTAACCTCTACTTCTGCACAATATTTACCTTCGCTTATTTCCTTCTTGAATACCTCACTTGAACCTGCCTTCACTGCACTTCCTGGCAGTATCTTCCTGACTGGATTACTTCCGGTGTCACGGGGACATGAAAGGGTACTTACAGAAGGACTTCCCTTTAGGTTAAGTTGTTGCACAGTTATGTGAGGGGGAGAAGAATTGCAACGGAAACAGTACGGACAATAAATAAGGATAACAAGATATAGAGCTGCATGAACACAGCAGGCCAAGCTGCATCAGAGGAGCAGGAAAGCTGACGTTTCAGGTCTGGATCCTTTTTCAGAAATTGGGGAGGGGAAGAGGACTGAACTAAACAGAGGGGGAGGAGGTGATGATGTAGGGTGGATAAAGGAATAGATAGGTGGGGAAAAGACATACAGGTCAAGGAGGTGGTGATGGAGCCAGTAAAGTTGGGTGTAGGTGGGGAGTTGGTTAAGGGGTTGGTTAATTGAAGGAATACAGACAGGTCAAGGAGGTGGGGATGAGATTGGTAGGTAGGAGGTGGGGGTGGGGATTGGTCTGTGAGGTGGGAGGAGCAGATAGATGGGAGAAAAAAAACGGACAGGTCAAGGAGGTGGGGACGAACTGGGCTGGTTTTGGGATGAGGTCAGGAGTGGGGAGATTTTGAAGCTTGTGAAGTCCACATTTCGACCAATGGGACGTAGGGTTCTCAAGCAAAGTATAAGGTGCTGTTCCTGCAGCCTTCTGGTGGGATCATTGTGGCACTTGAGAAGGCCCAGGTTGGACATGTCGTCCAAGGAGTGGGAGGGGGAGTTGAAGTGGTTCGCGACTGGGAGGTTCAGGTTGCAGAAGTGCATCAATACATCGTCCTCCTCCACTTCCACCACCTGCACCTAACCCTACTACCCAGGACGTTTTTCCCTACCCACCCTTATCTGCCTACCGGGGGACCGCTTTTTTTGGTGACACCCTCATCCGCTCCACACTCCCAACTAGCCCCGCCACCCCTGGCACAATTCCCTGCAACCACAGGAAGTCCTACGTCTGCC
Source organism: Stegostoma tigrinum (assembly GCF_030684315.1). NCBI lineage: Eukaryota > Metazoa > Chordata > Chondrichthyes > Orectolobiformes > Stegostomatidae > Stegostoma > Stegostoma tigrinum. Next base: position 12,887,005 of record NC_081396.1, on the reverse strand, counting down.
CCTACACCTCACCCCTCCCCTCCATCCCAGGCCCCAAGAAAACATTCCAAGTTAAACAGATGTCACCTGCACATCTGCCAATGTGGTATATTGTATCCGATGTTCCTGATACGGCCTCCTTTACATCAGGGAAACCAAGCGGAGCCTTGGGGATGGCTTTGTGGAACACGCTATGACCGGTTTGCAACAAACAACTGCATCTCCCAGTTGTGAACCATTTCAACTCCGCCTCCCACTCCTTGGATGACATGTCCATCCTGGGCCTCCCGCAGTGCCACAACGATCCCACCCAAATGCTGCAGGAACAGTACCTCATATTTTGCTCGGGAACCCTGCAGCCAAATGGTCTCACTGTGAACTTCACAAGCTTCAAAATCTCCCCACTCCCGACCTCATCCCAAAACCAGCCCAGCTTGTCCCTACTTCCTTGACCTGTCCGTCTTTTCACCCACCTATCTGTTCCTGCCACCTCACTGACCAACCGCAACCTCTTTCCTACCAGCCTCATCCCCGCCTACTTGACGTATCCGTCTTTCCTCAACTGACCAACTCCCATCCCAACTCCCCATTTGCACTCAACTTTACAGGCTCCATTCCTGCATCCTTGACCTGTCCGCCTTCCCTCGACTGACCAAGCCCCATCCCAACTCCCCACCTACACTCACCTTTACAGGCTCCATCCCCACCTTCTTGACTTGTCCATATTCTCTCCACCTATCTGCTCCTTTACCCACCTTCTGCCATTGCCTCCCCCTTCTCTCCTTATTTCAGAGTCCCCTTCCCCTCCCCCATTTCTGAAGATGGGTCCAGACCCAAAACATCAGCTTTTCTGCTCCTCTGATGCTGCCTGGCCTGCTGTGTTCATCCAGCTTGATACTTTGTTATCTCAGATTCTCCAGCTTCAGCAGTTCCTACTATCTCTGGACAATAAATAAACATAGTGGTAATTTACGCACAGAGGAAGAGGATGCAGGTAGGGTTCTAAATGAATACTTTGCATCAGTGTTTAGTGGTGAGATGGAAGCAATGATTATTTAAGTCAGGGTGAAGGTCTGTGAAAGAATTAAAGAAATTGAAATAGGCATATAGAAGGTATTGAGTAGTGTAGCAGATTTAAAACAGATTAGTGTCCAGGACTGACAGAATAATTCTCAGATCGTTGAATGAAACAAGGGAGGAAAGCGCATGGCAATTGCAAAACAAATGCTTATTTGCTTTCTGGACATAGAAGAGGTGCCACAGGACTGGAGACTAGCCATAAGACGATATGATCCAGGAGCAGTATTGATAGTATAAGCTATGACTGATGAAAAAAAAAGAAACATTCGAATCAGAAATGATGGAACACTTGAATAGCCTTTCAGAAATTGGGGAATGAGCAAATTATCATAATGGAATTAATTTGAATTTGTTTACTTTCTGCCACTCTTGCAAATTCTGCATGTGATAGGGAGTTCCTATCACTGCTGGCATCTAATGGGAACATCATTCAGTCCAGCAATTTTGCAGCACCATTTGATTGTGGCAGATATGTTTCTCAATCCCATTCTCCTGCCTTTTTCCTGCATTCCTTGATCCAGTTGCTAATTAAGATATTATCTATCTCTTCGTATTAAAAGACTCAATGACCTGATCTCCACAAAGAATTCCACAGATTTACCCAACATTTGACTGAATAACATTCCCTTCGTTTCTGTTCTGAAGGGCCATCCCTTCACTTTGAGGCTGTGTCCCTGGTCTGAATCTCTGCTACTAGTGGAAATATCTTCTCCATGTTGACACTATTTAGGCCTACTAGAAATCTGTATGTTTCAATGAGCACTCTCTTCATCCTTCTAAACTCCTTGGAATGCAGGCCTAGAGTCCTCAATTGCTCCTCATATGACATGCCCTTCAATCCTGGGATCATTCATGTAAACCTCCTCTGGACTCCCTACATGGCAACACTCCCTTCCCTAGATACAGTGTCCAAAACAGTTCACAAATGTTGCCAAATTGTACTAGGTTAGGCAAGGACGGCTGGTCGACTGAAGAGTCTCTTTTCATGCTGTATAACTATGCCAGGGCATCAAAGGCTATGGGCCACGTGCTAGAAAATAGAATTTGAATAATAAAGTCGTTTACACCAAAGTGGACGTAAAGGGCCAAAGGCTTTTTTCTGTGCTCTAGAACTCCATAACTTTATGGCTCTAATGTTAAAGGAGATCAGATTTGAAAAAGGAAAAGCCAATTTTATCTTAATGCTCTTTGTTCCAAGTATACAACATTGTTGTCTTGTTTTTGACTGCATATCACTTCATCTACATGTTTTTAATTTTTTTGACTCGTTGGTTCGCTCTCTCTTCCCCGCCCCTCCCAGCTCCCCAATCTCTCTGCTCTTCTATTATAACAAGAAGAAAAAAAAACAAACGGTGTGATCGTAGTATGTCTGCCATTTCCCCGTTACCCATGCAATATTCTTTTTGGCTGCTATCCCAGATTACTTTGAGACGATGAGTCTATGTCTTCATATGCAAGTGTACATGTGCTGATTTATGTTGTTGACTGGTTGGACGGCTACTGCGTCAGATATGCTTAGATTTGAACTTGTATTTTTTCCCAAAACATAACGAATATTGAGGCCTTCGTTTTTTTTTGCAACGGGGACCAGCAAATTCAGTGACCCTGCTCGAAACTGCCTTAAACTGGCATTGAATATAAAACGTGTATTGAGGAAACTCGTCTTCACAATGATCACAACAATTTACGGTTATATTTCTGCGTGGTTTCTAACTAGGACCCTTTCACCACACTATCGAAGCAGAGCGCGTAACCTTAACTTGCTACGTTGGAACGCAGCTTTTTAACCTGCGCTAATCATTGTGCCTTCACAAAACTGCATTGGTAATAAGAGCCGTGGCTGACGAAAAAAAAGAAAAATAATAAAAATGATATATTCGAATCAGAAATGATGGAAACAATTGAATGGCCTTTCAGAAATTGGCGAATGAGCAAATTATTGCAATGCAATTATTTCAAACTTATTAAGTTTTCGTCCTTATTACGAATTCAGCATTTGATACTCAATGATAATATTCCACGCAGTTTGGTAAGTATCTTAGTCATTAATTTGATCCGTATAGTTTGTAATCACTGAGAAAGGGATATTGCTTTCAGGCTCGATTTCTAATGCTTGATGGCAACCCGAATGATTACTTCTTTGGCCTTTTTTGAAATAAAAAAAAAGACTAGAATGCAAAATCGGAAGTCTGATGACATTGTTTCAGACATAGTAGGAACTGCACATGCTGGAGAATCTGTGATAGCAAGGTGTAGAGCTGGATGACTACACCAGGCCAAGCAGCATCATAGAAGAAGGGTCTCGGTCCGAAACGTCAGCTTTCCTGCTCCTATTATGCTGCGTTCATCCAGCTCTACACCTTGTTATCTCAGTCTAATGACATTAGTTTCTTTTCTCCGATTATCGTTTTGTTCCAAAATTAATAAACAGATCAATGGTGCTGAGATGCTTGATAATATAAATGAACATCTGTTGACGAGATGGGAAAGCAGAGTTAATGTTACAAGTCCAGTGACCCTTCTAACAGAAAGGTCATGGGAGTGGAAATGTTATTTCACGCTCTCCGCCAGTGCCCTCCAGAACTGTTGTATTTCTTGAGCAATTAGGTTTTATTTCAGATCTTCACTATTGTAATTCTTTGTACTATAAAATGCATGAAGATTTTACAGTCCTATTTTTGTGTTTACACTTAACTTCAAATTATTCGACACAAATACAATGAAGATTTTTTTTCATTTATTTCAACAGTTTAAAATGGCATACACGGAGAGATGAGGGTTTATCACATTTGTCTCCCACGTTGGTGCTGAACTATTCATGGACTCTCATTAAAAAAAAATGAAATGAAATTTGATTCATGAAGCGAGAAACAAAACAGAACGGTCGGAATTCTGAACACATTGCATAATTGTAATAATGAGTGAGGGTCTCAAAGAAAATGACGATATTTTGGGACATGAACATCATGTGAGATGAGTAAAGGCAAAAGCAAACAACAGAATATAACTTTTAATTCATTTTGGGTTTGAATATTGTCCACATTTAAATAAGGTAACAATCAGACGCAAAGTGTATTTCATCCCATTCATTAGCTCCATTCTGAATTTGTTCTGGGTACCTGCATAAATAAACGGGTTGATGCAGGAACTCAAAAGTTGAAGCATATAGCCGCTTTCCTCCAGGATAACATTGGATTCAGTGGAACTTGAAACTGAGGAATAACTAATACTTGTAATTTGAACATAGAAGAATGTTATAAGAATCAACGAATAGGATAGAATAAAACTTCCCGAGACATAGAACAGTAAAACTATGGATTTTCTCCTCTTCACCATCTCTGGGTCACACTGATCCACTGCATTCGTATGGGCCCGGAGCCGTCTGCGAGCACGGCTTGCTACCAGAATGTGTCTGACAATTAAAACATTGAATAACAAAATAATAATGAATGGAAGACAAACGGTTAAAATCACCGTTAGGCTGTCATATGCAATCCATGCAGGTGAGGAATAAAAGGATATTTTAGTATTGCAATACCATGGCACATTATCAATTATAAAGGCAGGCTGACAGGTAAAGTACAAGGGGACGTTTCGAGCACAGCTCAGAGCGCAGATAGAGGCTATTAGAACAACTGCTACTTTCCCGGTACAATACCTGTTTTTCAGTTTCTGGCAACAAATTGATACAAATCGATCCATAGTAAAAGCGACGGTAACCCATACGGAAGAATCCTTGACAGCATAAATTAGAACAAGACTGAGAGCAAGTATCGGAGTGATGGAGAGGAAACTGAATGACAAGTATCTACCTAAAATGCGGTTTACTATTACGCCAGTAAGCATAACCAGGAGATCTGTTACTGCCATAGACATCATGTAGAGTGTGATACATCTGGAGAGACCACATCGTTTCCGAGATAAGATCAGAATCGCTGCCAAATTAGCTGCAAAATAAGTACAGAGAAGAAATACTCGATAGAAGGAAATAATAATGGGACAGGAAATATTGGAAGCAAAGCCGATGAAGCAATATTAGCTGCTTTAGAACATAGAACATAGAACATAGAACAGTACAGCACAGAACAGGCCCTTCAGCCCACAATGTTGTGCCGACCATTGATCCTCATGTATGCACCCTCAAATTTCTGTGACCATATACATGTCCAGCAGTCTCTTAAATGACCCCAATGACCTTGCTTCCACAACTGCTGCTGGCAACGCATTCCATGCTCTCACAACTCTCTGCGTAAAGAACCTGCCTCTGACATCCCCTCGATACTTTCCACCAACCAGCTTAAAACTATGACCCCTCGTGCCAGCCATTTCTGCCCTGGGAAATAGTCTCTGGCTATCAACTCTATCTATGCCTCTCATTATCTTGTATACCTCAATTAGGTCCCCTCTCCTCCTCCTTTTCTCCAATGAAAAGAGACCGAGCTCAGTCAACCTCTCTTCATAAGATAAGCCCTCCAGTCCAGGCAGCATCCTGGTAAACCTCCTCTGAACCCTCTCCAAACCATCCACATCTTTCCTATAATAGGGCGCCCAGAACTGGACGCAGTATTCCAAGTGCGGTCTAACCAAAGTTTTATACAGCTGCAACAAGATCTCACGACTCTTAAACTCAATCCCCCTGTTAATGAAAGCCAAAACACCATATGCTTTCTTAACAACCCTGTCCACTTGGGTGGCCATTTTAAGGGATCTATGTATCTGCACACCAAGATCCCTCTGTTCCTCCACGCTGCCAAGAATCCTATCCTTAATCCTGTACTCACCTTTCAAATTCGACCTTCCAAAATGCATCACCTCGCATTTATCCAGGTTGAACTCCATCTGCCACCTCTCAGCCCATCTCTGCATCCTGTCAATGTCCCGCTGCAGCCTACAACAGCCCTCTACACTGTCAACGACACCTCCGACCTTTGTGTCGTCTGCAAACTTGCTGACCCATCCTTCAATGCCCTCGTCCAAGTCATTAATAAAAATTACAAACAGTAGAGGCCCAAGGACAGAGCCCTGTGGAACTCCACTCACCACTGACTTCCAGGCAGAATATTTTCCTTCTACTACCACTCGCTGTCTTCTGTTGGCCAGCCAATTCTAAAGTTTAAACAATGTTTGCATCTTACTGGAGAAAATAACATTTTAACATGCATTGAATATTCAATATTTTGTGCCATTTTGACTTAAACCTAATTATTAAATCGATCAGTGAACCTTACGCTTTCAACTTTGTGACTGAAATAAGGGAAATAGATGGTCTCTCTTGGTGCATCAATGTCGGCAGCGACAAAATGAAGACTTTGTGATATTTGCAATTACAAACACTGACACTAACACTAGCACTAACGATATAATGGCTAGCTATTGACAACAAAGACACCAAGAAACAGTCGATGTAATGAGTACGAGCATTTATTGTCAGCCGTTGAAAGCCAAAAATATAGACATCCTTGTCGCTCACGGAATGGTTGTAATTTGTATTGGAAAAAAAAACAAAAAGAGACCTGGTTCTCTTTATCGGTAATTTCTGAAGCTTAACACATCAATGTTTTTAGGGGAGTCATGATATTTCAATAGCTGGTTGTGATGTATCTCTCTATACCACGTCAGCACGTTGCTCCATGGTTAAACTGACGCAGTAGCACTGACTGCATTTACAGCAATGACCAGTGCTGGGTAAAACGAAAAAAAAAGGTACGAGATGCGTACAATGGTGAGCATGTGGTAATTTTATAGCCGTGTCAATTACATAACAGAGTTACAATTAGAATTATGAATATTCATGCGTGCGAACAGTGCCGAAGCGATCAATATTTCACAACAACATTACATTTCAAAACGCATTGAAAATCTCAGTTATGAACTGAAATTAAATTTACACTAATAGATCGTGTGAAACTATTTGGTTTAGAATATAAGTTGAATGTGACCGTTACAAAGTAGTGCATTACTGAGCGAGAGAAATTATAGCATCAACAGAAACAAAAAAAATCCGTCCAAAAAGAAATTACAAACAAAATGGCGTGAAATAATCCCAGTAAATGGACGGTATTTGCATTTGAATCTCAAAATCAATGCTCCAAATGTGTAAAAGATGATTCCATAAAAGGGGAAACTGTTTCAAATATCAAGTGAAGCAGCCCTACTCAAACAGCGTTTCCTGTTAAAGCGGGCAATAAATGGCAAGCTGGCGAGGCAGTTTTCCTAAATGAGAAATGTTGCAAAACTGAAAATCAGATCCAATAAGTATAACTAAATTCTGTATTTTACCTGGAACTCCAATACTTGCAATGACTGGATAGTAAATAGCGAACACCAGACCTGTTGGCAATCCGTGCATTTCTCACACGCCTTCCAAGTGCTCTCTGTATTGGTTTGAAGTAAAGCCGGGCATATACTTGGTGCCAGGCTCCAGGGAGGCCTTTCAGATTAACGCGATTACGTGCAGCAAAGAATTTATTTGCAGCCATTGCAGGTCTCGCGTTTATGTTGCGTAGGATTGGATGTTTCCTCTTTAAGAATGCAGTAACGCGTCTCCAACTTGAAACACCTAGGGAGTAGAGTTAGAGGCAAATAAAAAAATAAATATATGCAAATTTAAAAGGGAACGTTCGATGCAAAACAATCTGAACTCATCATGGCTTCTCAAGGAGACTCAAATCAAGGTAACACTGCCCAGAGATAATCTGACTAGAAGGGATAACGCAGCCAAGTTACGGGTCACAGGTCACTCATGCAATGTGCTCAAAGTTTCCTTGAAATTGCAAAATAACTTTGATGCAGCAGTTTAGGTAATGAATGTTGATAGCGTCATTGAACATGAACACTGTTTCTGATATTCCTTCGAGTCCAGAATTGCCTAGATCAGTGTTACTGTTTTCAATACCGGTCACGTTCATCATGAATTAATCCACACCATCTTGGAAGGGTCGAGTTCAGCATTAGTATTCGTAATGCGCATGCGCACGCCAATGTCACAGCGTTCTATTTGGACAAGTGATAGTCAGAGTGGTCACGTTTAGTGTAAACTGGTCCAGTTAAGCGTGTGGAGAATCTGATCAGATCTGTTATTTTCGGCAGTGTAGCTGCCATGTCACTGGATTGGTAATCCGAATCTTCAGGCTAATATTCTGAAGAAATCTGTCAGGGATAATTTTACATTAACTAAAAATCGGAAAAATAATTACGACTGACGGCGATCACGAATCCACCCCTACTATTAATGCCATCGATATGGATTGCCAATAACCTTTAGGAAAGCTAACGTTCTATCCTTCTCGGGACTTGCTCAGACTTCGGTTCCAAGCAACGTGGTTGGCTCCAGACCGTTCTTTCGGCGACGTTAGATGCGTAATATATGTTAAGGATGCCTACATCTGATGAATGAATAATTAAAAAGAAAATCCATTTACTGTAAGCAGGTTCAACGCGGTAAAATTGCATACATCGCTGGACCTTGCTACATTACGAAGGATAAACAAAAGGCGGAGAAGTTCATTTTAGCACGTGTTTCTTTTTTATGAACGACTGGCAGATTCACGTACTCGCTAGGTCCATTGAAGTAAGTTTGGAAAACTCCCCCAAAGAACGGTTAATAGAACATTACAGCGCAGTACAGGCCCTTCGGACCTCGATGTTGCACCGACCTGTGAAACCAATCTGAAGCCCATCAAGCCTACACTGTTCCTTTATCATCCATTGAAACATATAAAATAATCAGAGGGTTAGATAGGGTGGATAGGGAAAGCCTTTTTCCTAGGATGGTGACGGCGAGCATGACGGGGCATAGCTTTAAATTGAGGTGTGAAAGATATAGGACAGATGTCAGAGGTAGTTTCTTTACTCAGAGTAGTAAGGGGATGGAACGCTTTGCTTGCAAAGGTAGTAGATTCGCCAACTTTAGGTACATTTAAGGCGTCATTGGATAAGCAGATGGACGTACATGGAATAGTGTAGGTGAGCTGGGCTTGAGATCGGTATGACAGGTCGGCACAACATCGCGGGCTGAAGGGCCTGTACTGTGCTGTAATGTTCTATGTTCTATGTATTTATACAACGACCATTTAAATGCCCTTCAAGTTGTCGAGTCTACTACTGTTACTACATTCCATGCCCTTACTACTCTCTGAGTAAAGAACCTACCTCTGACATCTGTCCCATATCAATCACTGCTCAATTTAAAACCATATCCCCCCCCTCATGCGAGCCATCACCATCTGAGGAAAAAGGCTCTCACTGTCCACCCTATCTAATGCTCTTATCATCTTGTATGTCTCTATTAAGTCCCCTCTGAACCTTCTTCTCTCTAATGAAAACAGCCTCAAGTCCCTCAGCCTTTCCTCCATAAGACATGCCCTCCATACCAGGCAAGATCCTGGTAAATCTCCTCTGCACCCTTTCCAATGCTTCCACATCCTTCCTATAATGCAACGACCAGAACTGTACGCAATACCCCAAGTGTGGCCACACCGGAGTTTTGTACAGCTGCAACATGACCTCATGGCTCCAAAACTCAATCCCACTACCAACAAAACCTAACACACTGTACGCCTTCTTAACAACCCTATCAATCTGGGTGGCAACTTTCAGGGATCTATGCACATAGACACTGAGATCCCCCTGCTCATCCGTACTACCAAGAATCTTACCATTAGCCCAGTACTCTGTATTCCTGTTACTCCTTCCAAAGAGAATCACCTCACACTTTTCCACATTAAACTCCATTTGCCACCTCTCAGCCCAGCTCCGCAGCTTATCTATGTCCCTCTGAAACCTACAACATTCTTCCACACTATCCACAACTCAATGGACTTTAGTGTCATCCACAAATTTACTAATCCATCCTTCTACACCCTCTTCCAGGTCATTTACAAATATGACAAACAACAGTGGCCCCAAAACAGTTCCTTGCAGTGCATGACTAGTAACTGAGCTCCAAGATGAACATTTCCCATCAACCACCACCCTCTGTCTTCTTACAGCTAACCAATTTCTGATCCAAACTGCTAAACCACCCTCAACCCTATGCCTCCAAATTTTCTGCAATAACCTACCATGAGGAACGTTATCAAACACTTTACTGAAATCCATATACACCACATGAACTGCTTTACCCACATCCACCTGTTTGGTCACCTTCTCAAAGAATTCAGTGAGGTTTGTGAGGCATGACCTACCCTTCACAAAACCATCTTAACTATCCCTAATCAAATTATTCCTTTCTGGATGATTATAAATCCCATCTCTTATAATCCTCTCCAACACTTTACCCACAACCGAATTAAGGCTCACTGTCCATAGTTACCAGGGTTGTTTCTACTCTTCTTCTTGAACAAGGGGACAACATTTGCCATCCTCCAGTCTTTTGGCACTATTCCTGTAGACAATGATGACATAAAGATCAAAGCCAAAGGCTGTGCAACCTCCTCCATAGCTTCCCAGAGAATCCTAGGATAGATCCCATCTGCCCAGGGGACTTATCTATTTTCACATTTTCCAGAATTGCTAACACCTCCTCCTTATGAACCTCAATCCCATCTAGTCTAATAGTCTGTATCTCAGTATTCTCCTCGACAACATTGTTCAAACAGGTAAAAGACACTGACGAAAAATATTCATTTAGCACCTCTCCTATCTCTTTGGACTCCACACACAACTTCCCACTACTGTCTTTGACTGGCCCTAATCTTACTCTAGTCATTCTTTTATTCCTGACTTACCTATAGAAAGCTTTAGGGTTTTCCTTGATCCTACCTGCCAACGACTTCTCACGTCCCCTCCTGGCTCTTCTTAGCTCTCTCTTTTGGTCTTTCTTGGCTAACTTGTAACTCTCAAGTGCCCTAACTGAGCCTCCATGCCTCATCTCAACATAAACCTCCAAGAGATTCAAATTCTTTAGTAAACCACGGTTCCCTCACTCGACCACTTCCTCTCTGTCTGACAGGTACATACTTATCAAAGGACAAGCTGTAGCTGATCCTTGAACAAGCTCCACATTTCAATTGTGCCCAGTCTCTGCAGTTTTCTTCCTCATCCTATGCATCCTCAATCTTGCCTAATTGCCTTTCCCCCAGCTATAACTCTTGCCCTGTGGTATATACCTATCTCTTTCCATCACCAAAGTAAACGTAACTGAATTGTGGTCACCATCAAAGTGCTCACCTACCTCCAAATCTAACACCTAGCCAGGCTCATTACCCAGTACCAAATCCAATGTGGCTTTGCCCCTTGTTGGCCTATCTACATACTGTGTCAGAAAACCCTCCTGCACACATTGCACAAAAACTGACCCATCTAAAGTACTCAAACTATAGCATTTCCAGTCAATATTTGGAAAGTTAAAGTTCCCCACAACAACTACCTTGTTACTTTTGCTCCGATCCAGAATCATCTTTGCCATCCTTTCCTCTACATCTCTGGTACTTTTCACAGGCCTATAGAAAACTCCTGACAGATGACCTCTCCTTTCCCGTTTCTAACCTCAGCCCATACTACCTCAGTAGATGAGTCCTCATCAAGCGTCCTTTCTACCACCATAATACTGTCCTTGACTAATAATGCCATAGCTCCCCTCTTTTACCACCTTCCCTTCACCTTTTGAAACATCTAAACCCTGGAACCTGCAACAACCATTCTTGTCCCTGCTCTGTCCATGTCTTCAAAATGGCCACAACATCGAAGTCCCAGGTACCAACCCATGCTGCAAATTCACCCACCTAATTCTGAATGCTCCTGGCGTTGAGGTAGACACACTTCAAACCACTTTCCTGCCTGCCAGTACACCCCTGAGACCTTGAAACCTTATTCATGACCTCGCTACTCTCAACTTCCCGTACACTGGAGCTACAATTCAGGTTCTCATCCCGCTGTTGAATTAGTTTAATTAGTTAATTAAAATTAGTTAATTACAGGGTGAACTCACCCATTTCAAAAATTCAGTAAAGACACCATAGAATTGTTTAGCTTAATGTCAGGTTGATGTGGTAGCCCAAAACAGTTAACAAAAAAATGTGCTTCAAGTCCAGTTACGCCCACGGTGGTTATATGCAACATGGACAGATTTAGGTCAACATGTGTTAGAGCTACCCACAGTTGAAGATAACACAACATGTTTGCCTATGCTATTAGTAGACTAAAATGGCTGAAGAGAATTGTTCGTTGTTAAAGAGATAGCAACATGTAGAGCTGGATGAACACAGCAGGCCAAGCAGCATCAGAGGAGCAGGAAGGCTGACATTCTGAAACGTCTGCCTTCCTGCTCCTCTGATGCTGTTTGGCCTGCTGTGTTCATCCAGCTCTATACCTTGTTACCTCAGATTGTCCAGCATGTGCAGATCCCACTATCTCTGTGCATTGTAAAAAGTTGTTTACACAGTCAGAGTCATGATTTTCATACACTTGGCAACCAGATAGAACCTGATAGAAATCTTAGTAGAAGGAGCACAAATGTGGACACTGAGCCATTTCTTATAGGGAAAGTTCAGATGGAAAACTTCTTGTAATTTTTTTAAAGTTCACTATTTAATTTGGAATCGATGAGAGAAAAACTCAAATCAATCTAGCTAAGAATCTTTGGGTAATCATAATTACAGATATGTGTACACACACACACACACACACACACACACACACACAGATATATATTCATACAATAGTTCTTCAATTTTAGTATGTTGTACACCAGAGAATTTAATTAAATTCTAGTCTAGGCACAGAGACAATCTTGACATGGAGTACCCTTGACAAGAGTCTGATCGCACAATAATCGTGACTTCTGAGGTAATTGCCACTATATATTGAATAAACCTATGTGGGTACGTTGAAATTATAAATACAAATCAACAAAATAGTATTAGGGGATTTAACTAAATTTCTATGGACAGTCAATTTTAGATAGTAGGGAGAAACTCCTTTCCTGATATCAGGGAGGCCTGCTAATAGAGAGGATTGAATAATGGCTTCAACTGTTAGTAAAATGTATTGTGAAAGGATAGATGATTTGAATGTCTGCCGAACATCATGAGATCATGGGAAGATCTAGGATTATCCATGTTTGAGTTGTCTCTCATTGACCATGCAGTTACATGATTGGACGTGTGTGTGTCAGAAGGGAGACGGCATGTGCTGACATCAATATTGCATGTAACTGCTATAACACAGAATGTACAACTGCACATTCCCGATTGGGAGAGTCAGAATGTCTTGGAGTTTGCCTCCAGAGACCTTTAACAAAGCAGCACGGGAAAGAGTTCTGAATATAGATCGATTTGTGCTGTTGAACATAAGACTCAAGACTGTTTTAAAATCTCTCCCTAGCAGTACTCTTACACTCAGTGAGTACAGAGCTCATTTCCTTATTTTATACAATTAGTTATCAAGACACTTTCAGCACTGTCGATTTTACTGTGCACAGGTAAACTCAAGCTGATTACTGTCAGCATGTTTGCTCCAGAATTTGCATTTTCTGACATAAAGTACCTATCACATTAATTTCACAAGGGGAAGGTTTTGAGACATGACAAATGTAAGTAGTTTTGTAGACTTCACTTATGAATAACATTGAAATAAGTTTAATGATTTTGCAAAGAGCAAATGTTAGCCAACTACAGTCTGCCTTGTTAATGTGGTAGGGAATGAAGAATCACAAAGCTTGTGGTCTTCAGACGGTCACAGAAATAGGAAGGGTCAATAAATTTGAGGGGAGTGAGCACAGTGATAAAAGGTTTATAATCGAAACATTACTTGACTGGAGTCAATGTTAGTCAGCAAGCAGAGTAAATATACACATAAGAAGGAGCACAATAAGATGATTTGGTCCTTCAAACCTTCTCTGCCATTCAATTAGATTATGGTCAATCTGATTTCAACCTTAACTCTACATTCCTGCATATCCTCAATAATCGTTAATTCTGTAGTTAATTAAGAATCTATCTCCGCGAGAAATAAAAAGATTCTATCATCCCTGCATTAACTGAGTGCCCCTTATTTTTATAACTATGAACACATTTCTAGACACCCTCACAGGAGAGAAGTTCCTTTCCAAATCGATTTTTTTCAAGCTGTCTCAGTATCTTGTATATTTCAATTACGATTCTTCTGACTCTTTAAAACTCCAGAGGATGCACACCTACCCTGCCTAGCTTTTCCTCATGAAACATCCCACTCATACAAGATAGTAGTCTACTAAACCTCTTATAAATTGCATCGAAAACATTACGATCCTTCTGTTAATACTGCATACAGAACTCCAGATGCAGTTTCACCAATGTATTTTGCAACTGAAACATAAACTCCCTATTCTTCTCTTCAATTCCCTTCACAATATAATAGAACAGTCTGTAAACTTTCCTGATTACTTGCTGAACCTGCATAATAACCTTATGTGGTTCATTCATTAGAACACCCAGATCTCTCTGCTCCCCAGAACACTACAATCTTTCACTGTTTAGGTAATATAATACCTTTTATTCATTTTGCCAAACCAGGCAATTTCACAATTTCCTACATTGTACCAATTTTGCCAGATCATTGTCCATTCACTTAACATTATCTGTGACATTTTGCAGGTTAATTATGTCCTTTCCACACTCTAATATTTAGAATATGACTTGTTACAACTCAAGATTTTAGCAGCAGAGTTTTAGATGGATTTAAGTTTCAGTAAGGTTGAACGTCCTCTTCCACGTTAGAACTGATATTCTGCTAGGTCCACACGGTGCACTTTCAAAGATAAATATTGATCCTTCAAAAAGTACCATAACAAATCTATGCACAGTCCTCTAGTTTAATCTAACCAGGGTTTTGTACAATTGGAGCAATTTTTTTTTGTCCTTTCTAGAGCAGCCTCTTTAAGAACTTGTGAGTCAAGCGAAACAAGACTGTAACTTCAGCTGAAAAGAAAAACAGGATAGGCTCTTCACATTCTGTTAAAGTTTAATATAACCACGACTTTTCAAATTCTGATTTCTTTTCCTCCACTGACGTAATCTGTCTATATCCCTTTCTTGGACTTTTATGCCTTCTACTCAACTTACATTACTACCAGTGATGTAACAGAAGCAAAGTTCCCATCCATGTCTGCAGTCCTTCTATTCGAAGCATTTAAATCTCATACTTCTTTTAAAATGTTGAGGCCTCAGAAATGATTGTGGTAGGACAATTGTAATTACAACTTGGCTATCAACATAGAACCATATATGCCAGCTTTTTGTTTCTGTTACAAGCCATTCATTTATGCGTACACATATATGACAATTCCCCACTATTGTTTGCAGTAACTTTTTTTAAAAATGCCTTTATAAATGTCTGTTGTAACTATAAATGCAACACAACCATCATTTCACTTGAGCAACAGCACATTTCTCCTTTCTGAACTCTTTTGTGAATTGTTTGTGCTTTTGTTAAAAGTGATATCCTTTACAGAAAGCCATGTGGACTCAGTGTCTTAAATGTGTCCAAGTACCCCACTATAAACGATTTATCAGTATATTCTAACATTATCACCATGACAGATGCTAATCTGATTGGCCTGAGTTTTCCCAATGCCTGTGTTGTCTTTTTTTTTAGAATGAATGAGATGTATTTCCTGTTTCCAATCTAATGGAGCCTAACTCAATGCATCACACTTGCTACGAGCAATGTCAAGGGAAAGAAAGTAATTTTTGCTATATAAATTGAGGAGTTAAAGTTGAAGCTCAATTTTGACGTTATTTTAGACTCTGGGGTAAAGTTCACGCAGATCTGGGGCAGCACGGTGGCTCAGTGGTTAGCATTGCAGTTTCTCAGCACCAAGGACCCAGGTTCAATTCCAGCCTCGGGTGACTGCCTGTGCGGAGTTTGCACATTCTCCCCGTGTCTGCGTGGGTTTCCTCTGGGTGCTCTGGTTTCCTCCCACAGTCCAAAGATGTGCAGGCTAGGTGGCCATGTTAAATTGCCCGTAGTGTTCAGGGGTGTGAGAGTTATAGGGGGATGGGTCTGGGTGGGATTCTTCAAAGGGGCAGTGTGGGTTTGTTGGGCCAAAGGGTCTGTTTCCACACTGTAAGGAATCTAATCTAATCTGTTGTCTTGACAGTCACAGGTGAAACAAATGTTTTAATCCAATTCCTTTGGCGATTGCAATTTATCTGCATTATTCCTTTAGCCCTTATTTTCCCCTGATTTAAGTCAGTTTCTGGAATGTCATTGTATCCTCTATACTACTGACAGATCCAATGTAACTCGCTAACCTTTTAAAATCTCTTTATCAATGATAGTTTTTTCCATTATCAGTTTTCCAGACTAGCATTTTACAGATCAACATTCACCATATTGCAACTTCTACTTTACATAGAGGCCCTTTCCCTGTGATAATCTGCGCAAACTTCAGCCTCTTCTTCGCACAATTGCATTTTTTTGTCTCCAGTTTGATACTGTCTTAAACAATTCCATTTAAACACAAAATGATAGGTCTGCCCATTGGAATTTTATTTTCATGCTTTCTAGAATAACTCTTCAGAAGTCCATCACTGCATTTATATTGAACTAAGCTTCAACTTTAATTGCTCTTTTCACTTCAGCTTTTCACTCATTTCAGCTTTACTTTCATTCCCTCAACATTGCTCGTAGAATGTTGAGGTAATAATTTCTGAATCACTCCGAATCATTTTTATTTTTGTGGAACCAGAGGAACACAGCAGCAGGCAGTATGAGTGAAAGTCAACGCTTCGGGTTGGGACCCTTCTTCAGAACTGAAGAATGATCCCGGTCCGAAGCGTCGACTTTCCCACTTCTCTGATGCTACCTGACTTGCTGTGTTCTTCCACAGAGATCCACATTGGGTTGCCGCTGATTCCAGCATCTGCAGTTATTGCTATCTCCCAAATCATTCTATTTTCCGCTTTTACTTATGGGCGCCTTTACTATGACATCATCAGCCAGATCCGGTCTGGTCTACTCCGTACTTAGCCCCAGAAGAGTAAGATTCTGAATAGAATCTCTCAGATAGAATAAATGAACTTATTTATACTTCGATTGCAAACCTGACTCTTCTAATCTATATTCAGATTACAATTTGTCGCAATTATCATGGTGCGTCTCTGACAATCTCCATTTTAAACAAAAATACTTAATGCCCTTTTTATTTATTATCTCCCTGGAGACTGTTTCCATGTCCTTGTTTAATGTACTTAGTTTACCACACGTACTGTACTGATATAATTATCAATAAACAGAAACACCCCTTCATTTACATTTTTTTTTACTTACTATCCTTCCGAAATGTCTTTCAACTGTAAATGTTCATTTCCCAGCCCACATCACCTGGCCGTCATGCCTTCTTAACGGCAATAATATTGCAATATTTATTTCTGCTTCAACTCTCTGATCATCTGCTTTGTTTGGAATACCCGACGCACACAGATACAGTGCCTTTAGTTATATCCTTTCAAGATCTTTGTGACCTCCAGGCTGTTCATTCAGTACTACAGATAATGGGAACTGCAGATGCTGGAGAATTCAAGATAACAAAGTGTGAAGCTGGATGAACATAGCAGGCCAAGCAGCATCTCAGGAGCACAAAAGCTGATGTTTCGGGCCTAGACTGATCTGATGAAGGGTCTAGGCCTGAAACGTCAGCTTTTGTGCTCCTAAGATGCTGCTTGGCCTGCTGTGTTCATCCAGCTTCACACTTTGTTCATTCAGTACTATTGTTTTACTGTCCTCGTGATCTGTTTGTTCATCTCTAGATTAATACATTTTCCTCGTGTCTCCTCTTTCATCCTCAAACTTCCATAGCATCCCAAAATGTGACTGTTTTTCACATTATTCGATTTAACATTCACTGCTATTTTGCTAGTTGTGCGATGTGTAAAATCCTACCCCAGCCTGTTTGATTTGGAGGCCGTCCTAAGCGTACGATTCTCAATTTACACAATTCTGTACTGGTGCCCCATAGGTTGTAACCGACATCACGCACGCCAATCTTCCAGCCACGCATTCATCTCTCGAATTGAAATATTCCATGAGAATTTTCCATCATTTCAGTCAATGATACAGATGTTATGACAATTACAAATCTCTGTCTTAATATTTAAAGGCAGACTTAACTGTTCTTTCACAATCACATGAGGTGGCATCGTGGTTTAAAGCAAATAAATCACTTTAACGTACGGCATGCATATCACCAGAGACGAGGTGTAAGAAGCCTTAACATGCATCAAGGTAGACAAATCTCCTAGGCCTGATCAAGTCCATCCTCAGAGGTTGTGGGAGGCTAGAAGGCCCTTGCAGATTTCATCTTTAGCCACTGGTGAAGTTCCAGAAGACTGGAGGGTGACTAATGTTGTTCCATTGTTTAAGAACAGTAGCAAAGATAAAGCCAGGGAACTTCAGGCCAGTGAGCCTGACATCAGTGGTAGGCAACTTACTGGAAAGGATAATGAGGGACAGGATCAACCACCGTTAGGATAGTTAAGGTCGGATTAGGGATAGTCAGTATGGATTTGTGTGCAGGAAGTCATGTCTGGCAAAAATGCAGAGCTTTTGAACTGGCCTCTGAATCTACGCTTGGCCTCCCTGATATAGAGCTGGAGATGTAGTCCAGAACATATTAAGCTTGTTAAAGAAAAAAGGTTTAACATAGAACATAACAGCACAGTACAGGCCCTTCGGCCCTCGATGTTGTGCCGACCTGTCATACCGATCTCAAGCCCATCTAACCTACACTATTCCATCTACGTCCATATGCTTGTCCAATGACGACTTAAATGTACCTAAAGTTGGCGAATCTACTACCGTTGCAGGCAAAACATTCCATTCCCATACTACTCTGAGTAAAGAAACCACCTCTGACATTTGTCCTATATCTTTCACCCCTCAATTTAAAGCTATGCCCCCTCGTGCTCGCCATCACCATCTTAGGAAACAGGGTCTCCCTATCCACCCAATCCAACCCTCTGATTATTTTATGTTTCAATTAAGTCACCTCTCAACCTTCTCCTCTCTAATGAAAACAGCCTCAAGTCCCTCAGCCTGTCCTCGTAAGACCTTCTGTCCAGACCAGGCAACATCCTAGTAAATCTCCTCTGCACCCTTTCCAAAGATTCCACATCCTTCTTGTAATATGGTGACCAGAACTGTACGCAATACTCCAAGTGCGGCCGCACCAGAGTTTTGTACAGCTGCAGCATAACCTCTTGGTTCTGGAAATCGATCCCTCTATTAATAAAAGCTAAAACACAGTATGCCTTCTTAACAGCCCTGTCAACCTGGGTGGCAACTTTCAAGGATCTGTGTACATGGACACTGAGATCTCTCTGCTCATCTACACTACCAAAAATTTTATCATTAGCCCTGTACTTTGCCTTCCGGTTACTCCTACCAAAGTGCATCACCTCACACTTGTCTGCATTAAACTCCATTTACCACCTCTCAGCCCAGTTCTGCAGCTTATCTATGTCTCTCTGCAACCTACAGCATCCTTCGTCACTATCCACAACTCCACCGACCTTAGTGTCGTCTGCAAATTTACTAACCCATCCTTCTACGCCCTCATCCAGGTCATTTATAAAAATGACAAACAGCAGTGGACCCAACACCGACCCTTGTGGTACATCACGAGTAACTGGTCTCCAGGATGAGCATTTCCCATCAACTACCACCCTCTGTCTTCTTTCAGCAAGCCAATTTCCAATCAATACTGCTATATCTCCCACAATCCCATTCTTCCGCATTTTGTACAATAGCTTCCTGTGGGGAACCTTATCAAACGCCTTGCTGAAATCCATATACGCCACATCAACCGGTTTACTCTCATCTACCTGTTTGGTCACCTTCTCAAAAGAATTCAATAAGGTTTGTGAGGCACGACCTACCCTTCACAAAACCGTGCTGACTAGCAGACATAATGGCACATAAATCCTCAGGGTCTGAAGAGATGTATTCCAAGCCTCTATGGCAAGAAAAGAGATTTCTGGGTATTGGCAGCGATATTAAATTCATCGCTAACCACAAGTAAAGTGCCAGATGACTGGAAGATAGCTGACGTGTTTTCTTTGGTCAAACAGTGTAGCGTAGATACTCCAGGTAATTACATACCAGTTAGTCTGATGTCAATGGTACAGACTAAATGGAAAAAAAGTGAAACAAAGTACTGTGGATACTGGAAGTGACTCTTGTTCAGAGGTGGAACCTTAACTTTGCTTTCTCTCCACAGATGTTTCCAGACCTCCTGAGCTTTTCCAGAGTTTTTCGTTTTGTATCTGGAGTGGGGAATTTATTAGAAAGATGTTCTTAGAGGCAGGAAGAATAAACATCTGGAAAAGTGGGGAATGATCAGGAATCTTCCTTGCCTTTATTCGAGCTCCATGCACCAGGTCTTGTCATCACATGGACTGTTAACATTTACCAGCCTTTGTCAGCCATTCATGATCCCCATTACCAGCTATTCATTCTCCCAGCCTGACCGTTACTCACGCCTTTGTCTGTGCAATGGGTTTTCTGTCTCTGGACTACATCTCCACCGACAGTCAACTACTTCCCTCATCACCTCCCATTATCTCTTATCGATGGCAACCATTTTCTAGCTACTATCAGTTCTAAAGAAGGATCACTGGATCCAAAATGTTATCTCTTCTTTCTCTTCAAGGTCTGAACTGCTAACATTTTCCAGCAATTTCTGATTTTGATTTTAATGATCGTTTTGCAAGTCGGTTGAACTGTCAGCTGTCTCCAATGCACCAGAAGCAAAATGTGAAAGATTTAAATGTATTACTTAGTTTTTTTTTTCTAACTTTGTCATCATGTTATGCTAAGAATCAGCAAATGGAAAATATAGTTCAGGAATGCATTTTTATATGGAATCCAAATTTTTACATTCTGAGTATCATATTGATTTTGATATAATTGTTAACTTATGGCTTGGTAGCAAGGTGTACTTACATTGAAATAATAATTATCCATCTCTCACTATTGAGTGGGTTCTTTTAGATCAAATAATTTGCTCTGTTGGCATGTGATGAGGTTTCAGTTGGAGTTCTCTCCTGAAAGGCTGCATTGCCCCACTGCTGATATACCTTGTTGGAAAACAAATGTATACCTATGCCATTTTGGACATTCAGATCAAGAGCTTTGTCCTTACACATGTAGGTTTCCACAGAATGAAGCGATTGAGTCAATGTGCAGAAAGCAGCAAAATTGGAAACAATCTGTGACTTTATGTGCAGGCCAAAAAAAGCTGCAAATTGTATATTGAAGTGGAGATCCAAGTAAAATAAGCCAAGCCTAGAGAATGTGCTCTATCAGCTTGTGACAAATACCAATCAATTAAATAGTAAATCTGATTTTGTTGATATATATTTCAAGGGTTTGGTGGTGAATCATGTTGCTTCAATAAATCCATTCGTTCAATTCCATAGGGAAATATTATTAAACCTGTTCAGTCATTGTTTGAGACTTTTTCCATCACTGTCAGAATCAATTGCACAACAGTTCTACCTGTGGACAGTAGTCACAATTTGATAACTGAAACGATGGTATGAACTATCTCTGCCACGGTCATTCAGTATATGACAACATAAACACGCTTCTTTATACCATTTTAGTCATTCAGCAGCAAGCTCTGATAATATCATGTTAAGGCGTCTCCAGTAACAGTAGAAAAAATAATCATTTTTACATAATGAGATGTTAACTGCTTATTGTACAAACTGCACAACTAGAAGGAGGAACAGCACAAGTCAAGAGATGGCAGGGTTAAATTACAAAGTTAAAGACAAAAATTATATGCTATCATCTGGATAAATTATACAAGAAAAATAAGGAAGTAACAATGTGATATGTGACAAATGATGATATTGGAGCTTTCAAATTATGCCAGAAAAACAAATGCTTTGTGATAACAAAATATTGAAATTATTCCGTTAAATTTAGTGATAATAGTTAAAAAGGAAGAAGTTACACAACTTCAAGTGACCAGTTTACTGGTGAATCGATGAAAAAACCATCTTTCTAATGTAAATAATCCTAATCTACTCAAGCTGTCTGCATAGCTAGCGCCCTCCATACCAGGTAACATCCTGGTGAACCTCCTCTGTATGGTCTCCAAAGCATTCACATCCTTTTTGTAATGTGGCAACCAGAACTGTACGCAGTATTCCAAATGTGGTCGAACCAAAGTCCTATAAACTGTAATATGACCGGCCAACTCTTGTACTCAATATCGTCCCAAATGAATGAAAGCATGCCATATGCCTTCTTCACCACTCTATCCACCTGCATTGCCACCTTAAGGGTACAATGGACCTGAACACCCAGATCTCTCTCTGCATCAATTTTCTCCAGGGCTTTTCCAATTTCCATTTACCATACTTATGCAGTAAATAAAAGATGAAAACAAAAGATTAAAAAGAGACAAGATGCTTTGTTTAGTAATTCTCATGCCCAAAACTGAAGAGGGTTAGGAAATGGACAGATGAGAAGAGTGGCAACTGCCTTTGGAGAGCCCTGAGGAGGAGAATGGGCTATCTTTGAGCTGAAGAAACTCTCCGCGAAACTGAGAACAAAATGCTCACGTGTGGATATCTTCAATTTCCAGGTCATGATCTGTCATTAAGCATATTGCCCTCTCAACACTCAACCTATCACAGAGGTAATCAGCAAGATTAACCGGGGGGGGCGGGAGGGGGGAGCTACGAAAAGGCGTCCCAACTCAACTTGAGAAACAACGTAATAATTGTTTACAACCTTCATTAACGAAAATGCTGTCCTATGGGAGCACCGGCGCATCTAATTCATGACTGCTCACAGCGTGACACAGAGCAGATGCAGAAATTCTGACAGTGGTATTGATATTTGTCATCATTAATACTTTGAACAGAATGTGAGAAAATAGCCACGTTCTGTTTCAGACAAACTCTGGTACAATCACATGGGCACCACATGGTGGAGCTGTGAAAGAGGTTTGATTGCTCGGGAGCAATGCGAATATCTGACAAAGCTCCAAGAAGAAATGCACAAATTCAGGGAGCAAGGAGGACAGTCCAGGTTATTAGTGAAGCCAGGTCGATGGTCACAGAATAACAATAGGCACGCATCAAGTTTTCTGACCTTGTTAGATTAATGAACAACCCATGAGAGCATAGCTTGGGCCTACACGATCCCTCACCTACTGATTACAAACAAAAAAACAACTGGTGCATGTTTAGACTTGAACGAAAACAGAAGAAAGTTTACAAGCTGCTGTTTTACTTCACAATGTAGCGTTGAAAATCAATTAATGAACCATTACATACGCATTTGGCAAGCGTCCAAACAGATTGAATGAACTTTGAAATTGAGGTCACGAGTGACAGGGCAGATAGACGGCATACGTGGGCTAAATTTTATACGTTTGTTTTCATATTCTCAAAGAGTTGAGTATTTTCACGGTTTAGCAATTAACCTCAGAAGATATTTGGCCCCATCCTTCAACTCGGCTCTGAATTTATTCTGTGTTCCAGCGTAGATAAATGGATTGATGCAGGAACTCAGAAACTGAAGCATATACCCGCTTTCCTCCAGGATAAAAGATGATTCACCGTATTCAGAACGTGAATAATAAGCAACTTTTGCAATTCTTGAATATAGTACTGTTATAAAAAGTACCGAATACAGCAGAGTAAAACTACCTGAAATGCCAAAAAGTAAAACGATGGATTTTTTCCGCTTCTCCATCTCTGGGTCACTCTGATTCTCTCCGCTACCATGCTTCCGGAGTCTCCTACGGGTTCTATTGGCTTCTAGAATGTGCCTGACAGTCAGAACGTTAAGCAGTAAAATTAGAACGAATGGGAGACAGGGAGCTAAAATAGACCTAATCAAATCATATGCCGTCCATGCTGGTGTTGTACTAAATAGCTGTTTTATAACGCAGAACCAGGGTACGTTATCAATTATATACAAAGGTTCAAATATAAAATACAAGAACACATTTTTTAGACAGCTCAATGTGCAAACACTTCCTATAACCCACGTTGCTATATTCTCTGTACAGTATCTAATTTTCAGCTTGTTGCAACAAATGGCCACAAATCGATCAAAGGTGAAAGCTACCGTTAACCAGGCAGAGCTGTCGATGACGGCATAAATTAGGACCACACGGACACTGCATATTGGAGTAATGGATAGGAAACTGAATGGGAAATAAATACCAGAAATTCGATTTATAATGACAGTAACAATGATGACCAATAGATCTGCTATCGACATGGACACAACGTAGTAAATGATACATCCAGAGAGTCCACATCTTCTTCGGTAAAGGATCACTATCACTGCCAAATTAGCTGTAACAGAAGGAATAAAGTGAGGAAGTGGTGATTATTATGTCTCAGAGTGTGGGTGCAAGAAACTTAATAGCCTGACTTTTATCAAAATATTTTAAAAAGGACTCTGTATGAAGTCCATATACTTGTGATCTGTTTATGAGTTTGAAACGTCTCACACTTGCCTCAGGAGTATCTGTTAGTCTTAAGAAAATCATTATGTTACACCAATGACAAAGGGGCAATCAATTGTGTAATGTAATATAATAGAGAAAACAGTGTTAAAGGCACATTGAAACAAGCACAGAAATAAACTGGTGAAATATTGCATATGCAAAGAAATTACACACGCTCGAGACAACGACACGTGAGGTCTTTTGAGATCAGACATTGCATCGTTAAAGTTAGAAGATGAGCCGGTACAAATTATTAAATTAATACAAGGAACTGCAGATGTTAGTGATTTGAATCACACAAAAGCAAAAATTTCTACAGAAACGCAAACGGCCTGACAGCATCTTTTCTGAGGAAAGGTCACCAGACTTGAAACATTAACTTTGATATCCTTCCACAAATGCTGCCCGACCTGCTGAGTTTTTCCAGCAAGTTCGTTTTTTGTGGCAGCATGTACGACAAGAAGAGAGAGTTATTTTGTCTCCACAGATGGTGCTAGACCTAAGGAAGTTCCCGAAGCAATTTCCGCTTTTGTATGTTACATACAAATAATTGTTTGAACAAGTGAGCACGTTCCAACAGAATTTAATGGAAAAAAAATTGGTGTTAACAAATGTGACATACAAGATTTCCTTCGTCTTATTTATTT
This sequence comes from Stegostoma tigrinum, assembly GCF_030684315.1. Classification (NCBI taxonomy): domain Eukaryota; kingdom Metazoa; phylum Chordata; class Chondrichthyes; order Orectolobiformes; family Stegostomatidae; genus Stegostoma; species Stegostoma tigrinum. The sequence goes on along the minus strand of NC_081396.1, from coordinate 12,861,838 downwards.
CCTCAAAAACCATCTGACAACCACGATAATTACCCGAACCACTGCAACTCCGCAGACGATTAGCTCATAGTGTCAAAGATCCATCCAGCATGAAAACAAATCCTTCGGTCTAAGCAGTCTATGCTAAAAATAATCCCAGACTAAACTGGTCCCATCTACCTGCTCCTAGCCCATTTCCCTCCAACCCTTTCCTATTCACATGTATCGACCCAAATATCTTTTAAACATTGTAGTTGTGCAAACATCCAGCACTTCCTCGGGATGTTCATTGCACATGCGAACCACCATCTGTGTGCAAAACCTCGTCTGACGTCTTTTTTAAACATTTCTCTCCTTTCACCTTAAAAATGTGTTCCCTAGTCTTGAAATCCTAGGGAAAAGCCAACTACCATTAACTTTATCAATACCTCATTATTTTATAAACCTCTCTGTCTGTTTGCCTGTCGTTCAGGGAACGTTTCTTAAAATGCAGCAATTTACTGTCGGGACAAGGAGTCACTTCTGTGCAGTAGGCACTTGTTTCAAAACTCTGACTGTTACGTCCATGAAATCTTAGTTTCAGCTGAAATTAGCAGTTGTTAATGTCACTGAATTAGGATTAAATTGGAAAGAGGAGATTTGAATTTATGCAGCCAATGAACAGAACTGCTGCGCTATTCGAACTAGATGTTGATTCCAATTATTCAACGACTGAGTACCGATATATTGTATTTGTCAGTAACTCTGTGTTTACAATATTTTTCATTAATTTCCTTCATTAGATTGAATCGGATGTGCTCATTGCTTTAAACCCTACACACAATCGTTATTTTGGGGAATTATTCTGCAACTTTCCATGTTTTTAAAAAATTTCAGACTTGCACCGTCATTGCAAAGTGATAATTCGCCTCCAAAACAAATTCAACACCATAACTGTTCGACTTTTACATCAAAAATGACAAAGCAACAATCCACATATACTGATTACGGCCAAAAGCAGGCTAAATTTGCAATTACGCCGAACAGCGACCTGTTAATTCAGCCACAGTGTAAACACCTAAAATATAGCAGAAATCGGCTCATACTGTGATACCGAGGTGAGAACTCAATCATAGTAACTTCAGCAATGTTGTGACATTTCAACTTTTACACTATCATAATTTTTACGAAATCATTATAATGCCTGAAGAGAGTAGACATGAACAATTGGTCCCACTAGTGAAGTTATCAAGAACGAGAGGACAGAAAGTTGCAACAATTGGAAAAGAAACGAAAACCATAGAAACAAAAATACAGTTTGAACGCAGCTGCGTGCTAAGGTTCAGAATATACTGCCTGATGACAAGACAAATGTAATGTTCAAAATTGAATTAGACTTATCTTTACTGAATATTATGCAGGTTTGCAGAGAGAATGCGACAGAAATGGGCCAGTTGAATTGTTTACCTGGATAGCGGATACACACGAGTTGGGCCGAATGGCCCCGTTCCGCACTATGACCAGACAGCGATTCGTCAAAGCTAAGGAGTGCAGGTATAAAGTAAACATATAGAGTTAAAGCAGATAAGTTTTATCTGAAAGAAACTCACCTTGGAACCGAGAAATTATATTGTGGAAGACGAGAAGAACAACGAATAATAATGAAAATAAATGTCAGCAACTGAAATAAATTGCAAGTTAAATAAATTATTATACTGTTGCATACAAGAAATCAATGGAAAGTTTGTTTTAAAAAATAGGATCTGTAAGGTAAGAGAAATTGTGTCTGATAAAATGAATAGATGCACCGTTCAAGAGAATCGGAATGTTTTAAATTACAGGCAAGGTATCCGTGCTGGAAAAATGGGCTAATGATTGTAAAATGAGGCATAATGCAACAAACGAACGAGTCAGCTAACAGTACAACACTTTACCTGGAATCCCAATTGCCGCAAGCAAAGGATAGTAAATGGAAAACAGCAGACCTTTTGGTGATATGTGCATTTTAACCAAAAGTTTTAAGCACATTCCACATTACGCTGTATTTTGCCACACTTATAAATAATCACAGGCTCCAGGGATTCAATTAGATGGTTTAAACACTTTACAGCAAATACCATGCTTATTACAAAAAACACTCATTAGAACAGCTGCAGCTCAGCATGTTTTAATGGAATGAGATCGTTAACCATGACTTGAACACATTACGTCTAGGGACTACAAAATGTCTTTAAAAAAAACCCAAGAACTGCGGATGCTATCAGAAACAAGCACAGTAATTGCTGGAGAAATTCGAAAGGCCTGGCAGCATCAGTGGAGATAAATCAGAGTTAACGTTTCGGGTCCAGTGTCCCTTCCTCAGAACTGGACACGAAGAGTTAACTCTGATTTATCTCCATCATAAAATGTCTTAATTGTTTTTCCTTATTAAAATGTATAGTCTGGGTTTCGAATTCATAGCTGAAGCAATGCTGTTCTCCCCTGGTCAATCTGAGAGGTGTGAATTTGCCTTGTTCATTGATGTGCCATGAAGTTTAATCTCTGGTTCATGCTTTGGTAGCAAAAGAATCTTTCAGTGCAGCTCAACGGAGAGGCCAAATCCAGGGAAAGAATACATTCCATAATAATATTACTGATGGAATATCATTGTACTTACATCTGTCTAAAGTTCAAAGCGATCCACCTCCTTTCCAATGACCCCTTTATTTCTTTCTTGTAAATGCACCAAAAGATTTTTTTGCGCAGATTTCTCGTTATTTTGACATCACATTCGACTATCTCTACAAATGGAAGCAAAACAGGATGCTGGAAATCTGAAAGAAAAGAGAAGTTGGAAATACTCGGTAGTTTTGAAAATAAATTATGGAGAGAAAAAGCTAAAGCTTTAACTTCTACAGAAATATTTATTATCCATATAAATACACTGGCTGTAGGGCAAGTCAAAGGCGAAAGCCCCGGCAGCGGGGCCCTCAGCGTCTGACTCCTTAAACCCCTTCCCCCACTCACAAGGCGCAAGTCGACTGCGCGATGAAAAACTCCCCACTGGCTGAGTGCAGCAGCCGAAACACTCCCGAAGATTGAGCACATCGACGATTTGATTTAGTATTGTCGCATGTAGAGAAGTACAGTGAAAGTTGCTATATTCCGTGTTAACCAGGCAAATCATACCCTAGATAACTACATCAGGGTAACAGAATATTATTGTGAGGGCCATGGCGACAGTGAATAGAGAGCAGTTGTTTCGCTTAGTCCCAGGGTCAATAACAAATTGGGCGTGGGGGTGGGGGTGGTGGGAGTATATTTTTTCTAACTGAGGGACAGGAAGACATCGCGCTGTCGACTTGCGCCTTGTGGATGGGGGAAGGGGTTTAAGGAGTCAGACGCTGAGGGCCCCGCTTGCCGGGGCTTTCGCCTTTGACTCCCTACAGCCAGTGTATTTATATGGATAATAAATAGTTCTGTAGAAGTTAAAGCTTTAGCTTTTTCTCTCCATAATTTATTTTCAAAACTACCGAGTATTTCCAACTTTTTCCTCTTCTTTCAGATTTCTAGCATCCTGTTTTGCTTCCATTTGTAGAGATAGTCCAATGTGATGTCAAAATCACTAGAAATCTACGCGAAAACAAAAAATTGGTGCATTTACAAAAAAAAAGAAATAAAAGGATAATTGGAAAGGATATGGCTCGCGTACTAACCAGATAAACATAACTTACAGAATTAGATCAAGATAACAGAACATAATTCAGAATGCAGTGTTAATACAAAGAAAGTGGCGAGAAAAATCAAATGTAATACGTGAAAAAAACATGTTCATAAATCTGATAACAGCGAGGGCAAAGCCGTTGGTACGTGCTTTCAAACTTTTTGTATCTCCTGCCCGATGGAAGAGGTAGGGGGAGAGTAAAACGGGGGTGGGAGAGGCCTTTAATACTGTTGGTTCTCTTCCCGATGCAGCGGCAATTGTAGACAGATTTAATAAAAGAGCGGTGGCGTTTAAGATGATCAGGTCTGCGCTCAAAACTCCCTGTAATTTCTTACGATCTTAGGCAAAGCAGTTTCCGTACTAATGGTGCATCTACAAAAATTGAGGAGTCACATGCCGAATTTCCTTAACGTTCTAAGATAGTAAAGGCGTTGATCCGCTGTTTTTGCTGTAGTGTCTTACTTGATAGACCAGAATAGATCGTTCGTGATATTTAGTCAGAGGAGCTTGAAGCACTCCATGATCTCCAACTCAGTACCATTGATTCAGACAGGGCCGTGTGCTCCATTCCGCTTCCTGAAGTCGATGCCCTGCTCCTTCATCTTGCTGACATTGAGGGAACGATTGTTGTCTTTACACCATGCCAACTTGGTTGCCATAAACAAGTTGGACCGAAGGGTCTGTTTCCATGCTGAATGACTCTTATCCTATGCCACTGAGCTGCCTATTTCCTTTCTTTACCGTATTTCGTCGTTGTTTGAGATCCGACCAGCTGCAGTAATGTCATCAGCAAACTTGCAAATGGAGTGAGACCTGCATTTGGCAACAAAATCGTCAGTGTGTAAAGAGTATAATAAAAGGGTGAGTATGCAGTCTTACTAGCTACTGGTACTGAGGATTACTGGGGAGGAGGTGCTGTCACCAATCCTAACGGATTGCGGCCTGTGGATCAGGACTTCATGCATCCACTCGCAAAGGGGAGCAGAGTCCCAGGTCTCGGAGATTGAATTTGATTTTTTTTGAGACATGGCGCTGAAGGTGGAGCTAAAGTCAATAAGTAGGAATTTGACATAGGTGTCCTTATTGTCCAGATGTTCCAGGGCTGAGTTTAGGGCCAGTGAGATGGCAGTCTTGGAGGCTGGAGTTGATGTGTGCTATTACTAATCTCCCGAAACACTTCATAACGTTGGACATCAGAGCCACTGGACTGTAGTCCTTTAAGGCATGTGGTAGGATTTTCCTTTGGCACCAGGATGATATGAACCTCATATTGTAGTAAGAAGAAGTTAAAGATTTCTGCAAATACTCTCGCTGGCTGCTCCATGCAGGTTTTGAATGGGGACTCCATTCAGACCACTTGCTTTCTGTGGGTTCATCCTCAAGAAGGCTGATCTGACCTTGTGGCAGTAATTTTGGGTATAGGGCTATCCGAGGCTGTCATGGCAGGTGGCGTCATTTCATTGAACTTCAGTTCAATGCATTCAAACTCATTGAGCCCGTCAGGTAAGGATGCATTGTTGTTAGTGATTCTACTCGATTTTGCTTCACGGCCCACTATATCTTGTAAGACTTGCCACAATTGACATGTATTTGTACAGTCAGTGTGGGACTCTAGTCTGACACTGTCTCCTGGTCCCATGGCAGGTAGAAGAGGCTACATTTCACTGTTAGATACTCTGGTCCGGGGAGCAGTAACTCCCCAGGGTCATCACGTCCAAGCACCAAGAGATGTTGATCTGGAAGCAGACCCATCTGCCCGTTGACTTGCCTGAGGATGCAATGCAGAAAATGTAGCCTAGTTGTCTGGCATAAATTAACAAATGTTCACTCCCACCAACACCAATAATGTGGGTACCATCTATAAGATACACAAAGATATTTATAAAGGCTCCTTTTAACAGCACCTTTCAAGTCCTCGACTACTACACCTGGAAGGAAAAGGCCAGTAGACAAATGGGGAACATAGCATCAGCAACTTCATTTCCAAGCTATTCACCACCCTGTTTGGAAAATGTAGCTCTTCCTTCAGAGTCACTGGGTGCAAATCACAGATCTCATCTCCCAACAGTATTGTGAGTCTACCTGCACCAAAAAAGGACTGCATAAGTTAAAGAAGGCAACTCAGTATTATCATCCCAAGGACATCCCATAGGCAGTAAGGAATGATCAAACTGATGACTATAATGTCCTGTGTTTGAAGAAAAATGCGCTGGAATGCATTTATGTACATATTAATCCGTCCACCTATGAAATAATGCATGGTGAAAACTCCCACATATATATTTTATCCCAAGAATGCTATCAAAATAGCCATTTTCAGTTTAAAAATTCATTGCAATTATTTCTTAAAAGGAGAGCTGTTGAATTGCCATATGGTATGGGTTTTCAACCATGAACACTTGTGAAGGTTATTTCTTTTCCAGATTAGTTCATCCAGAGACCCGTCAAGTGTCCTGTCGATGAGTCATCAATGCAGCAGAGGAAGAGGTGGGGTCTAATGTCAGAATAGCAGTGGCAGATGCACTGTTCAACGTATCATTTGAAGAGGCAGGAATGGCTTGGGCCCATGCGGGTGCCCATGGCTACCCTCTTAGTCTGCAGGAAAACACATCAGACAGGGATTCACCATCATATCCATCAATGTGGTGTACTGCATCCGTTGCTCCCGAAGTGGCCTCCTCTACATTGAATAGACCAAGCGAAGGCTTGGCGACTGTTTTGTAGAACAGCTGTGCTCAGTTCATGACAATCAACAAAACCTTACAGTTGCAAACCATTTTAACTCCTCCTCCTACTCCCAGGCCATCCTCCATTATCACAACGACACCACCCACAAACTGGATCCCACTTCCTACAGGCTAAAGAGGTGGCCACGGACACCTGCATGGGCCCAAGCTTTGCTGGACCCTTCATAGGATATGTGGAACAGTTCCTCTTCCTCTGGTATGCTGGCGCTATCCCCCATATCTTCCTCCGCTACATCAGTTACGGTATCAGTGCTGGCTCATACTCCAACAACAAGCCTGAACAGCTCATCAACTTTACTAACACCTTTCACCCCATCCTCAAATTCACTTGGGCCATCTCTGAAACCCCCCTTTCCGTCCTGCACCTCTCTGTCTGCATTTCTGATGACCGCCTCAAAACTGACACTTATTTCAAGCCCACTGACTCCCACAACTGCCTAGACTAAACCTCCTCTCACCCAGCTTCCTGCAAGAAAGTGATCTCCTACTCCCAATTCCCTGGCCTCCACCGCATCTGCTCCCAAGATAGGGCATTCCACTCTCACACATCCCAGATGGCCATCTATTTCAAGGACTACAATTACCCCACTTCAGACGTTGAAAATGCCCTCAACCACATATCTTGCACTTCCCACACCTCTGCCCTGACGTCCCCTCCCATCAACAAAAATAAAAAGAGAATCCCCCTTGCCCTCACAATTCATCCCAGCAACCTTTGCATCCAATGTATCATTCTCTGCCACTTCAGCCACCTACAATCCGGCCCCACAACCAAAGATATATTTCACTCCCCACCTCTATCTGCCTTTCATAGGGACCAGTTTCCGCACGACTCCCTCGTCTGCTCCACACTCCTCACTAACCTTACCATCCCAGTGCCTTTTCCTGCATCTGCAGGAAGTGCTACACCTGCCCCTATACCCTCCCCTCACCTCCAATCAAGGCACAAAACATGTCTTCCATATTGGACAGTTTACCTGCACATCTGTTAACCCGGTCTACTGTATCTGCGATTCCTGATGTGGCCTCCTCTGCATTGGTGAGACCAAACAAAGGCTCAGATACTGTTTTGTAGAACATCTGTGCTCTGTTCATGACAAAAACTTGTGAACGCAAGCCATTTAAACTCCCCCTCCCACTGCCTGGGTGACATGTCCAATGGGGGCCTCTTCCAGTGCTACAATGACGCTACCTACAAACTGAACAAGCAACACCACATATTCCACTTTCGGAGTTTACAGCCCAGTGGCCTAAACATGATTTGACCAGTTTCAAAATCTTCCCATGCCCGGCCCCATCCTATGGCCATCCCTTCCTCTCATCCCTGCCTCCTTGACCTGATACAAACTGTTTATCTTCTCTCCCACCTATCCAGGCTACCCATCTCACTGACCAATCCCTGCCACTCCCTACCTGAACTCGCCTATCACCATCCTACCTACCTTCCCAAGACCCACCCTTCCTCCATATATTTCAGAGCTCCCTACCCCCTCCCCATTTCTGAAGAATGGTCCTGACCTGAAACATCAACTTTCCTGCTCCTCTGACAGTGCCTGGCCTGCTGTGTTTCTGTAGCTCTATACTGTGATATCTCTGATTCCGGCATCTGCTGTTCTTACTATCTCCATGCAAACAGTGATTGATGTCTGGATTAGACTACCTGGGCGTGCAGTGAAGGTAGGTTAAACTAAAACATTCAGTCTGGCATTAGAGGTTATTCAAAGGTAAATAATCTGCAGAGATATAGGTTAAAAGCAGGCAGACAGCAATAAGCCATAACATTAATTAGACAGTTGGTGCAAACAACCCAATGGCCTTACTGTGTGCTTATTACACCATGTGATTCTCTATCTTCATCACGTAGACTTATAGCATTCAAGAAGGCCAAACATGCATTTCTCCACAGATAACTAGGTGTTTTGCAATATTTGGTAATCTTGTTAGTGAAAGGGCAGCAGAGTGAAGTGCTATTGGCTGATGTGCTTGTAAAGAAAGCCAACCGAGGCACAATGTATTGTCACAACTCGATGATTCACTTACTCTAGAAATTAAGGCCAGGGACCGAACACAATGTGTAAGACATCTCTTACTTAGACGGTCTGTGTTTCTAGACTTGGTTCTGAGAAACACTTGCGATACAATAATTACACTTGCTAGCTGCCTGAAATAAAAAGAGAAAATGTTGGTGATACTCTGGAGGGCAGGCACGGTCATACTCTGGAGACAGACAAGGGCACAGAGAAAAAAATAGCCCTAAGGTCCACAGACTCTACACTGGTCAAATGGAGAGATAAAATCAGTGAAAAGTTTAGATTGTATGGAATGATTCACAATATCAAATTTGAGGATCAATACGAGCTCAGACTTGCAATGGAAATGGAGTACATAGTGGAAGATAAATTATTCCTGACTCTGACAGATCCACAGAAAAGATAAAACCACTAAGAGAGCAGCACATAGACAGCGGGGTAGCAAAAACTGCAGATGCTGGAGTCAGACTAGGTAGAGTATGGAGTTGGAGGAACACCGTAGGTCAGGCAGCATCAGACTAGTAGTGGAATCGATAGTTGGGGTCCAGACCCTTCATCAGGACTGGGGAGGGTGAAAGGAAACTGGGAAATAAAAAAGAGCGAAGAGGGGTGGGGCAATTTGTCGATTCAGGTACGAGTACTGGGTCTAAATGAGGCTTTTACTTTTGCCCATCCCCTGTCAATTTTCCACTCAAGGACATCCCAGATGTCCTCCTTCTTCAAGGGCCCCGTCCATTAATCAAAAATGCCCTCAACTGCAACTCTTGCATTGGTCAGTGGGAACGTTGGGGCGGATAGGTGGGGAAGGAGAAGGGCAGGTAGTGTCAAATCAAGGAGGCCTAGATGAGAATGGGGGTGGGGTGGACATTGGAGGAGGCATGGGGTGGGGAGATTTCGAAACTGGTGAATTCTATGTTTAGGCAATCTGGCTGCAGGCTCCTGAGGTGAAATGTGCTACTTCAGTTTGCGTGTAGCATCATGTGTAGCACAGGATGGACATGTCTCCAAGGGACTGGGAGGGAGATTTAAAATGGTTTGTGACCAAAAGGTGTTGTCATTTGTGATGAAGAGAGTGCAGATGCTCTGCAATCGGTCTTCGAGCCTCTGCTCACTGATGTAGAGGAGGCCACATCAAGAGCAACTGATGCCATAGACCAGGTTGCAGGATGAACAGGTGAACCCATGTCAAATATATAAAGTTTGCCTTGGGCCTCAGATGAAGATAAGAGGGGAGGTGTAGGGGTATGTGCAGCACCTCCTGTGGCAGCAGGGAAAGGTGCCAATGGGATGGGGTTGGTGGGCAGTGTGCAGTGGATGAGGGAATCATGGAGTAAGTGTTCCCCATGAAAGGCAGATAGAGATGGGGAGGGAAATATTGCTTTGATGGTGGGATCAGATTGTAGGTGGTGGAAATAGTGGAGGATAATGCCAAGCTGCGGAGATTGGTGGGGTGCTTTGTAAGGATCAGGGTCTCTGCTTTTATTTTTGTTGGATGGAGGCTTTTGAGGGCAGAAGTGCAGGAAATGCAAGAGTTGCAGTTGAGGGCATTTTTGATTAATGGACGGGGTCCTTGTAGAAGGAGGACATCTGGGATGTCCTTGAGTGGAAAATTGACAGGGGATGGGCAGAAGTAAAAGCCTCATTTAGACACTGTTGGCACAACTAAGAGTAAAATACTAAACAGAGATAAAAGACATCTATTACTAGAGACAGGGTAAGTATTCGATGGCTGGGAGGAGGGCAGAGATGAAGCAAGTGGTGGAGGATCATGGACTCAGATCCACAATAAAGGAACAACAGTTTCAAAGCTACAGAACTTCACAATTAACAGGGCACAGGTAACTTAGGAAATTTCTATACAAGAGAAATTATCACAAACAGACATTTGTGAAACAATCTGACTGTTTTAAATTCGGAAACGTCCTACTGGAGCCTGTAGCTGAAAAGACATCAGAAATACTGCAGTCAGAGCGAAATCTCCCAGTTGAGGAAATCCAGGTACAGAACAAAGAACAAAAAGAACAAAGAAAATTATACAAAGGAACAGGCCCTTCGGCCCTCCAAGCCTGCGCCAATCCAGATCCTCTTTCTAAACCTGTCACCTAGTTTCCAAGGATCTGTATCCCTCTGCTCCCTGCTCATTCATGTGTCTGTCTAGATACATCTTAGATAATGCTATCATGCCCACCTCTACCACCTCCATTAGTAACACATTTGAGGCACCCACCATCCTCTGCGTAAAGAACTTACCATTGGTATCTCCCTTAAAATTTTCCCCTCTCATCTCGAAATTGTGACCCCGACTAATTGAGTTCTCCACTCTGGGGGATAAAAACTTCTTGCTATCCACCCTGTCGATGCCTCTCATGTCTTAGTACGACCTCAATCAGGTCCCCCCCAACCTCCATCTATCTAATGTAAATAACCCTGATCTATTCAACCTCTCTTCATAGCTAGTGCCCTCCATAGCAAGCAACATCCTGGTGAACCTCCTCTGCCCCCTCTCCAAAGCAAGCAACATCCTTTTGGTAATGTTGCAACCAGAACTGTGCGCAGTATTCCAAATGTGGCCAAACCAAGGTCTATACAACCATAACATGACCTACCAACTCTTGTACTTAAAACCCCTCTGATGAATGAAAGCATGCCATATGCCTTCTTGACCACTCCATCCATCTGCATTGCCACCTTCAGGGTACAATGGACCCAAACACCCAGATCTGTCTGTGCTTCAATTTTCCCCAGGGCTTTTCCATTTACCATAGAGTTCGCTCTTGAATTGGCTCTTCCAAAATGCATCACCTCGCATTTGCCTGGAGTGAATTCCATCTGCCATTTCTCTGCCTAACTCTCCAATTTATCTATATTCTGCTGCATTCTCCAACAGCCCCCTTCACTATCTGTTACTCCACCAACCTTAGTGTCATCTGCAAACTTGCTAATCGCACCATCTATACCTTTCTCCAGATCATTTATGTACGTCACAAACAACAGTGGTCCCTGTGAAACACCACTGGTCACAGTTCTCCATTTTGAGAAACTCCCTTCCACTGCAACTCTCTGTCTCCTCTTGCACAGCCAGGACTCTACCCATCTAGCTAGTATACCCTGGACCCCATGTGACTTCACTTTCTCCATCAGCCTACCATAGGGAACCTTTTCAAACACCTTACTGGAGTCCATGTATACGATATCCACAGCTCTTCCGTCATCTATCAACTTTGTCTCTTCCTCAAAGAATTCTGTCAAGTTGGTAAGACATGACATTCCCTGCTCAAAACCACGCTATCACTAATAAGCCCATTTTCTTCAAAATATAAATAGATCCTATCCCTCAGCATCTTCTCCAGCAGTTTCCCTACCACTGATGTCAGGCTCACCGGTCTAAAATTACCTGGATTATTCTTGTTACCCTTTTTAAACAAGGGGACAACATTAGCAATTCTCCAGTCCTTCAGGACCTCACCCGTGCTCAAGAATGCAGCAAAGATAACTGTTAAGGCCCCAGGTTTTCCTTTCTTGCTTCCCTCAGTAACCTGGGATAGATCCCATCCAGACCAGGGGACTTCACCCTACTACCTTTTAGAATACCCAACACATTGCCCCTCGTTATACTGACTTGACCTTGTGTAATAAAACATGGAGCCCTAACCTCAACATCCATCATGTCCCTCTCCTTAGTGAATACGGAAGCAAAGTACTCATTATGATTCTACCAACGCAAAATACTCATTAAGAACTCACTGCGGGTGATATCACCATGCAATATCGCTGTGTAATTACATTGCACACAGGGATACAGAATATCTAGGTCTATGCAAAGCAGAGATCACCCACACATTGTGAATGATGGGGTGGATGCTTTTTGGCAGGTGGGTGTGGACCTGATAGCTCAAATGGCCTGCCTCCACAGCACAGGGCTTCTAGGAATAGGTGATGGCCTAGCGGTATTATTCCTGGACTGCTGATCCACAGCAGATGGTGGAATTTGAACTTGGTTAATGTCTGGAACTAAGTATAATGATGGCAGTGAGTGCGGAGTCGATTGTCAAGACAAAACCCAACTGGTTGACAAATGTCCTTGAGGGAATAAAACTGCCATCCTTACCTGGCCTGGCCTACATGTGACTCCAGACTAACAGCAATGTGGTTGACTCGTAACTGCCCTCTGGGTAGTTAGGGATGGGAATAAATACCCTCATTCATTCCATGAATAAAAAAAAAGAGATATATGTTTATTCTCCCAAACTATTATTGATCCTTTGAGCTGTTTCACAGCACCTCTGTAACACTGTCATTCCCTGTGCTAAGGTCCCTGAAGAAGGGTCTAGGCCCGAAATGGCAGTCTTCCTGCTCCTCTGATGCTGCTTGGCCTGCTGTGTTCATCCAGCTTCACACCTTCTTATCTGCTCCTTGTTGCCTTCTTACCCCTTTACAACTACTGCTTGGGGAATAATGTGCTTCTGTTTAGACTGATAAATGGCGCATTTTGTTGCTTTCATCTCCCTCTGCTAGATTCCCTCTCCATGACTGCTCGCAGTGGTTCCTGTTTTATTTTTAAATCGCTCCTGTACGCTAAACAACTGCACCTCCCAGTCCCGAACCATTTCAACTCCCCCTCCCATTCGTCAGATGACATGTCCATCCTGGGCCTCCTGCAGTGCCACAACGATGCCACCCGAAGGTTGCAGGAACAGCAACTCATATTCCGCTTGGAAACCCTGCAGCCCAATGGTATCAACGTGGACTTTACAAGCTTGAAAATCTCTCATCCCCTTACCACATCACAAAAGCAGCCCAGCTCGTCCCTGCATCCCTAACCTGTTCTTGTTCTCACCTATCCCTTCCTCCCACCTCAAGCCGCACCCCCATTTCCAACCTACTAACCTCATCCCCTGCCTGGATCTGTCCATCTTTCCTGGATTGACCTATCTCCTCCCTAGCTCCCCACTTACACTCACCTTTGCTGGCTCCATCCCCGCCTCTTTGGCCTGTCTGTCTCCTCTCCACCTATCATCTCCTCTATCCATGTTCTATCTGCCTCCCCCTCTCTCCCTATTTATTTTAGAAACCCCTTCCGCTCTCCCATTTCTGATGAAGAGTCTCACCCCGAAACGTCAGCCTTCCTGCTCCTATGATGCTGCTTGGCCTGCTGTGTTCATTCAGCTCTAACCTTGTTATCTCGGATTCTCGAGCATCTGCAGTTCCTATTATCTCTGATTCAATTTTAACCCAACTGTGAAACTTCTTCTGAGAATGCCTACCCTGAAGAAGTAACCCTCCACCATCTGGACAAACCTTAGGGGATCTCTCTCCCACTGCAACTCTCTTTTAATCTCTTCAGCCTTGAAGCTGCTCGACCATTTCCAGGTACTACAGGCACATCGCCTTTCTTAGTACCTGCCTATGGAACCAGATCATCACCAATGGATTACAGTCCACGTTCAAGCCTTCCTAATTTGACCCCAACTGTGACAATATCTACGTTCAGAGCTTTGAGACCCTTCAGAAGCATTTCTCCCTGTGACTCCTGAAACACAGATTCGCAGCAATATGCCAGCATCTCCTGGCACTACAATCAGGCCTGCCCGAGCTCAGAGCCTCCCTCTCCCCCGACCTGCAAAGGACCTCTTCTGTTTTTTATTGTTCACAGGATCCACAATCTGAACTCACAATTCTACTCAGCTTTATTGGACACGGAAAAAACGTAAGTATAGTAAACTTACTGGGGCCCACCACCCAAAATGGGCTTCCTCCAGCTCCCAAATCACCAGCCGTACACCAAGACCTTCCCCACAATGTGCCCGCCGCCATTGGCCATGAGGCCACTGTCGGAGAACCCACAGACGACGTCATATCCGTCACTGCCGGGCACATCACGTCCGGGACAGCAAACGCCAGCGCTGCTGAAGCCACCATCTCCACTTCCGAAACCAACACCACAGACACTACTGTCACCGCTGCTGCCACCGCCTACATCGCTCCACCCACCGCCGACACCACTCCGCCCATCATGGACACAGATGCAACTCCGTCCACCACCAATGCAACCCCGCCCACCGCTGACACCGACGCAACCCACCCATCGCTGATGCCAACGCAACCCCGCCCACCGCTGACACCGACGCAACCCCGCCCACCGCTGACACCAACGCAACCCACCCATCGCTGATGCCAACGCAACCCCGCCCACCGCTGACACCGACGCAACCCACCCATCGCTGATGCCAACGCAGCCCCGCCCACCGCTGACACTGACGCAGCCCCGCCCACCGCTGACACCGACGCAACCCACCCGTCGCTGATGCCAACGCAACCCCGCCCACCGCTGACACCAACGCAACCCACCCATCGCTGATGCCAACGCAACCCCGCCCACCGCTGACACTGATGCAACCCACCCATCGCTGATGCCAACGCAACCCCGCCCACCGCTGACACCGACGCAACCACCCATCGCTGATGCCAAAGCAACCCCGCCCACCGCTGACACTGACGCAACCCACCCATCGCTGATGCCAACACAACCCCGCCCACTGCCGACACCGACGCAACCCACCCATCGCTGATGCCAACACAACCCCGCCCACCGCTGACACCGACGCAACTGGGGCCATCACTGCCGACACAACCCCACCCACCGCTCGCACCAACGTAACTGGGCCCACCACCACCGACTCAAGTCCGCCAACAGCCGACGCCGACATTGTTCCGCGCACAACCTCCAGAGCGAGCAGCTCCAGAGGAGACAGAAACACCGAGCCCTGCCAAGCCTTCACCATTACTGAGGATGAATGGTCAGTCTTCAGTAAAGGGCTCACCTTTGTCCCTCTCCACCCACTCATCAATGAATACAGGTCACATTCGGACAATGAGCAGATTTCTGCCACCTCCGCCTCCACGCTTACTACTTTAACCGTGAACCCTCCCTCTACTGA
Source organism: Stegostoma tigrinum (assembly GCF_030684315.1). Taxonomy (NCBI): domain Eukaryota; kingdom Metazoa; phylum Chordata; class Chondrichthyes; order Orectolobiformes; family Stegostomatidae; genus Stegostoma; species Stegostoma tigrinum. The sequence goes on along the minus strand of NC_081396.1, from coordinate 12,846,462 downwards.
CCCCTACTCCCACCTCCAACACACGCCCTCCTTCTGGACACCAACCCAAGGCCTCCGACCCTCCCTTGACCTTTTCATCTCCAACTGCCTTCGAGGCATCAATTGACTCAACCTCTCCACCCCTCTCACCCACTCCAACCTCTCTCCTGCAGAACGTGCAGCCCACCGCTCCCTCCGCTCCAATCCCAACCTCACCATAAAATCCCGCGGTCAAGGGATGCACGGTTGTAGTATGGTTCACGGACCTCTACATTGCTGAGGCCAGGCACCAGCTCTCCAACACCATCTCTGACCACCCCCTGGATCATGAACCCACCCCTGAGCACCAAACCATCATCTCCCACACCATCCACAACCTTATCTTCTCAAGTAACCTCCCACTCACAGCCTCCAACTTCATCGGTCCCCAACCCCACTCCTCCCACTTCTATCTCCTTTCCAAAATCCACAAACCTGGCTGCCCTGGTCGACCCGTTGTCTCCACCTGCTCCTTCCCCACCCAACTGGTCTCCACCTATCTCGACTCCATTTCTCCCCCTTGGTCCAGGAACTCCCTACCTACATCTATGACACAGCCCACACCCTCCAGCTCCTCCAGAGCTTCCAACTCCCCGGTCCCCAACACCTCATTTTTACTATGGACGTCAAGTCCCTGTACACCTGCATTTTCCATTCTACATGGCCTGCAGGTGTCAGGTTCGTTTTCGGAGACCCTCATGGACCTGATGCAATAACAAGACACTGACCCATTTAGAAAAAACACAAATCCTTTTATTAAAAGCAGGTACAAGCTGTGTAGAATCACTGTACTTAACCCGGCACAGAGTGCAGAGCCTCGTAAGTAATTCTCCCCGAGCAGCGGACAGTCCCCGCTTTTTATACTTTATTAAGTGCATAATACAGAAAACAATTTCACATCTCACAATGACATGATACATGCAACAATTACTACAACAGACAAAGACAGGATACAAAACAATTGTTACATCAAGAACATAAGACCAGGATATAATATCGATCGATCGTGAATTGACTGCTCATGGCAGGAGGCGATTTCAAGTTGTTAACGAGACAGATTGTAATTTCAAGTTGCCGATGTGTCTGGCTTGAACAAAGTCAGTGCCCTGGCCCCTTTGTCAGTGACAGAAGTTACATACTTCACAAGTCTCACACCTTTACAAATGTTCCTCACTTAACCTCATTTGAGACAGTTTAACACTAATTCTATTCAGTCAGGAAGCTTAAGGCAGTGTCTGCATACCGATGTGGAGGAAGATAAGGAGTTACAAAGTCTTACACCTAATTCCTAGCTGGGCAGGAAGTTTTAAGGCAACGCCTGCATACCTATGTGTCGGCAGATAAAGGACATTGATTTATACAAGTATAGAAATCAATGGGATGTTATCCCAATAACATCTGTCAGGCCTGACCAGTCCCCCTCCACTGGCACCCTCATCCACTCAGTTCTGAGGAAGGTTATCGGATCCGAAATGTTAACTCTGTTTTCTCCTCCACAGATGCTGCTAGACCTGCTGAGCTTTTCCAGCAACTTTGTTTTTGTTCCTAACTTCTCTTTCAATCACTCCCACTTCCGACAGTCAAAGGGAGTGGCCATGGGCACCTGCATGGGCCCAAGCTATGCCTGCCTCTCATCCTCATGTACCACTCCATCAAGATCCGGATTGAACGCATCATCCTCCGACACTTCCACCATCTGCAATCCGACCCCACCACCGAGGACATTTTTCCGTCCCCACCCTTGTTTGTTTTCCGGAGGGACCACTCTCTTTGCGGCTCCCTTGTCCGCTCCACACTCCCCTCCAGCCCCACCAGACCCAGCACTTCACCCTGCAACTGCAGGAAGTGCTACACTGCCCCACACCTCCTCCCTCACCCCCATCCCAGGCCCCAAGAAGACTTTCCACATCAAGCAGATGTTCACCTGCACATCTGCCAATGTGGTACACTGCATCGGCTGTACCCGTTGTGGCTACCTCTACATTGGGGAAATCAAGCGGGGACTGCTTTGCAGAATGCCTACGCTCGGTTCGCAGTAAACAACTGCACCTCCCAGTGGCAAACCATTTCAACTCCCCCTCCCATTCCTCAGATGACATGTCCATCCTGGGCCTCCTGCAGTGCCACAATGATGCCACCCGAAGATTGCAGGAACAGCAGCTCATATTCCGCTTGGGAATCCTGCAGCCCAATGCTATCAATGTGAATTTCACAAACTTCAAAATCTCTCCTCCCCCCACCACATCCCAAAACCAGCCCAGCCTGTCCCTGCCTCCCTTTCCTGTTCTTCCTCTCACCTAACCCCTCCTCCCACCTCAAGCCCCACCCCAATTTCCTACCTACTAACTTTATCCCTCCCCCTTGACCTGTCTGTCCTTCCTGGACTGACCTATACCCTCCCTACCTCCCCACCTACACTCACCTCTACTGGCTCCATCCCCGCCCCTTTAACTTGTCTGTCTCCTCTCCATCTATCTTCTCCTCTACCCATCTTCGATCCGCCTCCCCCCTCCCTATTTATTTCAGAACCCTGTTCCCCTCCTCCCATTTTTGATGAAGGCTCTGGGCCGAAAACGTCAGCCTTCCTGCTCCTTTGAAGCTGCTTGGCCTGCTGTGTTCATCCAGCTCTCCCCCTTGTTATCCCTGTACACTCCAAATGTCTCTGTTGCTCACTGTAAAACTAACTGTAGTTGCTCTTCGGTCATGTATTTTATTTTCTCCTAATAACAGCCGCTGTATGTTTTTGCTGTTAATATCGCGGCAACAATTTATAGTCAAAGGAGTGGGTATTGTCTTAAGCCTGCTGTGCCATTTAATAAATCAGTCACTAACTCCCAATCAAAACACCTATTTCAAATAGAATCCCTGAGGAAACATTGACAATACAAATAAACAGTGCATGGCGAGCACGAAAAGGCAGGGCAGTGAGTCTGTTTTGAGTTACTGTTGCCGTGTACAATCACAGATGTGTCTGCAATATTAATAACGTTGCGGGTGCTATAGATGTGACTGAGTGGTGAAAAGGAGGAATTTGAAATCTATTGGGATCTCCCCATGGATGTTCAATCCCTCCCAATTGTGTTTCTTGTGTTCCATTGTCCAAATCACTTTTTGTGGTGTCAAAGTTCCCATACAGGTGCTCCTGCTTAAAAAGCAGACATAAACCAATATTGCCGATCTCCATTGTGAGGAGAATCTGTTCTGCTGCACTAGGTCACTTTCAGTCTTGTGACTTTTGAAATAACTCCATAGAGGCTGCTAACCTGCCACCAAATCAACCCTTATTTACTGGTGCACAGTATATGGACTCTGACTAGATAGCTCAGAGCCGGCCGCTGGAGTGAGGAGAATCCCTGAGACTCTTTGTCGTATCTGCCAGCCAGCTCTCCCTGATTGACCCAGGATAGCAGCCCCAATCAGGGGGCACATACCCCATGATGTCCCCTGACCAACCTCATTTCAATCACTGCACTTTGCTTTACATCCAGTTTCATATAAAGAGAAGGCCTGAAACTTACTGACACACAAAGCAGGAGAAATATTTAAGCTGTTGAGGTGGCAAGGCTGCAGGAGTTGGGCAGGCTAGAAGAGTGGGCAGATAAGTGGCATATGGAATTCAATATGGAAAAGTGTCAGTTTTTCCACTTTTGGAGGAGAAATAGAGGCATAGATTATTTTTGAACGGCTTGCTAAATCTGCAGCATGAAAGAACTTAGGAGCCCTCTTTCAGGATTCTCTTAAGGTTAATATGCAACTTCATTTGGCAGTTAGGAAGGCCAATGCAATGCTAAAATTCATTTTGGTACGGGTAGAATGCAAGAACAGGGATGTACTGGTGAGGCTGTATAAATCGCTAGTCAGGTTGCGTTTGGAATATTGTCAGCAGTTTTAGTTCCTGTTTCAGAGGCCTGTTGGGTTCCAGATGATGTTCGCAGGAATAATCCAGGGGGTGAAGGGCTTGTCATATGAGGATTCTGAATTTTAACTCAAAGGAGGTTAGAAAGATAAGGAAGTTCTCATTAAAACTTATAGAATACTGAGAGGCCTGGGTAAAGTGGAAGTGGAAAAAACATATCCACTGAAAGGAGAGACGCACTCCCTGAGGCACAAATTCAGAGTGAAAGGACAATGCTTTAGAACTAAGCTGAAGAAGAATTTTCTTCAGTCACATGGTGGTGAATCTGTAGGATTTATTGCTACAGAAGGCTGTGATGGCCAAGTCATTGAGTGTATTTAGGGCAGAGATAGAAAGATTCTTAATTATTAAAGGGATGAAGGGCTACAGGTTGAAAACAGCACAGTTGACTTGAGAAACATGTCTTCTTGACATGAGAAACTTGGTCTTCTACCAAGAAAATGTGGATGAAGGTATGGAAGCTAGTGGGAGAGACTGAAAGCTGCTTGAACAGATTGAATCAGGGAAGGGTAAGGTTTTGAAGTTGTTGACAGGCTTAAAAGTGGTTAAACCTCCAGGTCCAGGTGAATCGTGTCACAGTCTGCTGTGGGAGCAAGGGTGGAGATTGCAGAGGCACTGATAAATTTATAATATCTTTCTGGATGTGGCAGAGGACTGGAGAACAACTAATATGACTCTGATATTTATAAAGGACAGTAGAAATAAGCCAGACAACTACTGACCACTGATTCTTACATCAGTAAAAGGGAGACTATTGCAGAAAATTCTGACAGAGAGCATTTGTCTTCATTTGGAGAAGCAAGGATTGGCCAGGATAGTCAGCACGGCTTGTCAGAATGAGGTCACGACTAACAAATTTGATTGACATTTGAGGAAATGAGGAGATGTGTAAAATAAGACAATATTTCATCTAGTTCAAATGGGTTTAAGCAAAACTTTTGAGTAGGTCCCACATAGGTTACCCACCAAGAAGGCAAAAGCATATGAAATATGAGGTAGAGTGCATTCAAAATTGACTCAGTTATTGCAGACAGAGTATGGCCCCAAAAGGCCACTTTAATGACTGGAAGCCAATGGCTGGCCAAAGAGATATCTGTTGGGTCCTCTATTACTTTTTCAACATTTTTATAAATCACACAGATGACTATATGAGGAGTTGGATTTGTACATTTGCAGATGACACAAAGATTGTTCAGGTAGTTAAGATTAAGGTTGAATGCCTTGGTAATGTGCAGTAGTAATGTGCTTGAATGCTACAAAAAGAAATAAACAGTATGGTCAAATGGGCACATAAGTGCACATAAAATTTAATTCTGAAAAATATGAAGTGATATACTTTGGAAGGAGTAATTTGATAAAGAAGTATAAATGAATGGCAAGACACTAGGATGTTCTATGGAACAAAGGAATCTTGGAGTGTTTGTCTTGGGATGAAATATTTATGTTATGATTGTAGATTTGATTTGTTTTGGCTGTTTTTGTTGGAGTAGTGAAGACTGAGGGGCAATCTGATTGAAGTGTACATGTTGATGAGGGGCATGGACAGAGAGGACAAGGAACAGCTGTTGCTGTGAGTTGAATGGTCAGTCACAAGGGGACACAGGCACAAGGTGAGGGGCAGAATGTTCAGGGGAATATGAGGAAAACTAGTTTTACTTGGAGGATGGTGATGGTCTGCAATTGCTGCCTGGGAAAGTGGTAAACGCAATTTGCCTCACATGGAGCTATAGAGATATACAGTCACCACAGTCCAACTTGTCGATGCCAACCAGTTATCTTAAATTAATCTGGTCCCACTTGTCAGCAATTCCCCCATATCTGTCTATACCATTCCTAGTCATGTACCCAGTCATATGCCTTTTAAATATTGTAATTGTGCCAGGCTTCATCTTTTCGTCTGGCAGCTTGTAACATACACTGACCACCCTCTGTGTGAAAACATTGTCCCTTAGGTCTATTTTAAATCTTTCCCCTCTCATCCTAAACCTATGCCCTCAAGTTTTGGAATCCCCTACCCTGAGAAAAAGATCTTGACTATTCATGCCCTTCAAGATTTTATAAACTTCTGTAAGATCACCCTTCAGTCTCTGATGCTCCAGGCAAAATAGCCCTAGCCTGTTCAGCCTCTCTCTATAGCTGGAACCCTTCAACTCCGGCAACATCCTTGCAAATCTTTTCAAAACAATTTAAAATTTCACAACATTTTGCCTATAGCAGTGAGACCAGAAATGAATGGAGTATTCCAAAGGAGGCCTAATTAATGTAATTTTTAGCTGCAACATGACCTCCCATCTCCTATACTCAATGCACTAGCCAATAAAGACAAATGTACCAAATACCTTCTTCATTAACCTATCTACCTGCAATTCTGCATTCCAAGGCTTATGTGTTTGGCAACGCTTCCCAGGCCCTGATTTTCCGTACCAAAATGTAGCACCTCATATTTATATAGATTAAATTCCATCGGCCATTCTTCAGCTCATCGGCCCTTCAGCCCATCAGATCAAGTCCCGTTGTACTCTGAGGTAAGTGTCTTCACTGTCCGCTACACTATCAATTTTGATGTCATCTGCAAACTTATTAACCATACCTCCTATATTCACATTCATATCATTTATATGAAAGACAAAAAGCAGTAGACCAAGCACTGATCTTTATGGCATACTGCTGGTCAAAGACTTCCAGTCTGGAAAGCAACCCTATACCATGGCCCTCTGCCAACTACCTTCAAGCTAATTTTGTATCCAAATGTGTAGTTTTCCCTCTATTCCATGTGATCTAGCATTGTTAGATAGTCAATGCTGAGCCTTGTGAAATGTTTTACTGAAGTTCATATCGACAATGTCCACTGCTCTGCCTTCATTAATCCTCTTCATCACTTTTTTTTCTGTTTATTGGTAACACCCCAAGAGGTTCCTAACGAAGGATTCAATAATAATAACATTAAATGTCAAAGGGTGCATATTAGGTTGTCTCTTATTGTCGATGGTCATTGCCTGGCATTTGTGTGCCATTGATGTTATTGGCCATACCTAGTAGTTGGGTTCGATTCTCAGCCTTAGGGAACTGTCTGTGTGGGCTTTACACTTTCTCCCTATGTTTGTGTGGTGATTCCAGCAGATCCTCTGATTTCTTTCCACACTCCAAGTTTGTGCAGGCTACGTGGGTTGACATGTTAAATGTGGGGTTACGGTGATAGGATGGGACATGTGAGTGGGATGCTCTTTGGAGGGTCCATGATATCTAATACCCTGAATGTCCTCTATAGTCATTGTAGAGATGATGTGATATTGCTTTAAAACGTACTTGGATGAGCGCTTGGTACATCATAACATTCAAGGTTATGGGTCTAGACTGCTAAATGGGATTAGATTAAAGGTCAGATGCAGTGTGGAGCAGACTTGATGGCCGAAGGTCCTTTTCTGCCCTTCACGATTCCGTATCTAATGGTCTTATGATGTATAAGCTTGCAGATTTGTAAGTAGAACAGGGCTCCGGGCCAAGAACTGTAAAGTGAGATTAGAATTAGGTGGTGGTAAGGCATTTAGGACTTACAATGTCCATTGGCCAGAACTTTACATCACAAAGGATCCTGAGAGATTGATGGGTCACTCGCATCGATAGGAGGCGGGGTTAGGATCACCCACCGTGATTGGCCGCTCCATTAACCAATCGTAGCCAGTGAGGGGCAACCGGCTGCCTGCACGGACATCGTGGGTACATTACTACGGTGAGTGAGGTGGGTGTAGTTGCACTGATGAGGGACAGACCGCGGATAGCGGGGACTGTGAGGCTTTATGAACACACGATGCAGCCCGCCAAAAATGAATTGGAAACCTCTCGCCTCGCGTTTGCAGCAAAATTAAAAAGGTGCCTCAGGCGATGACGATTGGACTCCCTTGCCACCGCCATCTTTATTAGGGTAAGGGCTCGCGGGACGCATCAGCTTTGTCAGGGGCTTGTGCATGTGCAGCCTTCTTTTGCCAGAGTGTGATAAGGCGCCGTTTGCACAGAGCAAATTCAGACCAAGAGAAATGTTTGTTTCTTCTCAGTTTATGTCACTGGATAAGTAGCGATAAGTCGGCGCGGTGGCTTAGTGGTTAGTACTGCTACCTGGCAGCGCCAGTGATCTGGGTTCGATTCCACCCTCGGGTGATTGTCTATCTGGAGTTTACACGCTTTCCCTGTCGGTTTGCTCCGGTTTCCTCCCGCAGTCCAAAGGTTAGGTGGATTGGCCGTGCTTAATCACCCATAGTGTCCAGTGATATGCAGGCTGGGTGGTTTGCCGATGAGAAACGCAGGTTGGGGGTTGGTGGGAGTGGTGTGGCAGGATTGCGTCTGGGGAGAAACATAGAAAATTGGCGTAGAAGTCGGTCGTTCAGCCCTCAAGCCTGCAGCAGAATTCAATACGATCGTGTAATCTCGGCATTCTGTCCTCACCCTCTCCCCATACCCCTCGATCCCTTTAGCCGCAAGGGCCACGTCCAGCTCTCTTAACAGGTTCCTGTGGGAGAGAATTCTGCAGGTTCATAACTATCTGAGTGAAGAAATTCTTTCTAATCTCAGTCCTAAATATTTTACCCCTTATTCCTAGACTATGACCTCTAGTTTTGGACTTTCCCAATATCTGGAACATTATTCCCACATCTAACCAGTTCAATCCTGTCAGGATTTTATATCTTTCCATACGATTCCTCCTCTTATTTTCCTAAATCAGCAAATATAAGCCTAATCAATCCAGTCTTCCCTCCTGCATCAGTCCTTCCATTCCCAGGAATCAGACTGCTGGACTCCTTCAATAGCAAGACTGCGCTTCCTCAGAACAAAACCGCACACAATATTCAAGGTGTGGCCTCACCCAAGCCCTGTATAAGTTAGTGTAACATCCTTCCTCCCATACTCAAATCCCCTCGCTACGAAGGCCAATCTGCCTGGAAGGCGAGGCTGAGTGGTATTATTGCTATACTACTAATCCAGAGACCCAGATAATGTTCTGGAGACCAGGTTTCAAATCCTGGCAGGTTGTGGAAATTGAATTCAATAAAAATAATATCTGGAATACAGAGTCTAATGGTGACCGTGAACTTGTTGCTGATTGTCAGAAAAACACACCTGTTTCACTCATGTCCTTTAAGGAAGGAAACTACCATCCTACCTGGTCTGGCCTACGTGTGACTCCAGATTCTCAGCAATGTGGTTGACTCTTAACTGCCCTCTGGGCAATAATTGCTGGTCTGGCCAGTGACACCCTCATCCTGTGAATGATTAATAAACAACAAATGCCATTAGCTTTCCTCACAGTCTGCTGCACCTATATGCCAACCTTCAGTGACTGTTCCATCATGATACCCAGGTCTCATTGCACCTCACCTTCTCCTAAACTGTCGCCATTCGGATAATAATCTGCCTTTCTGTTTTTTGCAACCAAAGTGGGTAACCTCACATTTATCCACATTACATTGTATTTGCCCACTCAGCCTGACTGTCCAAGTTACCTTGCAGCCTGTTAGCATCCTCCTCACAGCACACACTGCCATTCAGCTTCATGTCACCTGTAGATTTGCAGATATTGCATTTAATTGCTTTGTCCACATTGTTAATGTATATCGTGAACAGCTGAGGTCCCAGCACTGAACCTGACAGTACCCCACTGGTCACTGCATGCCTGAAAAAGATTCACTTTTTCTGACTTTCTGCTTCCTGTCTGTCAATCAGTTTTCTATCCATGTCAATACTTTACCTCTGATATCATGAGCTTTAATTTTCTTTACTAATCTCCTGTATAGAACCTTGTCAAAAGTCTTTTGAAAGTCCAGATACAGAATATTTACTGATTTGCCATTGTCTTCACTACTGGTCACACCCTGAAACCTCAGCCTTCCTGCTCCTCTGATGCTGCTTGGCCTGCTGTGTTCATCCAGCTTGTTATTTGTTATTTCAGATTCTCCAGGATCTGCAGTTCCTACCATCTCTGAACCATTCTGGTAAACTTCTTCTGCAATTGCTCCAAAGCCTGCACAACCTTCCCATAGCATGTTAACCAGAACTGCGTACAGTGCTCCAAATCATACAATAATATAATCTCTACAGTGTGGAAGCAGGCCATTCGGCCCATCAAGTCCATACAGACCCTCCCAAGAGCAGCTGAACTTTGATGGTATGAGGCATGCATTGGCCTGGATAATATGGCCAAAGATATTTAAGAGGTTGAACGTGGATAGGTGATGGCAGACATTTAAAGAACACATGGATGAACTTCGACAAGGCTCAACCATATGTTCTAGCCATGGGTAAAAGGGAAATCGGGGATAGTGTTAAAGCCAAAGAAGGTGGCATATAAATTGGCCAGAAAATGCAGCAAACCTGAGGACTGGGAGAAATTTAATATTCAGCAGTGGAGGGTAAAAGGTTTAATTTGGAAAGGAGAGATATAATATAAAAGCAAACTTGCGGAGAACAGACTACAAAAAGTTCTGTGGATATATGAAGAGAAAAAATGCTGAAGACAAATGTAGGTCCTTTGCAGTTAGAATCAGGTGAGTTCATAATAGACAACAAAGAGACAGCAGACCAGTTGAACAAACACTTTGGATCTGTCTTCACTAATGAAACGCTAGGGGACAGTGGGTCATGCATGAAGGAGGTTCTGAAGAAAATCCTTATTAGTCAGGAAATGGTATTGGGGAAATTGATGGGATTAAAATCCTGCTGCTCTGCATCCAGAGTACTTAAGGAAGTGGCCCTAGAAATGCATTGGTGATTGTTTTCAGCATTCCGCAGATTCTGGAAGAGTTCCCATGGACTTGAGGGTAGCTAATGTAACTCCACTGATTTTAAAAAAGGAGGGAGAGAGAAAATGGGGAATTATAAGCCAGTTAGCTTGACATCGGTGGTAGGAAAATACTTGAGTCTGTCATTTAAGTATGAACATTTGGAAAGTGGCAACAGAATTGGTCCCAGTGAGCATGGATTCACTAAAGGGAAATCATGCTTGATGAATGTTTTCTGAATTTTCTGAAGAAGGGTCTAGGCCCGAAATGTCAGCCTTCCTTTTACCAGAATGTTGTCTGGTTTGGAGTGTACTAGCTATAAGGAGAGTTTGGACTATGGGATTATTTTTGCTACAGCATTAGAGGCTGAGTGGCAACATGATAGGGGCAATTAAAATTTAGAGGCATGGATCAGGTGGATAGTCAGTGGGTTTTTTTTCTCAGGGTGGAAGTCAAATACAATGAGGCATAAGTTTAATGTGAGAGGACTGCAGATAAGGTGAATGGCAGTTTTCTTTTCCCTAGGTTGGGTGATTTCAAAACTACAGGGCAATTTTAAGGTGAGAGGAGAGAAATTTGAAAAAGACCCAAGGGTAATTTTTCTTTCTATACAGCAAAGGGTTCTTGTGTAGAATGAACTTCAAGAAGAAGTGGCGGATGCGGTTACAGCATTTAAAGGACATTTGGATAAATTCATGAATAAGAAATGTTTGGAGACATTTGGGCCAAGTGCAGGCAGGTGGGAACATGCTGGACAGTCTCAGCAGGTCTGGCAGCATCTTTGGTGAGAAATCAGACTGAACATTTCAGGCCCAGAAAAGGGCAAATGAGAGGGAGAGACAACACTTTGCGTCCAGGCTGTAATGTATAAACCAGTTACCTGCACTGAGGATGGATTGTCTGTCAGCAGCCCCTGTGATCAGCAGGAGTAAGAACAGCCAGCAGAGGGCTTCTGAGAGGAAGCGGCATCACTTTAGTGCCTACGGTAGAGCCTGGAAGCAGTGACCTAAGGGGTGGATTGTGTGGGCCTGGTATCAAGGAGTACTTAAAGCCCAAACATTAAATCAATGCAGTCTTTCCCTCCCTCACTCCTCCTCCTCCTCAAACCAGAAAAAAATATGCGGGAGAGAGACCTGCTATTGAAAATTTATTGGTAGTAGTGAGAAGTAAGGCGTTGGCACGAGAGGCTTTGGTGAGCAATGGCTCAGCAAAATGTACAGATAAATTTAGGTAAAGTCGTTTTAACTTTCTTCTCAGAGCATTTGATATGGTAGTATGGGCAGTGACATGCTCCTCTAGCAGGATGTGGGAGCTGAGGGCCTCTTCCAATCGTCCTTGATCACGAGACCTATGGGACGTGCACTAAGCTACAGCCCCTTGGAGACCATGTTAGGGAGCTGGAGCTGGGTCATTCGTGATGCTGAGTGACAAGAGTTTTAGTGAGGTGGTCACACCTAAAGTGCAGGCAGACAGTAGCTGGGTGGTCACCAAGAAAGGCAAAGGTAGTGCAGGAATCTCCGTTGGCCGTTCCCCTGAAAACAAATATATCATTTTGGATACCGTTGGAGGGAGTGGGTGACCAATCGGGGAAAGCAGCAGTGACCAGGTCCATAGCACTACGACTGGCTATGGGGCACACCAGGAAGGGGCAAAGGTAAACAGGACCTTATTCATAGGAGACTCAATTGTTAGGGGGAAAGATGGGAGATTCCACGGCTGCATTAGGGAATCCAGGATGGGGTATTGCTTCCTGAGTGTCAGGGTCCTGGATGTCTCAGAACGGCTGTAGAACATTCTCAAGAGGTGAGATGTTATTGGAATAACATCCCATTGATTTCTATACTTTAATGTCCTTTATCTGCCTACACATAGCTATGCAGGCACTGCCTTAAAACTTCCTGCCCAGCTAGGAATTAGGTGTAAGACTTCAGAACTCCTTATCTTCCTACACATCGGTATGCAGACCCTGCCTTAAGCTTCCTGACTGAATAGAATTAGTTAAACTGTCTCAAATAAGGTTTAGTGAGGAATAATTGTAAAGGTGTGAGACTTCTGAAGTAGAGATAATGGGAACTGCAGATGCTGGAGAATCCAAGATAACAAAGTGTGGAGCTGGATGAACACAGCAGGCCAAGCAGCATCTTAGGAGCACAAAAGCTGATGTTTCGGGCCTAGACCCTTCATCAGAGAGGGGGATGGGGCAAGGGTTCTGAAATAAATAGGGAGAGAGGGGGAGGCGGACCGAAGGTGGAGAGGAGTGTGTAGGTGGGGAGGTAGGGAGGACGGACAGGTCAAGGAGGTGGGATGAGGTTAGTAGTAGGAAATGGATGTGCGGCTTGAGGTGGGAGGAGGGGATAGGTGAGAGGAAGAACAGGTTAGGGAGTCGGGGACAAGCTGGGCTGGTTTTGTGATGCAGTGGGGGGAGGGGACGAGCTGGCCTGGTTTTGGGATGCTGTGGGGGAAGGGGAGATTTTGAAGCTTGTGAAGTCTGCATTGATACCATTGGGCTGCAGGGTTTCCAAGTGGAATGTGAGTTGCTATTCCTGCTGTGTTCATCCAGCTCCACACTTTGTTGTCTAGACTTCTGAAGTATGTAACTTCTGTCTCCGACAAAGGGGCCAGGGCACTGACTTTGTTCAAGCCAGACACATCGGCAACTTGAAGTTACATTCTGTCACGTTAACAAATTGAAATTGCCTCCTGCCATTAGCAGTCACTTCATGAACGATCGATACTATATCCTGGTTCTGGATGAGTTTGCTCGCTGAGCTGGAAGGTTAGTTTTCAGACATTTCGTTACTTTTTTTATTTGAAAAAATATACTTTATTCATAAGATGTACAAAAAATAAAACATATTTACACACCTACCCAGTCATGCAAGCCGCTCCGGGTTACCCAGGGGGTACATACGCCAACTAAAGGAAAAAAAAGCAAAGAAAACACCCCGCACTGTCCCCGTTGGCCCCCTGACCAGTTGGGGAAGGCGCCAGCTGGGCCCAGTCAGACATTTCATTACCATTCTAGGTAACAGCATCAGTGAGCCTCTGACGAAGCACTGGTGTTATGTCCCGCTTTCTATTTATCTGGTTAGGGCTCCTTGGGTTGGTGATGTCATTTCCTTTGGTGATGTCATTTCCTGTTCTTTTTCTCAGGGGATGGTAGATTGGCTCCAAATCAATGTGTTTGTTGATGGAATTCCGGTTGGAATGCCGTGCTTCTAGGAATTCTCGTGCGTGTCTCTGTTTGGCTTGTCCTAGGATGGATGTGTTGTCCCAATCAAAGTGGTGTCCTTCCTCATCTGTATGTAAGGATATGAGTGATAGTGGGTCATGTCGTTTTGTGGCTAGTTGATGTTCATGTATCCTGGTGGCTAGCTTTCTGCCTGTTTGTCCAATGTAGTGTTTGTCACAGTTCTTGCAAGGTATTTTGAAGGTTCTTCAAGACCGTCAATAATACCCTTACTGGCATAACATTCACAAAAGAGGAGGAAAACAACGACAAACTGCCATTCCTAGATGTCACAGTGGAGCGAACAGCCAATATGGAACTTCAAACCAGCGTCTACAGGAAAACAACACATACGGACCAAATACTGAACTACAGGAGCAACCATCCCAACACCCACAAACTAAGCTGCATGAGATCATTATTCCAACGAGCCACCACACACTGCAGCACAGAGGAACTACAAAGAGCAGAAGAAAATCACGTATACAGTGTATTCAAAAAGAATGGGTACCCTATGAACACAGTCCGCCGATTCCTCAGCAACAAACCCAAACAAACAGACAAAACGGCCCCAGAAACCATAACCACTCTCCCCTACATCAAAGACATTTCCAAAATGACTGCCAGACTACTCGGACCTCTTGGCATCGGGGTAGCCCACAAACCCACCAACACACTAAAACAGCAGCTAATGAACTTAAAAGACCCTATACAGACAACAAGCAAAACGAGCGTCATCTACAAAATACCTTGCAAGAACTGTGACAAACACTACATTGGACAAACAGGCAGAAAGCTAGCCACCAGGACACATGAACATCAACTAGCCACAAAACGACATGACCCACTATCACTCATATCCTTACATACAGATGAGGAAGGACACCACTTTGATTGGGGGACACATCCATCCTAGGACAAGCCAAACAGAGACACGCACGAGAATTCCGAGAAGCATGGCAGTCCAACCGGAACTCCATCAACAAACACATTGATTTGGAGCCAATCTACCATCGCCTGAGAAAAAGAACAGGAAATGACATCACCAACACAGGAAATGGCATCACCGACCCAAGGAGCCCTAACCAGATAAATAGAAAGCAGGACATAACACCAGTGCTTCGTCGGAGGCTCACTGATGTTACCTAGAATGGTGACGAAATGTCTGAAAACTAACCTTCCAGCTCAGCGAGCAAACTCACATCCAGAACCTCAACCTGCGCTACAAATCTTCTCAAAACTCGCTAACTATATCCTGGTCTTTTATCTTCTTGATGAAATAATTGTTTTGCATCCTGTCTTTGTCTGTTGTAGTAATTGTTTCATGTATCATGCCATTATGAGATGTAAAATTGTTTTATGTATTATGCACTTAGTGAAGTATAAAAAGCGGGGACTGTCCACTGCTCGGGGAGAAATACTTACGAGGCTCTGCACTTTGTGCCGGATTAAGTACAGTGATTCTCCACAGCTTGTACTTGCTTTGTAATAAAAGGATTTGTGTTTTTCTAAACAGGTCAATGTCTTGTTCTTGCACCAAGTCTGTGAGGGTCTCCAATAACGAACCTGACATTTGGTGCAATGAGCAGGGTTCCAACGTGTACAGCAGTCTTACATGGAGGCCTGAATAAGTGATCGTGTGAGTGTTGGTGGAGTGAGATGCACGGGCCCGCAAGGTACGATTCACCTTGGTCTCTCTCACTAACCTGCCACCCTCGTCGCTGCGTGGCTCTGTACTGATGGAACGCCGAGATGACTCACAGTCTTGAACACTGCTAAGTCCTAATGCCTGGAGGTTCGAGTCCCCAGGCTAGTAAAGAAATCCGGGACGTTAGAGTCCCTGGTCAGGTAAAGTGGGGGGAAAAATCCAGGAGGTTAGAGTCCCTAGGTCAGGTAACTGGAAAACATCTGGGAGGTTAGAGTCTCTGAGTCAATAACTTAAAAAAAAGAAAAAAAATCCTGGAGGTTCGAGTCCCCCAGTGGCCGGGGTTGACTCCTTGAGTTGGGCAATTGGGAAAAGGGAGGGGGTTAGTAAGTGTTCAGACCTAGGTATAGATTAGTTACAGTGCCTGTCTGTCTCAACCACCCTGCCTTAGACCAGTTGTTAAGAGGGGAAATCCCCCACAAGACAGTCAGGACCCTGAAGTGGGTGTTGAGCCTAAGGACACTGGTGTATAGAAACTAGTATTAAGTGGAAGCGCTGGATAAGTCGGGTGTCAGACCCCCTTTATATCGGTTATGCCGGGATGATCCCGAAAATGAAGTACAGTACAGTACAGACGTCTGTTGGCATGCCTGAACAAAAAATTGGGAAATGAGAATTGGCCATTGCGGGGAATGTGGGATATAGATCTATGTACTAACGCAGAAGAGGCACTATGGACACGCCATGTGGGCACAGATGGAAAGGGTTAATGTCAATCTGGAGAAAGAGAGCTGAGGAGCTGACTGAAAAATCAAAACTGGCCCGTTGGGTGGATAATGCATGTAGGAGAGGGATCAGTGCCTGTGATAATGAGGGGAAACCAAAAACTTGAAATCTTAAAACTGCAGTGTGAGGATCATGAAATGAAAGAAAGGGAAAGAGTTAAACGAGAAAGGCAGGAGAGAGAACAACAAGACAAAGAACAGGGACTAGAGTGACAGAAAACAAAAAATCGGAGGTACCTCCTGAAGCATCTGGCATGCCGATGTTGCTCCAAATTCATGACACAGATGAACACGATGAGGAGGACTGGGAAAGACACCCCTCTGCCCCATTGGGACCACTAGCCCCTCCACAACCCTACCCGTCCTTGGCCAACCTACGTCTGCAGACACCCCAACACTGCCATCAGTCCCAGCAATCGCCCGTAGCCCTATCACCGCCACCGTATGCTGACCAAACCAAACCTCCTGCTGTAGAATCTCCAAGCCCTTCAGTAGGCAGCCCACATGGATCTCCTGACAAACCCATGGCTTGTACAGACCCTATCTCCTGTTGTACCAGGTCTAAAACTAAACAGACAAACAGGAAACAGTATACAGAACAGACCGTTACTGAACACAAGGACGGACAGCAGGATTCTTCTAAAACCCATGCGAGAAGCCTGGGGAAACATAAGTCCAGGGTGCAGTTCACTCGACCCTCTAGCACCTATTTAATGTTTCCTAGCGATTCTACAAGGTTCGAAGTGTATGCTAGTCCCGATTCACAGGCAGAGCATAGTGAATCTAAGGACAGAGTTTGGAGGAGACCCTCTGATAACTATCCCCTAAAGAAGGACCCCTGTAAGAAAAATCACGACAATTTTGTAATCACATGGTCCCTCACCTGAACCCAACACAAGGGGGTCAAAATACAATGCAGGTCTATACCCCTTGGAAGCCACAAGAGACGTGTTTAATTATGTCAAGGGCCCCTGATCGAAAGACTAACCCAGAAGATTTTATAGATTACGTCCTGGGCACTATTCCACTGTATCAAGCCACCCCGCAAGACCTCTTTAGCCTGTGCTGCATCTCTGCTGCGCTCTCCAGCCCTCAGGGTCAGTCCCAGGAACTTGACCTCCCTCAACCCTATCAGTGCCTTCTTAGGGGTTACCTTCAACCCGCTCTTGCACAGGAGTTGTAACAACTCACTCAGTAGGGGGCCATGTTCCTCGCTATTGTCTGTGAACAACAGGATGCTGTCCACGTACTGTACAAGCCTTTGTAGCTCACTGAAATCTTTTAAACAGTCTGCCATACACTGGTGGAAAATGCTGGGGCTATTATGGAAACCCTGTGGCAGACAACTCCACGTGTACTATTGTCCTTTAAAAGCAAATGCAAATTTGTACTGGTCCTGCTGAACAGTGACAGACCAGAAACCATTTGAGATATCCAGCACCGTGAAATTAACCACCCCCCCTCCCTGCTTTAAGGCAGGAGAGCGCCTTTCCGTCAATGGCACGTGCCATTGTTTTGGAATTCAAACCACTTATCCAGGTAATTGATACCTCTTGAAACTGCCGGCTGCAGTTTCTCCCACAGCTGTGGCTCTGCTGGGTCCGAGGGCCCATCATCCATTCATTCATTTCAGTTCTGAGGAAGGGTCGCTGGACCCGAAACATTAACATTTTTGTTAAGAATTTCTGATTTTTGTGTGTGGTAAATCTGGTTAATTTTTCAGCGTGTATAATTTGGTCAATTTACACAATAATTCTTGACTAGTTGTTGACTGGTGATGTACACATACTTGGTAACTTTTTTAAAACCAACTAGAGTTTTCTTCCCCCTCCTGCCTCTCTCTCTAAGTTCAGGACACCATTGCAATGTTAGTGCCCATACTGCCTCCCTGGTTCAGTTTGGCAAATGGGATATTGTGACACTGTGCAAATGAGACATGACAGAGCAGAGATTCCTCCTGTGTTCTAATCCTGTTGCCCTTCCTCCTAACTGATAGCAATCATCATGTGGAGTGGGTATAGAAGCTGTCCTACCCTGTGTGTGGATCTGCCTCACTACCACTAGCATCATCGCTGCCATGGATCAGTCTAGACTCCTTGGTGCTCCCCTTAAGTCCTCAAGGTGAGGGAGAGAATGCTCCTATTCTGAACTGAATCCCCTGCCCCATCCCAGTGTTCACTGTTTACTGCCTGTACGTGGACAGTCATCCTACTCTTGTCTGCTGCTTCTGCACACACCAGGGCTACAAGGAAGCCACGTGATTAAAGCCAGCCAATCCTGACCCCCCACTACGTGCTATAGCATTTCTACTGTGTTTGGCTGATTTGTCAGCTGTTGAATTGATTACTTTCCTTTGTACCGTACAGCTCTGTCACGGCAGTGATTGTGTTGCAGGTTTTCACTGGCACCCCCCCCCCCCTCCCTCCCTGCCCTGCTGTCCCTCAATAGTGAACATAGAACTTAGAGCAGGAGTAGGCTGTTCAGCCTTACAAATGTGCACTGCCATTCACTAAGATCATGGCTGATCTCATTGTGGTTTCAACCCCACTTTCCTGTTTCTTCCTTTGTGTATGTGCTGCCATTCTTCAGAGATCAAGGACATAACTGTCACAGTCTACTACATCACTTACACACACACACTTACGTCATACTGAAACTGACAGGTTTACAGTAGGCCCTTTTAAACTTGAACTATAATGACTGGTTGCCTCCTACTCCACTCGCCTGGACACTGTAGCTCAGGGATTACTGCATTGTTCCCAGGTTCTCACTGCGATTTATTCCTTATCTCTTCCTGCTCCACTATTAACCCAGCCACATTTTTGAGTGATCCCCCAGACAAGCTCTTAGAACCCCCACATGACTGCCTGCTACAGAACCAATCTCTAACCTCGGACCTTACTGATGCCCCACTCTCTTCTCCAGACCCAGTGTGGATTTTTAACGTCCTCCGGTACACCCATCTAGAATTCCCTGTATGTTAAAAACTTTCTCCAGGCAATCCTCCTGTGAGGGTCTCCCAAAACAAACCTGACAGAGGGAGGGTGAGCAGCCAGAAGACATTGTGAATGTTAGCACAAGTGACATCATATAAAAAGGGATGAGGTCCTGCAGAGTGCTTATAGGGTGTTAGGAAAAAAGTTAAAAACCAGGACCTCGATGGTGATAATCTCCAGATCACTTCCAGTGCCATGTGTTTGTGAGTGTAAGAACAGGAATATGTGGCAGATAAATGTGTGGTTAAAGAATTGGTGCAGGGGGCAGGGATTCAGATTCCTGGATCATTGGGATCTTTTCTTCACCATAGGTGACCTGTTCAAGAGGAATGGGTTGCACCTGGACTGGAGGGGGTCCAATATCGTGGTGGGCAGATTTGCTAGTGCTGCAAGGAAAGGTTTAAATTAGAATGTCAGGGAGGGAAGTGTGAGGCTGGAAAGAGATACAGTAATCAAAAATAGCAAGGAAAAGAGACAGGTCAGGCTGGAACAGGACAGGAAATGAAGAATGCCTGTTGGATTAAATTCCATTTACTTCAATGCAAGAGGGATGGCAGGTAAGGCCGATGAATTCAGGGTGTGGATAGGCTTGTGGGGCTGGGATATTACAGCCATCACAGAATATTGGCTAAAGAAGGGATAAGACTGGCAGCCTAATGTGCCAAGGTACAGGCGCTTTAGGCGGGATAGAGGTGGAGGAAAGAGGGGAAAGGGATGTTGCATTTTTTGATTAAGAGAAGTATCACAGTAGCAGTAGAGATGAAATAACTGAGGGATCACCCAATGAGGCTTTTTGGGTGGGGCTGAGAAATAAGAAGTGGGTGGTGATGTTATTGGGGTTGTACTATAGGCTCCCAAATCGTCAATGGTATTAGAGGAACAAATATGCAGGGAGCTTGAGGAGGCTTGCAGGAGAAAAAGGGTTGTCGTGGTGGGGGATTTTAATTTTCCTAATACAGACTGGGACTACCATAGTTTTAAGGGCTTAGATGGAGTAGAATTTGTTAAATGTGTTCAAGAAAGTTTCCTCAAGCAGTATATAGAGGGGACAAGGTGTAGAGCTGGATGAACACAGCAGGACAAGTAACATCAGAGGAGCAGGAAGAGGGCCCTTCTTAGTAAGGGACAAAATTCGACCTACTCTTAGGAAACAGAACAGGACAGGTAACTGAGGTGACAGTGGGGAGCACTTTGGAACCAGAGACCATAGTTCTATTAATTTTAAAATAATTATGGAGAAGGACAAAACTAGTCAGCAGGTTCAAGTTCTAAATTGGGACTAGATGAATCTTGGTGATATTAGACAAGACCTTGCAGGGGTTGATTTGGAGTCATTTGTTTGCAGGCAAAGGGACCTCTGGCAAGTGGGAGTCCTATAGAAGTGTGTTAGCTAGCGTTCAAGGTCTATATGTTCTTGTGAGACTGGCAGAAGTAGGGAACCCTAGATGACAAGAGATACTGAGGCTTTAACCAGACAGAAGAAGGAGGCATGGTTCAGGAAAAGGCAGCTGGGATCAAGGGAATGCCTGGAGGTTTATGGGGAATACGGGAATTTACTGAAGAAGGACATTAGGAGGGCAAAAAGGGGACACAACGTAGCTTTGCCTGAGAAGATTAGGGTGAATTTAATGAGATTCTTTAAGTATTTTAAAGGAAAAAGAATAACTAGAGACAGAATAAGATCCCTTAAGGACCAAAGTGGACATGTATGTGTGGAACTGCAAGAGATGGGTGAGGTTCTCAAGTGCATATTTCTCCTTTGTGTTGAGGAAGACATGAAGACTTGGGAAGTTGGGGAAGGTAGTGGCGATATCTTGGGGATAGTCTACATCGTAGAAGAGGAGGTGTATGAAGGTGGATAAATCTAGTCCTCGTCAGACATATCCAAGAAACTTGCGAAAGGCTAGAGGTGAAATTGTAGGGGCCCTAACTGATACATTTGCATCATAAACCGTGGGTGAGGTCTCGGAAGACTGAGATAAGATATACATGCATTTAGAAAGATAGGGTTTGATTAGGAGTAGTCAGCATGGCTTTGTATGTGGGAGATCATGCCTCACAAATTTGTTAGAGTTCTTTGAAGTGACCAGGAAGGTTGAGGAGGTCAGTGCAGTAGATGTTGTCTACATGGATTTATAAGTTTCCACATGATAGGTTGCTCTGGAAGGTTAAATCACATGGAATCTGGGGACAGCTGGTAAATTGGAAACACAATTGGCTTGATGGTGGGATGCAGACAGTAATAGTGGAAGGATGCTTGTCAGACTGGAGGCCTGTGCCTCTGGGTCGGTGCTGTGCCCATTGCTGTTTGTTATCTTTGTCAATGATGTGGATGAGAATCTACAAGGCATGATTAGTAAGTTTGCGATTGACACTAAAACAGACGGTATCGTGGACAGTGAGGAAGGTTATCAGAAATTGCAGCAGGATCTTGATCAGCTGGGGAAGTGGGCCGAGAAATGACAAATGAAGTTTAATATAGCTAAGAGAAGTGTTGCATTTTGGAAAGTCAAATCAAAGCAGTAGTTTCATGGTAAATTGTAGGGCATTAAGTAGTGTAGTGGAAGAAGGGACCTTGGAGTTCAGGTGTAGGGTTCTCTTAAAGCGGAGTCACAAATAGACCGGGCAGGGAAGAAAGTTTTTGGCACGTGGGCTTTTGTCAGTCAGGACACTGAACTACGAAGTTATGTTGCAGTCGTACAGGACGTTAGTGAGACTGCACTTGTGGTATTGTGATAAGATAGTAAGGTGTCGAGCTGGATGAACACAGCAGGCCAGGCAGCATCAGAGAAGCAGGGAATTTGATGTTTCAGGTCTAGACCCTTCTTTTTCAGAGCTGATGGAGTTGGGAAAATGATGGTTTATATGTGGAAGATTGGTTGGGGTGTGATAAAAAGTAAATGATAGGTGGGAATAGAGGTCCCAAAGAGACAAAAACAGTTGGACAGACAAAGAAGTGGAAAATGATCCAGGTGGGAATGTGAATACCTATTTGTGGGGAATGTTAGTGGCTAACAATGGGTTGTGTGTAATGGCAGACTATGTGGTAACAAGGCTTGGTGTGTGGTGGTTGGGGAAGGGACATGGGAGAGTTCAAGCCCTAAAGTTGTTGAACTCTATATTTGGTCCAGAAGGCTGCAGGGTCCCCTGGTGGAAAATGAGGTGTTGTTCTTCCAGCTTACACTGAGCTTCACTGGAGGACTGCAGCAAGCCTGAGACACAGATGTTGACCAGGGAAAAGGGTGGTGTTTTGAAGTTGCAGGCAACTGGGAGCTCAAGGTCTTTTTTGCAGACAGCATGTAGATGTTCTGTGAAGCAGTCACCCAATCTATGCTTCGTTTCCCCAATGTAGAAGAGACCTCGTTGTAAGCAGTGAATACAGTAGTCTAAAATGTATGAAGTGCGAGTAAAGTGCTGTTTCATGGGAAGGTGAGTTTGGGCCGTTGGATATTGAAGAGGGAGGAAGTAAACGATGTTACACCTTCTGAACTTGTGGGGCTCTAGCACTACCAATCATCTACTCCTTTCCTCCTATCTTTTCCATATAAACTGACATTTTCCCAGCTATCATCAGTTCTGAGGAAGGGTAATTTGATCTGAAACCTTAACTCTGATTTCTCCCCACAGACCTGGTAAGATTTTCAAGCAATTTCTGTTTTTGTTTCTGATTTACTGCATCTGTGGTTCTTTCAGTTTTTATGCAGGCAGGTGGAACGAATTGGACCGAAGGGCCTGTTTCCATCCTATACAATGCTATGACTATATGAGACGTGTGAGGCAGGTTTTATTTTTACGCAGAAAGTGCCTGGAACATGCTGCCATAGCAGATGGTAGAAGCAGGTACAATAGAAATGTTTGGGAGGCATTTAAATAAACACATGAACAGGGAGTAGAGAAATATGGGCTATGTGCGGGGAGATGGGATTAGTTTAGAATAGCTTCATGGTTTGCACAGACATGGCTGATTAAAGGAACTGTTCCTGTGCTGTACTATTCTGTGTTCTAGGATGATTTTTGTAAACTCCTTTCAGAGGATGTTAAGTGAGAATGATTTCTGGACAAGAAACATTATATAAATATCTGAAAGATTCGCTGAAATCAAGAAGATTTGAAAACCATTAGGCTTTGAGGTTTGTCTGTTCTGTCAATGGAAAATGACTTTTACGTTATGGAATTTAGAGACGGTAAAACCGTGGAGTGATTGGAAATCAAGGATTTGGATTTACAAATCCACATGTTGCTGTGCCACGAACCCTTTAATTTAGTGAAAAAATTGGTGATATTGAAAGGAATTGATGTGAGTGAGGACATGTGGAAGTCAGCTAGGATGGTGTTGGTATTGTCTGGTCTGGAGATAGCGAAGGAAACGGGGAGCAACTATCCACCCTATTGAGACAGTGTGATGGACTGAGCATGGGTGGATGGAGACACTTCGGAAACACCTTGTGTCAGCCGCAATCCCTTTATCTCCAATTCGATTTTGGATTTTGCCAAATTTAAAATAAATTAAAAAGTGTAAAACTTTGTTTAAAACAGGGATTAGAAACAAAGGATGTACAGGCAGCAAATCAAAACCAAAAGAATTAAATGTCTCTTCTGAATTTCTATCTTAGACTTGCAATGAAAGATTTCTCATGTACATCTTTTGCAGGATGTAGGAAGTGGATTCACAGTTAGAAAACACCGACAAAGCATCACTTCAAAATCAATACCAGATTTGCTCCAAAACCCTAGGATTTGGTTATTATTGACTGTCATTATTGTAAGTGTTCAGTTATGTATCATTACCACTCGGGCAGAAAATATTGGTGGGGGGATGTTTGGAGGATTTCCGTGCAGCAAAGGTGAAAGAGAAGACGTTAGATTAGAGACAAAACAGTAGTCATGACTAAATTTGATTTACCTATAGATTGGACAAATCAAACTAGCAATAATACTGCAGACCAGTAAAGCGTGAACACAATAATTTGTTTAGATCAATACATTCAAGAATCTATGACCGAGGCTTGTAATGGATATTTTGCAGTGTGACATATTAATTAACAATCTTCTTAGGCTGAATCTGTTGAGGAAGAGCATTCATAAAATGATTGATTCTATCATTAAGGTGGAGAGTGCATATTCTGAAACTAGGGTCCCAAATCTAAGTAAAGGGAGCTATGAGTGTATGAGATAATGCAGCGTGGAGCTGGAGGAACACAGCAGGCCAGGCAGCATCAGAAGAGCAGGAAAGTTGATGTTTCGGCGGCTTCTTCAGAAATGGGGTGAGGGTGGTAGAAGGGAGCTCAGAAATAAATAGAGAGAGGGAGGGGTGGTGCTGGGGAGGGTAGGTGGGATGGTGATAGGTGAGTGGTGGGGATTGGCTAGTGAGCTGGAAGGAGTGAATAGGTGGGGAGGGAAGATGGGCAGGTTGTATCAGGTCAAGGAGATGGGGATGAGAGGGAGGGTTGGACATATGTGAAGAGAAAAAGATCAACAAAGACAGACGTAGATCCCTTCAGACAGAAATGGGGAGAATTAGAACGGGAGACAAATGGCAGAAATTTAACATTATTTTGACTTTGTCTTCGCAAAATGGGACACAGAAATATTAGGGAACAAGCATCTAGGGATGGGGGGATTTGAAGAAAATTAATATTAATTTAGAGAGTCCTTGAGAAATCCATGAGATTATAGGATGACAAAGCCCCAGGACCTGATAATCCGTATCCCAAAGTAATAAAAAAAAGCTAAGAAATATTGAAATATTGATTATTCTCCCAAATTCTCATGCCAATCCAACAGATTGGAGGGTTGCAAATGTAATCCATCCTTTAAAAAGGATTGGAGATTGAACAGCAGAAAATGCTAGATATTATTGTAAAAGACATAGTATCAAACGCTTAGAAAGCATTATTGAGATGAGACCAAGTCAGATGGGTGCATGAAAGGGAATCATGTTAATCAAATCTACTGGAATTTTATTTGAGGATGTAGCTGGTAGAATAGATATGGAAGAATAAGTGGATGTGGTGGTAATGGTTTTGCAAAGTTCGCTAGGCTGATACTTAGGGTGGCAGGACTCTTGTATGAGTAGCGATTGCTTCAAGTGAGCATGTATTCGTGTGTTCAGAAGAATGGGATGGGATTTGATTGAAAGACATACATTTATAACCGGATTGGACAGACTAGATGCTGGGAGGATGTTTCCACTGGTTGGGAAGCAAATCTAATAATTTTAGAACGCAGGATAGGCCATTTAAGATTGAAATGAGGAAACTGTTCTTCTCTCAGGGAGTGATCAAACTGTGGAGTTCGCGACCACAGATGGCTGAGTCACATCGTATTCATTATTTGAAATATCTAACTCATATCCCTATTGTAGATCTTATCACATTCTCAAATCTATGTGTTGTGTCATTTTGTGATCAGCTAATTTGAACAGCTTTTCTTGATCTGCCTTTTCTAAATCAATCACAACAAGATCCCAGTTTCTCCAGTCAAATGTTTGCAGCAGTGGGAGACCTTCTGGCCCATTATCACCAGGCTGGTCTGACAGTGCTAATGGTATTTTTCAGCTCTTGGCCATTAGCCACAGAAGCCACGACAGTGCAAGTGGATATCCAAATACTGCTTCACAACATGGCAAGTTCTGTCACATTCACCTTTATGCGCAGCAAGTTCCAGGCTCCCACCACTATCTAACAGTCTCCTCGAGTGTCCTCTTAGTTTGCTCAATCTTAGCGTAAATCTATGGCCCATTGGCTATTAGACCCTCTATTGATGGAAAAAGTCGAGATGGAGTTGTAATGCGTATTGTTGCCATTACAGAGACTTGGTTAAGGGAGCAGCAGAACTGACAAATCAGCATTCCAGAATATAGGATTTTCTGGTGAAACATTATTAATTGGACTCAGTAACTGCAGCAAGGAATATAAGATCCAAGAACACGAGTGGTAAATTTAGCCTCTTGATCCTGCTTTGCTATTCAAATGATCATATTAGTATCGATTCCACTTTCCTGTTTCTGCTCCGTAATCCTTCAACTCATTACAAACTGAAAATCTGTCGAACTCCTCCATAAGTTTGCTCAGTGTCCTAATATCTAAAACACTCTGGGGTAGTGAATTGCACAGATTCGTGAAATTTTGACAGAGATAATTTCTCCTCATCTGTTTTAAGTCTGCTATGCCCTAACCTGAATCTTCTTATTCAGAAAGGCAGGCAGGCAAAAAGCAGCTAACTATAGCCTGACGTCTATTGTTGGAAGCGTTTTGGAATCAATTGTTAAGGAATTAATAGCAGAACATTTTGAACATCAATTTAATCAAGAGGAGTCAGCATGGCTTAATGAAAGGGCTATCATATCAGATCAATTTATTAGAGTTTTAGAAGGAGTCTCAATCAGAATGAATAGAGGAGAACCAGCATATGTGTTATATTTAGACTTCCAAAAGGCATTCAACACGATACCTCAGAAAAGATTAAATTATAAGATAAGAGCTCATAGTGTTGAAGGTAGTATGTTGGCAAAGATAGAGAATTGGCTAATGGGCAGGAAGCAGCAAGGGGTGAGAAGCTTTTTTTTTTCAGCCTAATGACCTGTGAGAAGTGGGATTCCATTGGGGTCAGTCCTGGGATTATAAGCATTTACAATATATATTCATGTCTAGGAGAAATGAAGTGAATATACTGTTGACACATTTGCAGACAGAAAAATGGATGGAAAGGCAGGTTGTGAGAGCAGACAAATATTAATTGGTTAAGTGACTGGGCAAAAAGTTGTCAAATAGAATGAGGGAAAATGTGAAGTTATTCATTTTGGAAGACAAAACAAAAGAACTGAATAGTATTTAAATGGAAAAAAAAAAGTAACTGCCAAAAGCTCCAGCAAATGAACTTTGGAGTACTTGTGCATGAAACAGAGTGAAAGCATAGGTGCAGCAGGTAATCAGGAAGATTAATGGAATGTTGGACTTCAAGATTGTTGGAGTATTAAAAACAGGAAAGTCTTGCTGCATCTGTACAAGACACTGATGAGACCATATTTGAGTAGTGGGATCAGTTTTGATGTTTTAAGGAAAGATATTGTCTCAATGGACGCAATTCAGAGAAGGTTCACTTGGATGATCTCTTGTATGGAGGAATTGCATTATGAGCAAAGGTCGAACAAGTTGGGGACTGTACTCATTGAAGTTTAAAGGAAGTAGAGGTGACCTCATTGCAAGATGTTGCATTTTTAAGGGGCTTGACAGGGTAAAAGCTGAGAGGGTGTTTCCCCTCATGGGAGAGTCAAGGATCAGAGGACATAAGGACATATAGCAGTGCAGGCCCTTTGGCCCACGATGTTGTGCCAACCTGTTATCCTACTAAGATCAAACTACCCTGCATACCCTACATTTCACTATTCTCCATGTGCCTATGCAAGAGTCGCTTAAAAGTCTCTAAAGTATCTGACTCCACTACCACTGCTGGCAGCGCATTCCACATGCCCACCACATTCCAAGATTATGTGTAAACATAATCTTGGAAGGAAGAGGTGGCCATTTAAAACTAAGATGAAGAGGAATGTCGTCTCTCAGAGGGCTGGAATTCCTTGCTGCAGAGTTCTGTAGGGGTAGAGTCCTTTTGTATATTTAAGGCTGAGATAAATAGAATCATACAGTGTAGAAACAGGCCCTTCAGCTCAAGACATTCACACCTACCTATTGCTCTATAACTCACCTAAGCTCCACATCCCTGAACGTTACGGGCAATTGAGCATGGCCAATCCACCTAGCCTGCATATCTCTGGACTGTGGGAGGAAACCTGAGCACCCGGAGGAAACCCATGCAGACACAGGGAGAATGTGCAAACTCCACACACACAGTCACCAGAGGCTGGAATCGAACTCCGGCCCTTGGTGTTGTGAGGCAGCAGTGCTAACCACTGAGCCACCATGCAGCCCTGAAATAGATTGTTGATCAGCAGGTGAATCAAGGGTTTGAGTGAAATGCAAGAAAGCGGGTATGAGCAATGCAGGATCAATGATCCTATTGAATGGCAGAGGAGTCTCAAAGGTCTGAATGGCTTTGTCCTGTTCCTATTTCTTATTGTGTGATGATCAACCATGACCTCTTGTTCCAGATTTCTACACAATCTTCGACACAAACTAATAAATTATCCCTTACCCTTTCTAATCGTATCTTGTGCATTAACCTTTTAAGTGACACCTTATCAAATGCCTTGTGGAAGCCCTTATACCACATCTCCAGAAACCCCATTATCCAGTTTGCTTGGTATATTTTTAAGGAACTGTAGTAAATTAGTCAAACATGATTTTAACCTTCATAAAACCATTCTGACACTGATGGATTGGATTTGTATTTTCCAAGTCTCCTGTTATTATTTTGTTAATAATGGATTCAAAAAATTTCCCAATGACACATGATAAACTAACCTGTCTACTTTTGGCTGCATCCCCTTAATGAATAAGGGTGTTATGTTAACATTTTTCCAATTCTCTTGAACCTTTCCAATAGCCAGGGAATTTTGAAAAAAATATAACCAATGGATCTACTCTTCTTCCTTTTAAGAGCCTAGACCAAAGGCCATGATGTCCTGGTTACTTGACTGCCTTAAATCAGCACTTCTTCACTCGTGGTGATGATTTTTCTAAATTTCTCCATTCTATAATATGCACGTTACCTTTTAGTAGTAGTAGTATCAACCCCCACTGTGGAAACTCAGGCAAAATATTGATTTAGTGTCTCTGTCATTTCTTTTTTCTCCACTATTACTCACCCACCTCAGTCTCCAAGGGACCAACATTCACTGTGTACTTTCGTCATGTACCGACGATTGCATGGTGACATCAGCTTTTCCCCAAGGATTTCTAGAACTGAGATTTTTCTCTGACTCTGCTGTTTCTGTTATCTTTCCAGCTGCAGTCTCCAGAGGGAGGTTTTAAAATTTAAAAAGTTTCAGTGTTCAGTGTACTTTTGGCCATTTATCTGCAATATGCAAATTTTAGTGCTGTAGTCTGTTATCTTTGATAAATTTCATGGTCTAAGGCAAGTGTGACTTCTTGACTGTGGATTCAGATCCACATCCATTCTTTGCTGTGTTTCACCTCTTGCTGCTCTGATCATCTCACTTCCATTGTGTAACTTCCTCTGTTTCTTATTACAGGTGTACTCCAGCTATGTCTAGGTCGATGTTACTAATTTATACATGTCATACACTGTCCATGTAACAAAATATCACAACTCAATCCCCAGATTTATTATAAAGAAACATTTGACACAGGAACAGAAGCGGATTTTAAGGCAGTTGGGAAAAAAAACTATGCAAAAGGTTTCTTTGCTAAATATTTTAAGGAAGGAATGTGATGTCGGGAGAAGGAAAAGTTTTGGGTGGAAATTCCAGCGTTTATGGCCTTGACAGATGAAAGAATAGCAATAATCCATGTATTAATGAATTGGAGATCGGAGAAGAGGCTGGAATTAGTTGAATTCCAGTTAAATAGGAACAAAAGAATTCTGAGCAGGGCCAGGCAATTTGGCCCATCAAACCAGCTCTGTCTTTCAATAAGATTATTCCTGATCTTGTTGTGGTCTCTATCCCACTTTTGTGTCTGTTGTCCTTCATATCAGTTAATGTCTAAGTCTACAAAAGAAAAATTTAATCCTGCCTTGATAAATTCAACAGCACAGTCCCCATTACTTTCTGAGGACAAAATATTTAAGATTTTGTGACTAGAGTTCATAGAAACAGATAATCATGATCTGAAATGAAAATAGGAAGAACAATTTTAAAAGCTTAGTGTGAGTCTGCACACAGACAGCATGAAATTCAATGACCACAAGATTAAAGGGAAGTTGAAAGTGCGAGGCCAGCTAGAAGTGTGTTGAGACAGTTAAGTCAAGAGGTAATAAATATGTGAGAATTTCAGCAGCAAATGAACTGTGACTGGGCTGAAGTTGAGTGTGGATATTGAGGAGTATGTAGGCAGTCTTGATGATGATGAGGAGGATATGTTTGTTTTTGAAGCCCATATTGGGGTGGAGTATTTCACCAGGCTTATGAACAGTCTGGTTCAGAGTTGCTTGAAGTAGTCCATAGCGAGTGAGAGGAGACAGAAATCAATGGCTCAAGCTAGATTATATTTAATGGAAGAAATTTCAGTTTATCCTGTATTGAATGTCAGACAAGTCACGACAGTATATGGCTTGGAGCTGGTGATATTATAAACTTCAGAACTTTATTAACCAAGGTTCCTGAGTAGATTTGTAGCTCGGGTTGTGGATGCTGTAGTTCGTTGGCTCGCCGAGCTGGTTTGTTAGTTCGTAGACACTTAATTACTCTGCTGGGTAGCATCATCAGTGCAGCCTCCTAGTAGGAAAACACAACAGCGCTTCAGAGATGGCGCTGATGATGTTACCCAGCAGGGTGATGAAATGTCTACGAACCAATGAACGAGCTCCGCGAGCAAACCAACCACAACAACTTTAACAACTCTTCATGCATTGAAGCAATCAACAAAGATAAACTGTTACAAATGGAAAGAAGCAGCAATAGCTGTGTCTGGAATAAACTATTAAAGAACAAGGAGAAATTAAAACAGGAATTGAAAGCAATTATTATGCCTGGGAGAAGAAGGAGTCAAAGCTACATTCATAAAACTTTTTAACAACTGCTTGACAAATGGCTACCTTATACCACAAGGACAACTGATTACCCGGCAGAAGAATTTAAGGAATTGACTGCAGGAAAGCTACATTTTCAAACAGACGGTCAATGTCAAATCCA
Source organism: Stegostoma tigrinum (assembly GCF_030684315.1). Lineage (NCBI taxonomy): Eukaryota > Metazoa > Chordata > Chondrichthyes > Orectolobiformes > Stegostomatidae > Stegostoma > Stegostoma tigrinum. Next base: position 12,815,333 of record NC_081396.1, on the reverse strand, counting down.
ACAGGGGACAGGCAAACTAATTCTGACAAGAACGCAGGTTGCAGACTTGATAGTTTCAGAAGAGTATTCAATCGTTTGAATCTAAACAACCATCAATAGTATCACATCATAGACGTAAAGGAAGAAAAAAGTGTAAGAATCCAATACCAGAACTTCTCTTTAGCAGAACTTTGAAAGACAAAACTGCACATGGATCATACCCTGGATATTGGAGACAGATGCTGCTTTTAGAATTATAGCTAAATTCCACCAGAATTCGACTAATAGCCAAGTTGAGTTGGGAGCCTTAACTTTGGGAGTTTTGGTTGCTACATGTAGTAAGTTTTTTGATCAAGTTGTAGGTGCATAAAACCCTCCCTCTTCCCGCTCTCTACATCTCTCCCATTCAAATCAGAGTCTTGTGTAGGATCAGACTGGGTAGCAAGTTCCATTCCCTGATGTAAATTAGTGAACCAGTTAGGTTGTTAGATTATAGAGCATAGAAGAGTACAGCTCAGGAATGGATACTTCAGCCCATGATGTGGCAAACATGTTGGCAAATTAAATGAATAGTTTCTGCTTGCCTTTGTCCATATCCCTCCTTTCCTTGCAGATTAATGTGCTTGTCCACAAGTCCCTTAAATGTCTCTTCTGTAGGTGCCTCCACCACCAACCCATGTAGCACATTCCAGATTTCTACCACTCTCTGCAAAAACCACATGCCCCTCACACCTCCTTTAAACTCGCCCACTCTCATCTTAATGTACGCCCCCCGGAATTATAAATTTCAACTCAGGGAAAAGGATTCTGACTGTCAACCCTATCTCTGCATCCCATAATTTTATAGAGTTGGATCAACCCTCTGCCACTCCAGAGAAATCAACCTGAGTTTTTCTAGTCCACGTTATAGCTCATACCCTCGTATCCAGGCAGCATCCTGGTAAAACTCCTCTGCAACATCTCCTCCAAAGCCTCCATGTCCTTCCTGAAATGTGGCAACCAGAATTGAATGCAATTCTCTTTTAAAAAAAAAAGTGTGGCTTAATCAAAGTTTTATAGAGCTGCAACATGACATCCTGACTCTTGTACTTAATTCCCTGACCAATAAAGGCATGCATGTCATATGTCTTCTTTACTACCCTACCTACATGTGTGGCCACTTAGGAAGCTATGGACTTGAACCTCAAGATCCCACTGTACATCAGTGCTGTTCAAGGTCCTGCCATTAACTGCATCTTTTCCTTAACATTTGATATCCCAAAGCGCAGCACCCCACTCTTACCTGGATTAATCTCCATCTGCCACTTGCCTATCTGTATCTGCAACTGATCTATATCCCATGTACCTTTTGGACAGTCTTCTACACTATCCACAACACCACCGATCTTTGTATTATCTGCAAACTTACTAACCCACCCATCTTCTTTTTCATCCAAGTTGTATATATCACAAACAAATAACCACCAGTACGGATCCCTGCTGAACGCCACGAATCATGGGCCTGCAGCCAGACCAACTCTCTTCCACCATACCCTCTGTCTTCTAGAGGCACGGCAATTCTGAATCCACACAGCCAGGTACCATAGATTCCAAGCATCCTAAACTTCTAGATGAGCCTACCATGAGGGACCTTGTCTAAAGCCTTACTAAGATCTATGTAGACATTCCTCGATACTCATCGATCACCTTCATCACCTCCTCGAAAAATGCAATCAAGTTAGTAAGACATGACCTGCCCCTCAGAAAGCCATGCTAATTGTCCCTGATTAGGCCATGCTTTTCCAAATGCATATAAATCCTATCCCTAAGACTTCACTCCAATAGCTTCCCAATCACCGATGTGAGATTCGCCACAATATAGTTTCCTGGATTATCAGTATGTTAGGCCTCTGAGACCTTTTCGGTGACTACCAAGGATAGAAAAATCTTGCTTAAGGCCCCAGAAATCTTCTCTCTTGCCTCTCAATAACCTGGGTAAATGCCAGTGGGCCCTGGGGAGTTATCCACCTTAATGCTGCCCAAGAGACCCCACACTACTTTATGGTTTCAAAGTGCCCTAGCATAATTAGCATGCCCCACACTAGTCTCACTGTCCTCTACAGGAGGTCCTCCTACAGGTGTCCTCACCTGTCTTCTCCTGGATGAGTACCGATGCAAAGTACTCATGTAGAATCTCACCCACATCCTCTGCCTCCAAGCACAAGTCCCCTCCTTTATCCTTGAGTAGTCCCACTTTCTCCCTTTGTTATCCTTGTGTTTTTAAGTTTGCTTTATTATTCTCTTTAAGCCTACTTGCCAAGGTCATTTCATGGCCCCTTCTTGCTTTCCTAATTCACTTGAGTTCTTTCGCGCTTTCCTAACATTCCTCATGGGCTCTGTCCAATTGCAGCTTCCTGAACCTGACATATGCTTCTTTTTTCTTTTTAACTAAATTCTCAATCTCTCTCGTTATCTAAGGATCCCTTACCTTGTCATCCTTGGCATTCCTCCATACTGGTACATGCTGGTACTAAACTTCAATCAGTAGATTTTTAAACAATTTCCACATGTCAGATGTGGACTTGCCCAATAACAGCACCTCCCTTGCTGCTGCCTAATCCTGATATAATTTGCCCTTCTCTAATTTAATACACTCCCGCAAGGCCCTGTCTTATCCCTATTCGTAACTAGCTTAAAACTGTTTACAAAATACTGTCCCATTGAAATGTCAATCATCTGGCAATGCTCATTAGCCAATACAAGGTCCAGTCTGACCCCTCCTCTAGTTGGTTGATCCACAGGCTGATTCAAGATACCCTTTTGGATGTACTTCACAAATACCACCCTGTCTGAGCCTCTCACTCTAAGGGAGACCCGGTCAAGATTGGGGAAATTAAAGGCCCCTACTACGACAACCCTGTTGTTATTGTGCCTTTCCATAATCTGCCTACATATCTTCCCTTTCGAAGAGCTGGCCCCACAATTTGCAGTTTAATTCAGCTTAACTTTGCAACCTGTTTTCATGTTTTTTGTTGTTTCTATCTCACTCACTTTTTCTGTTTAAGTTTGTTTCAAAGGATACCAAAAGGACCGACTTTGTAGTCTGGAGACTGAAACCAAACGTCACATCGAAATATGGCAAAGTTGTTTAATATATCAAAGCTGAACATCATCAGATGTTGAACTGGAAGGAAAAAGCTCTGTTCACAGTGGGAACGAACCGTACATGTGTGTCGATGGGGTTTCACCTGATCATCTTGCCTATTGAAACATGCGCAGTCACACTGGGAGAATCCGGGGAAATATGGAGATCATGGGAAGGGATTTACACCCCTTCAAGGCTGGAAATGCATTGTTGCAGTCACACTTGGGAGAAGCCATTCGCCTGCTCCAAGTGTGGGAAAGGATTCACTCAGTGAAACCACCTGCCTGAACTTCACTGTGTTCACACTGAGGAGAGATGTTTTACCTGCTCTGAGTGTGTTAAATGGTTAATTCACTTGCCCAGCCTGCTAAAAGACCAGTGAGTTCATACTCTGGAGAGGCCGTTGACTTGCTTTGAGTGTGGGAAGGGATTCAATCTGTCAACCCACCCACTGGAACACCACAATGTTCCAGTGTTCTGTGGGGTGACAGTTTTTAGCCCCGCTGCCTCCCCGCACAGGGATCCAGGTTGTATTCCAGCCGCAGGACAGCATCTGTGAAGAATCTGCACGTTCTCCACATGGCTGCCTGGGATTCCTCCAGGTGCTCCAGTGTCTTCCCACAGCCCAAAGATGTGCAGTCTTGGTGGGTTAGCTATGTTAAATGTGGAGCTACAGGGAGACATTGAGTCTGCACTGACTCCCAAAAGAGCATCTCAATGTGCCAATAGGGCTCAGTTTGCACTGTAGGGAGTCTATGATTTCAACATCATCGTGTCTGCACTGGGAAGAAACCCTTCACCTGCTCTGATTGTGAAAAAGGATTCACTCAGTTATGCTGCTGTCACACCAGCTAGTCCCCACAGTGGAGAGACCAGTTAGCTGTTGAGCTTGGGAAATTTATTGTCTCATTGACCAGCTGAGTCACCAGCATGTTTACACTGAAGAGAGACCTTTTCGACGTCCAAACTGTGGAAAGTTCTGGATCTGATGTGCCATCAATGTTTTCACACTAATGAGAGACCTTTTAGATGTTTCCACAGCAGGTCTGGGTTCAAGTGATCATCTCAACTCCATGTACACTAGCAAGTTCACACTGGCGAGAACAGTAACCTGTTCCCAGTGTGGGATTGGGTTCCCTCAGTTATCCTATCTTTCAACACATCAACGACTTGTAAAGTAACAACAGTTAATTTTTTTGACAATTGGAGTTGTTTGTGATTGATATAGAAGAGATAAGAAATGTCTGTTTTTAAAGTTAATGAGCCATTGGGTCTAAAGAAGTTGGATTGAAGGACACTGAAGGAAGTGAGAGTAGAAATTTCAGAGGCAATTGTCAAATTTTTTCAGCCATTCCACTTAGCAAAAGTGCAAGAGACCTGGAGATTTATAAACATTGTACGATGGTTAAATCAGTTTTAGTGTTGGTGGTTGGTAAACTTAGAAACAATAATTTAGGTTAATAGTCACATGGACAGTTCCCAGCAAATTAAGTATAGCTTACAAAACTTTAAGGAGACTAATGGAGTTTTTGAAGAAGTAACAGAGATCGCCCTATGCTGCTGATATGATGTACGTTGACTTTCAAATGATTTCTGATAGTGTGCCACACAGCAGCCTTGTGAACAAAGTTAGAGCTCATGGAATAAAAAAAACGATAGTAGCAGCATTGATTGTAGAATTGGCTGATTGGCAGGAAACAGAGAGTAGTCATTAATCAATATCATAAAAGCTGGAGGAGATTTTGTAGTGAAGATCCTTGGGGGTTACTTTTCGAACATTTGATTTTCCTGTTATACATTGTCACAAAGGAATTTTAAATTACCTTTCCTACATTCCAGTAACTAGGTTTAGTGACAGCTTGTGACCAAACCAATAAAGCTGCTTGCGAGAGTAATGTGACCAGATTTAGTAGCAACCTGCCAGAAGCTTCTTCTAAAGTCAATGTCAACTCGATAATCAACACTTCATAAACTGCCTGCTTAGAGTGGAATGTTCAACTATCGTGTAATAAAGTCACAAATACAGACTGCCTGTTTGAAACTTAACTTAGTTGAAATGACAGAATTTTTAAACATCAGTTTGTTAAGACCTGAATACTGCTGATCGTACTGACTAACCGATGATATCAAAACATTGACTTTGGGCACAAGTGATGCTTGTGAGCCTATTTTAAAAAACACGCCCAAACATGCATGTAATTATCAACTTTATTTTGTCAAAACCACAAAATAGAAGTTATATTTTTGAGCTATTCGTCAGACAACGTTTCAAGGATATTGACAGAGAAGAAACGGCTTATGACTCCTGAACTGCTGGATAGCCAATCACCCCTGCAAAGTAATTCTTGGCTGCCATTTGCAGCTTTGGACTTCGGGACTCCACCTTAACAAGGGCAGGAATAAACAGTGTGTCTCAAATGTTTCAGAACATAAGTGCACTACATGGATAATTTCTTAGTTATTTTTAAGTATAGCGGGATTGTGAGCAAGTCTGTGTTGTGAATTGATACAGTGTGGAGTACGTGGACAGTCCTGATTAAGGATCTTGACCGGAAACATCGACTTGCCTACTCCTGTGATGCTGCCTGTCCTCCTGTGCTCCTCCAGCTCAAAGCTGTGTCGACTCCGCCTCCAGCATCTGCAGTTTTGCTATCTCGGTAATGTGAATTAGCAGGTCATCATCACTCCTATCTCAATGTGTGAAATAAACCTGCTTCTGGTCCAAATTTGCAACATTTATGTTGTAGTCCTTACAAATTTAGAATCCAGAAAGAAGGTAGAGTTATTAGACTTAGAGAGTTAGTAGTTATCCAACTTCTAATGATATTGATCTTGCTTCGCGCACCTCCTGTGCAGTGTAACCTGTGTGTCTCACTCTGTCCAAGCACCATATGTACCTTTGCTGACTATGATCTGCCTGTAGTGTTCGCAAACCAAGCCTTCGCTGTACTTAAGTACACTTGACAATCCATCAAATTAAACAGAAATACGCCCCACTGTCTATTAAAAAGGTGAAAATCAAATCATATGATATAAGATCTCAAGAGAGACGCTGAAAGGCTTTTGTCAGTGCGTTAAAATTCTGTGACCAATGCAGATACGATGAACTGAAGAGCTTTTATTTCTGTACTGCAGACTTCTTTGAACAGCCCACACACGATGGGCCAAAGGGCATTTTCCATTCTGAGTGAACTCTGTGACTCACAATCGGAGGGGAGGGGACAGCTAGACACGACCAGCGGAACTGAATGGGGGTGGGGCTAGTTTGCAACATTGATCTCCCTTCCGCGCAAGCGCTTTATCGCCGTGATTACAGGATGTAGGAAAAGTAAGAGACGGTAAGTGGGGAGAATTGGAGCCGTCGTGAAGTGGGACTTTTCACAAGCGCCTGGTGTATGCCGCGACTCGAATTCGATGTTCCCGTTACCGCAGCTGAGGGAAATGGTAAAAGGCCGCGGGTCTTGGGCAACAGCTGTCCCGGGAACCGCCGCCATCTTTTTGGGGGGCTTATTCGGAACGCCATTTTTATTCGGGTATTATACATCTGGGGTGGGGAAGACAGTGACAGGACAGGATTGATACACAGAATAAATTCAAACTGTGCTTTGTCGTTTTAAATTTCTATCCAGAGCTGAAAGTGGGGGATTTTTGGAAACTCCTTTGACAGTAGCTTAGAACTCGAGGGCTTGAACGTAAATTGAAATTACAGAAATGATTTTTCAATTTCTATGCCGGGCGGACAATGTATATAATGTAACCACCTTTCGCAGGATTCACAAACGGGAAGCTCAAAACAAACATCACAACAAGACCTGACACAGTTACTGTACTCACAAGGACACATCACTGGCCTTTGACCCACGGAATCATAACGATTTGTCTATCCTCTGGAAAGGATCTCAGGTGTGAGTGTGACTGCGAAAGCACGGAGATATTGAAAATCCCTCTGAGACCACCCCTGGAGCATTCAAGTCTAAATGTCATATCTAAGGAAGGATAAACTTATTTTGGCCTTTTAAGGCTTTCCTCCTCACTAATCACCACAGCAGATAATTTGTTTGTCATCCTTAATTTACTGATCATAATTCCTGTATTGATGTCTAGATCAATATACGTACAAACAACAAGGAACCTCTGACCAAACACTGATATGACACTGGACAGAAGCTTCTAATTACAGAAACAAACTTCGACTATCATGCTCTGCCTTCTAGCACTGACGATTTTGTTAAAATAATGACAAAATGTTTTACTATTCTCTTGAATAGATTGAGGAATGGAGATGGAGTTTAACCCAGATAAATGTGAGGTGTTGCTTTTTTTTAAAGATTGGATTCCCTACAGTGTGGAAACAGGCCCTTCGACCCAACAAGTACACACTGCCCCTTGGAGCATCCCACCCAGACCCATCCCCTTATAACCCACACACCCTTGATTTTGGTGAGCAAATCAGAGCAAGACTTGTACGGTTAACGGTAGGGCCCTGGGGAGCATTGCTGAACAAAGAGGTGCAGGTGCAAAGGTCCTTGAAAGTGGCATCTCTCATAGATTAGGGTTTTGAAGAAGACATTTGGCACACTTGCCTTTATTCGTCAGTGCATTGAGAATAGGAATTGGGATGTCATGTGGCTGTACAGCACATTGGTTAGGCTACTTTCAGATTACTGTATTCAGTTCTGGTCTTCCTGCTACAGGAAAGATGTGGTTAAACATGTAAGGGTTCAGAAAAGATTTATAAGGATGTTGCCAGGGTTTGAGGGATTGAGCTGTGGGGCGGGACTGACTAGGTTGGGGTTTTTTCCCTTGGGAGTTTTGGAGGCTGAGGCATAACCTTACAGAAGCTTATAAAAACGTGAAGGACGTTCAGAGGTGGATAAACAAAATGTTTTTCCCCGGGTAGAGGAGTCCAAAACTAGAGGATTTGTTTAATCTGAGTGCAGAAAGATTCAAAAGGAACTTGAAGGGCACCTTTTTCACACAGAGGGTGGTGCGTGTATAAAATGAGCTGCCAGAGGAAGTGGTGGAGGTGGGTGCAATTACACCAATTAAAAGATATCTGAATGGGTACATGTATAGGAAGGGTTTAGAGGGATTATGGGCCAAATGCTAACAAATAGGACTAGAATCATTTAGGATGTCTGGTCAGCATGGACAAGTTGGACCGAAGGGTCGTTTATGTGTTGTATAACTCTGTAACTATTCTGCCATGAGAGGTCTTGCAAATGGCTTACTGATGTCAATGTAGATGGCGTCCAATGCATTATCCTTATCCACACATGGAGTCACCTCCTGGAAAATTCTAATTAAGCCTGTTAGACATGGCCTGCCCCTGATATTACCATGCTGACTATCCTTGGTTTAGCCTTGCCTCTCCAAGTGGAGATGACTCTCTCCCACAGAATTTTTTTCCAATTATTTCCTTGTGATTGGTGTTTAGACTCACTGGACTACAAGTCCCTGGTTAATCCCTACAAACAGTCTTGGAACACTAGTACCATGTATTGTGTCCTCCACTCCTCTGGATCTTTTGTGTTAGAGAGAATTTCTGCAATCTCCTTCCATGCCTTCTGCAGCAATAGGATACATCTTCTCTGGGCCTGAGATTTATGCAATTCTAAGTACTTTAAACCTCTATATACCCTCCCTCTGAATTTCAATTTGTTTGAGCATATTAGCCCCCTTCCTGATTTTTTTTCTCATACTTCATCTTTCTTATTATGAATGCGTCTTGAAAAATTAATATAAAACCTAATCATCTAACTCCATTTCCAATTTTCCAGTTATGTTAGTCGTGGGCCCCAGTACTTTCCTGGTTACCCTTTTACTCCTAATATACTTTGTAAAATACTTTGAGCTTTCTTTATTATACCTGCCAGTGTTGTTGTTTTTTCCTCATGCTTCCTTTTTGTTTGGGTCCAGATTGGGCAGCAGGATCCTTTTCCTGAAGGAAAGTAGTCAATCTGTTGAGTTTTTAAACACAGTCCAGTTTCGTGGTCACTTTCCCCAGCATCCGCCTCTCAAATGACCATATTCATCCAGCTTCATTTCACAACTTGCTGTTGTATTTTTCTGGTTTGTCTCTCAATACCTTCTCTCTGTTTTAACATTAATTTTTCAGGGGATTGGAAGTGAAAGATTTCCACCATGGGAACATTTAACCCACCATCACACCAAGGACCTGAAAGAAGTTTGATGTCAGAACCTGAATACAATAAGTTTCTCAACATTTCTAAGAAAAACTTCCCATTCCCCGTGAAGAGAAATAGGGCGCATTATCGGGTGTATAGACAAGTCTTTGGCTGATCGTGTGGTCAGTTAGAACTGCTGGACTTAGAGTTGGCAGCTGAAACCAAACATCATGTCAGTAGCTGTCGTAAAATTATTATAACTAGAAATCATCAGATTTTCAAATATGGAAGACAAGAGCTCTGTTCACAGAGCAGAGGAACCATATGCATGTACCCATGGACAAGGTTTCACCGGGTCATCCAACCTATCGAGACACAAATGCCATGGCAATGAGAATACATCAAAATGTGGGGAATGTGCCAAAGGAGTCAGAGCCCCATCTGAGCTGGAAACTCATCAATATAGTCAGACAGGAGAAAAACTGTTCAGCTGCTCAGTGTGTGGGAAGGGGTTTACTCAATCATCTGACTTGCTGAAACACCAGCGAGTTCATACTGGGGAGAGACCATTCATCTGCTCCATATGTGGAAAGCGATTCACTGATTCATCCAATTTGCTGAAACACCAGCGAGTTCACAGTGACGAGAGACCTTTTAAATGCCCAGAGTGCATGAAGTGCTATAAAAGTTCCCGTGAACTGATGTCCCATCAGCGTGTTCACACTGACGAGAAACCATTCAAGTGCTGTCACTGTGGGACTGGCTTCAGGTGGTCATCTCACCTCATTGTACATCAGCGTGTTCACACTCAGGAGAGGCCATTTACCTGCCCTGAATGTGGGAAGGGATTCACTCAGTCGTCGAACCTACTGACACATCAGCAAGTTCACACTGGAGAGAGACCATTCACTTGCTCAGAGTGTGGGAAGGGATTCACTCACTCAACTGCTCTGCTGAGACACCGCCAAGTTCATGAATATTTACAGTGATAGGATTTTCTGTCATCACATCTCAGACTGAAGCATGCTCACTGGGATCTGTTTTTGCTGATGTTCATAAACTCCAGTCCAGTGTTTTTTTTTGTTTGGATAAAAGCAAATAAATCAGCTTTATGTTAAAGATACAGTTCATTAATAAGATTGGTGACTGTCAAGGATCTACCCTTAGACCCTCCTTTTTCTCAGCTGCATCCTGCCATGAGGTGACATCCTCCAAAAGCACTATTAGGTTTTCACATCTACACCGACAACACCCACCTCTACCTCCACACTCCATCCCACTCCATTCCTCCACTGCTACTAAATTATCAAACTGGTTATCTCCCATTCAGTACTGGATGAACAGAAATGTCCTTCAATTAAAATGGGGATGACTAAAGCTATTGGCTTGAGTCACTATATAAATTCTGTTCTCCCTAAGAACTGACACTGAACATTTCTGTTCATAACCTTGGTGTCATCCTTGAGTTGTGACTATAGTACTCGCTAAAACCAGATCTTTCAACACAGAACTTATGCAGCTGTCTTTCCTTACAGCAACTCCTTTCACCGCGCCCCCCCCCCGCCCCACCCAACCACCATACACCATCCTACTGCAGTTCAGCTGCTGCTGAAACCCTCCACTAAAGTTTGCCTGCCTTTTGACGTGATGTTTTCCATACGTACCAGGCCAGTCTCTTACGTTCATCATTTTTTCTAAAAGAAAGGCTGCTGCCCATGTGCTTTCTCACAGCAAGTTTCATTCACCTGTCAAACCTGTGCTCGCTGACAGTTGCTGGTTATTGGCCAAATGGTGTAACATTTGAAATTGCTACATTAGTAAATTTCCTCACTCTCCCCCTGCAATTGTGCCCAACCTTCCCCCCCCCGCCACACAACAACTTGTGTCACTATCTTTGTAATCTCTATCTGCATAGACTGTGACATAGCTGTTCTCTCATTTTGGTTTCTTGATCTTTCACATCCTCCGAACACCCCAAAAGTGATTCACAACCAATGGTCAAGTTTGAAAGTATGAATGAGGAGAGACAGCGAAGCTACATGCTACAATTTTAAATAAGGTAACCTGAGCCTATGTGGACACAAATCATTGAATGTGACTGGACAAGTTCATCAAGGTATTGGAAAGTCACTTTATTCACAGAGGTATGAATTGTGCAAGAAAGCAGTTAACCTGATTATTTTTGTAAATCACTGATTCATAGTCAGCTGAAATAGTGTGTTCAATTCTGAGCATCACACTTAGAGGAAAACTTGACAAAGCCTTGGAGGTGGTGCAGAAAATATTTGTTGAAATAGTATAAGGTACCTGCGAAGTGTAATACTCCGAACTTATCTGGATGTGCACAGTTCCAACAACATTCAAGAAACTAACACCATCCAGGATATTTACCAACCGCAATATTCACTTGCTTCACTACCAAAGCTGAGGGCAATGCAATGCACTGTCTCACTAAGTCTTTGACACCACCTTCTAAACCCACGACAACAGAGAAGGGTGAGGACTTCAGAATTGTGTGATTACCACCTTTGATTGCAATTCCCCTCAAAACCATGCAATTATCCTGAATTGAAAGTTTAGCACCATTGACTCTCATTGATCAGAATCCTTGAGCTATCTTTCAAACAGCACTGTGGGTGTACTTACAGCAACTGGACCCCAGCTGTTCAAATAAGCAGTTCACCAGCACCTTCTCTGCCTCACCAGGCAATAAAGACCACATCCCATGAATAACTAAAAGTAAGATATGTTTCTGTTTAAATAGGGTAACCTGAGACTATGTGGACACAAATCATTGAATGTGACTGGACAAGTTCATCAAGGTATTGGAAAGTCACTTTATTCACAGAGGTATGAATTGTGCAAGAAAGCAGTTAACCTGATTATTTTTGTAAATCACTGATTCATAGTCAGCTGAAATAGTGTGTTCAATTCTGAGCATCACACTGAGAGGAAAACAGACATAGCAGAAGCTCACACACTTCTACTTGGACCTGAGAAGATTAACCGGTGATTTAGTTAGATGAAGGTTTGTATCCAGTATATTTCATCTGCAAAGCGGGAGAAAAATTATTAACATTCTCGCTATATTTGTTGAATGCAGAATACAGCTATATAATACGCTGTATTCTGGGGCTGTCAGATGATTAGCAAATAACGCAGAGTGGAACTGTGGAGGTTGTTTCACTCAGCAGGTTCTGAGGAACTGAAACTGAATGAATGGCAGCTGGAGATAATAAAATGTGAGGCTGGATGAGCACAGCAGGCCAAGCAGCATCTCAGGAGCACAAAAGCTGACGTTTCGGGCCTAGACCCTTCATCAGAGAGGGGGATGGGGTGAGGGTTCTGGAATAAATAGGGAGAGAGGGGGAGGTGGACTGAAGATGGAGAGAAAAGAAGATAGGTGGAGAGAGTATAGGTGGGGAGGTAGGGAGGGGATAGGTCAGTCAGGGGAAGACGGACAGGTCAAGGAGGTGGGATGAGGTTAGTAGGTAGATGGGGGTGCAGCTTGGGGTGGGGGGAAGGGATGGGTGAGAGGAAGAACAGGTTAGGGAGGCAGAGACAGGTTGGACTGGTTTTGGTATGCAGTGGGTGGAGGGGAAGAGCTGGGCTGGTTGTGTGGTGCAGTGGGGGGAGGGGATGAGCTGGGCTGGTTTAGGGATGCGGTTGGGGAAGGGGAGATTTTGAAACTGGTGAAGTCCACATTGATACCATTAGGCTGCAGGGTTCCCAGGCGGAATATGAGTTGCTGTTCCTGCAACCTTCGGGTGGCATCATTGTGGCACTGCAGAAGGCCCATGATGGACATGTCATCTAAAGAATGGGAGGGGGTGTGGAAATGGTTTGCGACTGGGAGGTGCAGTTGTTTGTTGCGAACTGAGCAGAGGTGTTCTGCAAAGCGGTCTCCAAGCCTCTGCTTGGTTTCCCCAATGTAGAGGAAGCCACACCGGGTACAGTGGATGCAGTATACCACATTGGCAGATGTGCAGGTGAACCTCTGCTTAATGTGGAATGTCATCTTGGGGCCTGGGATAGGGGTGAGGGAGGAGGTGTGGGGGCAAGTGTAGCATTTCCTGCGGTTGCAGGGGAAGGTGCCGGGTGTGGTGGGGTTGGAGGGCAGTGTGGAGCGAACAAGGGAGTCACGGAGAGAGTGGTCTCTCTGGAAAGCAGACAGGGGTGGGGATTGAAAAATGTCTTAGTTGGTGGGGTCGGATTGTAGATGGCGGAAGTGTCGGAGGATGATGCGTTGTATCCGGAGGTTGGTGGGGTGGTGTGTGAGAACGAGGGGGATCCTCTTTGGGCGGTTGTGGCGGAGGCAGAGTGTGAGGAATGTGTTGCGGGAAATGCGGGAGACGCGGTCAAGGGCGTTCTCGATCGCTGTGGGGGGAAAGTTGCGGTCCTTGAAGAACTTGGACATCTGGGATGTGCGGGAGTGGAATGTCTTATCGTGGGAGCAGATGCGGCAGAGGAATGGAATTTTTGCAGGAGGGTGGGTGGGACGAGGTGTATTCTGGGTAGCTGTGGGAGTCGGTGGGCTTGAAATGTACATCAGTTACAAGCTGGTTGCCTGAGATGGAGACTGAGAGATCCAGGAAGGGGAGGGATGTGCTGGAGATGGCCCAGGTGAACTGAAGGTTGGGGTGGAAGGTGTTGGTGAAGTGGATGAACTGTTCGAGCTCCTCTGGGGAGCAAGAGGCGGCGCCGATACAGTCATCAGTGTACCGGAGGAAGGTTTGGGGCCTGTGTAGGTGCGGAAGAGGGACTGTTCCACGTAACCTACAAAGAGGCAGGCATAGCTGGGGCCCATGCGGGTGCCAATGGCCACCCCCTTAGTCTGTAGGAAGTGGGAGGAGTCAAAGGAGAAGTTGTTGAGGGTGAGGACGAGTTCGGCCAGGCGGATGAGGGTGTCGGTGGAGGGGACTGGTCGGGCCTGTGGGACAGGAAGAAGTGGAGGGCCTTGAGGCCATCTGCATGCGGAATGCAGGTGTATAGGGACTGGACGTCCATGGTGAAGATGAGGTGTTGGGGGCCAGAGAATTGGAAGTCCTGGAGGAGGTGGAGGGCGTGGGTGGTGTCACGGACATAGGTGGGGAGTTCCTGGACCAAAGGGGAGAAAATGGAGCCCAGATAGCTGGAGATGAGTTCCGTGGGGCAACTTCCCCAACTGCATCCCTAAACCAGCCCAGTTTGTCCCCTCCCCCCACTGCACCACACAACCAGCCCAGCTCTTCCCCTCCACCCACTGCATCCCAAAACCAGTCCAACCTGTCTCTGCCTCCCTAACCTGTTCTTCCTCTCACCCATCCCTTCACCCCACCCCAAGCCGCACCCCCATCTACCTACTAACCTCATCCCACCTCCGTGATCTGTCCGTCTTCCCTGGACTGACCTATCCCCTCCCTCCCTCCCTCCCCAGCTATACTCTCTCCACCTGTCTTCTTTTCTCCATCTTCGGTCCGCCTCCCCCTCTCTCCCTATTTATTCCAGAACCCTCACCCCATCCCCCTCTCTGATGAAGGGTCTAGGCCCGAAACGTCAGCTTTTGTGCTCCTGAGATGCTGCTTGGCCTGCTGTGCTCATCCAGCCTCACATTTTATTATCTTGGATTCTCCAGCATCTGCAGTTCCTATTATCTTGAATGGCAGCTGGAAGCAGGTTTAGTAGTTGTTGTCAAGAGATTTGGAATTTAACTGTTTAAAGACGTTTGTTGTGGGGGTTGGGGTTATGGGCAAGGGAATGGAAATAGATTTTTGCAACGTTTCTCCACACAAAGTACAGCTCCAATGGACGGAATGGGAAGCAGCCCTGGGACCTGGCGAATTGACGTCAGCTCGTGACCGATAGGGTGGGAGGCGTGCTTCTCCAACCAATAGGGATGATCGAGGGCGGGGTTAATGTTTATGTCTGTGACCGTCATCGTGCAGTGGCGGTGCATTTGAGGTTTGGACGAACGAGGGATCGGAAGGAGATGGTGCGAGTGGGAGGCGCTTGGAGACGGTGTGCACTAGAGGTATCATAGACACCCAGCGGGCTTTGCTTAACAGCCGCCGAAGAAGAGAATTTCTATCCTGGACAGAGGACAGTAACTCTCGTGAACTCGTTTTTCAGAGTGTTGCAAATGGAGGATTTACATTCGGGAAACTGAAACCAATCGTCACATTGAGGTCCGACAGTGTACCTCGATTCATTAGAGCCTGGGCATTAAGGACAGTTGAGGGTAAGTAGTGAGTTCTAGGTCTTTTTTCTGTCGCTGTAAAAGTACGATCTTTCTCACTACTCCTCTATAGATCTTATTGAAACTCTGAAACCTCTGTCCCTTAATTATGTTATGATCACATAATAGGAAAAACTTTAATTCTACATTATCCAAACTCATTGTAATCTTGTGTAACTGTGTCAAATCACCCTCCAATCGAAAACCAAACCAGAAATTGCAGGACCAATTCAGTAGATCTGGCAGCATCATTGGGGAGAAACTAGACTGTTAATCCAGAAACTCAAAAATGTTCTGGGGATAATGGGAACTGCAGATGCTGGAGAATACGAGATAACAAAGTGTGGAGCTGGAAGAACACAGCAGGCCAAGCAGTATCTTAGGAGCACAAAAGCTGACGTTTCGGGCCTAGACCCTTCATCAGAAAAGGGAGATGGGGAGACAATTCTGAAATAAATAGGGAGAGAGGAGGAGGTGGACCGAAGATGGATAAGAGAAGAAGGTAGTTGGAGAGGAGAGTATGGGTGGAGAGGTGCGGAGGTGGATAGGTCAGTCTGGGGAGGATGGACCCATCGGGGGGGCGGTGGGATGAGGTTAGTAGGTAGGAAATGCAGGTGTGGCTTGAGGTGGGAGGAGTGGATAGTTGAGAGGAAGAACAGGTTAGGGAGGCAGGGATGAGCTGGGCTGGTTTTGGGATGCAGTGGGGGGAGGGGAGATTTTGAAGTTTGTGAAATCCACATTGATACCATTGGGCTGCAGGGTTCCCAAGCGGAATATGAGTTGCAATTCCTGCAACCTACGGGTGGCATCGTTATGGCACTGCAGGTGGCCAGGTGGACATGTCATCTAAGGAATGGGAAGGGGGAGTTGAAATGGCTCGCGACTGGCAGGTGTAGTTGTTTATTGCAAACCGAGTGGAGGTGTTCTGCAAAGCGGCCCCCAAGCCTCTGCTTGGTTTCCCCAATGTAGAGGAAACCACACCGGGTACAGTGGATACAGTATACCACATTGGCGGATGTGCAGGTGAACATCTGCTTGATGTGGAAAGTCATCTTGGGGCCTGGGATGGGGGTGAAGGAGGCAGTGTGTGGGCAGATTTAGGACTTCCTGCAGTTGCAGGGGAAAGTGCCAGGTGTGGTGGGGTTGGAGGAGAGTGTGGAGCGGACAAGGGAGTGGCGGAGAGAGTGGTCTCTCCGGAAGGCAGACAAGGGTGGAGTTGGAAAAATATCTTTAGTAGTGGGGTCGGATTGTAGATGGCAGCAGTGTCAGAGGGATGATACATTGTATCCAGAGGTTGGTGGGGTGGTATGTGAGGACTAGGGGGATTCTCTTTTGGCAGTTATTGCTGGGGCTGGGTGTGAGGGATGAGGCGCTGGAAATGCGAGAGACACGGTCAAGGACATTCTTGACCACTGCAGGGGGTGAGTTGTGGTCCTTGAAGAACGAAGACATCTGGGATGTACGGGAGTGGAATGCCTCATCCTGGGAGCAGATGCTGTGAAGGCAAAGGTATTGGGAATAGGGGATGGAATCTTCGGTCTGCCACCCCCTCTCTCCCTATTTATTTTAGAATCCTCTCCCCATCCCCCTTTTCTGATGAAGGATCAAGGCCTGAAACATCAGCTTTTGTGCTCCTAAGATACTGCTTGGCCTGCTGTGTCCATCCAGCTCCACACTTCGTTATCTCCAATGTTCTGAGGACTTGTGTTCGAATTCTGTTGTGAAAGTTGGTGGAATTGAATTCATTAAAAATCTGGAATGATGGCCATGAATGTATGCCCCATTGTAGCGGGGAAAAGCCTGGAGTCGGAGACATCACAGTGTGGAGCTTGAGGAATATGGCAGACCAGGCAGATTAGAGGAGCAGGAAAGGACCCAAAACGTTAACTTTCCTGCTCCTTTGATGCTACCTAGCCTGCTGTGTTCCTCCAGCTCCATACTCTGTTATCTCTGGTCCACTAGTGTCCTGAAGGGAAGGAAACTGCCATCCTTACCTGGTCTGGCCTAAATGCGATGCCACCAATGTTGTTGACTCTTAACTGCCCTGTAGGCAATTGTGAATAGGCAATAAATACCGGCTTAGGCAGCGGTGTCCTCATCCCATGAATGAATGAAAATGAGTCTTTTGAGTCCAGTCACCCTTCTTCAGAATTGTCTCCTCCAAATTATTTGGGTTCAAGGATAACAATCTCATTCTTTCTTAATTAACCTTACCAACTAAAATCCCTCGTTTCTTGGACTATTTTGGTAAATCTCCTCTGCCCCATTCACACTCAGCGACCTTCCCGTCCTTCACAATGTGTGATGATCTCTGGTTCACACAGACCCAGATGCTCTGAGTTCCTGTGTGTGATGTCAACGCACAACAACAGCTGCATGGTGACATCACCCGCTCCCTGGCGATTTCCTTAACTGTGAGATTGTTCTCTGACTCCAGTGTTTCTAACTGCAGGTTCTGGAGGGAGACTTTAAAATTGAAGATGGTTTGTGTTCAGAGTATTTTTGCCCATTTATCTACATAGTAAAGACTTCAGTGTTGCGCTTGTCATAAGTGAGATGTTCACTGGCTCCGGGGCTCGTCTAGTTCCTTTACTTTCGATCTGAATCCATGTCCAACATTTCTCTGTTTCAACTTTGCTTTCATTGATCTTCTTTCTGCCATGTCTAACTTGCTCAATTTCTAATAATAGATATATTTTAGCTCTGCCTACGATTTTATTCTTGCATTTCCAGACAGTGCTAAACGAGGTTTCCACTTTTGCCCATACCTTCACCATGTGCTGCTGACTTACCAATTTTATTTTCTTACATGATCTTTTACAGTCAGGATGTTAATTTTCTGCACTGCGTTCCATTTCTTTTGCACTTCAGACAGCATACAGACCTTAAGATTCCACTCTATTTCTATTCTCTGTCATTTGTTTCTCATTCCTTGAAGCATTATCTGTTTCTGTCCCTGCTGTTATTCTTTCGCTTTTATTTTGGTGGAGGTGTTGCTGACAGAATTGAATCTAGAAACGTAAATGAGTTCTGACAGCAATAGTGAGTTGCAGCAGGGAGAAACTACTGTCAATTATCCATGTGGAGATAGCAAAGTTAAGTGCCCATGGGATCCAAGGAAATTTGGCAAATTGGATTCACAGTTGGCTCAGTGGCAGGAAGCAGAGGGTGATGATTGAGGAGTGTTTATTTTTCTGACTCAGATTTCCAGTGAGAATTGTAGGACCCTGGGAAGTACCAAGAATCAAAGGACCCTGGGTGTTCTTATCCAGTGATCCCTTAAGGTATCACAGCAAGTAGATCAAAAGGTTAACAAGGCATGTGGGATAGTTGTCTTTATTAGCTAAGGCACAGAATTTGGGAGGTTATGCTGCAACTGTACAAAACATTGGTTAGGGCACAGGAAAACTATTGTTTGCAGTTTTGGAATTCACACTATGCGAGGGATACGATAGCACGGGAGAGGATGCAGAGGGGATTAACCAGGATATTACCAGGGCTGGTGAATTTCAGCTATGAAAAGAGATTAGACACAGTGGAATTGTTTTCCCTACAGCAGAGGAGATTGAGAGGGAATGTAATTGAGATATATAAAATTATGAGGGGCATTGATGTGGTCAACAACAAGGAATTTTTTCCCTTGATGGAGGTATCAATGACCAGGACCAACATACTTAAGATTTAAAGGAGATGCGAGAAAAACCTTTTCACCCAGAGCGTGTTGGGAATCTGAACTCACTGCCTGTAGGGGTGACAGAGGCAGAAATGGTGATAACTTCTGAGAATATTTTTCAAACAGTCAAGGCATGTGGGTGTCACTGGCCGGCAGCATTTATTGCCTGTTCATAGTTGCCCTTGAGGACAATAGACAATAGGTGCTGGAGTCGGCCATTCGGCCCTTCAAGCCAGCACCACCATTCATTATGATCATGGCTGATCATCCACAATCAGTATCCTGTTCCGGCCTTATCCCCATAACCCTTGATTCCATTATCTTTAAGAGCTCTATCTATCTCTTTCTTGAAAGTATCCAAAGACTTGGCCTCCATGGAGGTGGTCGTGATGAGCTGTCTTCTTGAACCACTGCAGTCCACCTGCTGTGGGTTGACCCACAATGTCATTTGAAGCGGTGGCAGAGGGGAGAAACAGTTGGGGAGATTTCCAGGAATTTGACCCAGCGATAGCAGCGGAACAGTGATATATTTCTAAGTCAAGGTGGTGAGTGGCTTGGAAGGGAACATGCAATTGGTGATGCTTCCATGCATCTGCTGCCCTTGTCCTTTTTAGATGGAAGTGGCCATGTGTTTGGAAGGTGCTGTCTGAGCATCTTTGGTGAATTTCTGCAGTGCATCATGTAGATAATATACACTGCTGCTACAGAATGTTGGTGGTGGAGGAAATGGATGCTTGTGGATATGATGCCAATCAAGCTGTTTGCTTTGTTCTGGATGGGATCAACCACCTTGAGTATTGCTGCTGCTGTGTTCATTCAGAAAAATGGACGGTATTCTATCACATTCCTGACTTGTGCCTTATAGATAGACTGGCTTAGGGGTGTCAGGAAGTGAGTTACTCATTGCAGTATTCCTAGTCTCTGACCTGCTATTGTACTCGCTGTGTTCATGTAGCAGGCCCACTTAAGTTTCTGGTCAATGGTGACCCCAAGGATATTGAAAGTGGGAAATTCAGTGATGGAAATACCATTGAATGTCAAAGGGCAAAGAATAGATTGTTTCTTATTGATAATTGTCATAGCCTGGCTATTTTTGTGGCATGAATGTTACTTAGATATGCACTTGTGAAAGCAAGGCATACAAGACTTTGGGATAAGTGCTGGGAAATGGGATTAGAACGGAGAGGTGGTTGTGTTTGACTTGTGTGGACACAATGGGCTGAAAGGTCTTTCTGTGCTGTAGATCTCTATGATCCTATGACTGATCCTCAGTTAGAAGGAAGCAATGTTGTGAATTTCTATCCTGGATGACAGGGATTTCTGGGAAACCATTTTTGAACATAATAGAGAAAATAAGACAAAACATGAAAGACTGGACAGCAAGGGAGTGAATTTTAAAATTTGAGGGATGGCTTAAGTGGAAGTCTTTGTAGATCAATAGGAAAAATGATTGACAGTATAAAGGACTTTGTGAGTACTGGCATGGGCATTCATGTTTGGATGATTACCAATTTATATTTGGTTGGACATAGGAGTTTAGGTAGGAAGGTGTCAGCATTGAACAGAATAGAGGTAAGAGTGGAAAGGGTGAGAGATTTAAAAATATTTGAGCTGAGGCAGAGGTAAAGTTGGCAATTTACTGAAGTGGATCTGCTGTAACCCAAAGCCGTCGTACTTTTTCCCCTCCAATTCCTACTCACTCACTTAAAAATTGTGCTGTATCCGCCTTTCCCAGTTCTGATGCAGGTTGTTGTGAGCTGAAAGATTTACTCTCTTTCTCTTCACAGACACTGCCTGACCTGTAGAATATTTCCAACATCATCCATTTTTATTACTCAAGTGGGAGCAGTCGGTCTTGGTGATGATGGGGATGTAGAGGGTGTAATATTTCACTGTGGTTGCAAACAGCCTGCTCACCCTCAGAGAGAGGGGCGGAATTGATGGTGAGGGAGTGGATTTTGTAGCTGGCACTGAAGACAAATGGGATCAGTCTTCCCAGTATTTAAAGGGTGGAAATGCCTTGCTCATCCAATTCTGGGTGTCAGACTAGTCATGCCAGTGTGTGTTTGGGAGCAAACTTTAATGTTTTGTTGTTCAAATACACTGCTCCCTGGTCATTCACACTGATGGAGTTTGAGGGCTTGGGAGATTTTGTCAGAGTTCTGGTTGAGTTATAAAAATAAATTACTGCTACTTCACTAGTTTCTTCTCTGTTTCTGTCTACTCCCTAAGACACCTAATCTGGGTAAAAAATTTATTTCTCTCAACCAGTGGATTTTTATGACAACTTTCACAGTCACGTTAGTTTATTGCCAATCTTACAAATTACCAGGCTCATTCAGCTCAAAGAACAAAGAACAATTTCACAATTTGCCTTTGTGGTTCTATGGGCTCACTCTTTTTCACTTTTTTTCTTTCTTAAGTCATTTTCATAGGACCATACAAGGAGAGGACTGGGAGTCAGGAAACTAAACTGAACATGACATCACTATCTGACTCACCCAGTTTATTATAACCTGAATATCATTAAATTTTGAACATGGAAGGAAAAAGCAAATGGGAGAAAACATGCACATTTTCTGTGTGGACAAGGAATCAGCAGATTGCCTGGTCTGTTGAGACACAGGGCGGTTACACTTGGGTGAAACTGTAGAAATATGAAGACTGAATTCAATTCCCCCTCTGACTTGGAAAGTCAGTGGCACAGTCACACAGAGGAGGAACCATTCACTGTGAGTGTAGGAAGCAATTTTCTCAGTTATCTAACCCATTGATGTGAATTCACGCTAGGGAGAGACTGCTTAAATGTTAATGCTATGCCAGGTGATTTAGAAGTCTCAGAATTTTTGTCCCATCAATGTGCAGGGATCCCCCGTGGTCGTTCCCCTGAAAAACAAGTATACTGTTTTGGATCTGTTGGGGGGGGGGAGGGGGACTTACCAGGAGCATGCAGTAGGGTACAGGTCTCCAGCACAGAGTCTGTCCATCTTGCACAGAAGGGAAGGGGGGGATAGGAAGAGAGTGATAGTCATTGGGGACTCAATAATTAGAGGGACTAATAGAAGGTTTGCCGGGAACAAGAGACTCACGGTTGATGTGTTGCCTCCCAGGTGCCAGGGTCCGTGATTTCTTGGATTGTGTCTTTGGGGTCCTAAAGGGAGAGGGTGACCAGCCCCAAGTCGTGGTCCACATAGGCACCAACGACATAGGTAGAAAGAGGGATAGGGATGTCAGGCAGGATTTCAGGGAGCAAGGGTGGAAACTGAGAGCTAGAACAAACAGCGTGAGTGGTTATCTCTGGTTTGTTACCCGTGCCACGTGATAGCGAGGCAAAGAACAGGGAGAGATTTCAGCTGAACACGTGGCTGCAGGGATGGTGCAGGTCGGAGGGCTTCAGGTACATGGACAATTGGGGCTCATTCTGGGGAAGGTGGGACCTCTACAAACAGGACGGTCTCCACTTGAACCAGAAGGACACTAATATCCTGGGTGGGAAATTTGCTAGTGCTATTCGGGTGAATTTAAACTAGCTCAGAAGGGGGATGTGGAACTGAGGTGTAGTCCTAGTACTCAGGAGGATGAGCGTAGGGAGGACATGGACAGGACCTCACTGTCACAGGAGTGTGCTGGTAGACAGCAAGCTGGATTGAAGTGTGCCTACTTTAATGCCAGGAGTATCTGGAATAAGGTAGGTGAGCTTGCAGCTTGGATAGGTACCTGGGACTTCGATTTTGTGGCCATTTCAGAGACATGGATTGAGCAGGGTTAGGAATGGATGTTGCAGGTTCCAGGGTTTAGATCTTTCATGAAGGTCAGGGAAGGTGGTAAAAGAGGGGGAGGTGTGGCTTTGTTTATCGAGGACAGTATAACGGTGGCTGAAAGAACTTTTGACGAGGACTCGTCTACTGAGGTGGTATGGGCTAAGGTCAGAAACAGGAGAGGAGAGGTAACACTGCTGGGACTTTTTTTATAGGCCCCCGCAAAGTTCACGGATGTGGAGGAGAGGATCGGCAAAACTATTCTGGCAGGAGTGAAAAGAACAGAGTGGTCATTATGGGAGACTTTAACTTCCCTAACATTGACTGGAAATGCGATCAGAGATAATGTGAACTGCAGGTGCTGGAGAATCCAAGATAACAAAGTGTGAAGCTGGATGAACACAGCAGGCCCAGCAGCATCTCAAGAGTACAAAAGCTGACGTTTCGGGCCTAGACCCTTCATCAGAGAGGGGGATGGGGAGAGGGTTCTGAAATAAATAGGGAGAGAGGGGGAGGCGGACCGAAGATGGATAGAGGAGAAGATAGGTGGAGAGGAGAGTATAGGTGGGGAAGTGGGGAGGGGATAGGTCAGTCAGGGGAGGACGGACAGGTCAAGGAGGCAGGATGAGGTTGGTAGGTGGGAAGTGGAGGTGCGGCTTGAAGTGGGAGGAGGGGTTAGGTGAGAGGAGGAACAGGGTTAGGGAGACGTGGACGAGCTGGGCTGGTTTTGTGATGCAGTGTGGGAGTGGGAGATTTTGAAGCTTGTGATGTCCACATTGATACCATTAGGCTGCAGGGTTCCCAAGCGGAATATGAGTTGCTGTTCCTGCAACCTTCGGGTGGCATCATTGTGGCACTGCAGGAGGCCCATGATGGACATGTCGTCTAAGGAATGGAAGGGGGAGTTAAAATGCTTCAAACACGTCAAGCCCACCAACTCCCACCCACACCCCTGCAAAAATTCCATCTCCTATTTCCAATTCCTTCGCCTCCACCGCATCTGCTCCCAGGATGAGGCATTCCACTCCCACACATCCCAGATGGCTGCGTTCTTCAAGGACAGCAACTTCCGCCCTGCAGTGGTCGAGAACGCCCTTGACCGTGTCTCCCACATTTCCCTCAACACATCCCTCACACCCTCCCCCAACCATAACCGCCCTAAGAGAATTCCCCTTGTCCTCACATACCACCCCACCAACCTCCGGATACAACGCATCATCCTCCGACACTTCCGCCATCTACAATCTGACCCCACCACCCAAGACATTTTTCCATCCCCACCCTTGTCTGCCTTCCGGAGAGACCACTCTCTCCGTGACTCCCTTGTCCACTCCACACTCCCCTCCAATCCCATCACACCCGGCACCTTCCCCTGCAACCGCAAGAAGTGCTACACTTGCCCCCACACCTTCTCCCTCACCCCCATCCCAGGCCCCAAGATGACTTTCCGTATCAAGCAGATGTTCACCTGCACATCTGCCAATGCCTTATACTGTATCCTCTGTACCAGGTGTGGCATCCTCTACATTGCGGAAACCAAGCGGAGGCTTGGGGACCGCTTTGCGGAACACCTCCGCTCGGTTCGCAGTAAACAACTGCACCTCCCAGTCGTGAACCATTTTAACTCCCCCTCCCATTCCTTAGGTGACATGTCCATCATGGGTCTCCTGCAGTGCCACAATGATGCCACCCGTAGGTTGCAGGAACAGCAACTCATTCCGCTTGGGAACCCGGCAGCCCAATGGCATCAATGTGGTCCTCACAAGCTTCAAAATCTCCCCCTCCCCCAATGCATCACAAAACCAACCCAGCTCGTCCTCGTCTCCCTAACCTGTTCTTCCTCTCGCCTATCCCCTCCTCCCACCTCAAGCCACACCTCCATTTCTTACCTACCAACCCCACCTTCTTGGCCCGTCCGTCTTCCCTGGACTGACCTATCCCCTCCCCACCTCCCAACCTATACTCTCCTCTCCACCTATCTTCTCCTCTATCCATCTTCGGTCCACCTCCCCCTCTCTCCCTATTTATTTTAGAATCCTCTCCCCACCTCCCTTTTCTGATGAAGGGTCTAAGCCCGAAACGTCAACTTTTGTGCTATTGAGATGCTGCTTGGCCTACTGTGTTCATCCAGCTTCACACTTTGTTATCCTTGACTGAAAATGCCATAATTCTAGTACGTCAGATGGATCTGTTTTTGTCTAATGTGTGCAGGAGGGTTTCCTGACTCAGTATGTCGAAGGGCCGACAGGAGTGGAGCCCACACTGGATCTAGTACTTGTATTGAACCAGGCCAGGTGTTTGCTTTAGTACTAGGTGAGCACTTTGGAGAGAGTGACCATAATTCGGTTATGTTTACTTTAGCATCGGAAAGGGATAGGAACATGCCACAGGGCAAGTTATGGATGAGGGAAGGGCAATTATAATGCGATTAGGCAAAACTTAGGAGGCATAGAATGGGTTGGCAAAATGCAGAGGATGGGGACAATCAATGTGGAGCTGGTTTAAGGAACAGATATTGCGTGTCCTTGATAGGTATGTCCCTGTCAGGCAGGGAGGAAGCGATAAGGTAAAGGAACCGTGGTTTACTAAAGAAATTGTATCTCTTGTTAAGCAGAAGAGGGAGGCTTATGTGACGATGAGATGGTTCAGATGAGGTGATGGAGAGTTACAGATTAGCTAGGAAGGATTTAAAGAGAGAGTTAAGAAGAGCAAGGAGGGGACATGAGCAGACATTGGTAAGTAGAATAAAGGAGAATCCGAAAGCTCTCTATAGGTATGTGGGAAATAAGAGGATGACTAGGGTAGGAAAAGGGCCAGTCAAAGACAGAATTGGGAAGTTGTGTGTGGACCCTGTGGAGATTGGAGAGGTGCGAAATGATTATTTCTCATCTGTTTTCACTGAGGAACAGGAGAATATTGTAGAGGAGATGACTGAGTTATGGGCTACTAGAATTGGAAGGATTAAGGTTAGTAAGGAGGAAGTATTATCAATTCTAGAAGGCGTGAAGGTAGATAAATCCCCTGGGCCAGATGGGGTTTTTCCGAGGATTGTCTGGGAAGCTAGGGAGGAGGTGGCGGAACCTTTGGCCTTGATCTTTGAGTCCTCATTGTCTACAGGTTTAGTACCAGAGGACTGGAGGTTTGCAAATGTTGTGTGCTTGTTCAAGAGGGGCAGTAGGCATGACCCAGGTAATTATAGACCTGTGAGCCTTACGTCTGTTGTCGGAAAAAATTTAGAAAGGATTATAAGAGAGAGGATTTATAATCATCCAACAAGCAACAATTTGATTGGAGATAGTTAGCATGGATTCGTCAAGGGCAGGTTGTGTCTCACAAATCTCATTGAGTTTTTTGAGATGGTGACCAAGCATGTGGATGAGGATCGGGCAGTTGACGTGGTGTACATGGACTTCAGTAAAGCCTTTGATAAGGTTCCACATGGTAGGTTATTGGAGAAAATACCGAGGCACGGGATTGAGGGAGATTTATAAGTTTGGATTAGAAATTGGCTTTCTGTAAGAAGGCAACGAGAGGTGATTGATGGAAAATATTCAGCCTGGAGTCCGGTTACTAGTGGTGTGCCTCAAGGATCTGTTTTGGGACCACTGCTGTTTGTCATTTTTATAAATGACTTGGATGCAGGCATAGGTGGATGGGTGAGTAAGTTTGCAGATGACACTGAAGTCGGTGGAGTGGTGGACAGTGTGGAAGAATGTTGCAGGTTGCAGAGGGACTTGGATAAACTGCAGAATTGGGCTGAAAGGTGGCAAATGGAGTTTAATACGGATAAATGTGAGGTGATTCACTTTGGGAGGAATAATAGAAAGGCAGAATACCGGGTCAATGGAAAGATTCTTGGTAGTGTAGATGTGCAGAGGGATCTTGGTGTTCATGTGCAGAGATGCCTGAAAGTTCCCTCCCAGGTTGATAGTGCTGTTAAGAAGGCTTACGGTGTGTTAGGTTTTATTGGTAGAGGAATTGAGTTCTGGAGCTGTGATGTCATGCTGCAACTGTACAAAATGCTAGTGCGGCCTCATTTGGAATGTTGCGTGCAGTTCTGGTCGCCCCATTACTGGAGGGATGCGGAAGCATTGGAAAAGGTGCAGAGGAGATTTACCAGGATGTTGCCTGGTCTGGAGCGCAGGCCCTATGAAGAAAGGCTGAGGGACTTGGGTCTGTTCTCATTGGAGAGAAGAAGGCTAAGGAGGGAGTTACTAGAGATATACAGGATGATCAGAAGATTAGGTAGGGTGGAGAGTGAGCGTCTTTTTCTGAGGATGATGACTTCAGCTTGTACAAGGGGGCATAGCTACAAATTGAGGGGTGATAGATTTAAGACAGATGTCAGAGGCAGGTTCTTTACTCAGAGAGCGGTAAGGGTGTGGAACACCCTGCCTGCCAATGTAGTTAACTCAGCCACATTAGGGGCATTTAAACAGTCCTTGGAAAAGCATATGGATGATGATGGTATAGTGTAGGGGCAGGGGCTTAGATTGGTTCACAGGTCGGCGCAACTTCGAGGGCCGATGGGCCTGTTCTGCGCTGTATTGTTCTATGTTCTATGTTCATACTGATGAAAGACTATTTAAATGTCTATACTGGTGTTCCATCATTGGTTTCTCACTGAAAAATACAGTTCAATGCAAGACTTAGTTCAAGAAATCGCCTAACTTCACAGTACACCAGTGAATTCACACTGAAGAGTAACCATTCACGTGTTCAGTGTGGGAGAGGTTTCATTCAGCTATCCCATTTGCTGAAATGCTGTCAAGCTCACATGATTGGATTGTGCTGTTAATCACATTCAGGATCGAACTATGTTCTTTGGGGTTTGTTTCAGCTCGTGTTAATACACTCCAGTCCAGTTATATATGTGAATACTGTAGGCAAAGGCAAATATATCAGCTTTGTGTTAATCACAGATTTTATCAAGGGTTTTTTCTTTTCTCCAACTTAAATTTGTCCCTTCTGAAGCACACTCCCTCTCTTGTCTCTTCCATCCTCAATTTCAACAACAAATGTGAGGAGCTCATGGAGCCTCATTGTCTCTAAGATTGAGATAATCAGATCAGCTGCCTCACTCACTAACACACGTCATCCTTTGGGTCAGACTGCCTCTAAATCTTTACCTTGCCTGAGTGTTCAATGCACTTTTTCTTCCCCTCTCCCATGAGTTATCTCCTCTCAGTGCACAAGCTGGTTACAAGACCCATCTCTTGCTGCATCAGCTTGATTCCCACAAAACAGCTGGCCATACAACTTCTCAATCGCTTAGAAATTGCTAAAACTTCCCTCAATAAAGAGAGTTACTTCAAATCTGTCATTATCACCCCCTCCAACTAAACAAATCCTTGATTCCCAGTGTTCATGCAAACTGCTTTCCCATCTCCAATTTTCCCTTCTCTGAAGTCCTCAAACATTTCATCAACTCCCAAATCTGTGCCCCACTTTCCCAGATTTTCCTGTTTAAATTTCTCTTATTATTCTATTCCATTACAGTCCAGAAACTGCATCTTCCAAAGGCACAAATGACGTCCTGTGTGACAAAACTAAACTCACTCTTCACAACTTGATTGCAGCCTTGGTGAAAATTAAATGCATTAATGATACAAATAGAGGTTAATGGCAATGACCTAAAAACTATTCCGGAGAGATGGTTATAAAGAGATCAAAGCTGGAATTTGAATACTCAGGGAATGTGACTTTTGAAAAGGATAGGCAGCAAAGAATGGGTGGTGGGGTAGCTTTGATTTGTGATGGAATAAGTATGATGTAAGAAGAAATGACTTTTGATTAGAACCTGTAGAATCCATATAGTTGGAAGAAAGAAATAAAAAGGGGAAGAGTTGGGAGTATTCTACAGGCCCCTGACAGTACCCATGGGTAGATATCACAGAAGGAGATTGAGAAGAGAGCCTCAAACACTGGGTTTCCAAACTGGAAACCACTGATCTGTGACCCATCAGATGAATACAAAAGATCAAACTGCGAAAGATGCATACTACCCAAGTTGTACTACCTCTTAATCCTTGGTGAAACATCTCAGAATACATTCTGTAAACTTAATAATCCAGAACTCAACCAGATTCTGCATGTCCTACCGTATTCAACAGAGAGCCTTCTATCTGCTAGAAACAGAGATGGGGCTCTAGGTATGCCAAACTAGAAATCCAGATACTGAATGTAATTATTCAATAATGGAGCCATTGGGGGTAATGACGGACATAGTTATCCAAGCTTCAATCTGTTCCGTTGAAAGAATAACTTGGACACGGTGAGTGCACCGCGCAAATTCAAGGTCTGGCAAGAAATCGAAACCTCCCCAGAGAAAGAGAAGTGCAACCCAACAACAGAAATAGATGACCTCAGAGTCAAGCTGATTCCAAACAAATATTAGTGGACACAAGGCCACAGACCAACGACAAGGCATGAAGAGAGTGGGAGCTGCCAAAATGGATGGAACTGTAGAGATGGGGATCTGGGATCAAATATTATAACTTTTTTATTCACTCATGGTGTCAGGTTTGTTTTTGGAAACCCCCACGGAATTGATGCAATAACAAGACACTGATCTGTTGAGAAAAACACACATTCTTTTATTACAAAGCAAGTACAAGCTGTGGAGAATCATTGTACTTAACCTGGCACAGAGTGCAGAGTCTCGTAAGTAATTCTTCCCGAGCAACGGACAGTCCCCGCGTTTTATACTTCACTAAGTGCATAATACAGAAAACAATTTCACATCTCACAATGACATGATACATGAAACAATTATTACAACAGACAAAGACAGGATACAAAACAATTATTACATCAAGAACATAAGACCAGGATATGGTATCGATCGTTCATGAAGTGGCTGCTAATGGCAGGAGATGATTTCAAGTTGTTAACGAGACAGATTGTAATTTCAAGTTGCCGATGTGTCTGGCTTGAACATAGTCAGTGCCCTGGCCCCTTTGTCAGCGACAGAAGTTACATAATTTACAAGTCTCACACCTTGACAAATGTTCCTCACTTAACCTTATTTGAGACAGTTTAACGCTAATTCTATTCAGTCAGGAAGCTTAAGGCAGTGTCTGCATAGAACATAGAACATAGAACATTACAGCACAGTACAGGCCCTTCGCCCCTCGATGTTGTGCCAACCTGTCATACCGATCTGAAGCCCATCTAAGCTACACTATTCCATGTATGTCCATATGCTCATCCAATGACTACTTAAATGTACCTAAAGTTGGCGAATCTACAACCATTGCAGGCAAAGCATTCCATTCCCTTACTACTCTGAGTAAAGAAAATACCTCTGACATCCGTCCTATATCTTTCACCCCTCAATTTAAAGCTATGCCCCCTCGTGCTCGCCGTCACCATCCTAGGAAAAAGGCTCTCCCTATCCACCCTATCTAACCCTCTGATTATTTTATATGTTTCAATTAAGTCACCTCTCAACCTTCTTCTGTCTAACGAAAACAGCCTCAAGTCCCTCAGCCTTTCCTCGTAAGACCTTCTCTCCATACCAGGCAACATCCTAGCAAATTTCCTCTGCCCCCTTTCTAAAGTTTCCACATCCTTCTTATAATGCGGTGACCAGAACTGTACGCAATACTCCAAGTGCGGCCGCACCAGAGTTTTGTACAGCTGCAGCATAACCTCTTGGTTCCGGAATTCGATCCCTCTAGTAATAAAAGCTAAAACACTGTATGGCTTCTTAATAGCCCTGTCAACCTGGGTGGCAACTTTCAAGGTTCTGCGTACGTGGACACCGAGATCTCTCTGCTCATCTACACTACTAAGAATCTTACCATTACTCCAGTACTTTGCCTTCCGGTTACTCCTACCAAAGTGCATCACCTCACGCTTGTCTGCATTAAACTCCATTTGCCACCTCTCAGCCCAGCTCTGCAGCTTATCTATGTCTCTCTGCAACCTACAGCATCCTTCGTCACTATCCAAAACTCCACCGGCCTTAGTTTCGTCTACAAATTTACTAACCCATCCTTCTACGCCCTCATCCAGGTCATTTATAAAAATGACAAACAGCAGTGGACCCAACACCGACCCTTGCGGTACACCACTAGTAACTGGTCTCCAGGATAAACATTTCCCATCAGCTCCCACCCTCTGCCTCCTTTCAGCAAGCCAATTTCCGATCCAAACTGCTGTATCTCCCACATTTCCATTCCTCCGCATTTTGTACAATAGCCTACTGTGGGGAACCTTATCGAACACCTTGCTGAAATCCATATACACCACATCAACCGGTCTACACTCATCTACCTGTTTGGTCACCTTCTCAAAGAACTCAATAAGGTTTGTGAGGCACGACTTACCCTTCACAAAACCGTGCTGACTATCCCTAATCAATTTATTCTTTTCTAGATGATTATAAATCCTATCACTTGTAACCTTTTCCAACACTTTACCAACAACTGAGGTAAGGCTCACTGGTCTATAATTACCAGGGTTGTCTCTACTCCCCTTCTGGAACAGGGGAACCATATTTGCTATCCTCCAGTCATCTGGCACTATTCCTGTAGACAATGACGAGTTAAAGATCAATGCCAAAGGCTCGGCAATCTCCTCCCTGGCTTCCCAAAGGACCCGAGGATAAATCCCATCTGGCCCAGGGGACTTATCTATCTTCACCCTCTGTAGGATTTCTATTACCTCTTCCTTGTGAACCTCAATCCCACCTAGTCTAGTAGCCTGTATCTCAGTATTCTCCTTGACAACATTGTCGTTTTCTAGAGTGAATACTGTTGAAAAATACTCATTTAGTGCTTCCCCTATCTCCTCTGACTCTGCATACAACTTCCCATTACTATCCTCGATTGGCCCTAATCTTACTTTCGTCATTCTTTTATTCCTTAAATACCTGTAGAAAGCCTTAGGGTTTACCCTGATCCTATCCGCCAACAACGTCTCATGTCTCCTCCAGGCTCTTCTGAGCTCTGTCTTTAGGTCTTTCCTGGCTACCTCGTAGCCCTCAAGTGCCCTAACTGAGCCTTCACATCTCATCCTAACATAAGCCTTCTTCTTCCTCTTGACCAGAGATTCCACCTCCTTCGTAAACCACGGCTCCTGCGCTCTACAGCTTCCTCCCTGCCTGACAGGTACATACTTATCTAGGACACAGAGGAGATTTTCCTTGAATAAGCTCCACATTTCGAATGTGCCCATCCCCTGCAGTTTCCTTCCCCATCCTATGCTCCCTAAATCTTGCCTAATCTCATCATAATTGCCTTTCCCCCAGCTATAACTCTTGCCCAGTGGTATACACCTGTCCCTTTCCATCACTAAAGTAAACATAA
The DNA here is from genome assembly GCF_030684315.1 of Stegostoma tigrinum. NCBI lineage: Eukaryota > Metazoa > Chordata > Chondrichthyes > Orectolobiformes > Stegostomatidae > Stegostoma > Stegostoma tigrinum. Next base: position 12,783,143 of record NC_081396.1, on the reverse strand, counting down.
CAGAATTGTGATTGCTATCACCAAAGTGCTCACCTACTTCCAAATCTAACACCTAGCCAGGCTCATTACTCAGTACCAAATCTAATGTGGCTTTGCCCTGTGTTGGCCTGTCTACATACTGTGTCAGGAAGCCCTTCTGCACACACTGGACAAAAACTGACCCATCTATAGTACTCGAACTATAGTGTTCCCAGTCAACATTTGGAAAGGTGAAGTCCCCCATGTCAACTACCCTGTCTCTCTCACTCCTATCGAGAATCATCTTTGCTATCCTTTCCTCTACATCTCTGGTACTATTCGGAGGCCTGTAGAAAACTCCCAACAGGGTGACCTCTCCTTTTCTGTTTCTAACCTCAGCCCATACTACCTCAGTTGATGAGTCCCCAAACATCCTTTCTGCAACTGTAATACTGTCCTTGACCAACAATGCCACACCTCCCCCCGCTTTTACCTTCTTCTCTGTTCTTACTGAAACATCTAAATCCCGGAACCTGCAACACCCATTCCTGTCCCTGCTCTATCCATGTCTCTGAAATGGCCACAACATCGAAGTCCCAGGTACTAACCCATGCTGCAAGTTCACCCAACTTATTCTGGACGCTCCTGGCATTGAAATAGACACATTTCAAACCAACTTCTTGCTCGCCAGTGCCATCTTGCGTCCCTGAATCTTCATTTCGGACCACCCTACTGTCCACCTTTTCTATAGTCGAACTACAATTTTGGTTCCCATTCCACCTGCTGAATTAGTTCAACCCCACCCGAATAGCCTTAGCAAATTTTGCCCCCAGGATATCGGTACCCCTCTGGTTCAGGTGAAGACCATCTTGCTTGTAGAGATCCCACCTACCGCAGAAAGAGCCCCAATTATCCAAGAATCCGAAACCCTCCCTCCTGCACCATTCCTGTAGCCACGTGTTCAACTCCTCTCTGTCCCTATTCCTCGCCTCACTAGCACGTGGCACGGGCAACAAACCAGAGACGACAACTCTGTTCGTCCTAGCTCTCAGCTTCCATCCTAGCTCCCTGAATTTCTGCCTTAAATCCCCATGTCTCTTCCTACCTATGTCGTTGGTGTCAATGTAGACCGCGACTTGGGGCTGCTCCCCCTCCCCCTTTAGGATCCCAAAAACACGATCATACTGATGTGTAGGAAGTTAAGAGTTGCAAAGTCTTACACCGAATTCCTAGCTGGGCAGGAAGCTTTAGGGCAGTGCCTGCATACCTATGTGTAGGCAGATAAAGTACATAGATTTCTATGCTTCTATAAATTAATGGGATGTTATCCCAATAGCATCTCAGTGGGACATGGGTGTTGCTGGGTGGTCAGTATTTATAGCTATCCCTCTCTGCCCTTGAATAGATTGGCTTGCTAGGCTGCTTCAGGGTCAGGTGAATGTCAACCACATTGCTGTGGATCTGGAGTCACACATAGGCCAGACTAGGCGAGGATGGCAGATTTCCTTTCCTGAAGAATATTAGTGAGCTCGATGGATTTTTTTTCCCGACAACAATGGTTTTATGGTCATCAGCAGATTCTTAATGCCAGATTGTGTTTTGATTGTGTTCAAATTCCATGATCAGCTGATTCAAACCTGGGTTCCCAGCACATTCATGCAGTTTCTGCATTAATTATCAAGCAATAATACCAGACCATTGCCTTCTCATTAAAATGAAAATGATAAATATGATAAGATCTCAAATTCTTGGGTGAAAACATCATGCTACATCAAACTGTCAAGATTAATCTTGCTATTGTGGCGCAATCTATACCCCACAATGACTATCTTATTGAGAGTAGACCATACATGTGTAAAGTCTGTCTGTGAGGCCCCATTCAAAACTTTAGCCCACTTATCTGGAAACTGTCCATTTGTTAAAAACACATGAAAAATAAAAATAGGTATTCAGAACTGAGAGGCACCTAGTTGTAAAGGAGGACAGAGTGAAACAGGCTGCTAGGCAAGAGGAGGTTGATGTTGGTAAGGAAGATATACTAGGAATTTTCAGAAACTTGAAGATAGCCAAGTCCCCTGGGCCTGATGGGATTTATCCATGGATTCTATGGGAAGTGAGGAAAGAGATCACAGGCCTCTGGCGATGATCTTTTTTCCTCACTGTCCACGGGTATAGGGCCAGAAGATTGGAGAGAGGCAAGTGTCATTTCTTTGTTCAAAAAAGGGAATAGGGATTACCCCAGAAATTACAGGCCAGTTAGTCTTACCTAAGTGGTGGGCAAATTATTGGAAAGGGCTCTGAGAGATAAGCTTTATCATCATTTGGATAGGCACAGTTTGATTCGTGATAGTCAGCATGGATTTGTGAGGGGTAGATCATTCCTCACAAACTTTCTTGAATTCTTTGAAGAGGTGACCAAACACGTGGATGAAGGTAGAGCAGTGGATGTGGTATACATGGATTTAAGTAAGTGTTTGATAAGATTCCCCATGGTAGGCTCATGCAGAAAGTAAGGAGGCACGGAATGGGGGAAATGTGGCAGACTGGATTAAGAATTGGCTGACTGTTAGAAGACAAAAAGTGGTAGTGGATGGAAAATATTCAACATGGTGCTCAGTTATGACTGGTGTACCACAAGGATCTGTTCTGGGTCCTCTTTTATTTGTGATTTTTGTAAGTGATTTGGATGTAGGTGTGGAAGGGTGGATTAGTAAATTCACAGATGATACGAAGATGGGTTGAGTTGTGGGCAGTGTGGAGGGCTGTTCTATGTTATAAAGGGACATTCGTGGGATGCAGAGCTGGGCTGAGAAGCGGCAGATGGAGTTTAACTTGAAAAATGTGAGGTGATTCATTTGTAAGGACAAACTTAAAAGCAGAATACAGGGTTAACAGAAAGATTCCTGGCAGTGTGGAGGAGCAGAGGGATCTTGGGGTTCATGTCCACAGTTCCTTGAAAGCTGCCACCCAGATGAATAGAGTTGTTAAGAAGGCATATGGTATGTTAGCTTTCATTAAGAGCGGGCTCGAGTTCAAGAGCCATGAAGTTGTGTGCCAGCTGTACAAAAGCTTGGTTTGGCCACATCTGGAGTATTGTGTCCAGTCCTTGTCGCCTCATTACAGAAAGATGTGGAAATGTTGGAGAAGGTGCAGAAGAGATTTACCAAGATGTTGCCTGGAATAGAGGGAAGGTTTTGCGAGGAAAGCTCGAGTGAACTAGGGCTTTTCTCTTTAGAATGATGAAGGATGAGAGGTGACTTGATAGAAGTGTACAAAATGATCAGAGGTATAGATAGAGTGGACAGCCAGAGACTTTCTCCTAGTTTGGAGGTAGCTATTACCAGGAGGCATAGTTTTGAAGTGAGTGGAGGTAGATATTGAGGAGATGTCAGTGGTGGGTTCTTTACTGAGACAGTGGTAGGGGTGTGAAATGCAATGCTGGAGACGGTAGTGAGGTCGGCTTCATTAGGGGCATTTAAGCGGCACTTAGGCATATGAATGATAGTATAAGATAGGGGTGGAGATTAGATAGACCTTAGGTTTAGGGTAAAAGGTCAGCACAACATTGTGGCCTGAAGGGCTTGTACTGTGCTGTGCTGTACTGTTCTATGTTCCATGTAAAAATAACAACAATGACGAATACGTTTGGACAACATTCACTGAACCATGGGTGGAAGACAAAGACTTGTCACTTTGGAAGGCCAGACTTAATAATTAAGAAAGGACAAGTGATCATGGTAGTAGATGTAACTGTTCGGTTCGAAGACGGCATTGGAAAAGTGGGTCGAGAACGTGATCAGTGTAGACATCTTAACGAGGATATAAAGGAACTGACAGGAGACTCCAAACCACCATACTTTAATTTTAGTAAGGAGCCACACAGGAAATAGCTGGAGATGAACAACACCTTATTGCAATTCCTAGGCATACAGCAATCCTTTGCTGAGGTTGTGTCAAGACTAACCTATTTAGTGACAGATAAAGATGGTAAAACCAATCTGGCTTTATGCTGTGAAGGAGAAAGACTTGCCCAAAAGTGCCAAGGTTTAGTGTAATGTTTGAGGACAGTTGATATTGGCATCAGCGTGAAGTGTGTTTTTATGAATTTGGTGGCAACTAATTCTTTAAAGTTCAGTACTTTGTACGTTAAACACCAAGTAACAATAACAATAAAGAACAGTACAGAACAAGAACAGGTCCTTTGGCCCTCCTCGCCTGTGCCAACACATTTTCCCCTTCCAAATAAAACTTATAGGATCCTTATCCCTGTACTCCCTCCCTGTTCATATGTTTGTCCAAGTGCTTATTGAATACTGAAATCTTCATGGATTCAGTTTTGACTTGCCCGTAGAGGACAGACAGTAGTGGTGGAAGGAGGTTTTCTTGGCTGGAGATTATTGACTAGTGGCATTCTGCAGGATTCTGTACTGGGATGTTCTGCTGTTTGATACAACTGACGCGGATGAAAATATAGATGGGTGGGTTAGTAAGTTTGCAGTCGATTCAAAGATCAGAGTGTTGAAAGCTGTCAAAGGATACAGTGGGATATAGATTAGTTGCAGATATGGGTAGAGAAACGACAGATTGAGTTTAGTCCAGGTAAGTCTGAGGTGCTGCACTTTGTGACAGCAAATGTTAAGGAAAAGTATACAGTTAATAGCAGGACTGTGAACAGTATTGATGTACAGAAGGATCTTGGGGTTCAAGTCCACAGCTCCCTTAAAGTAGCAATACAAATAAATAGGGTGGCTGGCTGGGGAATTGAGTACAAGAGTCAGGATGTGATGTTGCAGCTTTATAAGACTTTGGTTAGGCCACACAGAATATCGCGTTTGGTGCTGGTCACCACATGACAAGAAGAGTGTGGGGGTTTGAAGAGGGGGTAGAAAAGGTTTACCAAGGTGCTGCCTGGGTTAAACAGTGTGAGCTATAAGGAGAGGCTAGAAAAACTGAGGTCGTTTTCTCTGGAGCAACGGAGGTTGAGGAGACACTTGATACAAGTCTGTGAAATTATTAGATGCATGGATGGGTTTGGCAGTCAGAACTTTTGTCCCCAGAATTGAAATGTCTAATACTAGCGGGGGGTGGGGGGCATCCATTTAATGTGAGGTAGGAGAGCTCAAAAGAAACGTGAAGGGCAAGGTTTTTTTTACACAGACTGTGGTAGGAGTCTGAAATGCACAGCTATGGGGGGCACTTTTAGATAGCACACAAATGTGCAAGGAATTGAGGGATATGAACCAAATGCAGGCAGAAGGGATTAGTTTCACTTGGTATCATGTTTGCCACAACATGACTAACACTTGAAGAAAGAGTGAGGCTTGGAACGATTGTGTTTGCAAATAAACCTGTTGGACTGTAAAATGGTGTTGTGTGATTTCTGACCAATTAGAATAAAGAATCAGGATGGGGATAAGACAACCAGGATTATCCAGCGATGTTAAGGATAGCATCAAACTGAAAGCAAAAACCGATAAATTGGCAAGGATTAGTGGTATGACAGAAGATGAGGAATGTTTCAAAATCCAACCAATCACTGTAGAATAATACAGTAAGAAAATAAACTGAGGGTTAACAAGCAAGTAATATCAAGATGGAGAGCTCTTGTTTAAATATGTGGAAAAAAGAGAGAAACCGAAGTGAACATAAGCTTCTTAGATAATGAGACTGATGAAATAATAATGTGAAAGAAAATAATGTCAGAGGAGAAAAAGTACGAGGGAAACTAATGGGGCTGAAAGATATCAAGTCCCCTGAATCTGTGATCAGAGATACTGGGAACTGCAGATGCTGGAGAATCCAAGATAACAAAGTGTGAAGCTGGATGAACACAGCAGGCCAAGCAGCATCTTAGGAGCACAAAAGCTTATGTTTCAGGCCTAGACTCTTCATTAGAGGATGATGAAGGTGTAGGCCCGAAACGGCAGCTTTTGTGTCCTAAGATGCTGCTTGGCCTGCTGTGTTCCTCCAGCTTCACACTTTGTTATCCTGAAGTCCCCTGAATCTAATGGGTTGCATCCAAGGATATTAAAGCAAATAGCTGGAGAGCCCTGGACAACAAGGGTACCTACATCAGATTCCTGCTCATTGACTACACTTCCACCTTCAATACCATAATCCTCTCTAAAATGATCTCAAAACTCAAACGACCCAGGTCTCAGCTCCGTCCTCTGCAACTGGATCCTCAGTTTCCTGACCCATAGACTGCAATCAGTGAAGGTAGATGACTGCATCTTCTGCACAATAACCCTTCTCAGCCCCAAACTGTACTCCCTGTACACTCAAGACTGTGTAGCAATATTCTGAAGGAATGCCATCTAAAATTTTGCTGATGACACCATTGTAGTAGGCCAGATATCAAACAAAGAGGAGTTGAAATTCAGAAAGGAGATTGAGGGCTTGGTGACATGGTGCAGTAATAACACCCTCTCTCTCAATGTTGGCAAAACTGAAGAACCGATCATTGACTTCAGAAAGAAAGGAGGAGAACCACGCCACCCCCCCCCCCAACCCCAGATCAATGGAGTTGAGGCTGAGAGGGTTAAAAATGTCAAATTCCTGGGAGTGATGATAGCTGACAATCTCTCCTGGACTTCCCACATAGATTCGATGATCAAGAAGGCAAAAGAACACCTCTTCTTCCTTAGTTGGCTTACGAAATTCAGCATGTCCATAAGGATCCTCACCAACTTTTACAGATGCACTATAGAAAGCACAGTATCTGGATGCATAATGACCTGGTACTGCAACTGCTCTGCCCAGGACCATCAAAAAACTACAGAAGGCTGAGTGCACAGTACAGACCATCACAGAAGCCAACTTTCCATCCATGGGCTTCATTTACACCTCTCATTGCCACAGAAAGGCTGCCATCTTTATCAAAGACCCCTCCCAACCCGGTAATGCTCTCGTACAATCTCTTTCATCAGGCAAAAGATATGGAAGCTTGAACACAGGTTCAAGAACAGCTTCTTCCCTGCTGTTATTAGACTAATGACTCTTTAGACTTTTAAACTTCAAATAATGTTGATCTTGTTTCGTGCACCTCATGTGCAGTGCAATCGAAGAACCCTATGATCTGTATGTCCTTGCTTCCTGTGAGAGGGTTGGAGTATGAAGAGAGACTGAGTAGGCTGGGATTATACTCATTGGAATTCAGAAGAATGAGGGGACATCTTATAAGATTATGAAGGGAATAGATAAGGTGGAGGCAGGGCAGTTGTTTCCACTAGTAGGTGAAACTAGGACTACGGGTTACAGCCTCAAAATAAAGGGAAGCAGATGTAGGACTGAGGTCAGGAGGAACCTCTTCACCCAAACGGTTGTCGATCTGTGAAATTCCCTGCCCAGTGAAGCGGTTGAAGCCACCTCACTAAATGTTTTTAAGGCAAAGCTAGATAAATTTTTGAACAGTAAGGGAATTAAGGGATATGGTGTGTGGTCAGGTAAGTGGAGCTGAGTCTCAAAAAGTTCAGCCATGATCTTATTGAATGATGGGGCAGGCTCGAGGGGCCGGATGGCCTACTCCTGCTCCTAGTTCTTATGTAGTTACGTTATCTGCTCATACTGCTCACAAACAAAGCTTTTCACTGTACTGAGGTACACATGATGACAAAAAAAATCAAATCAAACAGATAAGCCAAAGGTAAAAAACAGTTAATGGATGCTTTGAAGTATCCTTTGAATCTAGAAAAGACACAGGATTGGAAAACTGCATATATTTGACTCTTATTCAAAAAAAGGAATGGGAGAAAGAAAGTCAGGTGAGCAAAGCTAGTTGGCCTAACATCTGTACTTGAAAAAAATCTTGGTCTATTCAAAACTGGCGAATAGCAGAGCCTTTAGAAACACGTTAGAAAATCTAGCAGAGATAGTATGGCTTCATGAATGGAAATCATGCCTGAAAGATTTATTAGAATTTGAAGAGGCAGCAGTAAACATAATATAACTAGATTTCCAGAAGTTATTTGATAAGTTATTACACAGTAGCCTATTTAATAAGACAACAGCCCATGGTAGTGAGGTAATATATTAGCATGGATAAAGGATTGGCCAACTGATAGTAGACAGTTGCAATAAAGGGGGCATTTTCAGGTTGGCAATCTGTATGTAGTGCATTACCACAGGAATCAGTGCTGACCGCAGTAATTTACACTGTCTGTGACTAACTTGGATTAGGGAAGTAATTGTACCAAAGTCAAGTTTATGCATGAGACAAAAATAGGTGGACACAAGTACTGAGGATGGCAGAGCATGCAGAGATGTCGGCAGGTTAGGTTGGGCAAGTAAATGGCAGATAAAATATAATGTGGGAAAATGTGAGGTGACACATTTTGGGCAGGAAGGTAGAGGAATTAAATGCCAATTAGAGAAAGGCTATAGAAACTGCAGATAGAGAGATTTCAGTCCTACATAACTCATAGAAAGTGAGCATCCAAGTTCAGGTTATAGGGAAGCAATTTGATTTTTTGCCCTACTTTCAAAAGCAATGAAGTATAAAAGTAAAGAAGTCTTGTTATTTTAACATGAGAAGAGACTGAATAGTTTGGACCCTCTGAAGGAGAGCATTTGGAGTTTAGAAGAATGAAAGATGTCCTTATGAAACATACAATTTTCTGAGGGAGCTGGTGAGAATGGTCGATTCTCCTTGCAGTAGAGTCTAGGATGAGAGGTATTATCTAAGCATTTTACAGTTAGGACAGAGATGAGGACAAATTTCTTCTCTCTGAGCATTATGAATCTGTGGGATTACTTAGCTGCAAAAGGGCTGATGAAGCTTGTTCATTTAGTATATTCAAGCTGAAATAGATTTTTACCAGTTAAAGAATCAAAGTCTATGGCATAAAGGCAGGTAAATGGCGTAGAGGTTTATCAAATTAACCATGATCTCATTGAATAATAACAGAGCAGTGTTCAAAAGCAAATTCACTACCTAACTAGTAAAAATTATGTGAACTGCCTTTAATGTCAAAACATCTCAAACGAGGGGATAAGACAGTTCACTGTATTCGAGCTGTGGTCAAATTAATGTCCCATTAGTTTCATCAGGCATCCTTATTTCTACGTACCATTCCTTTTGAAGTAAAGACAAACATTGCACTTGCCTTCCCTGTTATCTGCTATACTGCATGTTAGCCTTTTGTGATTATTGCATGACAATCCCACATCCCTGCGTGCTGCAGCTTTCTGAAGTCTTTCCCCATTTAAATTATGAACAGCTCCTTTTATTCCTTCTGCTAAAATGTATTTACGTTCCACCTGCCAAGTTGTTACCTTCGCGCTTGACCTGTTGATGGCCTTCTGTAGACTCTATCAGCTTTATTACTCGCCTTCCCACTGATGTCTGTGTCATCCATAAAAGTGGTTACATTGTGCAAATGCTATCCTTCTCCCATATCTCTATCTGCTACTTTTCTTTACCCAATTCTGTGTCCATGCTAATATACAACCGCCGATATCGTAATCCTTTCTAACTAAATAACCACGTGCGGCCTGCTATGGAACACTTTTAAAATATCCAGAAACATTACGTCTACTTCCACTTTGTTTAGTTTGCTCGTTACCTCCTCAAAATGTTCTAATACATCCGTCAATATGATTTGCCCCTCAAGAAGTCATACGGACTCTAATTGATTGTTTTATGAATGATTGAATAAGAGGTGATCCCCTGGTGAAAGAGCGACTGGCTAAACGTGAACTAAAATCCTTCCACAAATCCAATATCCATTTCCGGATTTGATGGCCATTAGAGGTAGAGACCTGTCTGTGGATTCTCTCCGTATATTTTGTCTGAGGGCTCGACCACTTCCAGCCCCGCCCTTTCCATCCAGCATCCAGCATTGAGACTGCTCACCATGGGGACTGGCAGATTGACGGCAGCTCTGGGCCAATCGGAGAAGTGGTGTGGCGGCTGTCCTCCAACCAGTCGGAGCGAATGGAGGGGCGTGGCCAGCGCCTCCCACGCAACTATGGTTCTGCGCAAGCGCTATGCCGCTGCGAGATCTGGGTGAGAGCAGGAGGTGAAGGGGGAAGAGAGTGATTGAGATGGAGTCAGTGTGGACTGGAATATTACAGAAATACTCAGGGATTTGAGTTAAATTCTCGCTCCAGCATTTGCAGCAAATAGGAAAATGACCTTGGCCTCGGGACAAGTTTTTGGAGGTCTGAAGGAGAGCATTTACACAGCAAACTCAAGCCAAGGTAAGTGTGACTTTTCCAATTTCTTTCTCAGATTGACTGATTTTTTTTTCCTGTAAAACTCCTTTTTTGCAGGATTTTAAATGAGAAGGATTTGCAAAGCGGAAAGTCGAAAACAAAAACGATGTCAACATCCAACAGTCTCATTCGATTTATCTGGATCTGACTATCATCGATCTTTGACCTTGGAAGAAAGAAGGGTGGTGTGGAATTGTTGGGCCGAAGGTCCTGTTTCCATGCTGTAGGTAATCTAATCTAATCTAATCTAAATAAAACCAGAAGTATAACTAGGGAGAGAATAGGGCCCCTTAAAGTTCAATACGATTGTCTACATGTAGAACTTGGGAGGTGAGAGAGATACTCAACAAATATTTTGCATTAGCTTTTATTAGGTAGAAAGACATAGAGGTCAGGGAAATGAGGAAAATAAACATTGATGTTTTGAAAACAGTCCATATTACAGAAGACGAGTTTCTGGAAGTCTTAAAATATACAAGGGTGGATAATTGTCCCAGGCCATGATCAATTGTGTGCCAGACACTGTGGGAACCTAAAGAATAAATTGTGGGCTATCTGGCAGAGATCTTTGTATCATCTTTAGCTACAGATGAGGTGGTGGATGACTGAAGAGTAGCTAATGTTGTGCCTTTATTTAAGAAAAGCTGTAAGAAGTAGAGTGCAAGCTAAGGATGTCAGTCCTAGGTAAGTTGTTGGAGAGGCTCTGAAAGATAGGATTTACATGCATTTAGAGAGGCAAGGACTATCGGGAATAGTCAGTGTGGCTATTTGTGTGAGAAATCGTCTTCTGACGATACTATGGCTTTAAGAGGTGTATTTTGTCCTTTTTTTTTAAATGAAGGAAGGTTGAGACAGAGATGCGTAGCAGTCTTCTCCAAAGCCAATAAAGTAAATAGTTTAAGAGACGCTGGGGCTCATTTTCTTTTGAAAGAAAACACACTGTTCATATGCTAGGGCATTATGGTGGTTAGCAGTACTGCCTCACAGTGCCAGAGACCTGGGTTTGATTTCGCCATGAGGAGGACCGTCTGTGTGGAGTTTATATCGTCTCCCCATGTCTACATGGGTTTTCCTCCGGGTGCTCTGATTTCCTCCCACAGTCCAAAGATGTGCAGGCTAGGTGGATTGGCCATGCTAAATTGCCATAGTGCCCAGGGATGTGCAAGTTACCTGAATTAGCCATGGGAAATGCAGGGATAAGGTCATGGGGCACATCTGGGTGGGATGCTCTTCGGAGGTTAGGTGTGTTTTCAATGGGCCAAATGGCCTGCTTCTACAATGCAGGAGTTCTATGATGCAATTAGAGTACAGATTAAAGAAAATAAAATAATTGGCTTAACTATAACTATTGAAATGTTTAACAAAATAATATGTATAACATAGAACTGTGCCGCACAGGAATGGGCCCTTTGGCCCATGATATTGTGCCGAACGTGAAGCCAAATGAAACTAGCCCCTTCTGCCTGCCCTTGCTCCAAATCCCTCAATTCCTTGCATATTCGTGCGTTTATCTAAAAGCCCTGTAAATGCCCCAATTATATCTGCGTCCACTACTAACCCTGGCAGTGCGTTCTTTCGAGGATCTGTGTACATGGACACTGAGATCTCTCTCCTCGTCTACACTACCAAGAATCTTGCCATGAGCCCAGTATTTTGCCTTCCGGTTACTCCTACCAAAGTGCATCACCTCACACTTGTCTGCATTAAACTCCATTTGCCACCTCTCAGCCCAGCTCTGCAGCTTATCTATGTCTCTCTGCAACCTACAGCATCCTTCGTCATTATCCACAACTTCACCGACCTTAGTGTTGTCTGCAAATTTACTAACCCATCCTTCTACGCCCTCATCCAGGTCATTTATAAAAATAACAAACAGCAGTGGACCCAACACCGACCCTTGCGTTACACCACTAGTAACTGGTCTCCAGGATGAACATTTCCCATCGACTACCACCCTCTGTCTTCTTTCAGCAAGCCATTTTCCGATCCAAACTGCTATATCTCCCACAATTCCATTCCGCCGCATTTTGTACAATAGCCTACTGTGGGGAACCTTATCCAACGCCTTGCTGAAATCCATATACACCACATCAACCGGTTTACTCTCATCTACGTGTTTGGTCACCTTCTCAAAGATCTTAACAAGGTTTGTGAGGCATGACCTTCCCTTCACGAAACCGTGCTGACTATCCCTAATCAATTTATTCTTTTCTAGATGATTATAAATCCTATCCCTTATAATCTTTTGCAACACTTTACCAACAACTGAGGTAAGGCTCACTGGTCTATAATTACCAGGGTTGTCTCTACTCCCCTTCTTGAACAGGGAAACCACATTTGCTATCCTCCAGTCATCTGGCACTATTCCTGTAGACAATGACGAGTTAAAGATCAATGCCAAAGGCTCAGCAATCTCCTCCCTGGCTTCCCAGAGGACCCTAGGATAAATCCCATCCAGCCCAGGGGACTTATGTATCTTCACCCTCTGAAGGATTTCTAATACCTCTTCCTTGTGAACCTCAATCCCACCTAGTCTTGTAGCCTGTATCTCAGTATTCTCTACGACAACATTGTTGTTTTCTAGAGTGAAAACTGTTGAAAAATACTCATTTAGTGCTTCCCCTATCTCCTCTGACTCCACACACAACTTCCCATACTACCCTTGATTGGCCCTAATCTTACTTTCGTCATTCTTTTATTCCTTAAATACCTGTAGAAAGCCTTAGGGTTTATCCTGATCCTATCCGCCAACAACTTCTCATGTCTCCTCCTGGCTCTTCTGAGCTCTGTCTTTAGGTCTTTCCCGTCTACCTCGTAGCCCTCAAGCGCCCTAACTGAGCCTTCACATCTCATCCTAACATAAGCCGCCTTTTTCCTCTTGACCAGAGATTCCACCTCCTTCGTAAACCACGGCTCCTGCGCTCTACAGCTTCCTCCCTGCCTGACAAGTACGTACTTATCTAGGACACATAGGAGCTTTTCCTTGAATAAGCTCCACATTTCGAATGTGCCCGTCCCCTGCAGTTTCCTTCCCCATCCTATGCTCCCTAAATCTTGCCTAATCTCATCATAATTGCCTTTCCCCCAGCTATAACTCTTGCCCAGTGGTATCCACCTATCGCTTTCCATCACTAAAGTATACATAACAGAATTGTGATCACTATCAAAGTGCTCAGCTACTTCCAAATCTAACACCTAGCCAGGCTCATTACCCAGTACCAAATCTAATGTGGCTTGTCCCCTTGTTGGCCTGTCTACATACTGTGTCAGGAAGCCCTTCTGCACACACTGGACAGAAATTGACCCATCTATCGTACGCGAACTACAGTGTTCCCAGTCAATATTTGGAAAGTTGAAGTCCCCCATGACAACTACCCTGTCTCTCTCACTCCTATCGAGAATCATCTTTGCTATCCTTTCCTCTACATCTCTGGAACTATTCGGAGGCCTGTAGAAAACTCCCAACAGGGTGACCTCTCCTTTCCTGTTTCTAACCTCAGCCCATACTACCTCAGTTGACGAGTCCCCAAACATCCCTTCTGCAACTGTAATACTGTCCTTGACCAACAATGCCACACACACACACACACACACACACACACACACACCCCCCCCCCCCCCCCCCCCCCCGCCCTTTACCTTCTTCTCTGTTCTTACTGAAACATCTAAATCCCGGAACCTACAACAACCATTCCTGTCCCTGCTCTATCCATGTCTCCGAAATGGCCACAACATCGAAGTCCCAGGTACTAACCCATGCTGCAAGATCGCCCACCTTATTCCGGACGCTCCTGGTGTTGAAGTAGACACACTTCAAACCAAACTCTTGCCATCTTGCGTCCCTGAAACTTTATTTCGGACTGCCCTACTCTCAACCTTTTCTATAGTCAAACTACAATTTTGGTTCCCATCCCCCTGCTGAATTAGTTTAACCCCACCCGAATAGCCTTAGCAAATTTTGCCCCCAGGATATCGGTACCCCTCTGGTTCAGGTGAAGACAATCTTGCTTGTAGAGATCCCTCCTACCCCAGAAAGAGCCCCAATTATCCAAGTATCCAAAACCCTCCCTCCTGCACCATTCCTGTAGCCACGTGTTCAACTCCTCTCTCTCCCTATTCCTCGCCTCACTAGCACGTGGCACGGGCAACAAACCAGAGACAACAACTCTGTTCGTCCTAGCTCTCAGCTTCCATCCTAGCTCCCTGAATTTCTGCCTTAAATCCCCATCTCTCTTCCTACTATGTCGTTGGTGCCAATGTGGAAAGGAATAGGTGTATACCACTGGGCAAGAGATATAGCTGGGGGAAAGGCAATTATGATGAGATTAGGCAAGATTTAGGGAGCATAGGATGGGGAAGGAAACTGCAGGGGATGGGCACATTGGAAATGTGGAGCTTATTCATGGTTTGCTCCCCCACCCCCTTAAGCATCCCAAAAACACGATCAGAGACATCACGACCCTGGCACCTGGGAGGCAACACACCAACCGTGAGTCTCTCCTGCCCCCACAGAACCTCCTATCTGTCCCCCGAACTATGGAGTCCCCAGTGACTACTGCTCTGCTCCTCTTCCCCCTTCCCTTCTGAGCAGCAGGGACAGACTCTGTGCCAGAGACCTGTGCCCCACTGCAGAGAAAGCAGAGAGTCGGGTCAAAAGGGTCTTTCTTGGGATGGTAGCTGATGACAAGTGGCGTTCTGCAAGGTCAGTTGTGGGACTGCAGCGTTTCGCTTTGTACAATAATGATCTAGATGAAAGAACTGTGGGCATTCTGGCTAAGTTTGCAGATGATACAAAGATAGGTGGAGGGTCAGGCAGTAGTGAGGAGGCGGGGAGGATGCAGATGGATTTGGACAGGTTAGGAGAGTGGGCAAAAAAGTGACAGATGGAGCACAACATGGGAAAGTGTGAAGCCTTGCACTTTGGTAAGAAGAATAAAAGCATGGACTATTTTCTAAATGGGGAGAAAATTGAGAAGTCTGAGGTGCAAAGAGACTTGGGAGTTCTAGTCCAGGATTCTCTCAAGGTAAACTTGCAGATTGAGTCAGTAGTAAGGAAGGCAAATGCTATGTTGGCATTTATTTTGAGAGGACTTGAGTATAAAAGCAGTGATGTACTACTGAGAGTTTATAAGGCTATGGTCAAGCCACATTTGGAGTAATGTGTGCAGTTTTGAGCCCCATATCTCAGGAAGGATGTACTGGCCCTGGAGCGGGTTCAGAGGAGGTTTCCGAGAAAGGTCCCAGGAACGGAAAGCTTAACATGAGGAACATTTGGGACTATACTCATTGGAGTTTGGAAGGCTGATGGAGGATCTAATTGAAAATTTCAGAATACTGAATGGCTTGGACAAAATGGATGTTGGAGGAAAATGCTTCCATTGGTAGGAGAGTCCCGCACCCGAGGGCACAGCTCAGAGTAAAAGGAAGACCTTTTAGAACAGAGATAAGGAGAAACCTCTTCAGCCAGATGGTGGTGAACCTATGAAATTCACTGCCACAGAAGGCTGTAGTGGCTGTGTCTTTGAGTATATTTAAGGCTGAGATAGATAGATTGTTGTTTATCAAGGGGATCAAGTGTTACAGGGAGAAAGCAGGAGAATGGGGTTGAGGAACTTCTCTGCCACTCAATCATGGTTGATCAGACTTGATGGACCTCATGGCCTAATTTCTGCTCCTACGTCTTATGTCCCATAGTATTAGATATCTTAAATTCTGGGAAAAAGCTTCTGACTGCCAACCCAATCTATGCATCTCATAATTTTATAAACTTCTAACATGCCTCCCCTCATCCTCTACCACGACAGAGAAAACAACCTTCGTAGTTTGTAACCTTTAATCCAGGTAGCATCCTGATAAACCTCCTCAGCACCCTCTCCAAAGCCTCCACATCCCCCTGCCTAAAATGGGATGACCAGAACCAAATGCAATACTCTGTGTAGCCTAACCAAAGTCTTATAAAGCTGCAACATCTGGGCAGCACGGTGGCTCAGTGCCTCGCAGCACTAGGTATTGATTCCATTCTTGGATCACTGCCGTGTGTGGAGTTTGCACGTTTTCCCCGTGTCTGCCTGGGTTTCCTCTGGGTGCTCCGGTTTCCTCCCACAGTCCAAAGATGTGCAGGCTAGGTGGAATGGCCATGCTAAATTGCCCAGAATGTTCAGGGATGTGTAGGTTTGGTGGGTCATAGGGGGCTGGGTCTGGGTGGGATGCTCTGAGGGTTGGCATGGTCTTGTTGGGCTGAAGGGCCTGTTTCCACACTGCAGGGATTCTATGACATCCTGACCGTTGTACTCAATTCCCTGACCAATAAAGGCAAGCATGTTACCTTTACCATCCAATCTACTTTTGTGGCCGCTTTCACGGAGCTACGAACTTTAACCCCAAGATCCTTCTGTACATGCTGTTCAGAGTCCTGCCATTAGCTGTATACTTTTCCTTAACATTTGATTTCTCAAAATGCAGCACCTCACACTTACCCAGATTATACTCCGTCTGCCATTTCAACATATCTGCCGTATCTGCAACTGATCTATATATCAATGTATCCTTTGACAGCGTTCTACACTATCCACAATTCTACCGATCTTTGTATTGTGTGCAAACTTACCAACCCACCCATCTACATTTTAATCTAACTCATGTTTATTTAATATACATATAAAAACTATTACTAATTAACTGTTCCAATGTAGTAACATCCCATAAAAATACCCTTGGTAAAGGCAAATTCAGTAAAATGGATTGTCTTGATGTGCATTTCTAGCAGCAGGACAAGAACCCCAGCTTTTAGCTGTGACAGAGAGGGGAATAAGAGCTTCCACATTCAGCTTCAAGACCCCAGCCACTGCTCCTGAAGGCTGAAACTTTTAAAAAAAAGTGCTGGTTCTGTGTGAGCTTGACCCCACCTACTCAGGCTATTGTTCCAACAGAAAAAATATGGCTTCACGTATTGCTGCTCACTTTATTGGCTTTGGAGTAGACTGCTTGGCAGCCCTGTCTCAACTATTCTTCATTTGAAAAAGAAGGACAAAATACACCTCCTAAAGCCACAGTATCATCACACCACCCCCCCCTTAAAAAAATGAAGCATCAATATACAAAGATGGCTTCTTTAAAACCCTTTAGTCTTATGCTGTCAGTACACTACAATACACTTACATTAAACATTTCACTACTATAGTCCATTCTTCCCCTGCTGCCCAATGCCACTTTCTTCTTTTATCAGAGTCACAACAGCATGCTAACAACTACATTCTCGTCCTGTAATGTGAAGAATTTTCAAACTGAATGGCTGCAATGATAAGCTCCACCTAAACAGTCCGGTATTTTTAAATATTCCCAAAACTTTAAGGGATTATGATCAGTGTTATTGACCAGACCAGAACCCCATCAAAATAGTTTGTGCTTTCTGTTGCTTTTTCTTATATTAAATATAGATGTGAAGTGCCGTGTTACAGATGCAATGTTACTGGTCAAACTACTTAACATTAAACAAAACACAATGCATTTAAACACTATAGTTAAAATACAAACAAAAGATGCAATACCTAATACTAATTAACTGTTCCAATATAGTAACATCCCATAAACAGATCCCTTAGGCAAAAAGGCAAATTCAGATTTTTACATGCAATTCTCCAGTCCAGGAGGAAGAAACATCAAGAGAAAATTTGTAGAAAGTAACAGCCAAGAGACATTTACTGAACCTTCACTTGAGACCTCAAACAGCTTCTGATTTACTGGAGAAGCCAAAACCCAGAAATCTGGTATGCAATAGGTTTGAATTATTTTATTCTTGAACTATCCATAAATTCCCCCAATAATTTTGACGTATAATTTGACTCTTGATCTTGTTGTATCTCTGTGGATAGTCTGTATTTTGTGAAAAATTCGAGTATCTCCATGACAATCCTTTTAGCTATGATATTACATAATGGAATGGCCTCTGAAAATATAGTGGACACATCCATATGGTCAACAAGTACTGATTTCAGGTATATCAGGACAAACCGGAGCTGAGAGTTCCTCCAACATTCCTACTATCACTTCTCCGCTTTTTCACTGGCCACTCCAACCTTACGTTACCTAATGATGCTCTTCTTATCTTTTCCTGAATTCCACATATTGCTACTTTTTCTGGCAATAGTCCTTCTGAATTATGTACCTCCTGATCTCTCAACATTAAAGATTGACTTGCTCTGTATTGAAATTTGAATTTCTTTATCTACTCCACTTGACATATGTTAGTAAACCTTACCCTCACAAATAAATGGTTAAAATGACCTGGAACTTTCTCCTCAACCAACCCATGATCAAGTTGTACATTCTCGTACAGCTTCTTAGCTTCCACTGTACCTTTCTCCACTACTTCATCAAAATTCACTGGTTTATCCTGTTTCCCCACATCTGTCTTCTCAGTGCTTTTTCTGAACCAACAACACTGCAATTTCATGTGGGCTATTTTATCACAGTGAAAACACATAAGCTTTTTTACTTCCCTTTCCCCTTGATGAGTTCCCTTTTTACCCTGTGACAAACTATCTTTATTATCTTCAATGAGATATCCTTTTCCCTGACCACCTGAGGATTTCTCTTTTGCTTTTCCCTCAATTCCCTCAGGTTGATGTTGGAAGCCAAACTTTGATTTATGATCCAACTCATAACCATTGACCATTTCAGCTGCTAATCTTGCTGTTTTAACTCTGTGCTCTTCCATGAGTACTCATTACTTGATGAAGTGAATTTTTGAACTCCTTGAAAATAACCACGTCTCTATTAGCGTCATGTGTTTGATCTATTCTCAATGCCATTATTCACTGAACAAAATGACTTTGTTTAATTTTTTCAAATTCAATACATGTTTGACCATGGTCCCCTCCTTACATTCCTGAAATGTCGTCTATAGACTTGTGGCACGAGCTCATATGCACTTGAGATGGCTTTTGTGACCACCTCATACACCCCAGGTACCTTCTCTGATAGCGAAGCAAATACCTCTCAAGCTCTATCTGGCAACTTTTGGATTGACAATACTACATGGGCACCAGCCACTTCATTTGTTTAGCAATTTTGTCAAATGACATGAAGATGGCCTCTATATCCCTCTTGTCAAATTTAGGCAATCCTTGCACATATTTAAATAGATCCCCACTAGGGCGGTGGCTGTTATGGGTTTGCTGGCCACCACTGTCCTCCTCACTAAGCTTACATCCTCCCTTCATCTCCGCCCTTTTAAGTTGACTTTCCTTTGTGATTGCCAACCTCTGAAGTTCAAATTCTCACTCTTCCTGCTTTTCTGTCTTGCGTTTCCCTTCTCATGCCGCCTCACTCTTTTGTCTTTCTTCTGCTAGGGCCTTACACTCCTCTTATTCCTTTGCTTTTAGTCGTAATTAAAACTGTATCATTTTCTATACTCCCTTAGATCTGCCAGGGATATTTTTTTCCCTTTGCCTCTAATTAATTCAAGCTGCATCATTTGCAATTGAATTCTAGCTATCTCCAAAGATTCTGACGGCATTCCCATCAATTTTAAATGTCAAGCTATTGCTGCAATTACCCCCTTTTTCTCTCAGACCCAAACAACCCTAAGCCCAGTTTGTCTGCCAATTCCGACGGCTTTGCCTTGCTCATTTTTTGTAAAACTCCTGGAGTCGCCTCTTCCACTCTCAGAAAATTCTTGGTAACTGAAAAAGCCATTACTACACAAGGCACACCAACTGTAAACCAAGCAAATTCAACTCTCAAAACAAAAGTCACGAACACCACTTGCTGCCTTTGAGTCCAACAGCCCTAAACCTCATTCTGAATTACAGATTTCGATCTCAGCAAGAGCCCCCAGTTTGTTATGGACTAGACCTGACTAGGCCCCCTCAAAATGTTTTAAGAAGATAGCCTAGACTCAACTTTCCCTT
Source organism: Stegostoma tigrinum (assembly GCF_030684315.1). NCBI lineage: Eukaryota > Metazoa > Chordata > Chondrichthyes > Orectolobiformes > Stegostomatidae > Stegostoma > Stegostoma tigrinum. Next base: position 12,763,059 of record NC_081396.1, on the reverse strand, counting down.
ATTTTAGAGGGAGATATGAAGTGCCCTGTTCCAGATGTGATGTGACTGGTCAAGCTACTTAATGTAGTTGAGTAATAAACAAAAGTTATTCAAACATTATGGTGAAAATATAAACAAAAGAAAAAGGGATTTACAATAACTATTGGAAAACTTATAGTATACGAATAGTAGATACAGCACCTGTTATTAATTAATTGTCCCAATTTAGCAACATCCCACATACACATCCCTTCAGCAAAAAGGCAAATTCAGGCACCAATTCTTGTGGTGTTCTTCAGCCCAGGAGTAACAAACATCAGGAGAAAACTGAGTGTAATAGCTAAGAGACATTCACTGAAGCTCCAACTCTTTGAGACCCCAAACAGCTTCTGATTTACTGAAAAAAAAACAAAACCCAAAAATCAGCATCTGTGAGAGCTGACTATACCCATTTGGGCTGCTTCCACTATTTCATTAAAAAAAAACCAAAAGACCTCACGTTATTAACTTAAATCATCTTCAAGTAGCCAGTTTGGCACCTCTGTCTCTCTTTTTAAAAAGAAAGGTTAAAATAGCCTTTTAAAGTGAGAGCGTCGTCACATTCAGTGTATACAATTGTTCCAGACTCATTCCTGGAATGTAAACATTGAAATGTTACAATGCCAATGCCAAACTCGAGATTTTCTCATCAATTGTGGAATATTTCCAATATTTATTCAGTTCTCTGGAAAAACACCCAGTAATTCTTTCTATCTTCTCGTTGTTGTCTTGCAAGAGTACGGGACCCACGTCTCTCGAGTTGATAGCTACCTTGGATGGCTTCGTGTAATTAGGTGTAGCTAACACTGGGGCAGTGGTTAGCACAGCTTTCAGGCTGTCAAATGCCTCCTTGCAATCTCGACCTACTGAAAGCTTCTGCATTTTTTCAAGTGGAGTTTTCAAGTCAGTGGAGCAACCACACTCCTAAAGTTTGCTGTGAACTTCTGGTAAAACCCACTCAGTTGCAGGAATCATAGTACTTCCGTCTTTGTGAATGGTATGGGAAATTCGCTAAATACCTTTGTTTTCACATCCCCTGGGGCTATCTTTTCACATCCAGTGACATGATCTGGGAACATGACGTGGGCTTTTGCGAACTCATTCTTAGCCTAGTTTATCACCAAGTCTGTCTCCTGAAGTCAATTGAACAATTCTGATAGATGCTTCAAGTGTTCTTCCCACATGTGACTAATAATCACCAGATCGTCAATGTACACCACGTAACTAGGTAATCCCAAAAATACTTTATTCATTTGACTTTGAAATCAGGCAGGTGCTTTTTTAATGTCAAATGACATGACTTTAAACTGGCACAGTCCATTCAGTGTCACGAAAGCCGAAATTGCTCTTTTGAATAAAGCTACCTGTCAGTATCCGCTGAATATGTCAAACTTTGATATATGAGTTGTTCGTACCACTTTTTCAATACAGTCTTCCAAAAATAGAACAGGGTATGAATAAGAGTTTGTAACTGTGTTGACTTTGTGGTAGCGCACACATAATCACTGGGCACCATCTGGTTTTGGCATCATTATTGTAGCTCAGCTCCATTCGCTGCAACACACTTCAGTTATGTTGTGTTTGAGCTTGTGTTCAATCTGTTTTTGAACCTGGCCAATTTTAGAGCGGTAGTTCCGTAAGAATGTTGCTTAATTGGAGTTGCATTTCCTATACCTATATCATGCATCATCAGATTAGTACTTTAACTCCCACATATCTCCCCTTGCATTTGTAATGACTGTATTGGGCCATTTTGACTTCCTTTGGTCTCTGGAAATCTAGTAGACATATCCATTATGGTCAACCATCAATGATTCCTACTTTTTGTTTTAGATATGGCTCCTACACAATCAATTAAAACTTTTGTAAAAGTTTTCTCAAATGCAGGAATGGACAGTAAGGGTTCTGGTTTTATCACTGCCTAAGGTTTTCTAATTACCTGACACAGTGTATGACGTCTGGCAAAAGTTAACTACATCCTTGTGTGGTCTAGGCCAATAAAAATGCTTTTGTATTTTGATTTCAGTTTTCCTCACTCCCAAATGACCTTCTACTGGGAATTTGTGTGCCACGCAACACCACCTTTATTTAACCTACTGGTAATACCATTTGATGAACTTCTGCTCATTTCTCATCCACCTGAAATGTAAAGATCTCCATTTCCTTGTTAAGATGTCATTTTAAGATAGTAACATTCTGAGATACACTCTGGTTCTTTTTTCTGCATATGCTTTTTGAAACAACTGTTTTTTTCTCCCCTTATTCTGTTGTAATTCAGCTAATTTTCCTGAACTAAAAAATCCATCTGTTTTTGTTTATTCTCAAACATTTGATCAAACATAGTCTGTGATATTTGAACTTCAATTTCCTTTACTGTTTGACTTCTCCTCCTGTTTCCAGATGTAGCTTTATGACCTTGTTCCGACACAGTCAGGAAAAGTCACAGGATACATTTCCTATGATACCTCACTTGCCTAATTTTCCACTGGCTCTTCAACCACAATAGACAGCACTCTCACCTCGATTCAGCTATATCATTACCAAGGATAAATTATATTAATGCAACTGAGAATTTCTCTTCCTTCTGCCACCAATTCACAATTTTTCACTGGACACTCCAATCTCAGTTTAAACACTAAGGTAACATAGTGTGAAGCTGCATGAACACAGTGGCCGGCTGTGTTCATCTGGCTTCACACCGTGTAACCTCAGGTTCTCCAGCATCGGCAGTTCCTGCTATCACTTTAAACACTGCTGTTCTCACCATGAATTTTGTGCATCTTACTAGACATTCTGAAAATAGTCCTTCTGAATTACGTATCTCCACATCTCTTATCATCAAAGATTGATTTGCTCCTCAAAGACTTAAAATCTGAATTTCTTTAGCTCCTTCTCCTGGCATATGTGAGTAAACCACTCACACTCAAGTAAATTCTGGAAAGAGATGTAGCACTTTTTCCTCAACCAACCTCTGATTAGATTGTATATTCTTTTAAAACTTCCATCATGGGTTTCCTTTTTACCCTGTGGTAAACTGTCTTTACCATCTTCAATGAGATCTCCTTTTCCCTAGCCACCTTAGCATTTCTCTTTTCCCCAGTTTCTATCCCTCACAGACAGAAATTGATGTCAGAATTCGGACTTTGATTTATGAACCAGCTCAGCCATTTCTGCTGCTCATCTTGCAGCTTTAACTCTTGTTCTTCCATGAGTTCCCACTACCCGAAGAAGTGAATTTTTGAATTCTTCCAAAATAATTGTTTCTCTAAGAGCATCATATGTTAGATCTATTTTCTATGTCCTTAATCACCTATGAACAGTAGTTTGATCCTTTTAATCTCTATGTATGTTTAACCAAGTTCCCTCCTCATTTCTAAAAGGTTGTCTGTAGGCTTCTGGAACTGCCTCACATGCACCTAAAAAGGCTGGTTTCATCTCTATCTCCACTATTTTACGTTCCAATCTCTGAAATTCAAATACTTTCTTATGCTTGGGGCTGTCCTTTGCTTTCTCCTCTGCTTTCAATTGTAATTCAGACTTTCATTTCCTTTTCCTGTTCAAGCTCCTTCATTTGCTATTTAATTTTAGCCATTTACAATGATTCTGATGGTATTTCTGACAATCGTAGTGACCTGTTGCTGCAATGTCCTCCCCTTTTCTCGTAGACAGTTCCAACTTTAACTTGTTTGCAAATTTTGAAAACTTTGCCTTGCTCCCTTGATTTCTTCTACCCCCCAGGAAACTCCTTAGAGACTGAGATCCACTTTTACACAAGGCTCACCCTGGTTAAACCATGTAACCCCGCCCCGAAATAAATGAAACACTAATGTTCACCATTCACGTTAAATCCAATAATCCTGTAATGTGTAATGTGGAATTAGAGATTTTGATTCCAGAAGACCCCTCCCCCACCCCCTGAGCCATTTGTTATGGATCAGACCAAATCTCCTCAACATATATTAAGATGATAGTCTAGACCCTTTTTCTTAGTTTAAATGTAAATGCTGGACATTGCATTCCTCGTGCAGTTTGGTCAAACCATGAGGCTCAAAGCAAAACATGTTATTCATACACCATAAGTAAAATACAGACAAAAGAAAAATAAAATTTAAAAATTGACTTAGTTGTAACTATTGAAATGCTTAACAAAGTCATAGATATGTTAACTACTACTAATTAACTGTTCCAATGTTGTAACAGTCCATAACCACATCCTTGGCAAAGACAAATTCAGTAAAATAGGTTGTTTTACATGCAATTCGAACAGCAGGCTTTTGTGTGTGACAAGGGGGGGGGGAGAGAGAGAGAGAGATGTAGCAGCTTTCAGAAATCCCAAAAACTACTGCTGAAAGCTAAACCAAAAAAATCCCAGCTCTTTGAGAGCCTTACCACACCCATTCAGGCTGTTTCTGTTGTTCTAACTTTAAAAAAAAATCAAGGCTTGACAACCTGCTTACTTTGTTGGCTTTGGAGCAGACTGCTCGGCGTATCTCTCTCAACTTATTTTTATTTAAAAAGAACAGTCCAGAACAGAACATACCTCTTGAAACCATTATATTGTCACACACTCAAACTTGAGATTTTGAAGTCATAATTAAAATGTTTGAGGGCAGAGTGGTAGACGTTGTCTGTGTGATTTTTATAAATGATTTGGATGAGGAAGTGGAAGGGTGGGTTAGCAAGTTTGCCGATGACATGAAGGTTGGTGGAGTTGTGGACAGTGTGGAGGACTGTTGTAAGTTGCAACGGGATATCGATAGGATGCAGAGCTGGGCAAAGAGGTGGCAGATGGAATTCAACCCAGAAAACTGTGAAGTGATACATTTTGGAAGTTCGAGTTTGAATTCAGAATACAGGGTTAATGACAGGATTCTCAGCAGTGTGGAGGAACAGAAGGATCTTAGGGTCCGTGTCCATAGATCCGTCAAAGTTGTGACCCAAGTTGCAAGGGTTGGAAAGAAGGTGTATAGTGTGTTGGCTTTCGTTGGCAGGCGAATTGAGTTTAAGAGCTGTGAGGTTATGCTACAGCTCTATACAACTCTGGTTAGACCACAGTTAGAATGTTGTGTTCAGTTCTGGTCACCTCATTATAGGGAAGATGTGGAAGCTTTAGAAGGGGTGCAGAGTGGATTTACCAGGATGCTGCCTGGACTGGAAGGCAGATCTTATGAGCAAAGGTTGAGGGAGCTAAGGCTTTTTTCATTGGAACAAAGAAGGATGAGAGGTGACTTGATACAGGTATACAAGATGATGAGAGGCATAGATGGAGTGGATAATCAAACATTTTCCCAGGCCGGAAATGACTATTATGAGGGAGCATAATTTTAAGGCGACTGGAGGAAGGTATAGGGGAGATGTCAGAGGTAGTAGGTTCTTTACACAGAGTGGTGGCTGTGCGGAATGTGCTGCCGAAAGTGGTAGTGGGTTTAGATACTTTAGAGACTTAAGTGATTGTTGGATGGGCGTCTGAGGACAGTAAACTGCAGGGTGTGCAGGGTAGTTTTGTCTTTAGAGTAGGATAATATGTCGGCACAACATTGTGGGCAGAAGTGCCTGTCCTGTGCTGTACTGTTCTATATTCTAAAGGCTTTGACAAGATTTTGCATGGTGGACGAATTAGTAAAGTTCGATAACATGGGATTCAGGGAGGACATATCAGTTGGATACAAATTTGCCTTTTGCCTTTTATGGTAGGAGACAGAAGATAGTGGTGAAGAGATAGTAGGAGCTGCAGATGCTGGAGAATCTGAGATAACAAGGTGTAGAGCTGGACGAACACAGCAGGACAAGCAGCATCAGAGGAGCAGGAAAGCAGATGTTTCAGGCCTAGACCCTTTTTCAGAAATGGGGGAGGGAAGGGGGTTCTGAAATAAATTGAGAGGGGGGGAGGCAGATAGAAGATGGATAAAGGAGAAGATAGGTGGAGAGGAGAAAGACAGCCTAAAGAGGCAAAGGTGGATCCAGAAAAGGTGAGTGTGGGTGGGGAGTTAGGGAGGGGTAAGTCCAGGGAGGACGGACAAGTCAAGGGGGATGGATGAGGCTAGTAGGTAGGAGATGGGGATGGGGCTTGAGGTGGGAGGAGGGGATAGGTGAGAGGAAGAACCGGATAGTGAGATGAGGATGCGGTTGGGGGAGGGGAGACTTTGAAGCTTCTGAAGTCCACATTGATACCATTGGGCTGCAGGGTTCCCAAGTGAAGTATGAGTTGCTGTTCCTGCAACCTTTGGTTGGTATTGTTGTGGCACTGCAGTAGGCCCAGGATGGACATATCATCTAAGGAATGGGCGTGGGGGGATGGGGGGGGGGGGGGAGTTGAAATGGTTTGCGACTGGGAGGTGCAGTTAGTGCGAACTAACTGCAAGTGTTCCGCAAAGCGGTCCCCAAGCCTCCGCGAAGGTAAACAGCAAAGGTCTTTTCCCTAAGGTGGCAGAGTTCAAAACCAGGGTCTTATTTTTAGGGTGAGAGGAGAATGATGTAAAAGTGACCTGAGGGGCAACCTTTTCATGCAGAGGATGGTTTGTACGTGGAATGGTGATATGTCTCATTGCAAGGCTAAGTGGTAGATCCAGGTACTGTTGCAACATTTAAAAGACATTGGACAGGTACATGAATGGGAAAGGTTTAGTAGGATATAAGCTTTTGTGCTCCTGAGATGCTGCTTGGCCTGCTGTGTTCATCCAGCTACAAACTTTGTTATCTTGGATTCTCCAGCATCTGCAGTTCCCATTATCTCTGAAGTCAAATGAGAGTTGGTCCTTTTGACCTGAGTCAGGAAAATTAGCAATGGATAAGTAGGAAATGTCAGAAAAATTAAACAGATATTTTGGTCTGTATACACTGTGGAAAACACACACATCCTAGAAACACTTCTACACCAAGAGTAGAAAGGGGGAGAGAAGTTAAAATAATTACAATCATCAGCAAAAGGCTCTGAGAGAACTTCGAGCCAAAGATGATGAAATCCCAGGGCCTGATGATCTCCTAAGGATCTGGAAATAATGACTGTGGAGATAATAAAATTTCTCAATTCTGGAAGAGTTCTATCAGGTTAAACAATCATGAATGAAATTTCTCTGTCTCAGTCCTTTGTTGAAATGAGAACAGGAATCCATAGTTCATTTCGCCAAGCAACTGTCAGAGTGACCCTATGATGGGTGTTATAGCAGGTCACTAAGCGGATCTTAATGCAGTCATGCAGAGCCAATGTTTTATGAAAGGTAAATTGTGTTCATCTAATTCATGACATTTTTGAGGTCACGCAACACCAGGTTAGAATCCAACAGGTTTATTTGGAATGAGAGATAACAAGGTGTAGCGCTGGATGTACACAGTAGGCCGAGCAGGACAGCAGATGTTTCAGGCCTAGACCCTTCAGAAACAGAATGAGACAAGCTTTTGGAGTGGAGCCCCTTTGTCAGGTGCAGTGAGGGAACTGAGTACAGAGACACATGTTTTATAAGCAAAAAGATCAAGGGCAGAGAGATGAAAAGATTATACAACTGGTGTGAGTCGAATGTCAGATGCTGTCTCTGCAGGTGACCAAGAGTGTCAAGTGTTAAGTGCTTCCATGACAATCAGCCATAGGAATATACAAAATGTGACGTCTCAGGTCAGACATTGCATTGTAGGTGTGAGGCTTTGCTCAGAAGACAAGTTTTAACCTGGAATCAGTGATAATGGGAACTGCAGATGCTGGAGAATCCAAGATAATAAAATGTGAGTCTGGATGAACACAGCAGGCTCAGCAGCATCTCAGGAGCACAAAAGCTGACGTTTCGGGCCTAGACCCATCATCAGGGAGGGGGATGGGGTGAGGGTTCTGGAATAAATAGGGAGAGAGGTGGAGACGGACCGAAGATGGAGAGAAAAGAAGATAGGTGGAGAGGAGAGTATAGGTGGGGAGGGAGGGAGGGGATAGGTCAGTCCAGGGAAGACCCTGGACTTATCTTAACCTGGAATCAGGCTGGTTTTATTCCAAAAGGCAGGAGATAGGACGCACGTGTGTCAGAGGGAGACAAGGGCAGGTGAGCGTGTGCGCGTGTGCATGCGAGAGGAAGGCAGGGCAGGGGTGGGTGTACAAGACAGAGGGAGACACGTTGGGTTGGGGGGGCGGTGTGGCAACATGCCCATGAGAGAGGGAGGCAGGGTGGGGGGGGCGAGAGTGAGAAAGAGAGAGTGTCTCACTCACATGTGTGCCTCTGAAGGACTAATGGAACAGTGAGATTGAACAGTTTGGAGGAAGCTTTCTGCACCCTGGGAGAAATAATTGGAATGGTCAACATGTTTGTTACCCACTGAAGCCAGGGGAGAAACTCCCAAATGAAGATAGAGATAGTTGGACTCCGCCTCCAGCCAGGATCTGCAATACACTGGCTTCTCAATGAGGCAGACTCTCAGCCAATGAGTAGAGCCCATTCCAAGAGCTCAGCCGCCATTGTCTTCAGATCACCAGTGGTCAGGTAGCAGTAGAAAGAACTATAGATGGTTGAGGGAAGAGGCTTCCAAAATAGTTTGCGTTGCCCAGAAGTCACGATAGTAACCGAGTAGAAATCATCCCAGGATTGAATAAAGTGCAATGTGCATGGTGATCTGGGGCTAAGAGAAGGGGATGTTGGGAATTTCTGCTCAGGATTTACAGTGATAGTTTCTGTAAACCTCTTTTACAGGATATAATAAAATTTACAGCCAGGAAACTTGAATCAAACGTCTCATTCAAACCTGACAGAGTCACTTGATTTCTGTGGATGTGGACATTACTGTTTTTTACTGTATCCATTGTGTTCCAGGTCAGTATCTCTATAACCTTAATCCTTTTATGATTTTCTAATCTAACAATGTTTCTTTATCTACTTTAATCCAACCAAGCATAAACTTGTACTCCTCTATTAAACTCCTCTCAATCACTATTGCTTCAACAAGTACAACTCCTGCTTCTCCAGTGAAAACTCACATTTGATAATCTCTCATCCCTCTAACTATTCTGTTAAACTCCTTCTGTCCCCTCTCAGGAACCCTCACAGGTTTGCACAGATGCTCGGTGTTCTTTTGTATGGCGTTACCATCACAGCGACAAATGTATGGTGCCATCACTCGCTATCCGGGCATTTCCTTAACTGAGATTTTTCTTTTAACTTCAGTGTTTCTGATATCTTTGCAGCTGCAGGCTCTAGCTGGAGAGTTTCAATTTGGAGGTAGGTATTTTTAAATGTTCCTCAGTAATTTTGATCTGATTTATTACTGTCACATGTACTGAGATACAGTGAAAAGTAAACAGACAAATCATACCTTAAATAAGTGAATAAAGTAATAGAAGTGAATGCAGAATATAATGTAACAGCTATGGGGAAGGTGAAGAAAAAGATCAACTCAAACATGACAGGCCTGTTTGTTCATTTTTTGCTGCCCTACGTGTGAGAGGTAATGTGGCTTAGGGACTAGCCCGGCTCCTTTTCTGTGGGTTTAAATCCATCCCCGACCATAGCTATGTTTCACCTTTGTCCTCTCTGACCACCCCGCTGCCTTGTTGTAACTCCCTCTTTCTCTAATGGGTTTACTTTAGCTTATTTGAGGCATTTCTTTCTTTGGTTGATTGTGCCTCAAAGACTACTCAAACTCCGTCCATCCTCTGATCATGACCTGCTGAATTACTGGCTATGTATTGCCACCGTATCCTCTCACTTCAGTTGTCCATTTTAATACTATTTTTGAGTTTACATTGACCATCAAATTCTATGCGACGTTTAATCCAAATTTAATTCTGCACACGCTGAAATGTTAATTCTGCTTCTGCCTCTGGAGATAGTTTCTGACTTGCTGAGTATTTCCAGTATTTGCTATCCTTATTTCAGATCTGCAGTACCTGCAGTACTTTACTATTATATTATTGCAGGCTTTGCTCACAAAACCAAGTATGGAAATAGAAAAGGAGCAATTTCAAACTGGTTTGTATCAAGACAGGCATTAGTTGCAGAAATTTATTCCTTTTGTTCCAGGATATATTTTTCCCCACTGGGCCATAATGATACAGAATGAAGTCATTATAGCTTATCGTGCCTTTTCAGGTTCACTTGTGGGCTCATCCCACACCCCTGCTATTGCTAATCCCTGATTTTCTGCAGTAAAGATTTAATCATGGAACTGTACACTATAGAAGGAGACAATTCAAGCCATTATGCCTGTCCCAGCTTCTAAAAGAGGAACCCAGCCTGTCCTGTTTTTCAGCCCAATCTCTGTTGTTCTTGAAATTCGCTACTTTTAAATATATATCCAGATTTTTTTTGAAACCTCATACAAAATTAGGGGCGGCATGGTGGCTTTGTGGTTAGCACTGCTGCCTCACAGCACTAGGGATCTGGGTCCGATTCCAGCCTTGGGCGACTGTCTGTGTGGAATTTGCACTTTCTCCCCCTGTCTGTGTGGGTTTCCTCCAGATGCTCTGGTTTCCTCCCACAGTCCAAAGATGTGCAGGCTAGGTGGATTGGCCTTGCTAAATTGCCCACAGTGTTCAGGAATGTATACATTATGTGGGTTTATAGGAGAATGGGTCTGGATGGGATGCTCTGAGGGTCAGTGTGGACTTGATGGGCCAAAGGGCCTGTTTCCAAACTGTAGGGATTCTATGATGATCTGCCTCCACTGCTGTCCCAGGCAGTGCATTCAACTCCTAACAAGGAAGTTTCTCCTCCTCTCACTCCTCGTTGCCTCACTGACAGCCTTGACATCATGACTCCTATTTACTGACATAACTGGCAGAAACCAAATATCCCTTTTTATCCTGTCAAAATTTGTTCATAATTTTGAACCTGTCAATAAATTCACCTATTAAACCTCTCTGTTCAACAGAGAATAAGTCCAGTTTCTTTTCCTTGCAAGTAAAATTCTTCATTCCTGGTATTCTAGTAAATTTCCTTCTCACTGTCTCCAGAGCTTTAACATCCATCCTTAAACAAGATGTCCAGAACTGAACACAATACTCTAAATGTGGTCTGATTAATGATTGTAGAAGTATAGCATCACTTCCCCACTTTTGTACTTTAAAGCATCTATAAACCGATGGATCCTACAATCCGTTGTAACAACAGTTTCAACTTGCCTGGCCACCTTCTGAGAATCGTTCATCTGATCTCTGGGGACCCTCTGTCCTGTACTTTCCTCAAAGTTGTACCATTGAGGCTGTATTGTCTTTCCTTCCTTGTACCAATATGCGTTATCTCACATTACTTTGCAGTAAATTTCATCAGTCAGGTGTCTACCCATTTGCCCAACTTGTCATTGTCTCTCTGAAGTCTCTCAGCATCATCCTCACAATTCACATCCTCCCTAGTTTAGAATCACCTGCAGATTCAGAGATTTTGGCCTCAACACGTATCTCCAAACTGCAAATCGGAAAAGCAAGGGTACCAACACTGATCCCCAGGAAACGCAACTTTCAGCTCATCTCCAATCTGAGAAATACCCATCTATAACCTACTGTGGGATTCTTTCTGAGACGAGCGAACGGAACAAGACAGAGACTGGGTAGAAATCTTTAAAGGTTGTCCTTATTAAAAGCACTTCTTAGCATGTCTTTGAGCTTACATTTTTACTGTGAGTAGACGTAGTGTTCTTATTGTAACAGATACTTGTGTGCAAAGCTTGTTTACACTGCATTCTTACAGTTGTCAGTTCCTTGATGTGATAAACAGATGTTTTCTTCACAGCGTACTGGCTTATTGTAGCTCTCTGACAATTAACATCTATCTCTCTTAATGTGGTTTCTGTGGTTCGTTTTGTTTTTGTTCAATTAGGACAATTTCTATAGTAAAGCAATTAAAGTTGACCTGTAAAGCACTTAAAGCTGACCTTGGGTTAACCGTAATGGCTCAGTGAAGTGGTACACATCACGTGATACTTAGTTATAGTTACCCCTGATAACAAAGTGTGGAGCTGGATGAATACAGCAGGCCAAGCAGCATCTCAGGAGCACAGGAGCTTTTGTGCTCCTGAGATGCTGCTGGGCCTGCTGTGTTCATCCAGCTCCACACTTTGTGATCTCGGATTCTCCAGCATCTGCAGTTCCCATTATCTCCGACTACAGTTACCCCTATTGTGCACTTAAGTGCTTTAATATGTTAAAAGGTCACACGTTCCTGATATCATCATGTTCCCCTTTTGCAAGCAGCACTACTATTGCTGCCCTGTAAGTGGCTATTAAACACTTAACCCTGATCTCATTAAGTTTCCCGGATTAGATTAAATCCCCTTAACCTTTTCCTGCCCTGTGGGCTGTCACTGAAACCACACCTACCCTCTGTTCACTAACTTTCAGCCACCTTCTAATCCATGCTAAGGACTGATCAATCCTAAATATTTCTAATTTTCTGATCAATCTGCCATGGCACAATATCAAATGCTTTCTGCAAGTCCAAATATATGACATCCACTGCCCTACCCTCATCCACTGCCTGTGTCTCCTCAACAAAGAACATTATGCATTTGTCAGATATGACCTGCTCTTGTCAAAGCCATGTTGACTTGTCTGGTATGAACTTAATTTTCTCTATACTTTTGATGTCAAACTAACAGATTTGTAATTTCCTGGGTTATCCTTTGTCCCATCGCCTCAAAGTTACCGCAGTTTGCCACTGTTATACCCACCTGACCAGCCTGTCTAAATTGGCTTGCAGTCTAAGACTTCGCTCCTCGCTCTGTACTACACCAGATGATTTGTGAGCTGGCTGATCAAATTCCTACATTCATGTCTAGATCATTAATGTCCACTACAGTAGCAAGCACCCCATGACTGAACATGTGGTATGTCACTGGATACAATCTTCCAATTACAAAAGCAACCTTCAACCATCACGCTCTCCTGGTACTGTCAAATTAATGACCAAATGTGCTACTATTTTCATGACCATTCCGCCTTGTGAGATCTTGCAAATGTCTTAATGATGTCCGTGCAGATGACACCCAGTGCATTATCCTCATCCAACCATCTAATCAACTTAGAAAATTTCAATTAAGCCTGTCAGACATTGACTGCCCCTGATATTGCCATCAGTATCCTTGGTTTAACCTTGCCTCCCCAAGTAGAGATGATTCTGTCCTACAGAATGTTTTCCAACTGTTACCCTGTTATTGATGTTTCACTCACTGGGCTACAATTCCCTGGTTTATCTCTACAAACCATCTTGAACACTAGCACCACATACTCTCTCCTCCACTTCTCTGGTATCTGTTGTGTCTGTAGGGATCATCGCTTTCAACTCACCTCCAGTTTGAGAAATGCCCATCTATACCTATGGTCTGTTTCCTTTTTATTAAATTCAACTTCCAATACATGCTGTTAAGGACCAGTCAATCCCAAACAGTTCTAATTTGCATAAGATGTTTGATTTTCTTGAGCCGCTGCCGTCCTTATGTCGAAGGTATTTCCTCGATGTTCAGAAAGGCATTCCAGGTTATTCACCTAACAATGATAAAGGTTCGTAGAGATACATACAAATCAACCAGAAATTTTAATATTTTTGTTTTTTAAAGTTATCCAGTGATCTGAGGCATTTTCCACAGTCGCATTCTCTTGACCCCTGTTCACATGTGGTGCTATAGGGAAGGTGACCAAACATTTTCCCCAATAAGTAAGTTTGAACAAATGCTTTTAAAGAAGAGATTGAGGTAATGATTCAAGAGCTTTGGGAACAAAGTTCTTGAGCTTACTGGCTTTGGCAGCTGAATGAACAGCAACCAGTAGTGGAGTGCCTAAAATCTGCAGTGCCCGAGGCAAGACTTTCATGAGATGCAGAGATCTTGAAGGCTGAAAGGCATGAGGGAAGTACGTAGAGATAATAGCAACCAAGAAGGAAGGTAGACGAGAATTTTAAAACAGTGATGGTTTATAACCAAGAGACTTTGCAGGTTAGTGAGTACAGGGGTGATGAGTGAACAAAATTTGGTGCAAGTAGTACATAGGCAGTGGAGGTTTAGATTACCTCAGTTACCAGAAGGTAGAATATTGGAGGCCGGCTGGAAGTGTGTTAGAATAGGTAAGTCTAGGCGTAACCAAAGAATGGATGAGTTTCAGAAAGAGAAGAATAGAAACTAGGGTGAAGTTTGGTGATGTTATTGAGGTTGAAATAGGTGATTTTGTTGATGGGGATATGTGGGTGGAAGGTCATTGTTAGGGTCAAATAATTGTCTGTGAAGTTTGCATGTTCTGCCCTTATCTGTGTGGTTTTCCTCCAGGTGCTCTGATTTATAGTTGGGGGACCTATAATACAACCCCAATGATGTCATCGTCCACTTCTAATTTCTTAGCTCCACCCACAAAGCCTCACTGGATGATCCCTCAGTTATTTCATCCCTGACTACCTTTGTAGTACTCCCTTAATCAAAAATACAAACCTCCACCCTCGTTCCTCCACCTCTGTCCCAACTAAAGCACTTGTACCCTGGCACTTTAAGCTGCCAATTCTGTCCCTCCCTTAACCATGTTTCTGTGATGGCTATAATATTCCAGTCCCATGTACGTATCCACGCCCTGAGTTCATTGGCCTTACCTGCCAGCCCTCTTGCAATGAAATAGATGCAACTTTATCCATCAGACATTCCTATCTCCCTGTCCTGTTCCAGCCTGACTTATCTCTTCAACTTGCTTGTTCAGAATACTGTATCTTCTTCCAGCCTTGCACTTGCCTCCTGCTGTTGAGGATCCTACCCCCTTTGCCAATTTGAAGAAGGGTCTAGGCCTGAAATGTCAGCTTTCCTGCTCCTCTGCTGCTGCTTGGCCTGCTATGCTCATCCAGCTCTACACCTTGTTATCTTAGTTTAAACCCGCCCTTGTAGCACTAACAATTCTATGTTGAGAACAGTGCTCGATACTTCATGGTTGTGCTTGAACCACTATCCACTCTCTTAACAGTCAAAAGCGCTGACCAGTTGCACCACAGACTATTTTTTTTTTGTTTGTTTTAATCATTTCACAGGGTAATAGAGCACAAAGCTTTTCACTCAGGAAACTGAAACCGAACATCAGACTGTGATCTGACAGAATTGCCTCCATCACCTGAATATTTTCATGTTTTAAGCATGGAAGAAAAAGGCACTGTTCCCAGTGGAGAGGAACCGTACATGTGTTCTGTATGTGGACAAGCATTCGCCTGGTCACTTGACCTGTCAGAACATAAATGCAGTCCGAATGGGGAGAAACCATGGAAATGTTGGGACTGTGGGAAGGGATTCAGATCCCCTTCTGACCTGGAAAGGCATCAGCGCAGTCACACTGGAGAGAAGCCATTCACATGCTCAGATTGTGGAAAAGGATTCTCTCAGTCATCCCATTTGCTGACACATCAAAGAGTTCACACTGGAGAAAAGCCATTTACCTGCTCAGATTGTGGGAAGGCATTCAGTCAGTTATCACACCTGCAGACGCACCAGCGAATTCATATTGATGAGAGACCTTTCAAATGCCTAGACTGTGGGACGTGCTGTAAAAGTTCCAGGGAACTGATGTCCCATCAACATGTTCACATTGAGGAGAAACTATTCAGGTGTTCTCACTGTGGGAAAAGGTTCAAGACATTTTCTCATCTCACTGTGCACCAACACAGTCATGCAGGAGAGAGACCATGGACATGTGGAGACTGTGGGAAGGGATTTGATTATCCATCTGATCTGGAAACTCATCAACGCAGCCACACTGGAGAGAGACCATTTGTCTGTCCAGAGTGTGGTAAGAGATTCACGGAGTCATCCACTCTGCTGAGACACCAGAGAATTCATACTGGAGAGAGGCTGTTCACCTGCTCAGAGTGTGGGAAGGGATTCATTCAGTCCTCTGACCTGCTGAGACACCAGCAAGTTCACACTGGGGAGAAACCTTTCGCTTGTGTGTGTGGGAATGCATTCACTCGCTCATCTACATTGCTGACACACCTGCGCAGTCATGCTGGGGAGAGGCCATTCATTTGTTCCCAGTGTGGGAAAGGATTTGCTCGGTCCTATACCCTGCTGACACACCAACGCGTTCACACTGGGGAGAAGCCATTCACTTGTTCCCGGTGTGGGAAGGGATTCACTCGGTCATTCGTTCTGCAGAGACACCAGCAAGTTCACAACTAACTACAGTGAGTATACTTTATTGAGAATTGCATCCAGAACTGAACCTTGTTCATTTGGTCCTGTTTCTGTTGATGTTAATAACCTCCAGCCCATTTAGAAAGATGTTAGTATCTTCAATAAGCACGGACACAAATAGCAACAAAAGTCTGCCTGTCAGTTCATCCATATTAACAAGGAAGAAGAGTATGCTGTTTGAGCCTGCTCCACTATTGAATAAGATCATGTCTGATCTGATTTTACCCTCCCCTCTAAAGTCCTGTGTGTTGTAAGTCAGCTTTGAAACAATTTTATGTCAGAATTGTTAGTGTTTTACACGAACCGTTTTTTTGTGTGAAACACAATATTTTGGGTCTTGTTACTATATCTCTACCGCAAATTTGTTCTTTTTAAAGTACTCTTCACATTCAGCAGCCTTTTTTCCATTCTCACCTCAAGTGCAATAGTTCACAGAGTATCTTTACTAAAATTGAGACAATCTGACCAGCTGCCTTGACTGCTTCCCTCTCCTTAATCCATCATCTAGATTTCCTTTCAACTGCACCCCCCCCCCCCACCATCTGAGGCCTGACCCCATATCTTTCTCTCAATTTTTATCTCTCTCTGTTCATGCCCTCTGCTCATTATCCATGACAGCCACCACCTCACTCGAGTCTTCTCCCACTAAACTGCTGATCTATCAGCTAGCCCATGCTTGCTGATATTATTAATGGTGCCGTCTAACAACAAAAGAAACAGAATCAAGTTGGCCTCAGTGGTTCTGCCATTGAATTAATTCACAGCTGATCTGATTATAGCTTGAACTCCACTTTTCCCTCATTACAGAGATTCCTTCATAGATTGAAAGCTGTCAAACTCAGCGTTGAACATATCACTGCAAGCTGGGACATTGAATCACTCATAAGATTCTGAGTACTAGTGAATCTCCGAATGAAGAAATTCCTCACTTTCTCCACATGACTTTCTGTTGTGAATGGGCAAATGTTGTTCGTATGGACACTCCTGTGTTGGACAGGCGCCGCATCATTGTGGAGTGCAATATCCATGTGCAGTTTTGATCAACAGCCTCGGGAGCCAGTGGGAAGTTCCCAGCATAAGAATAGTCAAGGAGTTTGGGATAGAGAGGAAAAGAACGAGGCCAAAGAAACAAGGAAGTTGGAAACTAACTGAAAGGTATGCGGAAGGAATCTCGCTCTGCTGTTTGGTTATAACATGGCACATGTAAAACTTTCATTGTTCTGTCAGTCACTGTTCGAACATTGCTATCTAGAAACAACAAAGTGTAGAGCTTCCATTGTCTGGAAATCACCATGAACCTTACCTTTTCGACACAAGTTCATCCTGTATTCTCTTAATGCTCCTCCATGAATGAAAATAGCCACATCTGACTTCAATCTAAGTCAGTAATTTAATTTCCAAATCTGAGTAATTCACACTGGGGGAGGATTCATCATGATTCCAATTTCATTGCGCATCAAGTTATTCACTTTGCAGACTATTTGACTGTTCTCACTGTAAGAAGAGCTTTAAAATCGTTAAAGAGCCAATTAAAATACTAATTGCACTCACAATGGAGTGAACACATTCACTTGTTGTGAGTGGCGGGGGGGTGAAAGAGGAGAGAAGGACTCTTTCAAGTTGCTGCCACGCCAGCAAGTTCACATCTGACTGGATTGGTTGAATTCTGTTGTTCTCCTGGCCACCTTCTGAGCCTGAACCAGGGTGTTCATTATGTTGGTGTTGATTTCGTGCCAAGCTGATTTGCTGACACATCCGTTTCATCATCAAAACTGCTGCCTCTCACTTCTGTAACATTTCTCCTGTTTTGTTCTTTAGCTCATTTGCTGCTGAAACACCTATTCATGTCTTTTCTGCTTCGAGACCCAGCTGTTCTAAAGTAATCACTGGATTTTACCTTGGCCGCTCTAGGCCTTGAGATTTATTCTTCTGGTATGCCAACATCTCAATCTTCAAAACTCATAATTAGCTGAAGAAAACTATATTTATCCCCTGAACTATACTTTCCCTTCCTGATATGACAATTCGCGTTTGCACTCTTTCATGGGATTTAGCATTACCTGGCTAGACTGCGTTTATTGCCCATCGCGAGTAGCAATTGAGAAAGTGGTGAGGAGCGGACTTCTTGAACTGCTGCAGTCATTTTACGTAGCGACACCAAAAATGCTGGTAGATTGACAGATCCAGGAATTTGACCCAGTGGTACAGAAGGAATAGTGATATGCTTTCAAGTCAAAATGGCAAGCGACTGGAAGAACAACTCACTGGAGGTAGTGTTACCTCATCTGCTGCCACTGTCTTCCTCGTTGGAAGTGGTTGTGTTTTGGAACATGTATACTCCACACAGGTCAATTGCCCCTGCATCACAATGCAATGGATGGTTTGATCATATTTTCTGCAGCCTCTGCTGTCGTCCACACAAGCGCGAAGATCTTTGAAGTTCTTGGACAATTGCAAAGCCTAGTTCTCCTTCAGTATTACTTTATGAATATTCACATCTTCCTCATTACTTTTTGCACTGTCCTGTCCCTGGCCATGGGCTAAATCTGATATTCATAACCTAAGGTAATTTTCTCCCTTCTCAACTCATCACCTTGTGCTCCAGTTCATCAACTCTGACCTGATGTTCCTTTTGCACTTTGATGGAGGAGCTTGCCTTCAATTACATTGGTGTGTCCCAGCCCCCACAAACCCACGTTTTAAGAACCCATGTCAGTTTAAGTTTTATACTGGAATTGACCAATGTCAGAGTGTTTCAAGGCTTTTCTGTTTTAATTTGATTGTTAGAGCATCACAGTATTTAGCTTTTCTTTTACATAAGAACCATGAATCAGGAGCTTGCAAAGCTACTGTTAGCTGGATATTCATGGGTGCAGTCCACACCACAGAACGAAAAATCACCCACTGAATGTGGAAAGGGATACACTCGGTCGTACCAATTACTGACATAGCAGCACACACACTGGATTGAGGTTGTTCAGATACTTCACACCTATTGAAAGAATTTGTACAGTTGTTGCATTTGTTAAAATTTCAGTGTGAAACATTCAGAGGTGCTGGTAAGGTTTCTTTTAGCGTTCTCTATATTGGAAATTAATACTTGTTCGCAACACTTAACCTGAGACACCAGGGAATTCACAGATGCCATGAGTGCTTACCCAAGATTTGGTCTTGAGCTTCCAGCAGCGAGGCTCAGGCTCAGGCTCAGTCGACATCCTGAGCGGTGTGCAGTGGGATGCATGCATGTTTAAATAATCAGTTATTCCAAAAGTTGAAGAGTGTTTAGAGTTCTTGTCATCTCATTGTAGGAAGAATATAATTCCACCAGAGAAGTTGTAGAGCAGATTGACGAGTGTATTTATTAGGTCTGGAGGAAATGCAGCTGAGGACAGACTGGACAAGCTGGCGGTATCCCCGTTCAGACAGGGAGGGGAAATTTGATTGAGATGTACAAAATTGGGAAGGGCCCGGAAGTTGGAAATGGAAGGACCCACTTATCTGAGCTGAGGATTCAGTGACCAGGGGCAAGGTTTTAAGATGATTGATAGAAAGATTAGAAGTAGGATGAGGAGTTGTTTTCTCTCCAAGAGGATGATTGTAGTCTGGAACTGACTGTCTGAAATGGAAGTAAAGGGAGAAAGACTCAACTGGTGTTTGTGAACTGGATATGCATGCACGAGTGTGTGCCAGTTGTGCACAATGAGCTAAATCTAGGTGCCTCATTTTTCAGCTAGTACGTACATTATAGAAAAGTGAGCCAAGTTTCTGGGCTATAACCAGTATGATTCAGCGCAGCAAAGGGAGGACAATGTTTGCCTTTTCTGAATTTCTATCCTGGCTTGACAGTGGTGGATTTGGAGAGCTCCTTTTGCTGGATGTAGGAAGTGGACTTTTCACAAGCCAAACGTTACATCACAATCTGGCAGTGATTCTTGATTTGTCAGGGCCTGGATATTATTGGCCTTTGAATTAAAGTGTTTTTCTTTAACCAGGGTATTGCTGTTCGCAGGTTTAGCTATTTATTCTCACACCTCCTCGCATCACCTGCTGAAAATGTCAAATCTTTGTCTTAGAGCTGTACAGCACAGAAACAGACTCTAGTCTAACAAGCCTGTGCTGACCATAATCCCAAACTAAACTAGTCCCACCTGCCTGCACTTGGCCTAGATCCTTCCGACATTTTGGTTCATGTACTTGTACAAATGTCTTGTAACCGTTATAGCTGTATCCGCTTATTACACCTTCTCTGGAAATTCATTCCATATATCAGCCACTTTAACAACAAGATGGCAGCAGAGTAAGATGTTCCAGCTGGAGCTCCTCTATTTTGTCAGTTCCTTTTTCTTTCTCTTTTCTGCAGTTTCCACACTACCACCCTTAACTTGTAACTTCTTAAACTTACTGAGAGGGAATGGAGAACAGAGGTGAGTCCCAATCCAGTATGGCATGGGAGATGATTCAGAAACCATTCTGCATGGGAGGCAAGTCCTGGGCTGGAGCAGAAGGCAGTCCAAGCCCAGGACACCCTTGGAGACAAGTCCCAGAGGTGAGTCACAGGCTGAAGCCCAGAGCGGGAAGCAATTTGAGTGTGGGAGACGAACCCTGGAGGCTAATCTGCGAGGCGAGCCCTGGCCAGAAGCCAGTGCGTAGAGGCAGTAAGGCCTTGTGTTCTGAAGCCCGGCAGGCATGGAAACCATTAAAAGGACAGTAATTTGAGTACTTTTTAAACATACTTTTATTCTTATTCTGCAGTAAGTTACGTGTTTTAAAACTTTGTATTCCTAAGCTAAACATTTGTTTTTACACTTTCAATTCTGTAACAAATACTTGGCCACCATACCTATCTACAGAGTACCTAAGATGCTGCCAAAGTAGTGCCCTTACAAACTTTTCCCTGTACTCACATGAGTGCATGTGGCAATAAAGGCTATGCTATTCTATTCTCTCTTTGTGGAGAAAAAAAAATAGTTGTTACTCGTGTCTCTTTTTAAAATTTTTCTTCTCTCACCTTGCAACTCCAACCATAGGGAAAAGACACCTGCTGTTCACTTTACTATACTACTCATGATTTTATAAACCCCTCGATGTTCTACACTCCAGTGGAAAAAGTCCCAGCCTATCTAGCCTCTCATAACTCAAATCATCCATTCCCAACAACATCCTGGTAAATCTGTTCTGAACCGTCTCCAGCTTAATAATAACCTTATAATAGGGTGAAATGAACTGGACACAATACACCAGAAGTGTCTTCACCAATGTCCCGTAAACCTCAACATGACATGCTAATTCTTTTACTCAAAGGGCTGAGCAATGAAGGCAATCATGCTAAATAACTTCTTAATCACCCTGTTCTCATGTGATGCAAAATTCAAAGACTTATATACCTGAAGCCATAGATCTCTTTGTTCTACTGCACTACCCAAGGTTCTTCTTTTAATTGTGTGAGTCCTACCCTTGTTTGTTTTACTTGCATGTGATATCTCACATCCATTTAAATTAAACTGCATTTTCCACTCCTCAGCCCATTGACCCAATTGATCAAAATTTTTGTAGTCTTTGATATCCACCTTCACGGTCCACAATACTACCAATTTTGTTGTCTTTTGCAAGCTTACTAACCATGCCTTCTATATTCTCCTCTAAGTCACTTATAGTCATACATTTCCTTTTATGATATGCCCATGAGAACAGCATTTCTTCAATCCATCTCATCTGTTTTGAACTTGCACACCTCAGTTAAATCCCCTGTTTTGTTGAGAGCAGAATAAACTCTGTTTCTCTAAATTGATAAGATTGTGGTTTGGTGGAAAAATAGTGCAGACCCTCAATTACTAGGGGTCATGAGTTCAAAGTGAGAGGAGGAAAGTTCTTTACGCAGAGGGTGGTGGGTGCCTGGAACACATTGCCAGCAGAGGTGGTAGACGCAGACACGTTAGCGTCTTTTAAGATATATCTGGACAGGTACATGGATGGGCAGGGAGCAAATGGACACAGACCCTGAGAAAATAGATGACAGGTTAGACAGAGGATCTCGATCGGCGCAAGCTTGGAGGGCCGAAGGGCCTGTTCCTGTGCTGTAATTTTCTTTGTTCTTTGTTCGTAATTGACAGACCCAGGCTGATATTTTTAGCGGGCATAATTCAGCTTTTATTGCAGCAGCTGGGAAATTAATATTCAATAAATAGTTCTGTAATATAAAGAGAATCTCTGTGATAGTAACCTCAACATCTATTGTTACCTGTCATAAAAGCCCATCTATTTCACGACTGTTCCTGATACAACCGACGTCTGAGATAACATGGTATGAAGCTGGATGAACACAGCAGGCCAAGCAGCATCAGAGGAGCAGGAAAGCTTGATGTTTTGGGTTGGGACCCTTCTTCAGAAAAATCTAACTCTGTTTTCGCAGGAATGTGGTTGGATCTTAAATGCCGTTCAAAATAGCCATCATGACAACAAATTTTGGCCTCTCCTGGCAGATAGGCAGCAAATGAAGTTCAATAAGAAGTGTGAGGTGATACACTTGTTGGTGCAAAGAACATAGAGGATATGTTCAGGACCAGTCAGACCTGGGTTTTGTACATAAACCATTAAAGTTGGCTGGACAGATAGAGAAAGTGGTTGATGAAGCTATATATTCTAGGCTTCATTAGTACAGGTGTAGATTTCCAAACAAAGCGATTTATGCCTGTATAACAGAACCTGTATAAGACATTTGTTAGACCTCAACTAGAGTATGAAAATCACACTTCAGGATAAATGTGAATGCTTTGGAGAAAGAGCAGAATGATTTTAAGTGTTTTATGGATTAGAAAATTCAGCTATAAAAAAGTTTGGAGAAGTAGAGAATTGTTTTCTTTGGACAGGTGCAAGTTAAGAAGAGATCTGAGAAAATTTCAAAATCATGTCATACAGGACAGCTGAAGTATAATGTGGATAAATATAAGGTTATTCACTTTGGTAGCAAAAACTGGAACGCATATTATCTGAATAGCGATAGATTGAGAAACAGGGTGACAATGAGACTTGAGTGTCCTTGCGCCACATTCACTGAAAGGAAGCGGGTGGTGAAGAAAACAAATGGTATGTTGGTTTTAACAGCAAGGTGCTCTGAGTACAGGAGCAGGGATGGCTTGCTGCATTTGTACAGGGCGTTGGTGAGACCGCATCTGGAGTATTGATTGCAGTTTTAGTCTCCTTAGCTGAGCAAGGATGTTCTGGCCATGGAAGGAATGCAACAAAGGTGTACCACACTGAATACTGGGATGCCAAGGATTAAGAAAGACTGAAACCTTCTTCCTTTGCCTCCACTGCTTTGGAAAAGGTCTTCCGCCTGTCCCACAAATGCCTTCAACCGCTTCCAAACCTGTCCCTCCACCTGAACATGTTGCTCTGACCTTTTACCTGCACTTGATCTGTTCATTGAGAACTGTCATTGTGACCTAAATTGCTTCAGTTTTTCTACCCCTTTACCCGTTCAAATCTATCTCCCACTGAACTGACAGCACTTTGTGCAATAAATCCAATTCTGAGTTTATCATCCACCGTGCCAACATGGCTAGTGCTGTTGTTGTGTGCCTCTACATTTTGGAGGCTGTCCATCCCCCTAAACCATGACCCTAAACCATTGAGCATCAGGCTATTGTGTACAGAGTGTCACCACCTCATATCATTTGGGGATCTCCCCGTAACAGCCTCCCAACTCATCATTCCCCACCTCAAAACACCTGAGTTTTGATGATGAGTCACTGGACATGACACACTAACTCTGCTGTCTTTCCGCAGATGCTGCCAGACCTGCTGACTTCCTCCAGCAATTTCTGTTTTCTGATGCGGTCTTTCTTTGTCAGTTTGGACTATATTGACTGGCACTTAGACAAATGACTGCAGTGTTTCATAGAAACCGACAAAATTCCAGCATGACACACTGGCATAAATGCATGATTGATGGTCCTAATGATCAGGGAGTCCAGAATGACGTGTCACATTCTGAGGAGATGGGTAGGCCATTTAAGACCAAGATGAGAAACTTCTTCACACAGAGGTTGGGGCATTCTGTGTTCCAGAAGGCAGTTGAAGTCAAAACTCTGAATCTCAAGGAGTTAGCTATTGTCCTTAGAATAGAGTGATCGAAGGATACGGGAGAAAGCTTAAACAGGGTCCTGAATTAAATGATTAGCCATGATCATACCGAAGAATAGAGCAGGCTTAAAGGGCTGAATTACCTACATCCCATTTGCAAAAGAATTGTGAACAAGACCGCTCAGATTTTAAGTGCCTGGATGCGTGGCAGAGAGAAGTTCTGTTGAAGCATTGTAGACGATTAGATGATTGTTTTGATATAACTATACTGCAAGGTTTTAGGGAGAAGGTGGGAGAATGAGGGGCATAGATATGATGAATAGCCAAGGTATTTTCCCCAGGTAAGAAGACCTAAAACTCGAGGGCATAGGGTTTAGTTGAGAGAATGAAATTTTAAAGGAGCCAAAGAGCAACATCTTCACAAAGAGGTTGGTGCGTGTGTGGAATGGGCTGCCAGAGGAAGTGCAAATAGTTGGTACAATTACAACATCTAAAAGACATTTAGGTGGGTCAGGTTTAGAGGGATATGGGCCAAACACAGGCACACAGGACTAAGATAACATGGTGTGAAGCTGGATGAACACAGCAGGCTAAGCAACATCAGAGGAGCAGGAAAGTTTGACGTTTTGGGTTGAGACCCTACTTCAGAAAACTGAACTGGATGCTGCTTGGCCTGCTGTGTTCATCCAGCTTCACACCGTGTTATCTCAGATTCTTCGGCATCGGCATTTCCTACTATCTCGGCAATGGGACTAGTTCAGTTTAGGATAACTGGCCAGCGTGGATGAATTGGACTGAAAGATTGGTTTCTGTGGTGTATGACTCTGTGACAAGTGCCAGCAATTACCGTGTTCAACACAATCATGACTGGCCACAAGGGATATGCAGGAAAAATCTGATCATCTCCCATTGATAGTCAATGCTGTTTCTATCAATAGATGTATCACTTACCAGAAAATGAACTGGACCAACTATATAAAATATATGAATGGAAGAGCAAGTTTGGACTAGTGATTCTACATGGCTGAAGGCAGGAAGTTTATGGACTGCAATGAGGAAGAATTTCTTCACTCAGAGTTGTGAACCTGTGGAATTCTCTCCCACAGGAAGCTGTTGGAGCCAGTTCATTAGGTATATTCAAGAGGGAATTGGGCATATCCCTTGTGGCCAGTCATGATTGTGTTGAATTTTGGTGCAGGCTCGAGTTTCCAAATGGCCTACTCCTGCCCCTATTTTCTATGTTTCGATGAGTGCTGCTGCAATAGGACCCTGAAGAATCTGAACTGCATCCAGAATAAGGCAGTCCAGCTTGCTTTGTATATCAACGGAGGTATTCAAATGAGAATTTGTCTGTTACTGTATAAGGAGGAATCTGCAGGTCTACAGGGAGATGGCAGAAAAATGACCTGGAATAAATTGGACATTTTAAGAGACATTGCAGTGGTGATGGACTGAATGGCTTCTTTCTGCTCAGTTCTGGAATCTGATTCCATCCAGTGCCAACATTCACTTCCATCAACAATGGTGTTCTGGAACAACATTGTGTACAAAATATTCTGCATTAACTCACCAAGGTACTGCTGGCAACAAATTCCAAAGCTGTGACCTGTACCATTCAGAAGAGCACTAGCTCAGATTTGTTGCAATGCTTCCACTTTCCAAGCCCCACACCTTCATATCCTGAAACGAGAACGTGGTTATCTCACTGTGGCTGGGTGAAAATCCCGAAGTTCCTTTCTAACAGTAATGCATGCATTTCTACACACCAACGACTGCTGCAATTTCACGGGATGTATACCGCTACTTTCTCCTGGGAAATATGGGTTGGGAGTAAATACTGGCTTACCACTCTCTAATGCTTTGTGTCCTTCCTCAAGCATAGCTTCTAAACTTAGATACAGTACTGCACCCAAGACTGAATAAGTAAAAGTGAAAAATGAACTTTCACTATTTTAGATGGCAGTCCCTCAGAATAAACTCTTGCCAACACGTGCTACCTCCAACCCCTCTCCCCACTGAACATTCCTCTAACGACTCAACCTCCACCCATTGCACATTTTCCATCCCCAACCCTGGAACCCCACAACCACCACCACCACCAATAGTTCCCAGACTGGATTGATATTCAACATTGTCTGATTTTGGGTATCATTGCCCCACTTTTTGGATAAGAACTGTTTGCAGTCAAGTAAAATGGTGAACTGGTGCAGAAGTTGTGAACAGACGAGAAGATAACAGAAATATAGAAACACAAACAGATAACAGGTTCTTGATTTGTAAGGGAATCCAGGGTCATGAGGAGAAGGTAGGAGAATGGGATTGAGAAATATACCAGCCATGACCAAATGGCACAGCGGACTTCATGGATTGAATGACCTCATACTCCTATATCTTATGGTCTTTTGAAATTATTCTAATTTTTTTTTGCGCACCAAGCATCAGCGGCCTTCATTTTTCAGTAGCAGAGGGGGAGCCAACAGCGAGGACTGGGCGGGGGTGGGGGGGGTGCTGCCGGGAAGGTAAGTTAATAAAAAGTTAATAAAACCATGACAGATATGATAGTAGCCTCAAGTCCACATTCTAACACATCCCAGATATACTTTGATTCCTCTTTTTAGTCAAGAATCTGTCTTTGTGTTAAACATTTTTAATCACCCTGTGTCCACTGTTTCTGGGGCGGAGTTCCAAAGACTCATGACCTGATAACTGAAAGCATTCTCCTCACCTCCATCTTAAATAAGTAGCTCCTTATTTTCAAGTGCCTTTCTTCGAGTCCCACTCACAAGAGGAAACAACCTTTTAGCAGAAGAACATAAGAACAAGGAGTAGGCCATCCAGCCCCTTGAGCCTGCCCCACCATTCAATAAGATCATGACTGATCTTTTTGAGACTCAGCTCCACTTACCCGTCCTCACACCATAACCATTAATTTCTTTACTGTTCAAAAATTTATCTTGCCTTGCCTTAAACACTTTCAGTGAGGTAGCTTCAACTGCTTCACTGGGCAGGGAATTCCACAGATTCACAATTCTCTGGGTGAAGAAGTTCCTCCTTACCTTGGTCCTACATCTTTATTTGGAGGCTATGCCATCTAGTACTAGTTTCACCCACTGGTTGAAACAACCATCTTCCAACTTATCTATTCCCTTCATAAGCTTATATGTTTGTATACGATCTCCCAATATTCTTCTGAATTCCAATGAGTATAATCCCAGCCTAGTCAGTTTCTCCTCATAATCCAACTCTCAACTCTGGAATCAACCGAGTGAATCTCTTCTGCAACCCCTCCAGTGCTAGTATATCCCTTCTCAAGTAAGGAGACCAAAGCTGCACACAGTACTCCAGGTGTGGCCTCACCAGGACCCTGTACAGCTGCAGCATAGCCTCCCTGTTTTTAAACTCCATCCCTCGAGCAATGGCAGAAGTAATTCCATTTGCCTTTTTAATTACCTGCTGCACCTGCAATCCTACTTTAAGCGATTCATGCACAAGGGCACCCAAGTCCCTCTGCACAGCAGCGTGCTACGATTTTTAACCATTTAAAACATAGTCCATTTTTACTGTTATTCTGACCAAAACGGATGACCTCTCACGTATCAACATTGTACCCCATCTGCCAAACCTTTGCCTACTCACTTAGACTATTTATATCCCTCTGCAGACTTTCAGTGCCTTCTGCGTACTTTGCTCCACCACTCACCTTAGTATCATCTGCAAATTTTGACACACCACACTTAGTCCCCAAATCCAAATCATCCATGTAAATTGTAAACAATTGCAGTCCCAACACTGATCGCTGAGGCACATCACTAGCCACTGACCGCCAACCAGAAAAACACCCATCTACACCCGTTATCTTTGCTTTCTACGAGTGAACCAATCCTCCATCCATGCCAGTACATTACCTGTTATACTGTGCAACTTTATCTTATGTAGCAGCCTTTAGTGTCAAATGCCTTCTGGAAATCCAACTACACTACATCCACGTGTTCCCCATTGCCCACCATGCAAGAAATGTCCTCAAAGAATTCCAACAAATTAGTTCAACATGACCTCCCCTTCGTAAACCTATGCTGGGTGTTCCCAATGGGAGAATTTATATCCAGATGTCTTGCTATTTCTGTCTTAAAAAGATAGGCTCAAGCATTTTCCCCACTACCAAAGTTAAGCTAACTGGTCTGTAGTTACCTGCTTTTTGTCTACTTCGTTTTTTAAACAGTGGGCGTCACATGGGCTGTTTTCCAACCTGCGGGAACCACCCCAGAATCCAGTGAATTTTGGTACATAATTACTAGTGCATTTGCTATTTCTCCCATCACCTCATTTAGTATTCTGGGATGCATTTCATCAGGGCCAAGAGACTTGTCTACTTTTAGCCCTATTAACGTTCCCAGCATTGCCTCCTGAGTGACAATGATAGTTTCTGGGTCCTCATCTGCTATAACCTTTGTGCCAGCAGTTTCTGGCATGTTATTTGTGTCTTCCACTGTGAAGATCGACACAAAATAACTGCTTAATTCCTCAGCTATTTCCTCATTTCCAGTTATTAAATTGGCCTTCTCGTCCTCTAATGGACCAATGTTTACCTGTGCCACACTTCTACAATTTACATATTTATAGAAACTTGTGTTGCCTTTTTTATATATATTTTGAGCTAGCTTACTCTCATAATCTATCTTACTTTTCTTTATAACTTTTTTGTGGCTTTCTGTTGGCCTTTAAAGATTTCCCAGCCGACTAGTTTCCCACTAACCTTTACTTTTTTTGTATGTGTTTTTTTTAATCTGATATTTTCCTTTATTTCCTTAGACATCCATGGCTGACTATTTCTTTTCCTACAGTTCTTCCTTATCACTGGAATATACTTCTGCTGAGCACTGTGAAAAATCGTTTTGAAAGTCCTCTACTGTTCCTCAGTTGACCCACCATGAAGTTTTTGCTCCCATTTTACCTTACCTAGCTTTTTTAAGCGCAGGACATTGCTACTGGATTTAACCATCTCACACTCCATCTGTATTTTAAATTGGGCCATCGTATGCTTGCATCCCTAACTGTGAGATCATTTATTATTTCTGTCTCATTACACAGGACTAGATCTAGGATAGCTTCCTACTTCGGAGGTTCCATTACATATTGTTAAAGGACATTATTGTGGGTGCATTCTATGAACCCGTCCTCACCGACCTGGTTTGACCAATCGATATGTAGATTAAAATCCTCCATGGTAATTGCTGTACCATTTTTACATGCATTAGCTATTTCTATGTTTATTGCCCGGCCCACCACAATGTCATTATTTGGTGGCCTAAAGACCACACCTAGCAGTGACTTCTTCTCCCTGCTATTCCTAATTTCAAGCCCAAGTGGATTCAACCTTTTGTTCAGTACAACCTATATCATCTTACTACCGCCCTGATCTCATCCTTAAAAATCAGAGTGATACCACCTCTCTTACCTTCCTGTCCGTCTTTCCAAACAGTTTGATACCCCTGGATATTTAACTCCCAGTCATGATCATCCTGCAATCATGTCTCTGCAATGGCCACTAAATCATACTCATTTGCCATGATTTGTGCCATCAACCCATCCACCTTGTTTTGAATGCACTGAGCATTCAGACAAAGTGCCCTTCTGCTAGTTTTGCACCTTCTATCACTAACAGCTCTTGAGTGCTCCTTCCCTTTAACTGTTTTGCTAATTTTCAACGGCTTTGAAGCTTCCTCGTCACCTGCTAACCTGCTGCTTTATCTTACATTAATTGTTATACTGTCTGAACGCTCACTCCTCTCTTTCTCCCTACATACTAGTTTGAAGTCCGATTGACCACCCTGTTTACCCTTTTTGCCTGAACACTGGACCCGGCCCTGTTCGTCTGGAGTCCATCCCAGCGGTATAACTCCCTCCTGTCCCAGAACTGATGCCAGTGCTCCACGAAAAGGAAACCCTCTTTCCCACACCATTCTTTGAGCCACTGTTTACTTCCCTGATCCCTTCCTCCCTATGCCAATTTGCACATGGCTCGGGCAGCTATTCAGAGATTATGACCCTTGAAGACCCGTTTTTTTTAATTTAGTTCCTAGCATTCCGTAATCCTGAAACAGGTCATTTTTCCTTGTCCTGCCTGTGTTGTTGGTACCTACGTGGAGCACAACAACTGGATGCTCCCCCTCCCTCTCTAGTATCCTCTCAGCTGGTCAGAGATGTGTCGGACCTTGGTACTGGGCAGGCAACTCACCATGTGGGATTCTGTATCCTGCTTGCAAATGATACTGTCTATCCCCTGATGATGGAATCCCCTACAACTACAATCTGTCTTCTAGCTCCCCCTCTTGAATGGCCTCCTGGACGATGGTGCCATGGTCAGTTGACACATCCTTCCTGCAGCCCTGTTCCTCATCCGTGCAGGGAGCAAGTGCCTCATACCTGTGGGACAATGTCAAGGGTGTTGGCTCCTGTGTTCCAGTCTGCAGAGTCCCTCTACCTGCCTCACTTGCAGTCACACACTGCTGTCCCTGCCCACTGATCAAATTAACATTAGTTAATCTATTAGGTGTGACTGTCTCCTGGAACACAGCATCCAGGTATTCCTCCCCCTCCCGGATGTGCCGCAGTGTTCGGAATTCAGATTTCAGTTCATCAATTTTGAGCCAGAGTTCCTCAAGCAGCCAACACTTGCTGCAGAAGTGGTCACCGCCGTCCTCAATCGGATCAGCTAGCTTTCACATTATACAGCTACAACACATCACCTGACCTGCCATCTCTACTTAGTTAATTATTTAAAATTAATTAGTTTTTTTTTAGTTTCGCGGTGTTCTCTCTTTAGGTGTTCTCTGCACCAGTAAGTTTACTCCATTATATACTCAAACAGACTCTGGCCTTCTGAAATTTGAGTGAAAGATAACGGTTGCCCAGCTGACCACTCGCACCCACTGTGGGATTCCTCCGCTGAGCAACTGAAGGACAAAGTCACACGAGGTATGACTTTTATAACTAAATCTGACATTCCCAGGCTGCCCTCGTGCTGTCTCCCGGACCCCTGCCATTGAACAACTGAAGCTACTGGTGGGTTGGTTAAGACCTCTGAGAATCTTCAATGTTTTTCATAAGATCACCTCAAAACACCAATGGAAATAGGCCCAACCAGCAATTACAATATGACCATATCTTTGGAATCAATTAAGAGATCCTTATCTGACTTCATAAAATACCTGTGGTGTAGAAGCAAACCATTCAGCCCATTGAGTCCACAGTGACACTCTGAAGAGCATCCTATCTAGACCCATCCTGTTCCCCAGTCCCGATAATCCTGCATTTCCAAAGGCTAATTAACCTAGCCTGTATATGCCTGGATTATGGGTGGAAACTGGAGCACCCAGAGGAAACCCACACAGAAATGGGGAGAATGTGTAAACTCCATGCTGGCTGGAATCCATTGCAGGTCCCTGGCACTGTGAGCAGCAGTGCTGACCACTGAACCATCACATTGCCCCACTAACTGGCATTGCACTAGCACATTTATATTTTCTTGTGAATAAAGGAGACTTCCACTATACACAGTACCCTAGATTTGCTCTCACCAATGCCCTGTATAACTGGAGCAAAGCATCTCAATTTGCATTTTCTATTTCCTTTGTGATAACAATTAAGTTACTTCCTAAGCATTCGTCATATTTTGTGACGCACATACCAAGACACTCAATCCCTCTGAACATCATACTTCTCCAGTTTATCTCTGTTTAAATAAACCACTTTTCCATTTTTTCTGCCAAAGTGGACAAGTTCATATTTTCCTACATTATATCACATCTGCAAAATGTTTGCCCTCTAGCTGAAGCTATCTATATCACTTTTCAGATTCCTTATGTCCTATTCACAAACAATTGCCCCATCTACCTTTGTGTTGGCAGTAAATTTATCAACTAAACCTTGATTACTTCAGCTCTGTGGTCCAGTATCCTTCCTTTGACCTTCCTTGTGTTACCTCTGACACAAGGAGCTCCGAAATTGCACAGTAGCCTCAGATGTGGTAATTATTAAATGCCTTCCGGAATTCTAATTTGTGTACATCCACAGGTACCACTTTTTCTATTTTGCCTGTTACTTTCTCAAATGCCTCCTATGAATTAATCATACATGATTTCCTTTCTCAGAAGCCTGTTGACACTGTTTGATTGCATTGACATGTTCTAAATACCCTGTTACAACCCTCTCAATAACAGATTCCACATTTTCCTGGTGACTGATGTTAAGAAAACTGATTTGCTGCTTTTGTCTCTCTCCTTAATTGAATAGAAGAGCCACATTTAATTACTTCTGGTCTGATGGGACCTTTCCAGAATCTAATGAACTTTGGAATATTAAAAGCAGGTTGAAATCTGTTAAGGATGTTTCTGAGTGGTTGCCACTGTTGTACATTCCTTCTTTCTTTTTATCTCAGGGCACAGAATTATTTCTGGTTTACTAATTGCATTCAGTACAGTGCAGGTAGTTACAAAGCTTTTTTTAATCCGCAATTTCCATATATTGGGGTGTAACGGTGGCTTAGTGGTTAGCACTGTTGCCTCACAGCACCAGGGACCCAGGCTTGATTTCACCCTCGGGCGACTGTCTTTGTGGAGTTTGCACGTTCTCCCCGTGTCTGCATGGGTTTTCTCTGGGTGCGCCGGTTTCCTCCCACAGTCCAAAGATGTGCAGGGTAAGTGGATTGGCCTTGCTAAATTGCCCGAAGTGATAAGGGATTATGGAGATTAAGCGGGATACAGGGGGATGGGTCTACGTGGGATGCTGTGAGGGTCGATGTGGACTTGTTGGGCTGTAGGGCCTTTTTCCACACTGTAGGGATTCTGTGATCTATGTTCCATCACTAACTCCTCAATGTCACTCTACAGGACCAACCATCCTTTTTTTTATTGCATTCTTTTTTAATACATGTAGAATCTTTTTTTAAATATTTCTGGCTACCTTTCTTTCATATCCTAATTTGCACTTCCTAGCAATCTTAGTCACTCTGTGACATTCTTTGTATTTTGACCAATCTTCTGACCTGACACTCATTTTTTGCAAAATTAACATCAAAATCTAATCAGTGTAGTTTCTTGTGAGCTCACTGCTGTCTCATTTGGGTGAATGATTCACTGAATCCTGTCCCCCACTTGGAGCAGGTGAATGCCCTCTCCCCAGACTGAAGTCATTTGTATTTAATCAGTTGGGGAGTTCGGTTGGGGTCATGAGACAACTCCAGTGGTGACTGTCTATGAATGGTCTCTCGTCAGTGTGAACACATTGATGAGATATCATTCCCCAGGAACATTTGTAGCATTTTGCACACTTGGGCATTTAAAAGGTCTCTCAACAGTGTTATCATGCTGGTGTTCCAACATGCTGGGCAAATTAATAAACCCCTCTCAGAATCCAAGCAGATGAATGACCTTTCCCCACTGTGACTGTGATGATGAACTTCTAACACAGACAGGAACCTGAATCCCTTCCCACAATCCCCACATTTCCATCATTTCTGCTGGCTGGGACTGTATTTATGTTCTGACAGATTGGCTGACTGGGTTGAAGCCTCATCCACACAAGTAATATGTAAACAGTCTTTCCCCACTGGGGAACTATGATTTTTTTCTTTTTGTGTTCTTAATCTAACAGTGTTCAAGAGTACAATGCATTTGCTGTCTTCATCAGTTTGTACAATATTAGCTTTCAGTTTCCCAACTGCAAATGGTCCATCTCTTAAACCCTGGGAAAATGTTTGGAAATAGAAAAATGGGAGTGAGAGAAACGCACAGAAACAATATGGTTGATTGTGAAATTTAACTTCCAGGATCATAGAATCCTTTAAGTATGGAAAGAGACCATTTGGTCTACTGAGTCTACACTGACAGTCTAAAGAACATCTTACCCAGACCCTCACCCCAGATCCATAACCCCACATTTACCATGTTAATCCATCTAGTTTGCACATCCCTGAACACTACACAGTAGTTTAATACGGCCAATCTACCTAACCTGCAAATCTTTGGACTGTTTCAGGAAACCTGAGCACTGTATGAATCTGGCAAAATCTGGGGCTGCTACTTGGAAAATGCAACCAAGAATGTTGCTAGATAGACATAGAAACAACTTTTGCACCAATGTTCTTCAGTCTACTGAACCTGCTACCCAATCTGAGCCTACACAAAGCTCTGGCCTCAATGTGGGAAGAGAGAGAACAAGAGGAAAGACTCAGAGTATAAAGGAGAGGTATTTTGTTTATTTCTAGCATGAACATAATTTAATCTCCTGTAATCTTGTTCCATTTTGGGAGTTCTACACTTCAATGAAGCTACTTTTCAGTATAGAATTGTACTATTGCTGTAAAAAATCTGGTCAAAGCTTTTTATTTTATACTTATTAGGTCAATTTCCAAGAAATATCAATGTAAAATGGAAACCAATGTTAATGCTAGTTGTGAATGTTGACATTCTAAGTAAAGTTAATCATATCATATTTCATCACATGAACATCATTGTCTGATTGTATTTCCATGTCATTCACTTGTTGTGTCCTTTTCAGTTCTACCCTGTACTGTTCAGTTAACAATGCTTTCAAGTTTCATATCATCGACTGGTTGTGTGTTTGTGAAGCATGCACTATGGTCTATTAATAGATATCTGGAAATGCAGAGGTCCCAAGAAGGACCTTTGAGAAATTCCACTGCAAATATACATTCAGCCTGTCAAACATCCATTAAATATGGCTGTTTCTGGTCACCCAGCTACTTTTGTTATAGTTGATTTCAGTCCATGAGTTTGAAGTCATTGGAATATTTACTTTGTTGTATGGTGAATGCTGACTGATCTGAGACATTGACAGATTCTCGTGACTGAACGTCAGGAATTGTCACACCTTATCCCAGGTTCAGTTCAAGTGGAACTTTTGGCAATAGCCAAGTAGTGGGATTCTGGAAGAGAGACCATAATCACTTTTGGGGATACTGGCTCCTGGTCACATGGATGTGGCTACCATGAAAGAGAATGGACTGATTCTGTGTATCCTGAAAAAAATCGTATAATTTACCAGGAAAGAAAATTAAAGATGGGTTGCCGTTATTTATTGCCATCATAATTTAGCACTTTAGCTTGTTAGTAGGCTGTTAACATGTCTAGCAGAATCAAATATGCTTCATAACAGAGATAATAGGAACTACAGATGCTGTTGTGGATCCTACGAAGAATAAAAAACAGGAGAGGTCCTTTGCAGGTCTTGGAGAGGGGAGCTCTGAGCTGGGGTAGGCTTGCATTGCTGCATGCTTCATAATGTATGCTTTGGCTGTACAAAAGTATTTTCCTTTCTCAAGTCCTGAGAATTATTTTCAAGGATGATGCATTGCAAATGCTGTTGTGAAAATCTGAAAACCAACTTCTACTTCATCAATTTGTGCTTGTCATTCAATGAAATGAAATGACTGGGCAATCTGAGTTGGCTGTTACGAGAGCAGAATCTCTAAAGTGAATCAGAACCAAGACAGGGTCATAGAATCGTACAGCATGTTCAACACATACATACCAATTCAGCTCACATCCCTCTAAATTTTTCCTATCATCCAGATTTCTTTTAAATGTCATAACTGTACCCACCTTTACCACTTCTCCTGTCAGCTCAATCCACATATGCACCACCCTCTGTGTAAAAAGTTTGCCCTTCAGACCCCTTTTAAATCTTTCCCCACCTCAACTCAAATCTATGCTGCCTAATTTTGGACTTCCAGACTCTTGGACAGAGATCTGGCTATTCACATTATCCATGTCCCTCATGACTTTATAAACCCCTACAAGATCACCTGTCATCCTCTGATGCTCCAGAGAAAAAGGTTCCAGCCTATCCAACGTTTCCTCATTACTCAAACCCTCCAGTTCGGGCAACATCTTTGTAAATGTTTCCCACACTCTTTGTAGTTTAACAACATCATTCCTATAGCAGAGTGGCCAGGATTACACACAGTATTGTAAGAGTGGCCTCACCAATGTCCTGAACAGCCACAACACGACGTCCCAACTCCTATACTCAGTGCTTTGACCAATGAACACAAACATGCCAAACATCGTCTTCATCAACCCACGATGAAGAACCCTCAAGAAATTATGAATTTGCGACCCTCGGCCCCTCTGTTCAACAATACTCCACTGGGGCTCTACACCTGTGCTACTACGAGCTGTACACCTCGGGTTCAAGGGGTAAAGTGGAGAGCTGAGCAGTTAAATAAAACAGTAAGGTGGGAACATGGGTAACATTAAAGCCAATAGGGTTGTCAGGGAGAACAGTGCAGAAAGAAATAAGGAGGCCCGACAGATCACCTAGACTGAAAGGCTGACCTGCAAAAAAACAAAAATAGGAGTAACCGGAAGGCAAAGTACTGGGCTAATGGTAAGATTCTTGGTAGTGTAGATGAGCAGAGAGATCTCAGTGTCCATGTACACAGATCCTTGAACGTTGCCACCCAGGTTGACAGGGCTGTTAAGAAGGCATGCAGTGTTTTAGCTTTTATTAAGAGAGGGATCGAGTTCCGGAACCAAGAGGTTATGCTGCAGCTGTACAAAACTCTGGTGCGGCCGCACTTGGAGTATTGCATACAGTTCTGGTCACTTCATTATAAGAAGGATGTGGAAGCTTTAGAAAGGGTGCAGAGGACATTTACTAGGATGTTGCCTAGTATGGAGGGAAGGTCTTACGCAGAAAGGCTGAGGGACTTAAGGCTGTTTTCGTTAGAAAGAAAATTGAGAGGTGACTTAATTGAGACGTATAAAATAATCAGAGGGTTAGATAGGGTGGATAGGGAGAGCCTTTTTCCTAGGATGGTGACAGCGAGCACAAGGGGGCATAGCTTTAAATTGAAGGGTGAAAGATATAGGACAGATGTCAGAGGTGATTTCTTTACTCAGAGTAGTAAGGGAATGGAACGCTTTGCCTGCAACGGTAGTAGATTCACCAACTTTAAGTCATCATTGGACGAGCATATGGACGTGCATGGAATGGTGTAGGTTAGATGGGCTTCAGATCGGTAGGATAGGTCGGCACAGGATCGAGGGCCGAAGGGCCTGACTTGTGCTGTAATGTTCTATGTATATATCCTGCCCTGGTTTGCTGTGCCAAAATGCTAGTTGCAGAAATTAAACAAAAGCAGTTTCTAACAGTTGTATCTGAGATAATGGGAACTGCAGATGCTGGAGAATCCAAGATAACAAAGTGTGGAGCTGGATGAACACAGCAGGCTAAGCAGCATCTTAGGAGCACAAAAGCTGAGGTTTCGGGCCTAGACCCTTCATCAGAAAAGCCAGAAGGGTCTAGGCCCGAAACGTCAGCTTTTGTGCTCCTCAGTTGCTGCTTGGCCTGCTGGGTTCATTCAGCTCCACACTTTGTTTTCTCAGTTTCTAACAGTCGTGTTTTTTTTCACTCAAACAGAAACGTAAAGAGACAGCTTGGAGCTAACATCATTACCAGAAATACCTGAGGTGCTAACATGAAACATATTTTATACAATTACTTGTTAGGAATTGAAAAGCACAGTCACAAGTACTGTTGAAAACACAAAGCATTCACTTTCAGAGTAAATGCTTAAAATAGGATGATGTGCAGCAATACAGAGAAAGAAAAGGCGAGTAAAATGAACTACATTGTTGGCGCATATACACTATATGTTTTTTTTGGGGGTGGTTGTTACTTCCCATGATTCTATGATGCTGTGAATTTCATTGAGAAAATAGCTCATCTGGAGTTAGTGATATAGGAAACTGCAGATGCTGGAGAATCCAAGATAACAAAGTGTAGAGCTGGATGAACACACCAGGCAAAGCAGCATCTCAGGAGCACAAAAGCTTTTGTGCTCCTGAGATGCTGCTTGGCCTGCTGTGTTCATCCAGCTCCACACTTTGTCATCTGGAGTTATGTTGGTGCCATTTTAAACACATGGTAGATATATCATAATATTGAAAAAGAAAAGAATTAAGGTTATTTGCAGTTGTTGTCACTAGATTAGTCTGTCTCATCTTTAAAGGATTTAACAGTAATTAACTATGGCCCATAACATCAGAAGAGTCAATTTACTTTTCAGTCTGTTCTGTATAATCTTGTATTTCATCTTCTCATCATTACTTTCCATTCTTCATGTCACAAACCACTTTAAGTGCTGTCATAACGAAGATGACCTCCTTGTCGATTGTAAACAGAAAATGCTCATCAGAGCATGCACTGCCTGTGGAGTGAGAATGAAAAGTATCTTTGCAGCCACATGGGAGTTCTTTGACATAAAAGAAAAGTACAGAGGAGAAGTTAAGGTACAAAGGAACAGAGGGAAAGAGTTGTGGTAACTTACGAGGCAAGGGAGATAACTTGATAAAAGCATTAATGGTACAAAGAAACATGTGTATTGTGGTGAAATTGCTTTTTCTGCCTGATGGCTCCGCTGAAACCAATACGGGCCAATCACAACTTACTGTTTCAACAAACTGTGATTAATATGAAACCCAATAAGTTCATATCATTTTCTGAAGAAGGGTCTAGGTCTAAAATGTCAGCCTTCCTGCTCCTCTGGTGCTGCTTGGCCTGCTGTATTCATCCAGCTCTACACCTTGTTGTCTCAAGTTCATGCCACTGTTCATTTCTGATGTAGAAACCTCACCACCATTCAATAATCTTACAGTTAACTACAGTGCCAGCACATTCTGCATTGTGTGCAGCTCTTTTGAAGTTACAATATTGCGCACAGTTCTTTTTGTGACATTTCCTGTTCAGTTCTAACACAGGACTGGAAAACTAACTTTCTGAATGATCATTTCTGTACTGCCAAATGTTAAATATATATGTGGCATCAGAACAATCCACCAGCTTATTATGTATCTCCACATAAAATATCTTTCATTTATTATATTCCAGTGGACTTTAGCGTTTCTTCCCAATGCAAGTATATTTGGTTCCTCTTTAATTAGCCCAGAGAAGCATGTATTTTTTAACCATTGCACTTCATGTGATGTCAGAACACAGAGGTACTGTGAGGGAAGGAGGTATATTACATTGAACAAGGGAGTTGAAAAGAGCAAGAATGCATTGTAAAGTTAGGCATGTGACTGATCTGAAGCAAAATGGAATCAAGGGTGGGTGTAATCGGAAAGCTTTTGTCTTTTATGTTGAGTCTAGGAGATTGTGACATACTAAAACATAACACGAAAAGCTTTAGCTTCTTTTGAAATTGATTGGTGCAGAAAAGAGGACCAGCATAGAAGTGTCAAAATGGGAATTAAGCAGATAATTACAATGGCAAATGACAAGAAGATCGGGGTTATCATTCTGAAATATGAAATTAATATGATAATAAATATTTAGGAAAGGATGACAAATTAAGCAGAGTGAAAATTAATTTACCAATGTGTAGTCATGAGCAACAACTTTGTTGGTATTTTTTGAGGATATTGGGTCGAGCATAGACAAAGGAAATCCAGTGCATGCGATGAATTTAGATTTTCTTAAGCCTTTTGAAATAATCTCGCTATATTTTTTTCCAAGCATTATTAGTGTGCATGTGATTGGGAAATACATACCACTGGGAATTGATTAATAGGCAAAAGGAGGACAGAAGGGAAGAAAAAGAGATCATTTTAAGGATGCCTGATTGCCACTAGTGATGTACCACAATGTTTCATGCTTGGTCCACAAGTGTCCATGATCTATATAGATGATTTATATGTGCTGACAAGTTGAAATAATTGAAAACTTGCGAGTGACACCTTACAGGTGGTAGATAGCTATTGAGAGTGTAACAAAGATTCAAGAAAAACTTGGGCAAGCTAATTCAGTGGGGGTCTGGTGGATAGAACATGTGAATAAGACCACAAAATGGTGGACACCTTGCATTGACCAAGAATGCAGAATATAGTTTGATGCATATGGCAGGGATGTTTGAGGCTTTGGATAGAAAGAAAGTGGGGGGTAAAGTTACAGCTGATGATTTTCATCATTCGATTGGTAAAATGCCCTGCAAATCAAAGAAATTATTGGTGTGATTGATGAGCAGACCTAAGTGGTTTGGGGAATCATTCACTTCTGAACATTAAGAGGTAAGAATCAGGGCTTTTGTTTGGTGATCGAATCACATTGGTCAATACAGAGGATGTTTTGTTCTTTGTGGAAAATACTGTGTGGGTAGCAGGAAGTTACACTACTATATGTGAAACTAATTCAGAATCCAGAAGGGCAAAACTGGTGAAAGCTTATGTCTGTGATAAAGGACAGGCAGAATAATATGCTTAACTATCCAGAGAACAGTTGCACTTGCAGATGGATAAATGTGAAGAATGGATTGAGAGATCCTACAAGTATTGGGATGCAATGAAGTGTAGTCCAGGTAGCCTTTGAAGTTAGGGGACTTATGGTGAATAATGGCTGAAAACCTTGGCTTCAATCAATTATGAAAGTACTTTAAAAAGAAGTAAAGTTTTAGATCTGGGAAGGACTTGAGAAAAGAACATCCCAACTATCCTAAAAATGAGGCATACTTGTCTCCATGCAATACTCATGTAAATAGAATAAATCACATTAATGAAGTGCAGTTAACGGATGAATTTTTCAGTGGATGAACCCTGAAATAAAGTTGAGGAGAATTGTAATGGGTGGGGGAATGGTTCAGCTTTCCTTCATGATTGAAATGGAGAGTCCTCAGACTATCCTAATCATTATCGAGATTGGATGTTTATTGCAAAAATGTGCAGGAACTGGTAGCAGACTAGGAGCTCGCAAAGTGACAGAGGATATCAGAAGTAACAACTGGAGTTTGGAAGAAAGTAAGCGGGAGTGTTCACAAAATATGCGAGCGTGCTGACGAGAACCAGTCTAAAACTGTTCCATTATCAGAAACTTCTCCTCTGTGAACTAAATATAATGTTGCTTATCCAACCATTTGCACACTCCATGAAAACATGCTCAAACATTACACACTAAAATGAAAGTTTAGTGCATTGAATATTTGAAATGTGAAAGAAAGCACCATGCTAAAAATGCCTGGAAAGGTTTTTGTCTATTATGTCAGTGAATCGTTGCAGACACTGAAATACTCCAACTGTTTGAATCAGAGATAGTAGGAACTGCAGATGCTGGAAAATCTGAGAATACAAGGCGTACAGCTGGATGAACACAGCAGGCCAAGTAACATAACAGGAGCAGGAAGGCTGGCGTTTCGGGCCTAGACCCTTCTTCAGAATCATAGAATCTCTACAGTGTGGAAACAGGCCCTTCGGCCCAACCAGTCCATACCGAACCTCAAAGCATCCCACCCAGACCCATCCCCCGATAACCCACACACCCCTGAATACTATGGGCAATTTAGCATGGCCAATCCACCTAG
Organism: Stegostoma tigrinum; assembly: GCF_030684315.1. Lineage (NCBI taxonomy): Eukaryota > Metazoa > Chordata > Chondrichthyes > Orectolobiformes > Stegostomatidae > Stegostoma > Stegostoma tigrinum. The sequence continues at coordinate 12,721,469 of NC_081396.1, read as the reverse complement.
CATGCACATCTTTGGACTGTGGGAGGAAACCGGAGCACTCGGAGGAAACCCACGCAGACACGGGAAGAATGTGCAATCTCCACGCAGGGTGGAATTGAACCCCGGCCCCTGGCACTGTGAGGCAGCAGTGTTAACCACTGAGCCACCGTGCCGCCCCAAATCATTTCTGAAGAAGTGCCTCGGCCCGAAATGTCAGCCTTCCTGCTCCTCTGATACTGCTTGGCCTGCTGTGTTCATCCTGCTCTACACCTTGTTATCCCATTGTTTGTATGTTTATTTCAGTGTAATTGTAACCTCACTGAGGTTAAACTGTTCATTCTGACTGTGGGTGTTTCAGCTGAGTGTATTGTATGTAATCATGCTAAACAGAATCATATCAACAAGGAATGTTGAAGTATATCATAGTAGACAGAAAGTAACTGTGCTGAATTATAACTCTGAAAGTGGAGAATAACTGTATTGAACTTGGCTTGACAAAATCGAATCCACCCAAGCTGAATGAGACCATATGCACTGAGTATACTGAACTATAGGTCTTGTCAACATTCAGTGTAAATGTGTAGAACTAAGGCAACAAATTGTGTCAACCAAAAGCATAGCCCTCAACAATTTTGTTCTGCCTGTAAAATTGCTGAATCAGATTAGTACATTCTGGAACAAAATCACAAGTTGCTGGAAAAGCTTAGCAGGTCTGTCAGCATCTCTGAAGAAAAAACATCAGAGTTAACATTTCAGCTCTGGTGACCTTTCCTCAGAGCTGTTCAATATGTTTCTTTTGTACTATCTTGGATAGATTATCACATTGTTGTAACACAGCTTTATAATTGCTGTGTCATTGATGTTGTGGTTGAATTATCAAACTTTTGTTAGCCCATCATTTCAGTTCTATTTCAGCAAGGCACTAAACCTCTTGGTGAATTTTCACATTTTTCACCAGGTAACTCAGATGTATTGTGATATTGGCATCTACATTTACAGCACATTCCTACAAATGAACAGTAGATTGGGAATATTGAAATATTGACTAATTTCCTGTGGAATTCAATTAATGAAGTTATTGGATGGTGCATATTCCTTGCAAAAGATGAGCAAATTTTATGGCAGTTTTATGGAAGATTTGCATTTTCTCTAAACACACAGAATATTGTTTTCACATGTTCAGTCTCAAGTGGTCTCTACTTCAATACAATTCATCTCCAATTTGTTTCCTGCAGAAGGCTGTACCATAGCCATTCTTAGTCCAGTCATTTGTCTGTTCCTTGCAGCAATCCCTGATTTCCTCCAAGTTGCATGAGGCTACATAATTTATGTCTTCTCTCGCAACTCAGGCACAATGATCGTACTGAAATACCCATTTTTTGACAGAGGCAGTTATTTATGTTTACAGTCCAGTGAATTACTGAATTGGTGGCGGGAGTTTTCTGTGAATTAAACAGTAGTGTCTTCCAAGTCAGATTGACACCGAAGCTCAAGGTAGTAACAGAAGATGCACCCGTAGTTGTTACTGCAAAGTCACCAGCGTAGCATTCAGAAAGACAGAAGAAGCTGTCATTTGTTTGCTCCTCTTTTTTCGAGAATCTCTTTGAGTAAGATGACTACCATATCTTTCACTACTGTGTAATGCAAGAGTGTATAGTCTCACACTATTGTGTAATGAGAGGGGATTAATTAGCAATCTTGTGGAATGGGGTCCTTTGGGGAAGAGTGACTATTATATGGTAGAATTCTTCATTAAAATGAAGAGTAGCACTGTTAAATCTGAGACCAGGATGCTGAACTTAAAGAGAGCTAACTTTGCTAGTCTGAAGTATTCACTGGCTAGCATAAGCTGGCCAAGGATACTTCAGGGGTTGATGGTGGATACACAATGGCAGAGCACATGGATGAAGTTCAGAAGAGTTGTACATCCCTGTCTGGCATAAGAGTTAAACAGGGAAAATGGCTCAACCATGCCTAACAAAGAAAACCAGGGATAGTGTTAAAGCCAAGGAGGAGGCATATGAATTGATCAGAAAAAAAAATCCCAGCAAAGCTGAGGACTGGAGAAATTTAGCAGAGAAGGGCAATGGTTTTAATTTGGAGAGAAAAATAGAATACAAAATTAAGCTTGTGGAAAACATTTTAAAAATGTACTTCTGGGCATATGTGAAGAGAGAAAGACTATTGAATACAAATGTAGCTCCTTTACAATCAGAATCAAGTGAATGAGTAATGGACAATGAAGAGATGGCAGACCAGTTGAACAAATATATTTGACCTGTTTTCACCAAGGAGAACACAAAGAAACCTTTGGGAAATGTTAGGGGACAGAGGGTCAAGTCTGAAGGAGAAACTGAAGGAAATCCTTATGAGTCAGGAAATGGCATTGGGAAGTTAATGTGATTAAAACCCAATAAGTCCCCAGGGTCCGATGGTCTGTCTGCAGAATACTTAAGGAAGTGCCCCTCGAAACAGTGTATGCATTGGTGATCATTTGACAGAATTCTAAAGATATTAGAAAAGTTCCCATGGACTGGAGGTTAGGTGATGTGACCATGCCTTAAACAAAGGGAGGGAGAGAGTAAACGGGGAATTGTAGGCTAATTAGCCTGACATTGGTGGCGAGGTTAATGCTAGAATCACTTATTAAGGATGTAAGACCTGAGCACTTCAAAAGCAATGACAGGGTTGGTCCACGTCAGCATGGATGCACTCAAAGAAAATCATGCCTGACAAATCTTCTTAAATTTTTTGAGGACGTGACAAGTAGTGTGAACAAGGGTGAATCAGTGAATGTTGTATATCTGGACTTTCAGAGTGCTTTTGGCAAGGACCTACACAAGAGACTGGTAACCAGTCTTAAAGCTCATGATGTAACAGGGAATATGTTGAAGTGGACAGAGAACTGGTTGGCAGACAGTAAGCGGAGAGTTGAAATAAACATGTCCTTTTCAGAACGGCAGGAAATAACAAGCAGGGTACAGTGCTAGGACCCCAGCAATTCACAACAGACATTTAAGATTTGCATGAAGGAATTAAATGCAATATCTCCAAATTTGTGGATGGCACTAAGCTGGGTGGCAGTGCTTGCTGTGAGGAAAATGCGAAGACACTGCTGGGTGATGTGAACAGGCTGGCTGAATGGGCAAATACTTGGCAAATGATAAATGTGAGGTTATCCACGTAGGTTGCAAAAGCAGGACGGCAGATTACTTTTGAATGGCAGTTTAGAAAATGGTGAGGTACAACGAAAGCTGGCTGTTTTGGTGGAACAGTCACTGAAGGTTGGCATGCAGGTGCAGCAAGTGGTGAGAGAAGCAAATGGCATGATGGCCCATGTAGCAACAGGATTTGAGTGTAGGAGTAAGGATGTCATGCTGCAGTTATACAGGGCCTTTTTGAAGCCACATCTTGAATATTGTATCAAAGATAATGGGAACTGCAGATGCTGGAGAATCTGAGATAACAAAGTGTAGAGCTGGATGAACACAGCACACCAAGCAATTTCTTAGATGCTGCTTGGCCTGCTGTGTTAATCCAGCTCTACACTTTGTTATCTTGAATATTGTGTTCAATTTTTGTCTCCCAGCATGTTGAAGGACAATCTTGCTACTGAGGGAATCCAGCAAAGGTTCTCCAGACTGATTCCCAGATCTGACATATAAAGAAAGAATGGATTGTCTAGTCTTGTGCTCACTGGAATTCGGAAGAATGGGGGTGGTTGGTGGAGGGAATCTCATAAAACATATAAAATCCTGATGGGACTGGATAGATTCAATGCAGGAAGAATGCTCCCAATGTTGGGGAATTCCATAACTAGGGGTCACAGACCAAGAATAAGGGGTAAGCCATTCAGGACTGAGATGAGGAAGAATTTCTTTACTTTGAAAGTTGTGAAGCTGTGGAATTCTGTGGAAACCACAGAAAACTGTTGGGCCAGTTCATTAGATATATTCAAGAGCTATAAGTGGCTCTTGCAGCCAAAGAGATCAAGGGGTATAGAGAGAAAGTGGGAGGGATGTTGAACTTGCATGATCAGCCATGATCCTATTGAAGGTGGTGCAGGCTCAAAGGGCCAGCTGGCCTATTCCTTCACTTTATTTTCTCTGTTTCTAAAAAGGTGTTGACTCCCAATAGATACAACTGATGTTATTGTTAGTTTTTACTGTTGCTTGTTTAATTCTTTTCTACCTGGAATATTTACTGTAATAATTTTTTTTGTTATTTATAGTATTTTACTTGCCAATGTATTTCTGCTGTCCATTTGGGTGTTACTGCAAATTTCAACATTCAAATAGCATTAACTTGTTGTACTAATTTGGATGATTTCTTGAAGCACAGAAACAAGTGCTGAAATGTCATTTGAAACACTGAATTAAAGATGTAAACAAGAGATTTTGTCAGAGATAATAGGAACTGCAGATGCTGGAGAATCCAAGATAACAAGGTGTAGAGTTAGATGAACACAGCAGGCCAAGCAGTATCTTAGGAGCAGGAAAGTTGGCATTTTGGGCCTGAAACATCAGCTTTCCTGCTCCTGAGATGCTCGTTGGCTTGCTGTGTTCATTCAGCTCTACACCTTGTTATCTCTTAAACAAGAGATTGTGCCAGGGGTCTGCCTACTAACAATCATCTATTGCCTCTTTCTTTAATTTGTACTCTCATTCATTTATCACACACTGTCTCAGTCCCTCACTCTTTCCATCTCTCTTTTAAAGCTAACATGACTATGATTGGCATCTTATCACAAGGAATGTGTGGTCTATCAAAATACATCAAATACTATTTGGTGCCCAAGGCTGTGACAGATATTTTCCTTAATACATTTGTAGTGATATTGACAGGAATTTATTTCTCTTTAAGCTTTCTGTCCAATATACCATTGTGCATTGGATCCATTTATTCTGCCTCTCTGCTTCCTGTCTGCCAACCAGTTCTCTAACTACATCATTACATTACCTCTAATGCCATGAACGTTACTTTTACCTGTTATTCCAGTATGTAAAAAGCCTTTTGAAAGTCCAGATATTAAACATCCCTGATATATGCTGCACAAGACTATTCTGCCAGATTAACAGTCGCTTGCAGTTTTGACAGATATGTCACCATTTGTTGTCAAAATTTAAAACATTTTATTGCACCCTCAAAACTATTCCAACTATCATTGGAACTGTTGTTATGTGGAGTTGTCTAAAAATATCTTTGTGTATTCTATGTACAACCGTTTTGTATAATTATCACTGTAACCTGGTTCTGCAGCATTAAATTAATATACTATACATCACCTACATGGACTGCACATGACTCAATTCTGTTCAAATGAACATGCTTTCTTTCTCATTCATTCAGATTTTACTGCTTAATGCTCCAACAGTCAGACATATCCTCATGACCTGAGCCTGCAGAAGACTGCCAACACTGAGCAATGGAGAGAATCGGGGTGGTCCAGAGATGGAGGAAAGGAAAAAGTCAGTCTTTGCAATTTCAGGCCGTTTAATCTTGTTGTGTTTAATATTCTTTACAATGATCCTGTATGAATGAATTACAAATCTTAAATATTTTGTAGGTTTGGATTTCAATGATTCAACATTTAATCTGAAGCAAAAGGAATATATGTTTCAGTTTTTGAGTTCCTGCATCGACCTGTTTATTCATGCCAGGGCACAATGTAAATTCAGAGAGGAGGTCAAAAATGGGGTAAAATAGCCTCTAGTTGTAATTAATAGACAACTTAAATGATGAAAGTCTTTTAAAAGAAAGTGAATTGTACATTATATTGCATAGTTTACGATTTTCCATGCTACCCAGGGACCCCGCTAATATGGACTTATTAGCAATACGCAACATGGTTTTGTGCAGGGAAGGTTGCTCAGTGGTTAGCACTGCAGCCTCACAGCACCAGGGACCCAGGTTTGATTCCAGCCTTGGGTGACCATCTGTGTGGAGTTTGCACGTTCTCCACGTGTCTGTGTGGGTGTCCTCTGGGTGCTCCGGTTTCCTCCCACAGTCCGAAGATGTGCAGGTTAGGTGGATCGGCCATGCTAAATTGCCCAGAGTGTTCAGGGATGTGTGGGTTATAGGGGGATGGGCCTGGGGGGGAGGTGCTTCAAGGGATGCTGTGGACTTGTTGGGCCGAAGGGCCTGTTTCCTCACTATAGGGAATTTAATCTAATCTAATCTAATCCCCCAAACTTGATTGAGTGTTTTTTTGAGGAAGTGACAAAAATTATTGATGACAGCAGAACAATGAACGTTGACTACAGAACTTTAGTGAGGCCTTTGACAAGTTCCCTCATGGCAAACTAACATAAAAGCTGATGTCACCTCAGGTAGACATTGAGCTCAAAGGATGGATGCAGCAGGCAGAGAAGAGCTATAGGACGGTGTTTTTCTGGTTGGAGATCCGTGACCAGTGTTTTTCTGCAGGGATTAATACTGAGATCCCAGCTGTTTGTAATATACATAAATGATTTGGACGAGAATGTAGTTTGCAGATGACACAAAGATTGGGGAAGCTGCAGATAAAGAGGAGGATTTTCAAAAGATACAGCAGGATATGGTGACTTGAGTGGCGACTTGACTATAGAAATGGCAGATGGAGTTTAATCTGGATAAATGTGAGGTAGTGCATTTTGGAAGATCTATTGCAGGAGGGAAGTAATTAGCAGAACCCTTAATAGCACCAATATACAAAAGGACTGAGGCAGATGTGTCCACAACTCCAACACAAGTGGATAAAAGTGGACTTACCTTCATCTGGCAGAGCCTAGAGTGTAAAAAATGGCAAGTCATGTTGCAGCTGTATAAAACTTTAGTTAGGTCACATTTGGAATATTGTTCACAGTTCTGAACACCACACAACAAGATGAATGTAGGGGCTGTTTACAGGGCACAGCAATGGTTTTCCAGGATATTGCCTGTTTTGGATGCTGTTAGCAGTGAGGAGAGATTGACCAAACTTGAGATAACACAGCATGGAGCTGGAGGAGCACCGCAGGCCAGGCAGCATCAGAGGAGCAGGTAAGTTGACGTTTCAGGTTGGGAAGAAGGGTGCCGACCCGAAACGCCAACTTTCCTCCTCCTCTGGTGCTGTTTGACCAAAATTGGTTTGTTTTCACATCAACTTTGAAGAATGAGGGCGACATGACAGAAATATATATGATTATGAGAGGTATGCATAGTGTGATGAGTCTTTTTTTTAAACCCCAGAGTGGAAAAACCAATTAGTATGGAATGTAGTTTTAAGTAAAATGGAGCAAGTTTAAAGGAGACATGAGAGGTAAAGTTTTCACACAGAGGGTGATAAGTGCCTGAAATGCACTGCTAATGGAGGTGGTAGAGGCGGTTGCAAAAGTTATGTTTAGGAGACAACTTGACAGATGTATGAATAGGCATGGAATAGAGCGAACCGGACCATGTAGAGACAAAAGGTTTTTGGTTTAGAAAGGCATCATCTATTGGCAAAGTCTTGGTGGTCCGAAAGGCCTATATCTAATCTGTACTGTTCCTTTGTTCCTTTTTGTTTCGCTCCTCCATCTGTAGATGGGCTTATGTATTTGCATCTGATTGTTCTCCAAGGTGGACCTTTATCTGTATTGAGATATTTGATTTGTTGAATATCTTGATTGGAAGTCTTCCTTACTTTTAATAAACAAAGTAAAATTGAACAGCCTGATGTCTGGTTCCGGTCATGTTGTGTAACATTGCATTTTCAAAAAAAAATTAAAAAAACTAATTCAGTTGTAACGTTAGATAATGGGAACTGCAGATGCTGGAGAATCCAAGATAACAAAGTGTGGAGCTGGATGAACACAGCAGGCCAAGCAGCATCTCAGGAGCACAAAAGCTCCTGTGCTCCTGAGATGCTGCTTGGCCTGCTGTGTTCATCCAGCTCCACACTTTGTTATCTTCAGTTGTAATGTGACTCCCTTTGTTTGTATACTAACTTACGAGTATGTGATTTTTTTTCTAAAAAGAAACAACATTATGATGGAAACAAATAACTGGCAATGTGTTTTGGCAGAAATTTCAAGTATTTTTTTTAAACGAAAAACTACAATAGCTGCTTCTAAATTTCGATTTTTGCACCTTGACATGGAACAGGTCCAGAGTGATTATTTTTAATACGTGGATGCATGTCACTGTACAAATGGATGTGGAGAGGAAAAGAATCTCCTCATGTTCGTCTCTCCCTATATTTTTCGAATTGTTCAAACCCAAAGAAAGTTCTTTGAAAATTGATAGTAAGGGAAATTTGCTTGCCTGATGATGAAACATAGAATTCAAACAAACATTTGAAAGATAATTTAATGTATCGGTAGATATTGTTTACTTAGACTTTAATAAAACCTTTGGCAATGTTTTGCACGGTAGACTAATTAGTAAAGTTAGATTACAAGGGAACCAAGGTGATCTTGCGAACTGGATACAAAATTGGCTGAACGACATGAGACAGAATGTGACAGTGGAGGGTTGTTTTCTGGACTGGAGGTTTGTGACCAGCAGTGTTCCACAGAGGCTCACTTGTACTTGTCATTTATATAAATTATTTAGATGAGAATATAGAAGGCATAGTTAGTAAGTTTGTAGATGACAGCAAAATTGGTGGCATTGTGGACAGCAAAGGTCATCTAAGGTTACAAAGAGAATTTGTTTAATTTGGTCAATGGGCTGAAGAGTGGCAGATGAACTTTAATTTGGATAATGTGAAGTAGAACAAACAAGGAAAGGACTTATGCAATTAAAATTAGGGCATTGTGTAGTATTGTAGAACAGAGAGACCTATGGGTTCAGGTACATAAAATTCTTTGAAGTTTGCATCACACATAGATAGGATGATTAAGAACGCACTCAGCCCACTTGAATTTATTACTCAGATCTTTGAGAATAGGAGTTGGGACATTATGTTGTGGTTGTATAAAAAGTAAGGGAGACCTCTTCTTTAATACTGTGTCCAGTTATAACATAGAACTGTACAGCACAGTACAGGCCCTTCGGCCCATGATGTTGTGCCAAACTTTTACCCTAAGCCTAAGGCCTATTTAACCTCCATCCCTACCATATGCTATCATCCATATGCCAATCTAATAGCTGGTTAAATGCCAGTTCTTGCTGCCCTGTTATGTAAGGATATTATTAAGCTGCAGACGGTTCAGAACAATGTTGCCAGGATTGGATGGTGTGAATTATAAAAAGAGGCTGGACAGGCTGGAACATTTTTTCACTGGAGTTTAGGAGATTGAGGTTTCTATAAATTTATAAAGTCTTGAGAGGTATAGATATGGTGAATGGTAAGTGGCTTTTTCCCTAGGATGGGGCATTTCAAGACCTGCGGGCTTATTTTTTAAAATGAGTGGCGAAAGATTAAAACAAAAGACATGAGGTGCATTTGTTTTTACACAAAGAGTGGTTCATGTGTGGAATGAATTTCCAGAGAAAATGGTGGAACAGGTACAGTTACATTATTAATAAGATATTAGCTAAGTGTATGAATGAGAAATGTTTGGAGTGCAATGGGCCAAGCGCAGGCAGTCGGAACAAGTTTAGTTTGGGTTTATGGTCAGGGCAGACTGATTCACTGAAGGCTATGTTACTGCGCTGTGCAACCGTGTGACTAAGTCAAGACGGAACTATTGATCAGTGAAGTGATGCCTCAGCATTCAAATCTTTGCAGCTGTCTGCGTGGACACAAGCTGTTGATCAGACACAGGTGTCAGGAACATTGTACAAGGGTAGGAGTGTGTGGGAACTTACAGTAATAAATTCCAGTGACAAGGGTCACAAACAGGATATTCTTTTTCTGCTAACAGAAAGTACTGATGGGGATGAATAACTAATAGAAATCAGTACAAATTTAAACATATTAACCAGAGCTAACCATATATACATGTAACACAAGGCACATTTCTCTGAGATGCAGACATTACTCTGTGGGGTCAAGAGAACTTCATTTTTGAAATTTACTTTGAGGTATTGACTAATGCAAATACTGGAGTCAGTTTTATTTTTCAGTTGTGCAATTGAGAACCTTTCCCTTCTCTCATATATATGCAATCTCAGACACCAAGTTAACAACAACAATTCTCTGGAGGATCGCTATTGTGCAAAAATAATATTGTTAGAGATAGATAGATTGATCGATCAACAGACATAAATCAGCATTGACATGGATGAATGGATTGGTGGATGGATGGATGGGAGAATGGGTAGGATTTAGACTAATCAGTGGATAGACTGATGAATAGATGGATGGATGGATGGATAGATGTATTGCTCAATCAGAAATAATGTTCTTCTCTATTCTCATTTTTATGGTTTTCTACGCCATTATCCGGGGCAAGCTTTTTATTCCATCAGTGTCATTCTATCACCTACAATTGTTTACGAATTCTTATATAATTGAAATTCCTAGTATATTGGAACCTTATCAACAAGAGCTTTGAAGATACCCCTATGGTCCTCATGAACGTTTCCTGTTGATTGTATATTTTTCAGATTAGAAATAGAAGGTGGGAACATGACTAGATTCAGAAGAGATAAATCAATATTTGGAACATATGGTCGTATCATCGAGAACAAAAAAAACTCAGCATAACTTCACTAAAGTTAATTTTACTCAAAGCAAGAGTAGTGTAGATCATTGGAATCATACCTATTAACCGTGCCCTGTAAAATTGTTGCTGATCTGTGCTACTAAGAAGTGAGAGTAAACAAATTATCACATTTTGGTTGCTTTTGTAAGAATTGTTGAGATTGAGGACGCTGGTAATAATGTAGAAAACCTCCAAAAACACATAAATACGAGGATATTTAGGAGTAAATTTTCATGCAAATTAATGGACTTCATTTTTCCACGAGAACTTAAAAGCTATTTGTAATTTTTGAAAGTGTAGTAAAAAAGAAACAAAATGAAAGAAGGGTAATCTATGAAGCAGTTTTAGGTGAATTGTAATTGATATCTAAAGATTGTTCCTATTTCCTTGTTTAGGAAGTTTTCTCCTATATACTAGTACTATTAAATTGCTCTGTGCACAGTGCAATTCCTTCCCAATGGGCAGCTATCAGTAGTACCTGATATTGCACCAAATGGACAGAAGGTGCGAAATAGAGGCAAAGACACAGTTCCAGATTCGTTGGTGTTTTACAAACAGCTGCATTGCAAAAGATTGATGCTTCTTCATATTTACCTCATTCTTGTGATCTGTACAAAATTAGACTTGGCTCAATCAATGCGTGGCTTCATTTTTTTTTCACTTACACAACCTCCAATTTTCGAAAACCGTTGACTCCTTGCAGATGATTCGTGTCTCCGGCGCAATTCATGATTTCCAGCATTACCATTACGTCAATTGACGCGATTGAATGTGTCCAATTCAGTTTATTCATGCTTTCTTGAACCATGTGTGCACTGACAAGGATTATCCAGATTGTCAATGGCGACTCAGTTCCCACACATTGCCCGTTGACATGAGACTGAGAAGCCTCCTGCTCTTCCATGCCTATTGTTGCATCCCTTGTTATTATTTCGAAGAGATGAAAGGGAGTTGTTCACGTACTTTTTTAAAATTAATATCTGTTGCTTCATTTACCAACACAAACATAAATGTCGATTTTATTAATATTACTTTGAAAGTTGTTTTGTTCACATTGCCTGTTGCGCTTGTTACATCATTGCCCTGAATATATTTCACAGTGTATTTCCGGCACAATAACGCAAAGAGTTGCCAGGCATCGTGAAATGTCTTTTTAAGAATCTCTTTTTGAAAACGACCGCGTTTGTTTGAGCCAGTAAATCAAGAAAAAACAGAATGACTGCAGAGGCGACGTTTTGCGATGCGTTCTTCAGCTCCTCGGAGATACTGCATCTGGTTGAAATGAGTGTTGATTTATCGTTTTAGGGTGAGAGGGAAAAGATTTAAAAGGGACTCGAGGAGCAATTTTTTTAATCACACAGATGGTGGTGCATAGATGGAACTAGCTGCCGGACGAAGTGGTGGAGGTGGTACAGTTGTAACATTTAAGAAAAACATTTGGACGGGGACATGGATCGGAAGGGTTTATTGAGAGATATGGGCCAAAGGCAGGCAGATGGGACTAATTCAATTTAGGAATCCTGGTCGGCATCGATGAGTTAGACTGAAAGGCCTTTTTTCCGTGCTATATGAATTATGATTCTATCACAAGTAGCGACTGATTGTATTGTTTCCCTGTGGCCGAGCTTTTCTACCGTTCCTATTACCTCTTCATTGTCTGTGAACCATCTTTTCATCTGTGTACTCGGGAGAAATCGGTAATTTTCTCATTTCCTGTTGAGTGAATGGTAACATGCGTTCAATTTTCACGTTGTTGAATGCGCAGCAGTTTGGAATAAATTTAACACAATTACAGAAACATTCAGACGGACAATCGTATTGGGGTCCAATTTGTCACCTCAAGGATACTAGCAAGCAAATCTGGGAGGACATTACCGACACTGGAAAAAAAAAGGATATATGCCTCGAATTAGGAAAGAATAGTTTGACTGGAGTAATTTATACTGAAACAGAAAAAAGTTGGGAGCAAATTTAATGAGGTGTCCATTAAAGTCATAGTTTGGAAACGATAGATGGGAAATCCTATTTAACTTTAGATTGAGCTCAGTAAATATAGCGGTTAGAATTGATTGGAAAGTGTTAGGGATAATTAGGTGATTAGGTGTTGGCAACCTAAAACGAACTCCATGAAAGGCAAGTAGTGGCAGGAACACAATTTAAAATGTGCTTGGTTATATACCTACAGAGCCAAATCTCTCAGTGAACAACCAAATTTCCTTCAGGTGGATTAGACAAGATGGAAAAAGGATCCCTTTCTTTGGTGAAGACTTGCTACGCCTTTAAAACCAAGCTTTCCGTCTTTTCCTTCTCAGAGTCTCGACTTCACGTAATGTTTGAAAAAAAAAGTTACATGCTTTCCTCCTTACAGCAGAATATAGGTAGACCGGAGAGTTGGGCAGATAAATGGCAGATGGAGTTCAATTCGAGCAAATGCGAGGTGACGCATTTTGGAAGATCTAATTCAAGGGTGAACTATACAGTAAATGGAAAAGTCCTAGGGAAAATTGATGAACAGAGAGATCTAGCTGTTCAGGTCCATTATTGCCCGAAGGTGGCAACGCAGGTCAATAGGGTGGTCAAGAAGGAATACGGCATGCTTTCCTTCATCGGACGGGGTATTGAGTACAAGAGTTGGCAGGTCATGTTATGGTTGTATAAGACTTTGGCTCAGCCACATTTAGAATACTGTGTACAGTTCTGGTCACCACATTACCAAAAGGATGTGGACGCTTTGGAGAGGGTACAGAGGAAGTTCACCAGGATGTTGCCTGGTATGGAGGGTGCTAGCTATGAGGAGAGGTTGAGTAGATTAGGATTATTTTCATTAGAAAGATGGAGATTGAGGAGGGGGGGAGACCTGATTGAGGTCTACAAAATCATGAGGGTATAGACAGAGTTAACAGCAAGAAGCTTTTTCCCAGAGTGGGGGGATTCAATTACTAGAGGTCATGAGTTCAAAGTGAGAGGAGGAAAGTTTAAGGGAGATATGCGTGGAAAGTTCTTTATGCAGAGGGTGGTGGGTGCCTGGAACGTGTTGCCTGCAGAGGTGGTAGACGCAGACACATTAGCGTCTTTTAAGATATATCTGGACAGGTGCGTGGATGGGTGGGGAGCAAATGGACACAGACTCTTAGAAAATAGATGACAGGTTAGACAGAGGATCTCGCTTGGCGCAAGCTTGGAGGGCCGAAGGGCCTGTTCCTGTGCAATAATTTTCTTTGTTCTTGTTCTTTTTGTTCTCCTAATGATATCATAAATTGATAAACTGTAACCTATGGTTGAGTTCCAGGGGAGCTTTTAGCATCAATACGTAGAAGGCCTAACAAGAGGTGGTGCACTGCTGGATCTGGTTCTCCAGAAAGAAGCCTGACAAGTTTGATCGATTGATTTGTAGTTAGGTGTACAAAAGCACAGTAAAAAGAATTGTTTACAAGCAGTACAGGCAGTTCACAGTGTGCAAGGATATACAGATCATAGGATGAAAAAAAAACTTTGACAGAGGCATACAGGTTAAGTCACTAGGCAAGATTGATATTAACAAGATCAACATTATTTGAAGTTAGAAAGTCCATTCATTAGTCTCATAATGGATGGGACAAAGTTGTTTCTGAACCTGCTGCTGCATATATTCAAGCTTCTGTATCTTCTGCCTGACGGATGAGGTTGTAGGAGAGCATTGCTGCGGTGCCAGCAATTTGAAGATGTTGGAAGCCTTTCTGCAGCAATGAGCCTGTAAATTTTGTTGCCACCCAGGTTGACAGGGCTGTTAAGAAGGCAGACAGTGTTTTAGCTTTTATTAATAGAGGGATCAAGTTCCAGAGCCAAGAGGTTATGCTGCAGCTGTACAAAACTCTGGTGCGGCCGCACTTGGAGTATTGTATACAGTTCTGGTCACCGCATTATAAGGAGGATGTGGAAGCTTTGGAAAGGGTGCAGAGGACATTTACTAGGATGTTGCCTGGTATGGAGGGAAGGTCTTACAAGGAAAGGCTGAGGGACTTGAGGCTGTTTTCGTGAGAGAGAAGAAGGTTGAGAGATGACTTAATTGAAACATATAAAATAATCAGAGGGTTAGATAGGGTGAATAGGGAGATCCTTTTTCCCAGGATGGTGACGGCGAGCACGAGGGGGCATAGCTTTAATTTGAGGGGTGAAAGATATAGGACAGATGTCAGAGGTAGTTTCTTTACTCGGAGAGTAATAAGGGAATGGAACGCTTTGCCTGCAATGGTAGTAGATTCGCCAACTTTGGGTACATTTAAGTTGTCATTGGATAAGCATATGGACGTACATGGAATAGTGTAGGTTAGATGGGCTTCAGATCGGTATGACAGGTCGGCACAACATCGAGGGCCGAAGAGCCTGTACTGTGCTGTAATGTTCTGTGTTCTATAAAACGAGTCCATGGATTGAAGGTTGGCATCTGTAATGGTCTGGGCTACGCACACAGCCTTCTGTTAATTTTTTTACGGTCTGGGGCACAGCAGTTGACATACCAGGCCATTATGCAGCCCGATAGTATGCTTTGAATTGTGCATCTGTAAAAGCTGGTGAGAGATATTATGGACTTGCCAAATTTCCTGATCCTCCGAAGGAAGAAAATGCGGTTCAAAAACAAAGTTGCTGGAAAAGCTCAGCCAGTCTGGAAGCATCTGTGAAGGAGAATACAGAGTTGATGTTTGAGGAAAGTCACCGCACCCAACATGATAACTCTGTTTTCCCCTTCACAGAAGCTGCCAGACCTTCTGAGCTTTTCTAGCAACTTTGTTTTTGTTCTTGATTTACAGCATCCGCAGTTCTTTCGGTTTTTGTTTAGAGGAAGAGGCAGTGTTGTGCTTTCTTGGCTGTTGTATCTATGTTAAAAGTCAATGACAGGTTGTCCGTTATCCTCACTCCAAGGAACTTGACGATTTCTACCCTCTCAACCTCAGTTCCATTGATGTAGATAGGGGTATATTCTCCTCCTTTCCTTCTGAAGTTAGTCAACACTTATTTGATTTTGCTGTTGTGAGAGACAGGCTGTTCTCAGTGTACCACATCACCAAGCCCTATACCACCCTTCTGTAGATTGTTTCATCCTTGTTAGATATCAGTCCTACTATGGTGATGTCATCATCAAGCTTTTCAAAGACATGAGTTCGAAATTTAGAGTGGGTGTGCAGGAATTGCAGTTGAGGATGTGTCCTTGGTGGGCTCCAGTGTTAAGTGTTATTGCAGAGAAGGTGCAGTTGTCCGTTTTAACTGACTATGAACCAGGAAGCTAAGGATCAATTTGAAGAGGGTACAGCCAAGACAATTTTCGATGAAGCAGTGGAGAAGAATTTTATTTGTTCAAATTTGTTCTGGAAAAGGAAAATGATTGACTGCAAAATTCAGCCTTAGATCGGGGAAGATTTTATTAATATAAAGGCAGGATCTGGCCAGAGTAAACTGGGAACAGCTCCTTGCTGGTAAGTCTACAGCAGAACAATGGGGGCATTCAGACAGGTAGAGGGGAGAGTACAGGTACAACATGTGCCCTTTTTGAGGGAAATGTAAGAGCAATAAGTTCAGAGAAGCCTGGACCTCTAGGACAATTCAGGACTAGATAAGTAAGAAGAGTATGGATTTTAGCAAGTCCAAGGGAACAATTCATCTGCGGTCCTAGAGGACTCCAGGAAGTGCAGGAGAGAAGAAAGCAATTCGAAAACAATAAAAGTAACATGATAAAGGACTTGCAAACAGGATAATGGAGAATTCTAAGATACTTTATAAAGAGAAAGCAGAGGGCCTATTAGGGAACAAGGGGGAATCTGTATATAATGCAGAAGGATATTAGATTCCCTACAGTGTGGAAACAGGCCATTCGGCCCAACAATCCACACCGCCCCTTGAAGCATCTCACACACCCCTGAACACTATAGGCAATTTAGCTTGGCCAACCCACCTCCCCTGCACATCTTTGGACTGTGGGGGGAAACTGGAGCACCCAGAGGAAACCCACGCAGACATGGGGAAAATGTGCAAACTCCACACAGACAGTCGCCCGAGGCTTGAATCAAATCTGGGTCCCTGGCACTGTGAAGCTGCAGTGCCACCCACTGAGCCACCGTGCCGCCCCCAGGTTGGAAGGGTGTTGAATGAATACTTCTCTTTGGCTTACATTCTGAGAAAGGAGAACATAGGTATGGAATTCAGAAAAAGCTACCATGAAGAAATTGTTCAGGTTGACATAAAAATTGCTGTGGTATTGGAGGCTTTTTAAAAGCAGACAAATCACATGGCCCGAATGAATTGCATCTCAGGTTGCTGTGGCAGGAAAGACAGGAAATTGCGGGGGCATTGGCACAATTTTTTAATTCCTCTCTGGCCATGGGCAAAGTGCCAAAGGACTAGAGGATGGCAAATGTGCTTCAGTGTTTTAAGAAAGGTGGTCAAGATGAACCAGGAATTTACTGACTAGCGAGTTTCACATCAGTGGTAGGGAAACAATTAGAGAAAACTGTGAAGGACCGAAATAATAGCGACTTTGAAAGGCATGGATTATTGAGGCCCTGTCAGAGGAACGTGTGCCTGACAAATTTGTTACATTTGTTTTTCAAAATATAGTCAAGTCTATGAATGAGGGAAGTTCAGTTGTTGTAATTTACATTGGTTTTAGTAAAGCTTTTGACAAGGTCCCATACGGGAGGCTGATTGATAACATGGCACATGGAATTGAGTGAAATCTGGCAAGATGGATCAGAAACTGGCTTAGTAACGTGACACAAAGGGTGTGGCAGAAGCTTGTTCGAGTGATTGGTGACCGATGTCTAACGATGTACCACAAGGATCAGTAACGGGACTCTTATTTTTTGTTATATACAAAAATGGTATGCATTAAAATGTGGGAGGAATTCTGCGCAGTTTTTTAGACAGCACCAAGATTGGAAAAGTAGTTAATCGTGGAGAAGATGTTTGTAACTTACAAGAAGATACAGATGGGTTGGTCACATGGGTAGAGCGGTGGCAGAGTGTTTCCAACCCTGATTAATGGGTGGGCAGCTCTGAAATCCACATCAGTCGAGGGATGTGATTGTACTGGAGAATGTGCAGAAGAGATTTAGTGTGATGTTGCCTGTTCTGGAGAGTTTTATTCATGAAAGAAAATTGGAAAGACTGGGGTTATTCTTCTGGGAGTAGAGGAGACGAGTAGAGATACGAATGAGATGTATGAAATTGTAAGGGACATAGACTGGGTAAATCCTATTGATAGTTCCTACTTGCTGATGATGGAGGGATTAATGACCGGAGACACTGATTTAACTTAGGGGGAAGAAAGTTTAGAAAGTATAAGAGGAAATATTCTTTCACCCAGAGAGAGGTGAGAATATGGAACACACAGCCTACAAGGGGAGTAGATGCACAAAACTTCACTGAACAAGAATAGACGTGTACTTTGAATGCCAAGGCATACAAGGCTCTTGGTAAAGTGTTAGAAAATGGAATTAGAATAGTTAGATGGTTGTTTTTGACTCGATAGGCTGAAGGGCATGATTCTGTGCTGTAACCATTTATGATTCCAGCACCTGTTACATGAAACTCTATCACATTTATCACTCTAATAAGTATTTATTCCAACCCAGACAATATCTCATCGTTTGCTGCACAATTTATATTGCTCTATATTCTGTGTTAGTGCTGTCCAAACAGGTGTTCCTATTGCTGCATGTTTCAGTTTATACTCATTTAGACCCTGCATTAGTAATTTCAACACCCATTCCTTCCTCAGTTTCCAGTACACAATTTCATGAGCTAAAAGTTATAATCTTCACTGGACCCTGTGTCAGTTTTCTTAAATACAATTTCCTCTTCGATGTTACATCACTAGACCGAGCCCATGTGATATAATTCGAGGGCTGCCTTAATTATTACTTTACTGGACATGGATTGATCTTGCACTCGATCACATCTTTCGTTATATTCGCCTAACTCAAGTCTCCACTTGTATTGCACTGTACCGTGTATAATAAGGGTAGTATGAGAGAAGCGCTAAACTTTATCAATAGCATAAACTTGTTGCTGTTGATTTTGTCAGTGACGATGTTTCCAGCAGTCATAATAGGCATCCACTTTCACACTTGATTAGGCGGCTGAATCTTATAGCAATCAGTGGTATCTTCTTGCACAATAAGAGTAGACACATGCAGCAACAAAGTCGAATGTTAGAATTGCAGTGTTTGATGCAGAATTATCAGACAGGCCGTAATGCATTATTTAACATATTATGGAGTTCAGCGAGTGACGTTAACAAACGTCAGTATTTGACACAGTCAAATCAAGATTCGACATGACATAAGAATGCGTTTGAATTAAGGATCCCTGAATACAAAGCATGTGTTTTGCCCAAAGCCTCATAAAAGAGTCAAATGCCATTAGAACGGGAAGGGGTGGCACTAGTCCAATAAGGCAGCCAAGGTCCAGGATACTGAAAAATGATAAGAGAAAATATTACATTAAATCTCCAGGCCAGGTGGCAACTATGAAGGAAAGAAAGCCATGGCACTTTATCTGCATCAGCGTCATTTATTTTAGACGGAGAATACATTTGCTCCCTAACAAATGACTGTTCGTCGCATCGTTAGTTCTCGTTTCAGATTTCCAGCAGCAGTGCGACGTAGCCTTTGTATCGGCGCACTGAAAACTGGAGGCAGAGTATCAAACAATCGGAGGAACTGTCATTCTGAGATTTAGTGTTCAGGCCAAGTACTCCATTACATAATGTCGGTGAATGTTCACGTTGGTGTAAGACTGGTCTTTCTGATCTGTTTCACGCCATTTTCTTTACGCTCAGAACGCTGACAGGAGTAACAAACCGATCAAGTCTTGGCATAATTTACATTCAACAACGGGCGAGCTCCCGACAGAGAAATGCAGTTTTGAAATACCCTCCCGTTCTGTAATAAAACCATGAATCGTTCAGTCTTTGGAGTTGTGAAGGACCTATTGCCTGTCGGTTCATTGCATATAGGTACTTGGAGCGACAATATTATTCACTGCGACCTGCTCTAATTTATGACTAGCCGATGTTGACAATAATATTAAATGGACTGAGGAAGTAATAGGAAACGAAATGGCAAGAAGCTATTATTGGTTTAAAGCCCAGCGCAGTCTTCAGTGTTATGGTGAGTGGTCGGCGTCAATACGGCCAAACCTGAGTATAAACCTCATTGCTCGGGATATCTAGAACTGATTCCATCTGCCGAAAACCTGGTATGCAGAATTAAACAACAAATAACAAACTCTAGGAAGTTCTTATTTTGACAATGGAGCATCTGACATCAGAACGGAAAATAATCTTTTCGTTCTGATTCCTGTCAACAGCTTGCAAATCAAAATAGATAAACAAGGTTCGCATTTGGCTGATAGAAACTAATGGATAAATGCTGCGTTTGAAGCACATTGAGACTTTAAAAAGTCTAAACATCAAACGGTCACCAGGGCTGTAGACAGTGCCATAGGTTTTCATGATGTTTGATACTTAACAGGAGTCAGATTTGGATGCAGTGATACTGCGGTTTATCAACCACCCAATGTGTTCCATTCTCTATATCCCCTTAAATGTTAAACTTTTCAGTCGCAATATAAGTTAACATCCAAAGTTACACATGAATCTGTCTTCATCACTCTTTTCAGAACTGCATTCCAGTTCACAACTCGCTCTACAAATTACAATAATCCTTGCACCTTCCACTACAATTATTTTATACAGTTTCAACTGATTATCAACTTGCCTACTAGAATAAATGTGAGGCCGAATGAACACAGCAGGCCCAGCAGCATCTCAGGAGCACAAAAGCTGACGTTTCGGGCCTAGACCCTTCATCAGAGAGGGGGATGGGGTGAGGATTCTGGAATAAATAGGGAGAGAGGGGGAGGCGGACCGAAGATGGAGAGAAAAGAAGATAGGTGGAGAGAGTACAGGTGGGGAGATAGGGAGGGGATAGGTCAGCCCAGGGAAGACGGTCAGGTCAAGGAGGTGGGATGAGCTTAGTAGGTAGGAGATGGAGGTGCGGCTTGGGGTGGGAGGAAGGGATGGGTGAGAGGAAGAACAGGTTAGGGAGGCAGAGACACAGGCTGGACTGGTTTTGGGATGCAGTGGGTGGAGGGGAAGAGCTGGGCTGTTTGAGTGGTGCAGTGGGGGGAGGGGACGAACTGGGCTGGTTTTGGGATGCGGTGGGCGAAGGGGAGATTTTGAAGCTGGTGAAGTCCACATTGATGCCATTGGGCTGCAGGGTTCCCAAGCGGAATATGAGTTGCTGTTCCTGCAACCTTCGGGCGGTATCATTGTAAATGTCATTTACGTGTGATCTATATGAGTGTGCAGGGATTACGTGTTCAGATATAGATCATTTTGGCAGATGTTTCCAAAAGATTTTGTCCCCGACATTTTATTTTCTGCTTTGTGCCGGTTTGGAGCCGGGACAAAAAAAAGGAAGACGTGTGTTAACTGACAACAAAACAATAGGCCTCCCGTTCATCTTCTCTACGTGACTAGCATTCTGCCTGTAAGGGCGAAAGTAATCTGCCAAAATCGAGAACAAACGTTTTGATTGTCTCAATAAAAAGCATTCACTTCAGTTCTCAAGAACATTAACTAATAGGGAGATAAACTGTGGATAATCACTGGAAGAAAGGATACCGAATGGTAACAAATTGTTTTGCTCACAGATCTCTTTTCAAAACCAAAATGCTTTATGGGAGTTAGGCGTAATCTTAGGAACAAAGCTGGGAGAGATTACATCACTGAGCATGTAATATTCGAAATTTCCTCTTTTTTGCATCCATATTAGACATCAAAAAGATTTAAACAATAGTGTCTTCGATCTGTCAGTCCGAGTCCTTGCCTATTAGTGTCCGTTGGTTGGTGGACGTGCTGGAAGAAAGTGTAGAGATTAAGTGATTAACTGGATCTGGTTTTGCACAACAATATTGGATTAATGATGAAGTCAGGTACTAATTATCATAATATGGATGTTGTATTAATTTTAAAGATGTAAAGTAGTATTCTTAATGCTCTTATGGAGTACTACAAAATTAATTAAGAACCATTGACAAGGAGTGAAATAGAGCTAATTAAAGTTAACTAGCAAACAGTGCAATAATAATCTACAGCAGTGCAGGGGCAGACATTTAAGATGATGTTTCAGAAAATAAAACTTAGATAACTTCTGTCAAGTACGAAAACAAAATCCAAGGACCTACTATCCTTGCTAAACAACAGTACAGTGCACTGACGAAATTACAACTGCAATATTGTGTGTAGATTCGTCTTTATTTAAGGAAGGCTGTAAATACATGGGTAACACTTCAGAGAAGAATTGTTAAATTAATTCCGCTGATGGATGGGTTGTTTTGTAAGCAAGGTTTTGACAGAGTAGGCTGGTACCCATCGGAATTGAAACAAATGAGAGTTCGTTTCATTGAAACATACTGAGTGTTACTGACGAAAATGCATTGTCAATAAATCTGACTGGCAATATAAGACATGCGAGTACATTTTCAACACACTATCGTAATGCGTGAACCATAATTGTATTTGTAATGCTCTTACAATTTAAATATACATAAATCAAAGGTAACTAAGAAAACAATTTGACTAACATTCTTAATTATCTTGCTACAAAACACTGTCAACAACGATAATGCGTTCCAGGCACACAGACATATCTACACATGCAGTTGCCCATACATATCCACATACTTTGATCTCTTACCCTACTTCTTTCCCTAACGGAGGCGTATTATAGTGTATATAGCTAAAGGAATTTCTATTTTGTGTATAAACAGAGATGGTATCCCTCTGTATATATATTCTAACTAAGGTAGTTAAGATAGGGTATGTTGTATGATGTAATATTAATAGTTGCCTATATTATTTACCTCAGTCTATCCAGCAGCATAAGTGTATAGCACAGTTATATGTTGCATTAATCAGCAAAACAAAATCGATTTGAAGTTATGTGTAAAAACAGATAGGTTCACGGATATGTGAAACATGCTGTAACTCAGCAAAGTCTTGAATTAAGTCGAATTTAAGATAAAGGGAGACTTATTGCAGTACAACAACAACTCAGATATTGTCATTTGTATTATTTCTTTTGGCATGGCGTTCTGTGTAAATTATTATTTGGTGGTATGTTGATGTCACTGCCAAAGCCAGCATTTGTTATCCATCCATAATTCTCGAACTGGGTGGTTAACTAGGTAATTTCATAGGCCATATAAGAGACAACCTGAAGCTACATGGCAGGGATCTCAGTTTTGCATGCTGCATGGTCTGTTTTATGTTTGAAATCCCAAATCTATCTGGCAGCCTAGGTGACTACAACTACCGAAGTAGTGCCAAAGGTTTGATCAAGTTGAACATTTGGTTTTGGAGACTGAAAATCGGTTGCGTTGCCCAATTTTTGAAAGTTAACACCCTACAGTGAAATCAAGTGCTGTCAGGACAGTAACAGGGGACCATCAGTCATGAGAAACAGGCAGGTATTCAGGAAAACCTGTGTGTGTGTGTGTGTGTGTGTGTGTGTGTGTGTGTGTGTGTGTGTGTGTGTGTGTGTGTGTGTGTGTGTGTGTGTGTGTGTGTGTGTGTGTTTGTGTGTGTGTGTGTTGTCTGGGAAGTGTTTTCAGTGCACAGACAATGTTTCTGCAACCATAACCTTCACTGCAGAATGATGTGCTACCTTCCAGGGGCCATCATTAAGAATGCCACTAAATGGCTCACAGACATTGTGAAAGGGAATGGCAACAGTCAGACATCATGGTTTGCATTGGCACTACCAACATAGGTGGAAAGTGGGATGGCTTCTGCAATAATAATTTAGGTAGCCAATTGGAAGATTAAAAAAAAAGTCTCAAAGTTTGCACTCTGTGCATTGCTCCCAGTCACACTTGCTGGTGAGAATGAAACAAATAGAGTATAAGACTATACAATATTAGTCCTCATATCTCCTATAAGTGAAACTATTTTCAGGTCAAATCTTTCCAGACCTATCAGGATATTTTAAAGTTTCAATGTGATCCCCCTCATCCTTATTAGATCCATCAAGGGCAGACATACAATCCGCATCCACTCCTCATATGACAAGATCTTCATTCCTGGAACCAATCTTGTGAACCCCCTCCTATAACAGAGCTGATGAACATATGGGATAAGAGTTGGCACAAGAGGGAGACCTTTATATTTCTGGATAACTCCGTTTGTTTCTGATGAAAGTACAATTGGTACGAATCCAATAGGTTATACCTGAGCCACAATATAGCCAAAATCATTGTGAAGCATTTCCTATTACTGATAGTGGGGTGAGTGGTTTCGGGGTTGTGTAAAAATTCGTTTAACAATGGGATAGAATATGGAGTAAAAAGGTGAAAAACGTGAGTGGTACACAAACAAATGTACAAAAAATAAAGGCAAGTTAGTTCAGTAGACAGTAAATATATTAAAGATTTTCAGACACAGGAAACTTGATAAGGCTGGAGGGGACTTACAGTAAGTCAAGAGAACTTGGAAATTAAAGGAGACAAGTTATGGTTGCTGATTAACAAATTGGGACAAAGATAATTGCTATCACGAGTGCATGATTTCAGGAGGGAAAGGATTTTCAGCTCAATCTTCTGTGTTATTGAATATTCAGGCAGGATAGGAGAAATGGTATGAAAGAGAAGGCAGTTTTGCAATATTATCCAAGGAGTCAATTATTGCAATAAAGAGAGGTAATATCTTTGAAGGCACTTCAATTAAGGTCAATTGAAATTAATTAGAACATAGAACATAGATCATAGAAATGTACAGCACAAGGCCATTTCAACCTTTAATATTGTACCAAACATGGCACCAAATTGACTAATCCCTTTTGCCTGCCAATGGTTCATATCCGTCTATTCCTTGCATATCCATTTGCTCATCTAAAAGTCCCTTAAACGCCTCAATCATATCTGCCCCAACCTTTACCCCTGGCAGCGCCTTCCAGACTGCTACCACTCTCTGTGTAAAAATCTTGCCTGTTGTATCTCCTTTGAAATTTATCCTTCCCACCTCAAATGCATGTTCCCTAGCATTAGACATTTCCACTCTTGGAAAAATATTCAGACCGTCAACTCCATCTATGCATCTCATAATTTTATAGACTTTTCTCAAGCTTCTGCTCAGCCTCTGTCGCTCCAGAGGAAATAACCTGAAATTTTCTAGCCTTTCCTTATAGCTCACACTCTCTAATCCAGGCAGCATCCTGGTAAGCCTCCTCTGCACCCTCTTCAAAACCTCTAAATCCTTCCTCTAATGTGGTGACCCGAGTTGAATGCAATACTCTCCGTGCAGCCTCACAAAAGTTTTATAAATCTGCAATATGACATTCTAAGTCTTGCACTCAATTCCCCGACCCATAAATGCAAGCATGTCATATACCTCCTTTATTAGTCTATCTCATCTCGTGACCACGTTCAGACAGCTGTGGACTTGAATCCACAGATCCCTCTGCACAACAATGCTGTTCAGGATTCTGCCATTTACTGTATACTCTTCCCTCGCATTTGATCTCCCAAAGTGCAGCATCTCACACTTACTGGGATTAAGCTCCATCTGTCATGTCTCCGCCCATGTCTTCAACTGATCTATATCCCACTGTATCATTTGACAACCTTCTGCAGTGTCCACAACTCCACTGATCATTGTATATTCTGCCAATGTACTAACTCACCATCTACATTTTCATCGAAGACATTTATATGTATCATGAACAACAGAGGTCCCAGCACAGATTGACACAGAACACCACTATTCACGGACCACCAACTGGAAAAGCAACCCATCCACTTCTACCCTCTGTTTTCTATGGGTAAGCCAATTCTGTATCCATGTAGCCAAGTCACCATGATTCCTATGCATCCACCTTAATGTTCTTCCAGGCCGACCAGAGAATTGTGAAATTTAGAATATGGATGGAAAGTGAGAAGATACCAGGGCCCTGTGCTTAAATAAAGGTGACTGCAAAAGGATGAGGCAGGAGTTACCTAAAGTATACTGGAAATAAAGACTTTATGGTGGGACAGTTGAGAAACAGTGGAGGACTTTCAAAACAATGTTTCAAAGTACTCAGCAAAAGTATATACCAGTGAAAAGGAAGGACTGTAGAAAAAGGGGTAATATGAGATGCTGTCAAATTGAAAGGTAAGGCATACAAAGTGGCAAAGATCAGTGGGAAAACAAAAGATTGGGAAAACATTAAATGTCAACAAGAAGCCAAAAACAAAGCTATAATGAAGAACAATTTAGATAATGTGAGTAAACCAGCTCAAAATATAAGCACAGATAGCAAAAGTTTCTGTAAATATATAAAACAAAAAAGAGTGTCTAGGGTAAACATTGGCCCTTTAGAGGATGAGAAGGGGCATTTAATAATGGGAAATGAGAAAATTGCTGAGGCTATTGCACTGTCAGTCTTCGCAGTGGAGAATATGAAAAATATTCTAGTAATTGATGACAAGGAGAGTGGGTGAGGACCTAGACATGATCATTATCATGAAAGAGGTTGTCCGGTGGATGCTAATGGAGCTAAAGTTAGACAAGTCTCCTGTCCCTGATGGAATGCAGCTCAGTGTACTAAATGAGATAGTGGGAGAAATAACACATGCCGTCATGATAATTTTCCAAATTTCACTGGACTCTGGGGGAGTTCCAGCAGATTAGAAAACAGCAAATATCATGCCACTGTTTAAAAAAGGAGGTAGACAAAAGATGGGGAATTTTTGGCTGTTAGCTTGACTTCTGCAGTGGAAAAACTGCTTGAATCCAAAATCAAGGAAGAAAAGCAAGCCGTCTAGTTAAAAATTATCTCATTAGGGAGATGCAGCATGAGTTCATGAAGGCAGGTCACAATAAATTTACTGGAATTCTACGAAGATGTTTTGACTGTGGTGGATAACGGGAACCCAATAGATGTGGTGTATCTAAATTTTCAAAAGGCATTCGACAAATTGCTGCATAAAACACTGCCACATAAGATAAAGATGCACAGCTTTATGAACAATGGATAGAGGATTGATTAACTAACAGGAAGCAAAGAGTGGGGATAAATGCTTTTCTGGTTGGTGATCAGTGACGAGTAGTGTGCCTCAGGGATCAGTTTTGGGACTGCAGTTGTTAACAATTTACATAGATGATTTGGAGTTGCAGACCACAGGTAGTGTGTCATAGTTTGTGAATGACACTAAGATGAGTGGTAGAGCAAAATGTGCAGAGGACTCTGAAAGTTTGAAGAGGGATATAGACAGTTCAATTGGTGGGTAAAGGTATGGAAAATGCAGTACAATGTTGATAAATGTGAAGTCATCCATTTTGGTAGGAATAACAGTAAAAAAAATGTTATTTTTGGTAAAATAGTATGGTAAAATTGTGAAAAGAAATGCAGCATGCGGCTGTGCAGAGGAACAAGGGTATATTTGTTTATGAATTGCAAAAGATAGTTTCGTAGGTACAACAGGTAGTTAAGAAGGCAGATAGAATTTAGCCTTCATTGCTGGACGGAGTGAATTTAAATGCAGGGTATAGGCTGCTGATGAGACCACACATGGAATACCATGTGTAGTTCTGGCCTCCTTACTTGAGAAAGGATGCATTGGCGCTGGAGGGGCTGCAGAGGAGATTCACTAGGTTGATTCCGGAGTTGAGAGCAATGGATTATTAAGAGAAACAGAGTAGACTGGGATTATTTTCATTGATTTTAGAAGAATGAGGGGGAAGGTCATGAGCCCTCCAGTACGTCCTCTCTGAGCGGAGATGGGACATTCTTCCTGATTAGTAATGCAACTCCTCCACATCTTTAACCTTCTTCTCTATCTCATTTAAAACATTGAAACCCTGAATGTTGAGCATCCAATACTTGTTTCAACCAAGTCTCAGTAATGCCCAAAAATTCATAGCCCATGATCCATGCCATTAGCTCATCTGCATTACCTATAATACTCCCTGCGTTGAAGTGACACACTTCAGACCATTAGTATCATTATGCTTATTTACCTGTTGCTGCATTTCCTTCCTCCCTGACTTATTGGTCCTTACATCTACTTTCTCCTTGATCATTCCACTTGCTGACATGCTGTCCTGCCTCACAAGTATGTGGCACTGGTTGTAACCCAGAGATTGCTAGCCTGGAGGTCTTGCATTTCAGATTCTTTCCTAACTCACTGTACTCACTCTGCAGGCTCTTATCTCTCTTTTTACCTGTGTCATTGGTACCAATATGAGCAGCAACGTCTGGCTACTCACCCTCCCACTTAACAATTTCATGCAGCTGCCCAGAGATGTCCTTGATTCTGGAACCAATGAGGCAACATACCATCCTAGAGCCTTGAGCATGGCTGCAGTAACATTTGCCCATTCATCCAACGAGCAAGTCTCCCACTACTATTGCTCATTTCAACATTGCCCATTGTTTCTTTACAGCAGAGCCAATTATGTTCTCATAGGCCTGACTGCTGATGCTATATTTCCATGGGCGGCTATCCCCCCAAACAGTATCCAAAATAGTATAGCTGTCAGAGAGAGGAAGAGACACAGGACACTCCTGAACTACCTGCCTGCCTCTCCTGGCAGTCACTTATCAAACTGAGTGAATCAGTGTTGTGCCCCCCTCCCTGTATCTAGGGTCTAACACACTCTCTGCCTCAGTATTTTCCTCATTGTGTCAACTACTGCTCCAACCAAATGATGTGGTGTGTGAGGAGCTGTGGCTGGCCAGGCTTCCTGCTGACATAGTTGCCAGATAGACTGCTCCTTAATTCCCCCATCTGGCAGGAAAGCGCCACTGTCCTAACCACCATCTCTGCCTCTTTACACTATAAAAGTTCAAAGAATTTTACCTTGCTTTTACCTTGCTCTCCTACCTATAGAATTCCAATATTCACCTACGACTGCACTTACATCATGTGCAGCACTAACTGGTCACTTAAATTACAATGCCAACTTTACAAACAGACAAATACCTTCTATTCTACAACAAACTTAGAAACAGTCTCTTTCAATCACTTTCTCTGGGCCGACTTCTTCCAGAATACTCGTCAGCAAAGTGTCTCTGCTATCCTGTGCTGAATGCTCTTCCTCCCACTTATCACCAGGAGGTCTCTTTCTAACTCTGCTGATCAGTCATGGTGACTGAGCCGACTTCTTCCAGAATTTCCCTCAGCGATATCTCTCTGCCACACTCAAATTAAGAAGGAAAAAACAACAGTGAGGCCCTGCTGTTGGGAGTGTTTGGCACACTTTATAATGGTCAGTGTGATATAGAGAGGCAGATATGTAAGCCAAAGTCAGATAGGTAATAATTGCTGAAATTTCAGCTTTCACAGTATCAACTGGGAGAGACAAATAGAGGTGTTGGAATTCTTAAAATGTTACCAAGAGGGCTTTATCTAAGCCAGCACGTAGAAAGTCAAACAAATTTGTGCAATGTTGGATCCAATTTAATGAAAAGGTGCCAGACATTTGGTAGAAGTGATGTTTGAAGAGTGTGTCAGTATTGTGACCATAAATCGGTTTAATGTAGCCATGGAAAAGGACGAAAGTGGTTTTGGGTGGAACAGAAATCAAGTATCTGAATCCGTGTAAGGAAATTTTATTGAGCTCAGGTAGGATCTTGCCAAAGTAGACTAGGAGCACCTACCTGCAAGTGAATCTACATTGAAAAAGTGGAATGTTTCAAAAGGAAAGTAGTGAAAGCGTGGGGCCAAAACATTCCCATGAAGGTGAAAAGTGGGAATAAAAATTTCAAAGGTCACAGCACATCGAGGTGTATACAGTATTGGATGGGAGGCTAAAGGAAGCTTTTGGTAAATAATAGGGGCTCAAAAAGCCAGAAACCCCAGAATTTTATAGAAAGTACAAAATTTGTGTGGATAAAATTATGAAAATGAAAAAGGGTCAAAAATAATGACATGAATCAGTGGACATATCTAAAAGGCATTTTATATGTATAATCGGGCAACTAACCAGGGAAAGAATATGATTCATTTGACATAAAGTGACAAACAGTTTATCGATCTCAGAGACTCAGATGAATTTTTGAATGAGTTGCGATGAAGTGTGTGGCAATGTCAGGAACTCTCTACAAGCGTCAGTACTTGGAACTATGATGTTGTGGCCATTACAGAAACTTGGGACAAGAATGGTTGTTGGAAGTTCTGGGATTTAGATGCTTTAATAGAAATAGGCAAGGTGGCAAAAGGGGTGGGGGAGTGACATTGCTAGTCAGGGATAGTATAGCATCTACTGAAGGGTAATTTGAGAATGATATGTCTTCAGAATCAGTTTGGGTTGAGGTCAGGAACAAGAAATGAGCAGTCATTTTGATGGACGATTTTTACAGACCCCCTAATAGTTGCAGAGGAGTGGTGGAGCAGATTCAGAGGCAGATACTGGAAAGGTGCAGAAGTCACAGAGCTGTAGTCATGGGTGACTTTAACTGTCCAAATATTGATTGGAAACTTTTCAGTTGTAATAGTTCAGATGGAATGGATTTTGTCCAGTGTGCCCAGGAAGCATTCCTGGCACAATATGTAGATAGTCCAACATGAGGAGGGGCAACTTTGGATTTGGTGCTCGGCAATGAACTGGACCAAGAGTTAGACCTGTTCGTAGGAGAGCATTTTGGCAGTAGTGATCATAAATCTGTTACTTTTACAGTAGTCATGGAGAAGGCTAGGTACATACATCAGGGTAAGTTTTATAATTGGGGGAAGGGGAATTATAATTCTGTTAGGCAAGAACTGGGTAACATAAAAGGGGAACACATGCTGTCGGGAAAGAGCACTGTAGAAATGTAGAGAATTTTTAAGGAATGCATACTGTATGTGCTCTATATGTTTGCCCCTAGCAGGCAGGGAAGATGCAGTCGAATGAGGGAGCCTTGGTTCTCAAGAGACGTCGAACAAATAGTTAAGAGGAAGAAGGATACTTTAATAAGGTTTAGGAAACAAAGGTTGGAAAAGGCTCTTGAGTTATCCAGGAAGCAGCTGAAGAAAGGGCTTAGGAGAGCTATAAGGAGGTTGAGAAAACCTTGGCCAATAGGATCAAGGAAAACCCCAAGACTTTTTGCACGTATGCGAGAAATAAGAGAATGGCCAGAGAAAGGGTAGGGCCAATCAAGGAATGTAAAGAGATTTTGTGCACGGAGTCTAAAGAGATAAGAGAGGTCCTTAATGAATCCATTTCTTTGGTATTCACAACTGAGAGGGACCTAGGTGTAGGGGAGGACAGTGTGAAACAGGCTGGTAGGCTAGAAGAAGTGGATGTTAGTATGTAAGATGTACTAAAAATTTTGAGGAACTTGGAGATAGATAAGTTCCCCATGCCAAGGATTCTATGGAAAGTGGGGGACGTGATTATAGGACCTTTGATGATGATCTTTTCGCCCTCACTGTCCATGGATGTAGTGCTGAAACATTATTCCTTTGTTCAAAAAAAGGAACAGGGAAAATCCCAGAAATTACAAGCCAGTTAGTCTTACTTCAGTGGTGGACAAATTATTGGAAAGGGCTCTGAGACATAGGATTTATGATCATTTGGATTGGCACAGTTTGATTCGTGATAGAATGGATTTGTGAGGGGTAGATCATGCCTCACAAACATTCTTGAATTCTTCGAAGAGGTGACCAAACACATGGATGAAGGTAGAGCAGTGGATGTAGTATACATGGATTTAAGTAAGGCTTTTGATAAGGTTACCCATGGTAGGCTCGTGCGAAAAGTAAGAAAGATGGGGTAAATGCAGCCTATTGGATTCAGAATTGGCTGAGCCTTAGAAGACGAAGGGTGTAGTGGATGGAAAATATTCAAAATGGTGCTCAGTTTTAAGTGGCGCACTGCAAGGATCTGTTCTGGGTCCTCTTCTATTTGTGATTTTGTAAATGATTTGGATGAAGGAGTGGAAAGATGGATTAGTAAATTCACGGACGATACAAAGGTGGGTCGAGTTGTGGACAGTGCGGAGGGATGTTCTAGGTTACAAAGGGACATTGATAGGATGCAGAGCTGGGCTGAGAAGTCGCAGATGGAGTTTAACCCTGAAAAGTGTGAGGTGATTCATTTTGGAAGGACAAATTTGAAAGCAGAATACAGGGTTAACGGAAAGGTTCTTGGCAGTGTGGAGGAGCAGAGGGTTCTCGGGGTTCATGTCCACAGTTTCCTGAAAGCTTCCAACCAGGTGGACAGAGTTGTTAAGAAGGTGTATGTTGTGTTAGCTTTCATTAATGGAGAGATCGAGTTCAAGAGCCTTGAACTTATGCTCCAGCTATACAAAAGCCTGGTTCAGCCACACCTGGTGTATTGTGTCCAGTTCTGTTGCCTCATTACAGGAAAGATGTGGAAGCATTGGAAAAGGTGCAAAGGAGATTTACCATGATGTTGCCTGGAAATGAGCGAAGGTCTTACGAGGAAAGTTTCAGAGAGCTCGGGCTTTTCTCTTTCTAACAACGAAGGATGACAGGTGACTTGATAGCGGTGTACAAAATGATCAGAGCTATAGATAGAGCAGACCGCCAGAGACATTTTCCTGGGGTGGAGGTAGCTATTATGAGGGGCATAGTTTTAAATTGAGTGTATGTAAATATAGAGGAGACATCAGAGGTAGGTTCTTTACTCAGAGAGTGGTAGGGGCATGGAATGCATTACCAGAGAGGGCAGTGGAGTCGGCTTCATTAGGGGCATTTAAGCAGCACTTAGATAGGCATATGAATTATAGTCTCAGGTACAGGTGGAGTTTAGAAAGACCTTAGGTTTTAGGTAAAAGTTTGGCACAACATCGCAAGCTGAAAGGCCTGTACTGTGCTGTACTGTCCTATGTTCTGTGTTCTAAGTGAGGAGAGGTAATAATTAACATAGCATTGAAGGCATATTTCATTGATATACAGGCCACATCGTGAAAATGGGTATAGAGTCATTGATCAATGGACTCATGGTCTGAAATGCCTCTTTCCATGATGCGTAATTCTTTGAATATATGACTCTATCACTTGATGACATGTAGACCAGAGTAATGGCATAAGAGAACATGATCAGTTGTGATAAACAGATAATAAGAACACAACACAAGAAGAAGGGGCAGGGTATTCCTGTGGGACAACAGTATATGCATTGATGAAGACATGGTGGGGACTCTTGGAACTCTATTAGATTTGATTAATTTATTAAGTAATTAATTATGTGATGCACACCTTGAACTACTAGAGATATATCAAACACCAAAGTTTACTGCCCAAAGTTCTGTAACCAATTGCAAATGCTGCTACCGGGGAAAGCTGGCCAAGCTCGAGCTCTTCTCAGGGTCACTGTACCCTCTGATGTAAAGTATTTCTTTTCACAAATGTTTGTCTCAAGGATACTGCTAAAATCGAATACTTCCCAGGTTGCTTTTTATAAGTTGTGACTACCAAGTTGACCTTTTGATTTTATTGATTTGGAATCACTGGTGAAACATGCCCAATTCAAAATGATGTACCAGACATGTCTAACAATTCTCAATTTCCTTTGGTTCTTGCAAATCCTTCTGTCTTTTATGATCTCAATCGTAAATTAGTTCCCTGATTGATATTCAATGCAGTTGGAATGCCATTCTGTTCATTCTTCATAACTGTAGCTGGAACTTAGGTTTGGCAATCAATTTCCCTTCGAGAACAATTTTCTACAATACCTTCTGTGTGGTTTATAGCTCACTTGTTCCTGTCTACTGTAAAGTCTCATATTGGTTCTCATATCTTCGGCCTTATCCAACAAGGGATAGAGAATTTGATCCCTTGAGCTTGCTCTGTCATTTCATACGATCATTGTTGACCTTATTTCAGCCTTGAAAACGCTTTCCTATCTGGTCCCCAAAACCGTTCGATCCAATACTGATTCAAAATCTGCCTATATCCAACTTAATTTTTTTTCAATATCCCAGCAGTCACCCCAATCTATGGGCACTGAATTCCATTGGTTCACTACCCTTTGAGAGAAATAAGTTCTCCTCATCTCCGTTTTTTTTTACTTCTTATTGTAAAATTTCATTCTAAGTTGCCCCAAATAAGGAAAAATCATTTCCACGTTTACTTTGTCAATCCCTTTTAGCATCTTGTTTGCCTCAATTAGATCTCCCCTCCATTCTTCTAAACACCAGAGAGTCTAGGGCTAAACTGCTCAACCTTTCTTCAAAAAGCAAGCACCACATCTCTAGAATCGATCTAGTAAGCCTGTTCTGAACTACCTCCCTCCTTATGTATGTGGACAAAATTTGTCTGCATTACTCATGCAGATGATAGTTGAATGATGTATATTAAGGCAAACTCTGACTTTCACATTCATTACCAATTTTAAATTTTAGCATCAAATATGAAAAGATTTAAACATGTTTCATCAGCACATTTTGAATCACTACTGGGCCGAAGACTTCAACATATGCCATAGGATCCTGTTCAATTAAATACCCTGGCATTCTCCTAAATTGCAGAGTGTATAGGCCTAAGCTGCTCAGCCTCTCTTCAAAAAGAAAATGCCACATTTCTGGAATCGATCAAGTAAACCTGCTCTGAGCTGCTTCCCTCTTTAAATAAATGGACAAAAATTGGACGCAATACACCAGTGACTGATAGTCAAATGATCTTTATTGAGTCGAGCTTTCAATTTCACATTCATTACCAATTTTATTTTCCCACATCAACTATGAAAAGATTTAAACATGTCTCACCAGCACATTTGAATCTCTACTAGGCTGAAGACTTCAAGGTTACATCACAGGATCTTCCTAACAACAATAAAGATACCAACAAAATAGGATATTGCAAGAACAGAAGCAACATAAAATGTCATATACGCAAATATGTGAAATAATGCATTGATAACTGAAATTGCTTGTTGAGTTATATTCAGATATATATTCTGAGGAAAAGAAAATTACAATGGGACGTGATCTTGATACAGTACCATATAAGAAAACAGAAGGTCTTGTGAAATATAAATAAAGAGATGGCATTATGATTAGTTTAAATGTCCTCAGTACTCCTCATGAAGTAACAGGTTCCACGAAGTTTACTGAAATCAACTGCATCTGGCCCAGTTGCAGTGAAAACTGAGAAAGGACGTGCATACGGACAAATGAACTAGTGCAGCAATAAATGGAAATTATCTATTCTAATAATTGGAATGTCATTGCCAGGTGTACCAGTCATTCAGGTAAAGCATCAAAGAGCATTTTCAGTGACAGCAAGTGGCATTTAACAAAGCAAGCTAACTTCTCTGATATTGCACTTCATGCAGTCGCAAAAATCAATGTCGACAAATGATTCTGATTCTCCTGTTTTCAGACTTTCCTGTTGAGATCACTGACTCATTAGTATTCTAAGCATGTGATAAGGCCATTTAAACTTAATAGAAGACTTCCATTATAACTAAGTTGACATATCTTAGACAACACCTACATGCACTGAGCTAAATGCCAAAAGCGTTCAAAAAAGTTGTGAGACTAAGAGCCTTGTCACATTTGTGTGGCTCATGTATGAGTGAGCAGATCTTAGATTTTATCCTCATTGCAAATATTTCAATTATTGTACAGCGCAGCAGGTGTGTGGCAAGAGCAATGTTTCTAACCATTATGCGTGCATTTGTTGCTTTTGTTAAGCATTTGATATCTTCTAAATCTCATTACATTAAAGATGTACCAGGAACAATTGAAAGGTCCATAGTAAAAGTCCAGAGTCATCAGTTCAAATTCTACCATGATAGTTGTGAAAAAATATATCATTTACTAACGGTTCTCAGTAAAAATGCTAGCATAAAGCACAGTAATCATGGACTGGAAAAAAAGATTGGAGCATCTTACAGATTTCAATATTATCCTCCAAATAAGATTGTTTGTGATAACTAACCCGCCTAGCCTACCTTTTCCACATTACGAATGTTATCTTTACATTGGCCTTAAACGTGGATAATAAGCCATCTGTTGTTTTAACATTTCTTCAAAAAGCCAAGCATTAATTTGTCGAGCCAGACAGCAGATTTTTGAAATGGTAGTTGATCAGCACATTATTGGTGTCTGCAAGTGAAATAGATTTTGTCAGGGATGGTCACAATCCAACCAACAATGCACATAATGAAAACTTATGTGTACTTTGGCAATCTGAAACAAAACAGAATAGGCAAGCTGGAAATACTCAGCAGGCCAGGACAAATATCCAGAGAGACAATCAGATGCAGTATTGAATCACTGGCTTAATTAAAGATCTTCCATGAAAATACTCTCAGCAGCAGAATACATCCCTACAGTAGTCTAATCCAAATATTTATGAAAGAGCAAGTGCTCTAGTTTATGGTTTTAGCAAAGATTTGTCGCTCAGGGTGTGGGTGAGGTTGTTGACTTACTCAACAAGCTGACTTGTTTCCATTTAGCCATTTCATCACCATGTTAGGTAACATGAACAGTGAGGCCTTCGACGAAGCAATGCTGTTCTTCTCCACTTGGAATTTCTACTGTCCTGTCTGTTATGATGTGCAGTGTCATTTCTGGTTTTATTCTGTGTGGCTTTGTATATGGGGCCCAATTCTATCCACCAATCCCACTTCCTACAGACTAAGGGGGTGGCCATGGGCACCTGCATGGGCCCCAGCTATGCCTGCCTCTTTGTAGGTTACGTGGAACAGTCCCTCTTCCGCACCTACATAGGCCCCAAACCCCACCTCTTCCTCCGTTACATTGATGACTGTATTGGCGTCGCCTCTTGCTCCCCAGAGGAGCTCAAACAGTTCATCCACTTCACCAACACGTTCCACCCCAACCTTCAGTTCACCTGGGCCATCTGCAGCACATCCCTCACCTTCCTGGATCTCTCAGTCTCCATCTCAGGCAACCAGCTTGTAACTGATGTACATTTCAAGCCCACCGACTCCCACAGCTACCCAGAATACACCTCCTCCCACCCACCCTCCTGCAAAAATTCCATCCCCTATTCCCAATTCCTCCGCCTCCGCCTCATCTGCTCCCACGATGAGGAATTCCACTCTCGCACATCCCAGAAGTCCAAGTTCTTCAAGGACCACAACTTGCCCCCCACAGTGGTCGATAACGCCCTTGACCGCGTCTCCCGCATTTCCCGCAACACATCCCTCACACCCCGTCCCCGCCACAACCGCCCAAAGAGGATCCCCCTCGTTCTCACACACCACCCCACCAACCTCCGGATACAATGCATCACCCTCCGACACTTCCGCCATCTACAATCCAACCCCACCACCCAAGATATTTTTCCATCCCGACCCCTGTCTGCTTTCCAGAGAGACCACTCTCTCTGTGACTCACTTGTTCGCTATACACTGCCCTCCAACCCCACCACACCCGGCACCTTCCCCTGCAACCACAGGAAATGCCACACTTGCCCCCACACCTCCTCCCTCACCCCTATCCCAGGCCCCAAGATGACTTTCCACATTAAGCAGAGGTTCACCTGCACATCTGCCAATGTGTTGTACTGCATCCACTGTACCCGGTGTGGCTTCCTCTACATTGGGGAAACCAAGCGGAGGCTTGGGGACTGCTTTGCAGAACACCTCCGCTCGGTTCACAATAAACAACTGCACCTCCCAGTCGCAAACCATTTCCACTCCCCCTCCCATTCTTTAGATGACATGTCCATCATGGGCCTCCTGCAGTGCCACAATGATGCCACCCGAAGGTTGCAGGAACAGCAACTCATATTCCACTTGGGAACCCTGCAGCCCAATGTTATCAATGTGGACTTCACCAGCTTCAAAATCTCCCATTCCCCCACCGCATCCCAAAACCAGCCCAGTTCGTCCCCTCCCCCCACTGCACCACACAACCAGCCCAGCTCTTCCCCTCCACCCACTGCATCCCAAAACCAGTCCAACCTGTCTCTGCCTCCCCAACCTGTTCTTCCTCTCACCCATCCCTTCCTCCCACCCCAAGCCGCACCTCCATCTCCTACCTACTAACCTCATCCCACCTCCTTGACCTGTCTGTCTTCCCTGGGCTGACCTATCCCCTCCCTACCTCCCCACCTATACTCTCCTCTCCACCTATCTTCTTTTCTCTCCATCTTCGGTCTGCCTCCCCCTCTCTCCCTATTTATTCCAGAACCCTCACCCCATCCCCCTCTCTGATGAAGGGTCTAGGCCCGACATGTCAGCTTTTGTGCTCCTGAGATGCTGCTGGGCCTGCTGTGTTCATCCAGCCTCACATTTTATTATCTATATACTTGTTGATTGTTTCGTGTGTTGAGAAATATACCTCTAGGAATTCCCGTGCATGTGTATGTTTGGCTTGGGCTACTATGGTTACTTTTTCCCAGTTAAACTGATGGCCTTCATTGTTTGTGTGCACTGGTATTAATGAACATTTGTCATGTCATTTTGCTGCCAGTTAATGTTCATGTATTCTGATGGCTAGTTTTCTTTCTGTCTGTCCAATGCAATGCTTGTGGCAGTCCATTACATGGTATTTTGTAAACTACGTTGTTTGTGCATGTTGTGGAAAAGGCATCTTTAATCCTTGTGAAAAGTGGCTGTGGCTTGTGTGCTACCATGATTCCTAATGGTCATAGGAGTCTTATTGCCAGATCTGATATGCTTTTGAAGTAGGGCAGTGTGGCCAGTGTGTTAGGGTGTACTGCATCTTCTTCTTGTTGGCACCTGTGGATTAAGTTGTGGGATATCTGTTCATAGTGAAGATTTTGTATAGGTGCTCTTCCTCATTCCTGTACAGTTCTGGAGTGTTGCAAAGAGTAGTGGCCCATTTAGATAATGTCCAAATACAGCCTTTTTTTGTGGATATTGGGGTAGTGGCTGTGGAAGTTAAGGGTTTGTCAGTGTATGTTGCTTTTCTGCATACCGAGTTTTGGAAAACCCATCAGTCATTTCTTCAACTCAATGTCCAGAAACGGAAGCTGATTATTGTTTTCTTCTTCAATGGTGAATTTGATGAGATGGTGGGTCTCTTTTAGTTTGGTGAGCTTAATAATGACAATTGACAGCATTATTCACGTCAGTTGACATCCCAGTATCCAAAGAAACTCTGGCCATATTACTAGAGGTAGCAGGAACATAGACCAGCAGCTCCATCATCAATGACAATCGCACATGCAATAGGTCAACGTCACTGTAGTAGCCCAAGCCAAATATAGACATGCAGGGAAATTCCTTGAGTCATGCTTCTCAACCTATAATGCAATCAACAAATATATAGAATTGTCCACCATATACAAACCCATACCGAACAAAACTGGAAATGGCACTATTCACCATAACAGACCAGGCTTTTTAAATTCTAAGCGGAGTAAAACAAATATTGCTTCATCTGAGATTGCATCGATGATGTTACCTAACATGGTGATGAAATGTCTGAATGAAAACAAGCCAGCTTGGCAGGTAAGTCAACAACCTCAAGTGTTCTACCTCATTACCTTCTACTGACAATCCCACCTTTTAGAATGCAATTAATTGAAAATGGACAAGGCTAATTATCAGTATGTTAACGTTAGCATTTGAGCAAAATAAGTTTTTCCTGGTTATGTGTTATTGTTCATGCCTTTTAAGAAGATTCTGCCAGTGTTCAGTGTGGCCGTCATGAGAACTTTAATATGAGAATTTATAGGCCTCTTGGATCACCTATAAGGCAATGTGGATTATTCTTTCTCAAACTTGAATATTTTAGAGCCCCTCAATGAATCAAATATGATTTCAAGTTGAAGTCTGGTTTTCTAAAAATTTAATACAGGATACCACCTTGACTGTCTCTCTCTCTCTCTCTCTCTCTCTCTCTCTCTCTCTCTATCTGTCTGTCTCTCCCTCTCTGTATGATGTAGCTATCGGAAGAACATTCTCTCTAAGCCAATTTCACAGTCAAACACAATCATCAAACTTGTATTGAATTGAATCAATTCTTGGAAGACAATCAAGTCCATTGGAGATGAAGTGTCTTTATGTGATCAACTTTTTGAAAAATTGAAGTTACGGACTCTTATGTTTTTACCACCTGTGTCATAAGTGAAGCTAGAAGCTGCAGTTGTGGTTTATTATTTTGTCTTTGATGTCTATTGTAATGTCTAGTCATTGCAATGGCTATTGCTGCCCAAAGGTGTCCTCACAATTGCTATAACAGTGTAACAGAGCATTTAAGTCAAAGCAATCCCGCCCCTCAAACCCATCCATCTCCACATCTATCCATCTACCTATTTGTACACATACCTACCTGTCTATCAACTGATCTATCCATCTACCTGGACAATAATTGTGCTTATTTAAGAAAAAAATTGCATTTACTGCCCTCTGCTCCTGAAAGAATTTTAACTTGAAGCAGTATTTTTCTTTCTTTCATGGCTGTTGCTACCCGTTGA
This sequence comes from Stegostoma tigrinum, assembly GCF_030684315.1. Taxonomy (NCBI): domain Eukaryota; kingdom Metazoa; phylum Chordata; class Chondrichthyes; order Orectolobiformes; family Stegostomatidae; genus Stegostoma; species Stegostoma tigrinum. The sequence goes on along the minus strand of NC_081396.1, from coordinate 12,681,510 downwards.
AGATTTCCAGGATATGTATTTCTGCTACAGCACCAAAGGTGCACATCACTCACAAATAGTCTCACTGACAGTACCAGCGCATCAAATGAAAATATTAAGAATGCTACCTTTGCTTTCACCCAAACAAAGCAGACAGCTGCTCTATAACTGGCAGCAGACTACAGGTGGTGGCTTAAACTGAAGGTCACCACAGCTCAAGAGAGGAGGCAGGGTAAGATGCAATTCCTCTATGGAATTTTCAGCTGATTCAGAAATCGCACCCAGGATGTTTGTGTTACTTTAGTGAACCAACTAACTAGTAAACTGAGTTACCTGACCTCAATTTGCTTTTACATTATCAAGACAGCCCTATGCAACAAAGATTATCAATGCAGTTCAGGCTATCCCTTTTTTTAGATATATGCGCTATGTAGTCAAAAGTATGTTTTTGCATCCAGTACACCTATTGTCTCTGTACATCTTGTTTGTGGCGATTCAATGAATAATGCATCATCAAGAAATAAAGTAAATGCAATTCACAGTGTCCAAAATGGAGAAATTGTTGCAATATTTCATTTACAGAACCTACTGTGGTAGGGAAAAATAAGTTAATGAAGCTTTTAAGAAGAAAGTCATCACCCAATATGGAATTTGCAGAAATTACCTTTTAGTTATGTTTAGCATAAGGCATGAATCAACGAACACACTCTGCTGAATCATGTGAAACAACACATCAAGCCTGGTGAAGATTTTAATATCCATATCAATTGCTACTAAAAGCAAAGTTTTGTAAAAAGAGCCTGTTAATTTTTGTTTGCACAGTAACTGCATCTAACAGTAACGGTAACAGAAACAAATCTATTTGTTCAATGACTGTAACTAATTGTGACCCTGGTGCGTTATAATCATATATAATTATGGCTACTTTTAGAAATGATATAAAGAGATTGCATGTAAAATCGTAAACAGACATCACTGTCTCTGACAGAAATGCATGTACCGCCAAGAGGTCTCGCTTATGCTATTTTTTACACAGTGCTTGCAGCTATTGCGGTCCCAGGTAAAGTACTGTAGATTATATTACAGAGACTTAGAGGTTATGCTATACTCGTACAATCTGGTGGCTAGACTCCATCTGTAAGATTTCGTTTAGCTCTAGATGCCGTGTCTCAGAAAGATAAATAATAAAGATGCTCAAAATGGTTGAAAAAAATGATTGCATGAATTACTGATTTCACCTGTTACAGGGATATAAATGCGCATTATCTTTAAATTGCATTTTAGAAATTCATGAATGTGAGTGCCACTCGCTAGAGTTCAATTTATTACTCTTTCTAAATAGCCTTGGAGGAGGTTTTTGTGAACTGCAATCTTTAGCTCTTCCTATCACTTAGACACATTCAAAGTGATGTTCAGGAGTGTCTTCGAGGATCATGACGGCACACTCGCATAGTTTCAAGTCAGGATTCTCTGTGGTTAGAGAGGGATCTTGCAGTTAATGGGTTACCATTCACCTGATGCATTTGCTCTCCTTGTTGGCTGTATTTTCAGGTATAGAACAAGCTAAGGAGACTTAGCGAGTTGCTGCAGTGAAGCTTGTGGAGGGTAGACATTTCTAATATCATGCATATTTTGTAGTAAGATTGATGATTGTTACATTGTATCCTAATTAATCTGTTTATTTTGAGAGTCCTAGATTTATTTGTTAACATCTTTCAAGAGAAACTGATCATTCAGATTTATGACTAGATTTGTCAGTGCTTTTTTTCTAATATATTGAGATCATTCCCATTGTTTCATATCAGGACACATTTTCAAACTTACCTTAAATTGTTTGTGGAATAATCAATGATTTACTGAATTCATTGTGAATTCATCAATTCTTTTAAATCATTTGGGTGATTTCTGCAATAAGAACAAAGAACAAAAAAAAGCAAAGAAAATTACAGCACAGGAACAGCCCTCCAAGGCTGCACCAATCCAGATCCTCTAACTAAACCTGTCGCCTATTTTCCAAGCATCTGTATCCCTTTGCCCCCTGCCCATTCATGTGTCTGTCTAGATACATCTTAAAAGATGCTATCATGCCTGCCTCTGCCACCTCTGCTGGCAACATGTACCAGGCACCCCCACCAACCTCTGTGTAAAGAACTTTTCATGCATATCTTCCTTAAACTTTTCTCCTCTTACCTTGAACTTGTGACCCTAGTAATTGAGTCCCCCACTCTTGGGGGAAAAAAACTTCCTGCTATCCACCCTGTCGATACCCCTGATGATTTTTATAGACCTCAATCAGGTCCACCCACCCCCCCAACCTCCATCTTTTTAATGTAAATAATCCTAATCTACTCAGCCTCTCTTCATAGCTTGCACCCTCCATACCCGTCAACATCCTGGAGAGCCTCCTCTGTGCCCTTTCCAAAACATCCACATCGTTTTGGTAATGTGGTGACCAGAACTGTACGCAGTATTCCAAATGTGGTTTAACCAAAGTCCTATACAACTGTAACATGACCTGCCAACTCTTGTACTCAATACCCTGTCCAATGAATGAAACCATGTTGTATGCCTTCTTGACCACTCTATCGACCTGTGTTGCCACCTTCAGAGTACAATGGACCTGAACACCCAGATTTCTCTGTGCATCAATTTTCCCCAGACCTTTTCTATTTACCCATATAGTTCGCTCTTGAATGGATCTTCCAAAATCCATCACCTCGCATTTGCCTGGATTGAACTCCATCTGCCATTTCTCCGCCCAACTCTCCGATCTATCTATATTCTGCTGCATTCTCTGACGATCCCCTTCACTAACTGTTACTCCACCAATCTTAGTGTCATCTGCAAACTTGATAATCAGACCATCTATACCTTCTAATAGGGCATTTTCTTGTCTGTATGGAGTTAATTTTATTTTTCTTTGTCTGTAGTATTTATTCTATTCCAATTTCAACTTAGTTATTTGTATATTTCCTAAAGTTGCAAGCATAAAAGCTGCAATATCGTAGTGTAATATTAGGATTAATTTTAATGTCCAGTGCATGAGACTATTTAAAATGTCTGTTAAGTTTATATAATGCAGATCATTCATAATCCATCTCGAAGTCTATTCTTAGCTATTTGTCTTTTTTATCTTACAGTTAATTTAGTGGCAGTTTTGATCCTCGCAAGAGGAAGGTGCGGTCTCTCTCAATGTATAACACGGTACCTGGTATCTATGGCAATTACAGATCTTCTGGTCATTATCACTGCTGTGATATTAAACCGCATTCCTGGTATTTATTTTCCAGGCAGCCTTCTGTCCATTACTCCCATGTGTAGCATGAGCACAACATTGATTTATGCCTCTAGAGACAGTTCTGTGTGGCTAACAGTGGCTTTCAGTTTTGATCGGTTTGTAGCAATTTGTTATCATAAGCTGAAAATAAAATATTCCACTGAGAAAATATCAACTTTTGTGATAGTAATGGTGTGTGTCCTGGGTTGTTTAAAAAATATCCCATGGTATTTTCTTCATGAACCCATCTACACAATTGCCAATGTCCCATGGTATTGTAGAATAAAAGGTATACGTTACACTTCAGTTGCGTGGAGAGTATTTGATTGGTGTGACCGTATTTTAACTCCATGTCTCCCGTTTCTTCTGATTCTTCTATTCAATGTTCTCACTGTCAGGCACATTCTTGCAGTCAATAGATCCCGAAAAAGGCTCATGGCCCGCAAAAAGGAATGCAGTCAAAATGATCTTGAAGTGGAGAGCAGGAGAAAGTCCATTGTTTTACTCTTTGCCATCTCTGGCTCTTTCATCTTGTTGTGGATGACATACATTATACGTTTTATATATGACAGATTTGCGACTAACAATAAAATCAATGGTTTTACTGACCCCAAATTCATTTTTCGTGAATGTGCAAATATGCTTCAGCTTTTGAGCTGCTGTACAAATACTTTTATTTATGCTGTGACTCAGACTAAATTCAGGAAGCAATTAATTGATACGTTGCAATGTCCACTGAATCTAATGAGTAACTTTCTTAAGCAATGAAAGGAAAAACGTTCAACAATATCTCGCTGAGTATCTTTTTTTGGCATTAGATGTTGGAAACCAAAGGTTTTGTTCTTTTTTTCTCTTGTTTTCCATTGATAGTGTTGCATTAATTGACCATGCAAGTATGGTGTGTGCTTGTGCAACAGAATTTATGAAATATTGTTGTACTGGAAACAATACATGAAAAGAATGTTGGCTCTGACATGAACTGCCTCCACCTGAGAAAGAAACATTGCAATTTCCTGAAGGATGACATTCTGTCTCAATGACCTGATTATTACATTCTCCAACAAACTACTGTCCCAAAAGCAATAGCATGTGAGTTACTGTCAATTAGACAGCCACATTTCAGTATCTAATTATGACCGTTGCAAGTGGTGTACAGCAAGGGTCGGTGTTGGGTCCACTGCTGTTTGTCATTTTTATAAATGACCTGGATGAGGGCGTAGAAGGATGGGTTAGGAAATTTGCAGACGACACTAAGGTTGGTGGAGTTGTGGATAGTGACGAAGGATGCTGTAGGTTACAGAGAGATAGATAAGCTGCAGAGCTGGGCTGAGAGGTGGCAAATGGTGTTTAATGCGGACAAGTGTGAGGTGATGCACTTTCGTAGGAGTAACCAGAAGGCAAAGTACTGGGCTAATGGTAAGATTCTTAGTAGTGTAGATGAGCAAAGAGATCTTGGTGTCCATGTACGCAGATCCTTGAAAGTTGCCACCCAGGTTGACAGGGCTTTTAAGAAGGCACACAGTGTTTTAGCTTTTATTAATAGAGGGATCGAGTTCCGGAACCAAGAGGTTATGCTGCAGCTGTACAAAACTCTGGTGCGGCTGCACTTGGAGTATTGTGTACAGTTCTGGTCACCGCATTATAAGAAGGATGTGGAAGCTTTGGAAAGGGTGCAGAGGAGATTTACTAGGATGTTGCCTGGTCTGGAGGGAAGGTCTTACGAGGAAAGGCTGAGGGACTTGAGGCTGTTTTCGTTAGAGAGAAGAGGTTGGGAGGTGACTTAATTGAAACATATAAAGTAATCAGAGGGTTAGATAGGGTGGATAGGGAGAGCCTTTTTCCTAGGATGGTGACGGCGAGCATGAGGGGGCATAGCTTTAAATTGAGGGGTGAAAGATATAGGACAGATGTCAGAATTGGTTTCTTTACTCAGAGAGTTGTAAGAGAATGGAATGCTTTGCCTGCAACGGTAGTAGATTTGCCAACTTTAGGTACATTTAAATCATCATTGGACAAGCATATGGACGTACATGGAATAGTGTAGGTTAGATGGGCTTCAGCTCGGTATGACAGGTCGGCACAACATCGAGGGCCGAAGGGCCTGTACTGTGCTGTAATGTTCTATGTTCTATGTTAAGATTTGGGTAGAGTTGCTCTTCCACAGTCTAGAATTTTTCAAGGATCTTGATTCCAAAGTCCAACAGCTATTTCATGCTGCAACAATTCAAGCTATCTTTACTTTACAATTGTATAATTTGAAAGAACTGTTCCTTGTCGATTCTGGAATAAAGATGTCTTCACACTAGAATCATTATAATGGGTATTTCTTGATAAATAAACATTTGCAAGGCACTGTTCAGAATGGAACGAAACTTGTTTTTTGTGAAAAGAAAACCTCAATCCATTAACAGTAGCTCACAGTTTGATTTTAGTCTTCAGTTCTTTATATGACATGTTTGACATTCCATTCTTTTTATTCAGAGAAGATAACATGCCTGGCAGCTTTCATGAAAGTACGCCTGGGTCATAGAATCCTCCAGTGAGGAAGCAGGCCATTCATCCCATTACAGCCACACTGATTTACCGAAGAGCATTTCACTCAGATACACTCCCACTGCCCTATCCCTAACTCTGTTTCTCATGGGTAATCAATCTAATTTACACCCTATGGACAATTTCTCATGATCAGTCCATCTAACCCTGTGCATCTTTGGAATGTGAGAGGAAAATGGAGCACCCAAAGGAAATGGACGGATACAAAAGGAAAATGTTGAAACTCCATACAGACTGTTGCCTGATTCTGGAATTGAACCCAGGTTCCTGAAATTGTAAGATACCAGTGCTAACCACTATTCCCACCACTACCCAGTGGGTCATGCATTGTATAGACAATATTGCACAATGCAATCACCACCTGATTGCTTTTCTCATGTTACATGACCATTTTCATAATCTTGATTCAGCAGCTTTGATATTTTTGTATACTATCATTAACTATGGACATAATACATAATTTCACGGTGTCCTATCAGATGGAAGAATAGTGAATTATGCCATTAATGATGTTGCAAACAATTATCATCAGGAAGCCAAAATAAAAATACAATGAATACTCATATTCTGAGTCAGTAGCATACATAAGCCACGGACAATGAATTAGTGGTTTTGGGAGAACTTGGAAGTTCCGCATTGCATACGTTAAGGACAGAAATCCAAAAATAATTTCCTATATTGTGGACACTATCACATGTTCGTGATTTTTGGAATCTAGAGTCAATTTCATAAATTTCGGTTAACAAGAGGTGAGATTGCTTTTAACAGATTAAGTTTTGGGCTCTCAAAGAGCATTAGTTAAATTGTGACACAGTGCAACAAAATATCTTGTACCCTCACTGAAAGAGAGCCTGGTTAATGTCATTTGTTATGTCATAACAAATGCAGTGTTCTGCGGAGAAAGTGGGCAGCATGACACAGATTCCTTTGTGTACATGCAATGCGGATAAACCTCAAAACCGTACTGAGAGATACAGTTTGTCTGTTTCTTTTTGACACCCGAATTTTGGATATGTCCTGGGCACGTAAAATTAATTAATTGGCAGTTCTAAGTAAGGATGGGTAGTTAAGCTGCAGTATCATTTCATATCAGTCTACGTAGCAGTGGAGAGAGACAACTACCATTGAAACAAGGAAATCAAGGCCTCTTACAGGTCTGCTGAATCTTCTCCTTTCTTATTCAATTGGAAAAGAAAAGACATGAACAGGATTGAGGTCCCAGATTATCGAATATCCAATGATATGACGTAAAAGAAGGCCAGCTGAGATGCAGCCTGAAGAATTCCCATCCACCACTATCCTCCATCACATGCCCAAACTTGCCCTCACTTTTAACAACTTCTCCATTAACTCCTCTCATTTTCTTCAGCTCAAAGGGCAGCACAATAATTCAATATTCAGCACTGCTACACACAGCGCCAGGGAGCGGTGTTCAATTCTATCCTCAGGAGACTGTGTGGAGTTGCACATTCTCCCAGTATCTGCGTGGGTTTCCTCCAGGTTCTCCAGTTTCCTCCCACAGTCTAAAGATGTGCAGGCTAGATAGATTGGTCGTGATTAATTGCCCATAGTGTCCAGGGATGTTTAGGTAAGGTGGGTTAGCCATAGGGGAATGAGTGAGTGTGGGATGCTCTTTGGAGGGGCGTTGCGGATGTGTTCATCTGAATAGCCTTTCTTCCACACTGAAGGGATTCTATGAAAAGTACCGCCATGGGAACCAGTATAGCCTAAGTTATAGTTTACTCTATGTAGAGTATATAACCTATTGCATTCCTACTCAGATCCCTCCCCACAAAGCTTTCTCAGATAAAGTGAATACATCATTTGTGCCGCTTCCCTCTCTTGCCCAGAATTGGAAAGTCAATTATCAATTTTGTTTCAAATTTCCATCTGTTCTCACCTTCATCTATTCCAACTCTGTGTATTCTCTCCCTTTCCTTGACATGTCTATTTCAATTTCTGGGGATTGGCTGGCCACCAACAAGCACTACCGACCCACTGGTTCCCACAGTTACCTGGACTATACATCCTCACACATTGCTTCCTACAATGTCTCCATTCCATTCTACTGGTTGCTCAGCCTCGATAGCACCTATTCAATGAGGCCAGCTTCAATGACGAGGCCTCTGAAATTTCCACCATGTTTTTCGCTAGGGACTAGACCAGACCCACAGCCCCGACCATGCCTCCAAGAATAAATATACATTAAGAAGTTAGCCTAGGCCCATTATTTTATATTTATTTAAAGACAAGTGCAAGGCGTGTTGCAGATATAAATGGATGGAATAAAATTACTAGATTTCAAACAAAGCAGATTTTAGTCTTACAATGTGGTTAAAATACAAATAGAAAGAAGAAAGGATGTAATTTTAATTTTGTTGAAATACTTACCAAGATAATATACGATTTATCCACTCATTATCAACTGTTCTAATACAGGCAATATCATGCAAACTCATCTTGGCATTTTAAGCAAAAGCTTTATTCTCAGTTCTTGTCTTTCTCCAGTCCAGCCGAAGATCATACTAGGAAAAAAAACAGTCTGGATGAACACAGCAGGCGAAGCAGCATCTCAGGAGCACAAAAGCTGACGTTTCGGGCCTAGACCCTTCATCAGAGAGGGTCTGCAGTTCCCATTATCCTACAGCACAGGAACAGCCCTCCAGTCTGACTGTTTTTTTCTAAGAGATAAAACTTCCTAAGTCTTCATCAGCAGCAGAAAGAGAGAGGGACAGCTGTGTAAATATTTTCAGCAATTAGTTAATGCAAATCAAACTGATAGGGCAGCACGGTGGCTCAGTGGTTAGCACTGCAGCCTCACAGTGCCAGGGACCTGGGTTCGATTCCAGCCTTGGGTAACTGTCTGTGTGGAATTTGCACATTCTCCCCGTGTCCGTGTGGGTTTCCTGCACGTGCTCCGGTTTCCTCCCACAGTCCAAAGATGTGCAGGTTAGGTGGATCGGCCATTCTAAATTGCCTGTAGTGTTCAGGGTGTTGTGGGTTAGAGGGGGGATGGGTCTGGGTTGGGTTGCTTCAAGGGGTGGTGTGGATTTGTTGGGCTGAATAGCCTGTTTCCACACTGTAGGGAATCTTAAAAAAACAAACTGAAAACTTGGTTCTCTAAGAGCCAAGTCATCCATAACCTGCTGCCCGTCTGTTCACCCACAACAAGTCCTGATTCCCTGTCACCCCATAGTCACTGACCAATACTGGCTTCACATAGAACATAGAACAATACAGCGCAGAACAGGCCCTTCGGCACTCGATGTTGCGCCGACCCGTGAACTAATCTAATCCCCTCCCCCTACACTATCCCAAGGATCCGCCAAGGAAAGTCGAAATTAAAAGTTGTTCATCCTTATTTTCGAATCATTCCCTGTCCTTGCCCGTTATCAGAGACAACTGGATTAGGAGCAGTGGAGAGATTTCGAAACAAACCAGGAAGGGCTTCTTGCCGATAATGTGGCTATTGCTTGGTTGGATCAATTTTTCGATAACGTTCCTAAATATATCAGCCAGATTCTATGTATGCAATAACAAGATATTACAATGTGGGCTCTTTCTACAATTTACTGGTTATCACGTTTGAGTCACAGCCATGATATACTCGGTTCAAAGTGCGCAACTGCATAGAGAAGCACAATTAAACTGAAGAGTGAGGAAAAATTCAGTCAGTAACTTTTGTTAAATATAAACCGTCAGGGTCAGACAGCTGGGTGGTACTTTCTTTTCGGCTGAACAGTTCTGTCCACAATCAAACCCGAATGAATCTGTTCCAATTAGCTCTATTTCCTAGCTCTGACAGTTCAGAAAGCTAATCTCAAAGGTCATATTACGGCTAAATGCTGCTAATTGGGGAATATGATTAAAGGTTCCAGTAATGTCACCTCCCTTAATAAAATAGGGAGTGAACCACGTTTCAGGCGGGGAAACAAACTCTTCACTGATCAGAGATAAAGGGAACTGCAGATGCTGGAGAATCCAAGATAACAAAGTGTGGGGCTGGATGAACACAGCGGGCCAAGCAGCATCTTACCAGTACCAGTTCCGTGCTCACTGAGACAGGGACAAGCAGCAGGATTGTACTCCGCATCCATTAATTCCTCACTGCCAGCCAAAAACAACCACTGCAGCTTACATCAGTAGCTTTCTGCTCACCCTGGAATGCAAGATCCTCCAACCCAGGCCAAATGCTCCCAGGAAAAACAGGGAACTTATGTCCTGCTCAGTAAACTTCCGTGCATCTTTGATACAATCCCCGAGTGAGTGAAACTTTATCTGCGCTTCAATCGTGAATCCTCTACTAATAGGGCTTGTGGAAACTTGCTCTACATGAACATTTCCTCTCACGAGGATTTAGGGAATATACTTTTAATATTGGTAGCAGATGCAACAGATTCTTTCTGTCCTTCGAAGGTTTTTACCAAATTGTGAAAATGTGGTCAACAAAATATCAAACAGCTAAACTTGCTGATGCACGAAACAAAGGAAGTTCTTAAAGTATTGAGGGTGACTAGACAGAAAAATGAACATATCTTTCAGTTCTGTAGCAGAAAAATGAATGTATTTATTAAGCAGACTCTCAGTATGTTCACCCTTTCGGAGAGACTGGAATGGAGGGTCTCTTGTGGCACAATGGCAGTGTCCCTACTCCGGACTTTAAGGTCTGGGCTCACGTCCCACCTGTTCCAGAGGTGTGTAATAACATCTTTGAACATATTGATAGCAAAGCAAAAAGCCAGAGTGGCTATGGATTATATGGGATACTTAAAGATAAGGATGGTAATATTAGAATATCATTGTTAAACATTATATCCGAGAACATGTGCTGAAAGCGGATTGCAATTTTCTGGAAAATTTACAGCTGAGAAAGGGAACATGTAAATGGCATTACCATAATTGAATCAAAACATTGGAACATGGTGATTCGGATCCAGCTGAGTCTCATTGTACAAACTGGCATTTTCCTCACTGTAAAATGGGCGATGAACTTGCTTGTGTCTGTTTACTCGATTGGTAAACCATGAGACTCTCAAACTCACGGTGATGAATTCAAGTCCTAAGCTGAGGACATCTGCCTGTTAACAACACATTGCTTAGTGGGGACCTGCTCTGTCTTTTGTTTGGCTGTCACTGTCTTCGCACTGACTCCTTGCCCTGCCTCATTTGTGAATATCCCAGCTTACTGAAAACTGCTTTCATTTCACGACAATCGGACGAGACAAATCTCTAGGCCCAATACTACATTCAAAGGACAAGGTACTCTCAAGGCCCAGGACAAACAAAACTGCTCTGAGCGACAGAATGAGAACGTGGTTGCAGGGAAAAGTGCCGGGTGTGGTGGGGCTGGAGGGGAGTGTGGAGTCAACAAGTGGGTCACGTCCGCTTCGCACTCCCCTCTAGCCCCACACACCCAGCACTTTTCCCTGCGACTGCAGGAAGTGCTACACTTGCCCCCATACCTCCTCCCTCACCCCCATCCCAGGCCCCAAGATGACTTTCCACATCAAGCAGTGGTTCACTTGCACATCTGCTAATGTGGTATATTGTATCCGCTGTACCTGTTGTGGCCTCCTCTATATCTGCGATGTAGAAACCAAGCGGAGGCTTGGGGACCGCTTTTCAGAACACCTCCGCTCGGTTCACAATAAACAGCTGCAACTCCCAGTCACGAACCATTTCAACTCCCCCTCCCATTCCTCAGATGACTTGTGAATCCTGGACCTCCTGCAGTGCCACAACGATGCCACTCGAAGGTTGCAGGAACTGCAACTCATATTCCACTTGGGAACCCTGCAGCCCAATGATATCAATGTGGATTTCACAAGCTTCAAAATCTCCCCTCCCCCACCACATCCTCAATGCAACTCAGCTCGTCCCCGCCTCCCTCAACTGTTCGTCCTCTCACCTAGCCCCTCCTCCCACCTCCAGGCACACCTCCGTTTCCTACCTACTAACCCCATCCCGCCTCCTTGACCTGTCTGTCCTCCCTGGACTGACCTATCTCCTCCCAACCTCCCCACCCACACTCACCTTTACTGGCTCCATCCCCGCCTCTTTAACTTGCCTGCCTCCTCTCCACCTATCTTCTCCTCTATCCATCTTCGATCCACCTCTTGCACAATGTAACCAAAACAGCCCAAGCTAAACATAGACACATATGGAAATTCCTAGAGGCATGGTTCTCCACCCACAATGCAACACACAAAAATGTAAACAAATAGAATTGGACCCTATATACAAACTCATACAGAACAAATCCGAAAATGACACTGCTCACTACTGTGGACTGGACAGTAGAAATTCCAAGTGGAGGAGAACAACATCGTTTCCTCGGAGGCCTCACTGATGATGTTACTTTGGTGACGAAACAGCTGAAATATAACAAGCCAGTTTGATGAGCAAGTCAACAACTTCACCCACAACCTGAGCTACAAATTTTTGCTAAAACTTTAAAATAGAACACTTGTTCTTTCAAAAATATGAATTAGAATATTGTGGGGATGTCTTCTGCTGCTGAGGGTATTTTCAGGGAAGATCTTCTGTTCAGCCATGGATTCAAAACTGCATCTGGGTCTGTCTCTGAATATTTGTCCTGACCTGCTGAGTATTTCCGGCATTCCTATTCTGTCTTGTTTAAGATTGTCACAATCCACAGAGTTTTCCTCTTTGTTCATTGTTGTTTGGATTGCGACCATCTCTGACAAAATCAGTTTCAATTGCATGCCCCAATAATATGGCGATCAACTACCGTTTTGGAAATCTGCTGTCTGGCTAGACAAATTAATGCTTGACTTTTTGAAGAAACTCTAAAACAACGGATGGCTAATCAACCAAATTTAAGAGCAGAAAGAGAAACAATAAAGATGCTCAAAATGGTTGAAAAAAAATGATTGCATGAATTATTAATTTCACCTGATACAGGGATATAAATGCACATTATCTTTAAATTGCATTTTAGAAATTCCCGAATGTGAGCGCAACTCGCTGGAGTTCAATTTATTACTCTTTCTAAATAGCCTTGGAGGACGTGTTTGTGAACTGCAATCTTTAGCTCTCCCTATCACTTAGACACATCCTTTGCAAGCCGGATCGGGAGTCCCGCATGATGTGTTGCCTGCCCGGTGCCAGGGAGCAGGACATCTCTGATCGGCTTGAAAGATATTGGAGCGGGAGGGGGAGGATGCAGTTGTGGTCCACATTTGGACTAACAACATAGGCAAGGCTAGGATGAGGGACCCATTTGAGACTATCAAGCACAAGGAAAGAAATTAAGGAATAGGTCCTCGAGGGTCATAATCTCTGGATTACTGCCCGACCCACGAGCAAATTGGCTTAGAAATAGGAAAATTAGGGAAGTAATCACGCGACTAAGGAATGGTGTGGGAAAGAAAGGTTCTATTTCATGGAGCATGGGATCAGTTTTGCAACAGGGAGGATCTGTACCAATGGGGCAGTCTCCACCTGAACCGATCTGTAACCAGGGCTCTAGCAAAAAGGATAAATAGGGTGGTCACTAGGACTTTAAACTAGTGCGTTGGGGTTAAGGGAAAGGGAAGTCGACACGGAATATGATGGTGAATAAAAAGGTAAGCAGTAGGTTAGCATGTGTGCAGGAGGGTGTCAGTTCAAGGCAGACTATGAATGAAGCAAAAAGGAAGAATAACTCAGGTGATATTATTAGGGATGTTGGAAATCATGAAGGTAAGAAAGCTAGCATAAAGGCACTTTACCTGAATGCTGGTGGCTTTCATAACATGGTTAATGAGTTAACTGCACAAATCATCGTGAATGAATATGATTTGGTAGCCATTCTGAAGACACGGTTATAGGATGGTCATGGCTGGGAGTTAAATATCCAGGGGTGCCAGACTATTTGGTAGGACAGGTAGGACAGGAAGGTAAGGGAGGTGGTGTAGTTCTGATGTTCAAGGACGACATCAGGGCGGTGCTGAGAGATGATATAGGTTCTATGGAGAATGAGGTTGAATCCATTTGGGTGGAAATTAGAAATCCTAAGACGAAAAAGACACTGATAGGTGTAGTCTATAGGTCGCCAAATAATAAAATCAGATTGGGGTGGGCAATAAGCAAAGAAATAACTAATCCTGTAAAATGGTATGGCAATTATCATGGGGGAATTTTAATCGACATGTAGATTGGTCGAACCAGCTTGGTCAGGGTAGCCTTGAGGAATACACATTGAGTGTATCCGCGATGGTTTTCTGGAACAGTATGTAATGGAACCGACAAGGGAGCAAGCTATCCTAGACCTGATCCTATGTAATGAGACAGGAATAATTAATGACCTCATATTTAGATATCCTCTTGGAAGGAGTGATCACAGTATGGTTGAATTTAGAATACAGATGGAGAGTATGAAGATAAAATACAATACCAGGGCCCTATGCTTGAACAAGGGGGACTATAATAGAATGAGGGAGGACTTGGCTAAAGTAGACTGGAAACAAAGATTTTATGGTGGGTCAGTTGACGAGCAGAGGAGGACTTTCAAAGCAACTTTTCAGTGTTCAGCAGAAGTATATTCCAATGAAAAGGAAGGACTGTAAGAAAAGAAGTGATCTGCTATGTGTGTCTAAGAAAATAAGGGAGTCTATCAAATTGAAAGAGAAGGCATACAAAGTGTTCAAAAACATCATGAAACTAGAAGTTTGAGAAAACTTTAAAGGTCAACAGAAAGCCACAAAAAGAGCTAGAAAGAAAAGCAAGATAGAACATGAGAGAAGAGAAAAAAACTAGCGCAGAACATAAAGACAGGTAGCAAAACTTTCGATAAATATATAAAATGAAAAAGAGTTGTTAAAGTAAACATTGGCCCTTTAGAGGATGAGGAAGGGAAATTAGTTATGTGATATGATTAAATAGCAGAGGCATTGAACAGGTATTTTGTATCGGTCTTCACAGTGGAGGACACTAATAACATGCCGGGAATTGACAAAGACATGAAGATAGGTGAGGACCTGGAAACAGTCATTACCATGGAAGATGTGGAGTCGGGGAAGCTAATGGAGCTAAGGATCGATAAGTCTCTTCGCCCTGATGGAATGCATCCCAGAGTACTAAAAGAGATGGTGGGAGAAATAGCAGGTGCAGTAGTGGTAATTTTCCAAAATTCAATGGACTCCGGGGCAGTCTCAGCAGAGTGGAAAACAGCAAATGTGATGACACTGTTTAAAAAGGGAGGTAGACAAAAGATGTGTGATTATAGACCGGTTAGCTTAACCTCTGTAGTGGCGAAGGTGTTTGAGGCTATTATCATGGAAGAAATAGCAAGGCATCTCGATAGAAATTGTTCCATTGGGCAGGCACAGCATGGGCTCATGAAGGGCAGGTCATGCTTGATGAATCTTTTGGAATTATATGAAGACATTATGAGGAAGGAATGGGGACCCAGTGGATGTGGTGTACATACATTTCCAAAAGGCCTTCGACAAGGGGCTGCACAAGAGGCTGCTGCATAAGATAAGGATGCATGGTGTTAGGGGTAAAGTATTCGCATGGATAGAGGATTGTTTGACTAACAGGAAGCAAAGAGTGGGGATAAATGAGTGCTATTCTTGCTGGCAATCAGTGACTAGTGGTGTGCCTCAGGGATCGGTTTTGGGACCACAATTATTTACAATTTGTATCGATGATTTGGAGTTGGGGACCACGTGTAGGTTGGCAAAGTTAGCAGATGACACGAAGATGAGTGGCAGAGCAGATTGTGCAGAGGACTATGAAGCTTTTCAGAGAAACATAGATACATTGAGTGTTTGGGCAAAGGTCTGGCAGATGGAATACAATGTAAATAAATGTGAAATCATACATTTTGGTAGGAGTAATAGTAAAAGAGATTATTACTTGAACGGTAAAAAAGTTCCAGCATGCTGCTATGCAGAGGGACCTGGGTATACTTGCCTATGATTCACAGAAGGTTGGTTTGCAGGCACTACAAGTAATTAGGAATTTTGTCCTTCATTGCTAAAGGGATTGAGTTTAAAAACAGAGAGATTATGTTGCAGATGTACAAGGTGCTGGTGAGGACACACCTGAAGTACTGTATGCAGTTTTGGTCTCCTTCCTTGAGGAAGGATGTACTGGCACTGGAGGGGGTGTAGAGGAGGTTCAATAGGTTGATTCCAGAGTTGAGGGTTATGAGGACAGCCTGAGTAGATTGGGATTATATTCATTGGAATTCAGAAGATTGAGGGGGGATCGTATAGAAACATATAAAATTACAAAGGAAATAGATAAGATAGAATTGGAGAGGATGTTCCCAACTGTCAGGTGAAGCTAAGACAAGAGGGCATAACCTCAAGATTAGAGGGAGAAGATTTAGGACTGAATTGAGAAGGCACTTCTTCTCCCAGAGGGTTGTAAATCTACTGAATTCCTTGCCCAGTGAAGTAGTTGACTCTACTTCAGTAAAAGTTTTTAAAGCTAAGGTAGATTTTTTTTGAACAATAAAGGAATTAGGGGATACGGTGAGAGTGCGGGTAAATGGATCTGAGTCCACAAAAAGATCAGCCATGATCTTATTGATTGGCAGGGCAGTTTTGAAGGACCAAATGATCTACTCCTGCTCCTAGTTCTTATGTTCTTATGCTCTTATGATGCAAAGTATAGCAAGTCTTACCCTGTGGCACTGTTCCTTTTTTTGTTGCCCGCATTCTACTGCAAGGAGATCAATCTTGAAGTTCATACAATGGGAAGCAAGGGAAACTGTATTGTCAGCAAAAGTGTGCAGATGAAACTTGTATGAATAAATAGTTTGGTTCACGTGACGTGGATGTTTGGAGATATTTGAATATGCTTCTTGGTTGATTGCCTGAAAATTGAGGACCGAAAATTCTGCATACATTTTAATTGTATTGAAAGCAATACAATTTCCATAATAAACATCGATAGCTTGGCTGCCTGCTCTCTTCTTTGATGTTTATCTCCTGCCTTTTTGTCTTGTTGTCGATGTTGGAGTTTATTGCCTTACAAATCATTCTTTTATGTACAATTCCAAGTTTGAGTCAATGCTCTTTTAGCGTCTGTGTTTGTCCATCCAATTGACCAGTCTTTACAGATCCTGCCCCTCCACAGTAGTACTTTCTGCCAGGTCTCGATCAAAGTTTTTGACTTCGCATTCATAATTGCGTGTTTTTCATTTGGCAACGGTATCAACTTGAGAGTAATATGTGCTTGCCACCTCTCAGAATTAATTGGCTAAACATGTCGACAGACTTGACTGGTTAAAGCTTTGCAGCTTCAATGGCGTGACTGAGATTTGACTGACTTTCAAACATGTTTTCATAATTTGTATGTAGCCGTTCTGAACTTTATTTGATGTCAGTTACTGCGCTCTAAAGAAATTTACCTACGTCTTGATGCCTTGGCTATGAAGTGAAAATGTGTCAAACACCTGGTGAAGTGGTGCCAATGATCCTGGATAATGATAATTTAACGGAAAAAAGGAAAGGAATAAAGAAAATAACATTCCTAAATCACAATTCCTTCAAGTCTGATCTGGAAGATTGTCCAAAGCCAATTCAAAAGGTAAGCTGAATTTAGTGGATGTTGCATTTATTGGATTAAAGCAGTAGACTGATATGGCGAGTTCACCGTGAGGAGAAAGTCGAGAATGAAAGTTGCAGAAGACTGATATCACGTGACAATGCTCTCCATCTCGAACAGAAATGTCAAAATCCGAGTCTGTTCTCCTCAAGTTTATTAGCAATCAATACAACGTCGTACAATTTACGACTGTAGTCAGCTGGAAATAGCATTTTGGCAATTCCATTTTTGTCCCTCCTTTTGATGGATGACACCTTTATGACATCTTCATTGACTAACTTATCTGTAATTGAGACCTGCAGTAGTTTTATATATATATATATATACACACACATCCCGTATAATCCAAATTCTGTTTCCCTTGAAACGTGAAAGCTTTTGTGAATTCAGTTATTTTGCCACATACACTAGTCATTTTTTTTTACACTCGTCTACGCCTGGGGTTAATAGGCAGCAGTACATTGTAAACGTTTCTAGATTTTGTTGGAAGGTTGTCACAGTTCAGAATTTACTCCATTTGTGTCTCCACAGGCGTTCATAAAATTAAAGAATCATAGGTTTCCTACAATGTGGAAATACGCCATTAGGCCCATCGAATCTGCACCGACGTTCTGAAGAGCAGCACCCGCGGACTCTGCCCACTATCCGATCCCTGTAACCCCACGTCTCCCGTGGCTAATTCACTGAGCCTGCACGACCCTGCACACTGTGGACAATCCACTCCAATTGCACACCTTTTCACTGTGGGATGAAACCGGGCGCTAACGCATGCGGACGTGGGGAGAACGCGTAAACTGCATGGAGAAGATCACCCAAGGCTAGAATCGAACCTGGGTTCCTGGCACGATGAGGAATCAGTGAAGTATCGTGTTGTATTGTATTGTATTCCTTTTTTTAATTTTTCTTTGATTTAGTTTCCCAGCACACAAGTAGTAAGTCCTTGTACTGGATGAAAATGAGACAAGATATGTCTTGTCCACACTGAATTTAACTTGAATTTAACTTAGTTGAATTTATTGACTATAATGGTTCTGAACGTTAGTCGGTCACACTAAAGAGCATGATGTTTAATTAGGTAGCTGAAAACTGGATAGACAGACAGCCCTGGTAAGCCATTGTGGACATGTATGGAGGTATTGGAATCCAGGATCATGTTGTCAGAGGTTGCATAGGTCAACATATGAAAAGAAATGGAATGAGAATGTTATGTTATCTTCCAGAGCATCGGAACATCGTAACATCGTAGTTCACTAATACATTTTTCTGACGCTATTCTGTACGCTATTGAGAAAACCGATCCGGGAACTTTCTAAAGCATACCAATATTTCTTAATCTTTAAACTTTAAGAAACTCATAAATGCTACTCTGTTGTCGTCTCAATGTATTTCAATTTGCAGCATTTTAGTACCTTTAAAATAATTTATTATGTCTAAATGTTGTCAGAAATTCGTGAGCAGATGCGCAGGCCGCTCTTCTTCAATTAGTATTCAATTAACTTAAATCAAAATGCACTTTAATTTTCTCTCTAGAGGCCAGGGTCTGGTTTAAATGTGCTTTAATTTTCTCTCTAGAGACTAAGATTGGGTTTAAGTGCAACAATCCTTGAATGCCATCTTAAACTCAGCGAAGATTTCAGTTAGGGATGCATGGGTCAACGACGGAACTGGCGTTTGCCATTTGCTATCCAGTCCTTGCGGCTATTGGCATTCCAGGTAATTAGTTGTAACAGTTGTGTTTTATTTCTCTTGTTTGACCGTGTTCCAGTGTTGTTGGCAAGGCCAGAATTTGTTGCTCACTGCAGTGCTCATTAAATGATGTCCTTGTGAAAGCCCTGGTAAACTTATTTTTAGAAACCACTCTGTATTTTGGACATGTAAAAGGTTTCCAGCGTTTCAATGACGTCAGAGTGAAAGAATATCGATATGCTTCAAAATCAGCATTTGTGTAGCTGGGAATGAACCTTTCACGGAATAGTGTTCCTGTGCAACTGTAGCTTTGGTTCAAGGAGGCTGAGGTCACGGGTTTGGGAGGGACTGAGAAAGGACTCTGAGCAACTTGTCACAGTCGATATTTCAATGCGCACACTGCCCTCGACATGCATCGGCAGTTGAGGAATTGAATATTCATGTGCTGGATCGAATTCATTTTGTTTGCCTTGTCCAATATTGCACAGATACACTTGTGTGTTCTTGGAGCTGTATTTATCCAGGCAAGTGTTGAATATTGTCTTACACTAGGGAGGACAGAGGAGTGAACAACTCGTTACACAACTCCCAGCATCAGATCTACTCTTGTCGACATTGTTTTTTTTTCCTGGTTAGTTCAGTTAAGGATATGGCCAGCTCCTTTTGTGGTTTGTGCTTAGTACATCTACAGTATTTTCAGGAATGGCTTTATGGCTCAAAGTCATCATTGTGTCCAATGTCTACAACACTTTCATGATTTTCGTGAAATGAGATTAATTGACTATATGCAGATAGTTATGAGGCTAGGGATTTCAGAAGGAACTCAATGTATCAGTGACTTATCACTTGCAGCTTCTTGTAGTTACTTGATTCGTGTAACTTGTTCTACCATCGTGACAATACCATTGTAAAGTGGGATGGTGGTATTCAAGGTGCTTCTCCTTCCTTTGCAGGAGGCAATTTTTTAAGCGTGATCTGTGGGTCTGAGTTAGCTCTTGCTAACAAGCATATCTTCTTGAGATACACATATTAGTTAACAATATATCTTTTCCAATATCCTCTATGTTAGTTAGATTCTGATTATTTATTAGATTCCCTACAGTGTGGAAACAGGCCCTTCGGCCCAACAAGCCCACACCACCCCTTGGAGCATCCTACCCACACCCATCCCCCTTTTACTCACACACCCCTGAACACTATGGACAATTTAGCATGGCCGATCCACCTGGCCTGCACATCTTTGGACTGTGGGAGGAAACCGGAGGAAACCCACGCAGACACGGGGAGAATATGCAAACTCCACACAGACAGTTACCCGAGGCTGGAATTGAACCTGGATCCCTGGTGCTGTGAGGCTGCAGTGCTAACTGCTGAGCCACTAACTGTCGGCTTCTGTCCAAGAAAATCTGTATTAGTAGGTTTTTCCAATGGAAGGTGATTCAATGGATCAATGCAATGGATTCAATGCATTTGATACCTAACGTGATACAATTCAATTTACCTTAACATTTTTCGTTCTCAACTGTTAATTTGTGCTTTATTTGTAATCTGTTGCATTTTAAACCACCTCACAGATCTGTCACTGCCTTCAAGTTTCTTCACCATTTTTGTTTTGCCAACTACTTTAACCAGCACATTGTTCTCAATTATTCTTTTTTTTTCATTTTATTCGAACGTTCTGCATTGTTTCTAACGTAGGTAAATATTACAAGTACAGAAATACTTGCATGTGACAATTTAGTCCAACTCAGGATTACTTATCTAAGGTATAAATTTCATTCAAAGTGCTGTAAAATTCATGATTTTGCTCAAAATTTGATAAAGCAATGTTCTGCCTAATATGTTTCACATGCATGTTGCTCCAACTCTCTCTCAGCTTCCCTCTCTCTTTCTTACAGCTAATTTGGTGGTAATTGCGATTCTGTCCCGAGAACAATGTGGTCTTTCCAGATGTATCACAAATTATCTGGTGTCAATGGCAGCAACAGACTTCCTGGTCATGATCACTGCGGTGGTGTTAAACCGGATTCCTGGGATATATTTTCCGGTCAGTTTTCTGTCCATCACACCGATATGCAGTTTTCGTTCTGTCCTAATCTATGCAACCATGGACAGTTCTGTCTGGCTGACCGTTTCCTTCACTTTTGATCGTTTTATAGCAATATGTTGTCAGAAGTTCAAGGCAAAATATTGCACTAAAAAAATCGCATCGTTGGTTGTATGCATCATATGTGCATTGAGCTGCTCAAAAGCAAGTTTCTTATATTTTATTTATGAGCCATTATACATAATTAACAATGTAGCCTGGTTCTGCAGCATTAAGCCTATATTTTACACATCACCTGTTTGGGTTGCCTATGACTGGATTCTTCGCATCTTAAGTCCTTTACTACCAATTGCTTTGATTTTACTGCTGAATTCTCTGACCGTCAGGCATATTCTGGTAACTAGTAGAGCCCGAAAGAGACTTCAAACACACAACAATGGAAACAATCAGAGTGACCCAGAGATGGAGAAGAGGAGACGGTCCATGGTTTTGTTGTTTAGTATCTCTGGAAGTTTTTTCTTGTTATATTTGCTAGATATTGTAACATTCCTTTACGTACAAATTGCAGGTGCTACTTATTTTTCAGGTGCTAATTCCAAGGAATCAAGCTTTATTCTGGAGGAAACCGGTCTGCTCCTTCAGTTTTTGTGTTCCTGCATCAATCCATTTATTTACGCTGGGACTCAGAGCAAGTTGAGAATGGAGTTAATGAAAGCATTTAAATATCCCCTCAGGAAATTATTAAATTGTTTTAAATGATTGAAGCAGAAAAATGCAAAGGGAGTTGTGTATAAAAACGATGCCTTGTTATTGCTGTCCATGCATTTGACCTCTCTTCACAGGTGTATAGCCACTTTGATATACTTAGCTATTGTGTGATTTTTATAAAAAATGACATTCCTGTAGCAATCATTCTCTGCTGGTTTCCCGTCTATTCCTCATGCTTAATCAAGCCTGTTCACTTAGCACATTCCAGGCGGGCCTGATTACATTCTATCCCGTCTCCTCATGGCACTGTGGATGGAATCAAGCCACCTACACCGTCGCAGTTCAGCGAATTGAACAACCACCACATTTGGAAAGATAATTTGGGATGGGTTGAAAAGTGGCCGACCCAGTGACGTCACCATCACATAGGCGAGTAAGCTGGAAGCAATTTACCTTGATTGCAAACTCTTTAGTTGTCATTGTGGGAGTACAGATACATCAAGTTTTTAGGGAATTTTTATTATGGATTAAACGTAGTCTTGGTAAATTATTGTTCAATCAAGTGACAGTTCTTATAAGAATTTCGCGTGCCCTTTTTTTGATCCTAATCTGAAGAATCTGAAATGGCAATCGACTGTTTTTTTTTATCATTCACCACATTAGGATCTAAAATGTAGGAAAAGAAAACCCCTTCATTTTTTTTCTGGAAATGAGACTCACAAGGCTAGTGTTAGGGGTACACAGGTTTATTGGACACGGTAGATTTAACGAGGATTAGCAGGAAAATGTAGTTACTTTGGAATTAGATAACAGGCGACATATGACGCTATTTTCGCCTATAAACTTGCTCTATTCATTGGTCATTAACTAAATTCCAACCAATTCCTGTCTTCCGTCATTTTGTAACTTCCTTCCTTGCGCGTCCATAGTTTGAACGGTGTGCTGAACTCTACACAATTATCTCCACGCAGTTGCATCAATGGTTTGTAAAGTGGCAGCATTATCTCAGCATAGCGTTTCATTGTGGACCTATTTTATTAATACATTCAGCGTTGGCTAAGTATATTCGTTCTAGTGACATTAATTAATCGAAAACAGAAAGCTCTAATATATTTAGTTTCAATTCTAAGGAATTTGGCTTCCTATCAATTCTCGTTCATTCTTGGCCTTCCTGCAATCTTTCACATTTACTGCCTTCTTCGCACTGAATGCCACCAACGCCTTTCATGCTCTGCCATTTTTTTAAAATGAAGAAATGAAGGAATCAACATTGCTAAACAAGTCATGTACGTTTTATTTTAGTATGTTATTTTTCACTGAAATGCTTTTAATTTTGTGGAAAATTCCTTCATCAACGAAGTGCATTTTGTATTTGACATTGAAACTCTTGAAACAAATCGTCTGATCTCAGCAATGGGCAACCTGCGGGAAAGGTTTTTTTTGGATCTTGAAGCATTCCATCCGTAACGCCTGATGATTGTAAAACTAACTTTAATCCATTGTCAACCATCCATGACCTTGTGGCTTAAAAAATTAAAAAATAAATCTGTTATCAAATTGACACAACATGCAGTTACGTTTCATACAAGGGACGCAGAAAGCTCCTCATTTGATATGATCGAAATTAGCATAAAACAATCGGATTGGACAATCATACATTAACTGAATAACAAATATTCAATATCGAAATGTCAACTCATGAAATGGATGGGCCCTGAATGTATCGAGCAGAATAGTAGTGGTACACAATGTAACAGCTCTCTAAATATTTTGAAACCCCCTGAATACAATGGAGTGGATATTAGATTATGGATTTAGTTAGGTCAAGGCAGTGTTCGAAGATGGAGAAGATATTAAATCCGTTAAAAAGTCGAGTCAGTCAATCTAACAATGGTAGACAGAAAAGATATCACAGTGAATTGCAGCACAAAAACCTGAAGAAATTTACTTTACAATTAATGTCCACTTCGGAGCTGCACAGGGAAAATTGCAACTGGCAAATATAATTAAGTATTTTGATGAAGGAATAGGAATGGAACGGTGAAGGGATCTTTTATAAGATACTTGATGAGGTATCATGTTATAGGTTTGTTTACAAGATAAAAGCAGTGGGACGAAAGAAACAGCTGGCAGTATTAATTATAAAAATAGTAAAAATAATTGCCTGGAGAAGTCACAAACAAGTGCGTCTCATAGACGCCCAGGCGCATACAGTTGTCTTCCCAAGGTTTGGGGATTGCATCAACAGCAACATCCATACGACAAGTTGTAATAGATCAGGCCTCCTTCCTTGGTGGTCCAAGAGTTAGAATTTGGTGTTTTCACCTTTGCGGCCGAGGTTTGAGTCTGGGTCAGCAAATTATATTTCTGTTATCGTTTTTAAAAATGCTAAAATATCTATGTCCAAAGGTAATCGAGCGTTTTGATTATTTAAAGAAAATGTCAGACAGGTTTTATTCTTCAGTCAATATTAACAATTCTTATTTTGATTACTTTTACAGCAGATAGCAAATTCTAGAAATACAACCTATATCTATGAATTATACATGCGGAGGACAAGGCTTGGCACAATTCACAGTAAACAGGATGATAATACTATCAATTATATCCAGTCACAGCTCTGGAGCCCTTCCTCAACAGCTCAAGTTTATATTCAGTTGAAAACAACATATTCCCCCATTCAGCCCTCGGACTTTAGACGAAGTATTTAAGAAAACAGATGTTCAACACGTTCAAATATCTGTTGTGTACACCAGGTGTTCATAAATTTCAAAATGACATCCTCAATTACCCAACTTATTCCTTAATCTTTATTTGCCTGACTAGAGTTGAGATCCACATATGTGTCCATGCAGTGACAGCCTAACAAAATTAATGATATAGATGCATGAACATATAATAGTAAAAAGCGAGTAGAAATGTCAGTTCTTGTTTTGTTTTGTTGCTACATGCTTAGAAGCTCTAGATTTCAGGCACTGAATACATCTTTGCACCAGTTTCCTTTTGGAGTCAGTCACAAAACATCTCATGAGTAGCGTTCACTCGAAATACCCTGAGGTACATTTAATGCCAAGAAAGCAGATGTTCCACTAGGGGCTTGATATGATTGTGGCAATGAACTTGAAGTGTGTGGTGACTAGACCTCTGTCTCACCACACACGTCGTCTTTAATGGGCAAATATACAAACAGATCAACGGTTCACCCATTTCAGGGCTTATCGCAGAAGCAGTCATGCAAGACTAAAACAGACCACCCTCCCCATTACTCAACCTAAACTGTGGATCAGGTGAGTAGACGACACATTTGTGATTATTAAACACATCAAATTAGAAGAGACCTACCACTTCATCAACAGCGTATTCACAAGGATTAAATTCACAAGGGAAGAAGAAAATGAATCAAATTCTGTTTCCGAATATTAAAGTAGTGCGATTGACAAAGGGTGAGTTCCGAACCTCAATATACAGAAAATCAACCCATACAGCTCACATCCTCAACTTCCATACAACCACCAACAAACAAAGCTATGTTAGGACACTATTTAAATAGGCCAGGACACACAGCAACACTCTAGAGCTACGCCGGAAATAGGAAGAACACATACAAGATTCTCGCTTTAAACGGCTATCCCCGCACCTTCATCCCCAGATGCCTACAAAACAGATAACAACAGGACACAGTTTACTTAACACACCGACCATTCTGTCCTAATCAAGAATATATCAGAGCTGACAACAAGACTCCTAAGGCCAAAAGGAATCATGGTGGTCCACAAAACCACAGCCACTCTACTCAAACACTTACAAGGATTAACGACCCCATTCCCACAACATGCAGAACGAATGTGGGTTTACAAAATACCATGCAACGCCAACCACAAACATTGCAACGGACAGACAGGAAGGAAACTAGCCGTCAGAATACTCAAACATTACCTACCAGCAAAATGGCATGACGAACTCTCCTTAATATCGGTACACTCAGACAACGAAGGCCGTCAGTTTAACCGGGACAAAATAACCATAGTAAACAAAGCCAAACATAGACACGCACGGGACATCCTAGAAGCATGGTTCTCCACCCGTACTTCATCAACAAACGTATAGAATGTTACTGCAGAAGAACATAAGAGAGTCAGTTTTCCGGTTGTAGCCAGCGTCTTGAAACCCCAGACGCATAACATAGCATGGTCATGACACCCAGACCGCGAGACACCTGACGTGGAAGTAGCAGCAGATGCAACTCTGCCAGATTGCTGATTATGGCTTTGCCAGTGGTTCAGCGTATGTAAGAAATCATTGAATCTACTGTTGGGCTTGGAAGAAATGAAAGGCTTTCAACTTCAGTGGATGCGTGATCAATTCGAGATGCAAAAGTAATGAATGAATCAGCACTCACGCTGTGGAAACTCCGACTCTCTTAGCCGTCTTCATATGTCACATGGACACTATCGTGCTGCAGTGAGGATGAAGGCTAGTTGAATGCTGGACTCACAGTCATATAGCCAAGCAGCGTGGATACAGACCATTCGGTCCAACGACCATGGCTACAAAATTTCTCATGAGTTAATTGAGCCGTTTTCTAAAATTACATCCAAGTGAATGAAATCCCACAACTCATTGGCCCTAAAAGGGTGCTTTATCTGGTGACATTAGACGGGATATTACCAATAGCAATGACAGGCCTTTAATTATCTGGCGTGGCCACAGGGCGTATATCGGAGCATGACGTACTTGAGCTGATGAGTTACGGTTTGAGAAGTATGGGTGATGCGTGTGTTTGCACGGGTGGGTGTACCATTTTGGACTGGACAGTAACATGTACTTGATGAGGCATGTCTACTATCATAGCAGTCAGAATTATTTTCATGGGCTGGCAAAGTATGGCATGGATAGAGAATATACTGACTGGCAGAATGCAGAGCGTACGGATAAAGGGGACTTTTTTAGGATGGCAGCCGGTTACAAGTAGAGATCCACAGGTGTCAGTGTCGGGAGCATAACAATTCTCATTTTATGTTAATAATATGGATGAAGAAAATGAGGGCATCGTTGCAATGTTTGAAGATGATGCAAACAGATTAAGGGACAATTTGTGTTGAAGAGGCAAGGAAGCTGCAGGAGGATTAGCAAAGAAATCGAAGATGGAATACAATATGGGAAAGTGTGAGGTCACGCACTTTGGTGGTAGAACATAGAACATAGAACAGTGCAGCACAGAACAGGCCCTTCAGCCCACAATGTTGTGCCGACCATTGATCCTCATGTATGCACCCTCAAATTTCTGTGACCATATACATGTCCAGCAGTCTCTTAAATGACCCCAATGACCTTGCTTCCACAACTGAAAGAATGGAGTATTTTCTAATTTGGGAAAGGCTTCAGGATTCTGAAGCATAAAAGGACTCAGGAGCCCTAGTTCAGGATTATCTTAAGGTTAACATGTAGATTCAGGTCGCAATCAGGAAGGCAAATGCAGACAAACAGAATTCAAAATTGAAACAGGATTCACCGCTGAGGCTATATGGGCTCTGGCCAGACCGCATTTGGAATTCTTGTAAACAGTTTTAGAACATAGAACATAGAACAACACTGCAGAACAGGCCCTTCGGCCCTCGATGTTGCGCCGACCTGTGAACTAATCTAAGGCCCTCCCTTGCACTATCCCATCATTATCCATATGCTTATCCAAGAACTGTTTAAATGCCCCTAAATGTGGCTGGGGTAACTACTTTGGCAGGCAGGGCGATCCACGCCCATACCACTCTCTGAGTAAAGAACCTGCCTCTGACATCTGTCCTAAATCTATCACCCCTCAATTTGTAGCTATGCCCCCTTGTACAAGCTGAAGTCATCATCCTCGTTTTGTCACGGTATGGAAGGAAACACGTGCTAGCGTTGGAGGGGGTCCAGAGCAGCTTTGCAAGAATGATCCTGGGGATGAAAGGGTCATCATATGAGAAGTGGCTGAGGACTCTGGGGCTGCATTTTTTTAAAACTAAAATCTTGGACAACTTGCTCATCTCAGCGAATGGTATCAATGTGGACTTCACAAGCTTCAAAATCACCCCTCCCCCTACCGCATCCCAAAACCAGCCCAGCTCGACCCCGCCTCCCTAACCAGTCCTTCCTCCCACCTATCTCCTCCACCTACCTCAAGCCCCACCCCCATCTCCTTCCTACTAACCTCATCCCACCCCCTTGACCTGTCCGTTCTCCCTGGACTGATCTATCTCCTCCCTAAAAAAAACTTTCTAGATGCTCGTTCTGAGTAGTCGAGTATTGAACGGTCTTGATGAAAAAGAGAGCCATGACGAGTTAACTGAAGCATGCCAATTTGGCAAAGGGCCAAAGAGTAGCCATGGCTAGAGATGAGAAGATGATGTTGCTTTAAAGGTGAATGCAAGCCCCGTGAAGAAGGAGGATCAAAACTACGCAAGGAAAACTCTTGAAGCTTGAAGCACGGTGGCTCAGTGGTTAGTACTGCTGCCTCCCAAAATCAGCACCCGGCTTCGATTCCAGCCGCGGGCGACTGTCTGTGGGGAGTTTGCGCATTCTCCCCGCGTCTCCACCACATTCCAAAGATATGCATGGTGGGTGGACTGGCCATGCTAATTTGCCCATAGTGCCCAGGAATGTTTAGGTTAGGTGTGTTAGACATGGGAAATGCAGGGTTAGGAGTAGGGGAATGGGTCTGGGTGGATGCTCTTTGGAGGGGCAGTGTGGGCTTATTGGGCCGCATGGCTTGCTTCCACACTGTACCATTAATGCCCCATCAGTTTACTTTAGATCATCAGCAAATTACCATCAAGAGTACTACTAAATAGCACATAGGAAGGCTATGTAGCGATATTTAGCACATAGGACGTCAATTATCTCAGCTCCGGAAGATTCTGCAGTAGCCCCTTGGGATAGTTTCACAAGCCCAACCATCTTCCCCCTCTTCACCTTTGTTCTATGCTAATGTCAGTAATGGGGATGTTTGTCGACGATTGCACAATGTTCAGAACCATTCGTGACTCCTCAGACACAAGCAGTCAATGTTCAAATACAGCAATATTCAGGCTTGTGCTGAAAATTAGCCGGTAACATTCACACCACAGATATGGCAGTCAATGACCATCTCCAACAGGAGACAATCGAACCACCACTGCATCACATGCTGTGGCATTACCATCTCTGAATCCCCCACGGTCAATATCCTGGTATTACCATTGACCAGAAATGGGACTCGCCGTATAAATACAATGATCTCAAGAATAAGTTAGAGAGTAGGAATAATTCAGTTCGTGACTCCCTGAAGCCTCCCCTCAATCTATAAAGTGAAAGTAGGAGACTGATGGAATACTTCCCACTTGCCTGGTTGGATGCATCTCCCACAACATCAAGAAGCTTGATACTATCCCAGATACTACCCCAGGCCCACTTGACTGGCAACACATTCACTGGCATCCATTCCGTCCACCACTGACTTTCAGTAGCAGCAACTGAGCTATTTACATAACTCACTGCTGAAATTTACCAAAAATAGTTAGACAGCACTTTTCAAATGCATGATCCCCTCCATCTAGAAGGATAAGGAACACAAAAATGGAAGATCCTCTCCAACTATTCACTCCCCTTACTTGTAATTATTTCTCTGTTCCTGTTTTCACAGCCCAGGAATTCACTCCTTAATTATGTTGTGGGTCTAACTACAGCACAGGGACTGCCGTTTTTGACGAACTCAGAACCTGACCTGAGGAAGGTCACCGGGCTCGAAAAAGTAACTTCGTTTTTTTTTCCTTCCCAGATGTTGCCAGACCTGCTGAGCTTTTCCAGCAACTTTGTTTTTGTTCCTGTTTTACAACATCCGCAGTTCTTTCGATTCGCATGCAATGGAAACAAATCCAGTTGTCCAAACCATTCCATGAGACAATGCACTAATTTCAGGTGTCTATGTCTGAAATGCGATTTTCCGCAATCTCTATGATATGCAAAAAGTGATTTCACCTCAACTTTGCTAAAATTGGAGTTTGAATTGCTAGGCTGATGAACAGAAAGGCTGTAAGTTTGCAAGACCTTCTATTTTAGGCGTTTGTCCTGGTCTATGTGATCAGAAGCAGAGTGCACCCCGGATGGGTGATTGCAATGTCCACGAATAAAGACAGGCGTATCAAATGCCTTCTTCACTAACCTATCTACCTGCGATTCCACTTTCCACAACACAGCGGCACTCGAAGCTCTCAAGCAAGGATGGGTAAAGCCAGCGAAGCTCAAATCCCAAGAGTGAACAGGAAAAGCTCAGGATTTCCCATTCTGACCAGCACCATGCAATCCGAGCGTATTCTCGGTCCTGATTTCCACTTAGTTGGTAAGAATGGAGTATTTTCTAATTTGGGAAAGGCTTCAGGATTCTGAAGCATAAAAGGACTCAGGAGCCCCAGTTCAGGATTATCTTAAGGTTAACATGTGGATTCAGGTCGCGATCAGGAAGGCAAATGCTACACCTTTAACACCACTTAATATTGTGTGTGGCTCAGAAGATGACCAAATGAGCAACATCAATTTTCCGTGTGTCTGTGACTGAGTTGCAAGAATATTGTACTCCACTGAGCTCGTTGCCAAATCGTTAACTCCCAGGCTTTGCGAGCTCAATACAGAAACTTGTGGCTATTCAACAGAGTAAATTTCATTAAAAAACACAAAAGAAGTGCGGATGCTGTAAATTAGGAACAAAAACAGAGTTGCTGGAAAAGCTCAGCAGGTCTGGCAGCATCTGTGAAGGAGAAAACAGATTTAACATTTCAGGTCCGGTGACCCTTCCTCAGAGTAAATGGGCATGTTCGGTATCTGAAAATCCTCTAAATCTCATCATAACACCAATATGCTTCAACTACATAAAAACGAAATCAAGTGCAGTGGTTTAAGAGTGCAGTCCATCAATATCTTCGCAAGTGCAGCTAAAGATGGCAATAACAGCTTTTCATGAATGATTAAATGAAAAGAAAACGAGCTGGAGAATCTCCAGCACGGGTGTTATTATCCAACAGATACGAGCCAGGTACCAATTAACCGTAAAGTCATTTGGGCGCATTTGTTACAAACCATTGCACCATTTGGTAAGAGACAATAGAAGAAAGAAAACAA
This sequence comes from Stegostoma tigrinum, assembly GCF_030684315.1. Classification (NCBI taxonomy): domain Eukaryota; kingdom Metazoa; phylum Chordata; class Chondrichthyes; order Orectolobiformes; family Stegostomatidae; genus Stegostoma; species Stegostoma tigrinum. Next base: position 12,650,566 of record NC_081396.1, on the reverse strand, counting down.
AAAGCGAACATGCAGTTGAAGATGAAACTCTATTGACAAGGGGACTGGAAAAGAAATTACGCAATAAATAACAAAGTTGCCCCTTATTACTCTCTACGGCGCGAGTGTAATGTCCACTTGAATTTGCTCCGTGATCTGCCTTGTAAACGACCGTGTAAATTATTGTTACAAACAGCATGAAAAGAACTGCTCCACTTTTGTTAGGTAATATCCTCAGTTCCAATGGAATTAAAAAGCATTTCCTTCAGTTTATTATTATAACTAAGAGTCTCGGCTTTTACGGCACTGTCTGGTATGTCTCCTTTGGACCTGCTCTTCTGAGTGCAGTTAAATGGACTTGCTGTTTGATGTGGCTCAGCTGTCATTGAGACATCTACACCATCATTTATGGCTAGAAGGACAACTTCTGGGCTTGGCAAAGGCAAATTGTTAAACGTTGATGAAAAAGACTAATGTAGAAGTTTTTTTGTGTCTTGTTCTCCCCAGTAAAGATTATGAATGGAGTATGAGTGGAGAACTCAACCCATGTGTTTAGTCCAAAGCAACAGCATGAAACTGTTATCTTGTTCAAATATTTGAGATACCATCCACTTAGTAGGTAATCTCCAGTGGGCAGTAAGCTGATTGTGCTCATGCATACTCGCCGAACTCAAACAAGAACATGAAGGGCTAGGTATGATTCGACCATTAGACAACGTATATTGAGAAATCAAAACTAAGCTAAATAATGCATATTGAAATAATGTAGGCTTATTAATCGGGATCGCAATGCATTTGATTTGCGTGTAGTGGAAACTACATATGTTCATACACAGAATCCAATGCACTCTAAGCAAATTGAAATTGGATGTGTGCTGCATTTCTTTCCTTCAGAATTGGTAAGGAGACTGGCAATCCGCGTTGTGCTTCATATCACTACGGCCAGTTTCACTTAAGGAGTTGACTAATTGAACATTAACGGATCCGACATGTCAGCTGTTGTTTAATTGACCAGCACACTCATCTCATCCTGTACCACTTGGTGTTCTCTTTCAAATTTTAATTGTTCTATCCTAGGGCTGGGGAGAGCAAAAATGCTTCTACATTAGCCTATTTCAGCAATGTTTAAGGTAAAAATAATATACGCGCGTCATCATGATCAGGAATTCATCCGACAACTCAAGGCTTCGCAGATATTCTTCAGTTATTGAGCAAATTGTGCATAATTGCCGAAAGCGGATGTTAGGGTCACAGTAATGTGTTCGTTCTTCATCAGCCTAGGAAAGCATTCAATTTCTCAATTAGTTTTAGGAGTAAAACTAAGCAGAGAAGATATTACTACAGCGCCTAATTTGTTTAATGCTTCTTGATCGTCTCTTTCGATTTATCCAAGCAGGATCTCGCCACTTAACGTCTTTCACGATAGATTGTGCCATGTCCTCGAAAACTATCATAATCATGAAATACAATGATCCAAAGTGCCCAAGCATGCATTTTGACGACGAAATGACTTTCCGTGCGAGGACTACGGTTTACTTCCTCGATAGTGCGGCAATACAGATGAACAAGATTCTCTCGAATACCTTTCAGAGTTTCTTCATCCATACATCACTTAGCACTATTATCGCGCAATTCTCCACATTTGGTTTGTTCTCCAATAAATATGATTCCAAAGCTAATTCATCCCAGTAATTTAACTGAAAATGGCAGAGGGAAACAAAACGTCAGAAGGAATCAGAGGGCTGCCGAGAGTCGCACAGCAATTCTAGAAGACATCGCCACAGTCATCGCGACAGTACAGTAGGTCGGAAAGAAACTGTTGTCAAAGTGTAGCTAAACCTGAAACACTACATTAGTGTTTCCCACCCTCCCTTCTCCTCTGACTAAGGATGAAGAGGATGACTGGCCGGCTAAAAGTGTAAAAGGGAGCCGCCATTGAGAGAGTGGGCCAGCGTTAGAGTGTAAGTGTTGAGGCCTTTGGTGTGAGAAGGCTGAGCAGGGGTACAAGTAAGGGCCCCTTAACACTACCTTCTTTGTGTCCAGATCGAAGGCAGTGTGGGTGGGGGTTAGGGCAGTGGCATACTCCCCTTGCAGTGTATGGTAGATCAGGGAAACTTCCAGCGTTCCCGGTGGATACAGCCAGCTTAGCTGCAGCTCCTGACAGATTGCGTTACGAAACTGGAGTTGGATGCGCACAGGATCATCTAGCTCTCTGATAAGAGCTATAGTGAGGTGGTCACCCCTCAGGCTCAGCCTGCAGGTCGGTGCCTCAGCACGAGAGGAAGTTAATGGCAAGGCGGATAGCGCAGAAATCCCTTGTGGCTGTTCCCTTTAATAATAGGAATACCGCTTTGGATACTGTTGGGGAATGACCTTTCAAGGGTCTAGCGGCAGCTGTCAGGTCAGTGGCACTGTGGCAGTCTCTAAGGCTCAGAGGGAAAGGGTGCAGTCATACAGAGTGATACTGATAGGAGACTCAGTTGTGAAGGGGACAGACTGGAGAAGCTGTCGCCGCGGATGAGACACCAGGATGCTGTGTTGTCTTCTGGGTGCCAGGGTCAAGGATATCTCTGAGCTGCTGCAAACATTCTGAAGGGGGAGTGTGAACAGCCAGAGGCCATCGTGCACATCAGTGCAAATGACACAGATAGCAAAGGGATGGAGTCCTGAAAAATGAATATAGGGAGTTAGGTAAAACGTTTAAAAGCAGGAGCTTAAGGGTAGTGATCTCCAGATTACTCCCATTGCCACGTGCTAGTGATGATACAAGTAAAAGAATAGGCCAGATGAATGCGTGGTTGAGGAGCTGGTGTAGGGGACAGGGTTTTCAGATCTTGGATCATTGGGATTTCTTCTGGAGTTCACTTGGACAAGAGAGTCGGATTGCACTTCAAACGGACGAGGTCCAATATCCTCATAGAGAGATTTGCTAGTGCTACTCGGGAGGGTTTAAAATAGTTTGACGGTGAGGTGTGCGATTCTGAATAATAGAGTGGCCATTGAGAAGTCAGGAAAAATACATTACCCATCGAGAGCAAGTGTATATTTAGGATAGCCAGCGGCACAGTAAGGGGAGGGAAAATACTTCAGGTTTAAAGTGCATTTAGTTTGATGCACAAAGCCTGATTGGTAAGGCAGATGAACTCAGAGCATGGATAAGCTCTGGGATATTATAGCTGTAACAGGAACATAGATGAGAGAAAGGTAACACTGGCAACTCAATGTTTCAGGGTACAAGTTACTGGTATGACAAAAGTACAAGTAAATGAGGACGGGAGTTGCCCTTTTGATAAGGGAGGACATAACAACAGTGATTAGAGATTATACTCTTAAGGGTCATCAAATGAGGCCATAAGATTAGAATTTAGAAACACCAAGGATATGGTTACTCTGTTGGGACTGAATTATAGACCTCCAAACAACCAGCAGGTACTAGGGAAGCAGATGTGTAGAGAGATTGCAGATACCTGTAGGAACAACAGAGTAACATTGGTTGGAAATTTTAATTTCCCCTGTATTGACTGGACCACCCGGAGTGCTAAAAGGCCAGGGCAGGTTTTTGTCAAATTTGCTAAACGTGTCCAAGAAAGTTTCCGAAAGCAAAATGTAGAGGGCACATTCCCCTGTCAAGAGTGTGCAACGCTGGACCTCGTCTTAGGAAATGAGATTGAGCAAGTGACTGAATTGTCCATTAGAAACCACTTTGGGTTCAGTGATCATAACTGTCTCAGTTTTTGCACAGTTATGAAAAATCATTGGACGGGTCTACAGAGTAAGGTGCTGAATTGAAGCAGGGCCAATTTTGGAGCCATTAGACAGGAGCTAGCAGAAATCAATTGGGTGAGTCTGTTTGAAGGCAAAGGATTGACTGGAAAATTGGAGGCTTTTAAAATGTGATATCAAGAATCCAGGGACAATATATTCCTGTTAGGGTGAAGGGAAAAGCTGACAGGTTTAAGAACCCCTGGATGACAAGGGATATTGAGGCTCTGCTCAGGAAAAAAAAAGGATACGAACATTTGTTTTAAGCTATCTCGCTCAAGTGAATCCACAGATGACTATAAAATGTGTAGGAGCATACTTAAGAAAGAAATCAGGAGAAAAAAAAATGAGATAGATCTGGCAGACAAGGTTAAAGAAAATTCCAAAAGGTTCAACAACTATATTAAGAACAAAAGGGTGGCTCGGCAGAGAATAGCTCCCTTTAAAGATCAGCTTGGTAATCTATGTCTGGAGCCACAGGAGATAGGGGAAAATTTTAATGAATATTTCTCCTCAGTGTTTACTGAGGAGAGAATCATGGATGCTAAGGAAATTAGGGAAACAAGTGGGGATGTTTTAGACCACATATATATTAACAAAGTGGAGTTTTCAGCCTCAAAGCACATTATAGTTGATAAATCCCCTGGGCCTGATCAAGTCCATTGTTGACAATTGTGGGAAGCTAAGAAAAAAATTGCCGAGGCCCTTGAAAAGGTTTTTGCTTAATCTTTAGCTACTGGTGATGTTCTGGATGACTGGAGTGTATCTAATGTTGTTCCATTGTTTAAGAAAGGTTGCAAAGACAAGCCAGCGAACTACAGGCCAGTCAGCCTGACATCAATAGCAGGCAATTATTGCAGAGGTTACTGAGGGAGCAGTTCAACCAATATTTGAATAATCAAGGTCTGATTAGGGATAGTCAGCTTGGATTTGTGGGGAAGAAATCATGTCTGATAAACCATTTTGTAGTTTTTTTTGAAGAGGTAACTAAGATTATAGACAATAGTAAGGCAATGAATATTGTCTATATGGACTTTAAAAAGGCATTTGACAAGGTTCCACATGGCACACCAGTCATGAAGGTGAGGCTGCATGGGATCCAGGGAGAGCTAACTAACGGGATTCAAAATTGGCTTGATGGTAGAAAGCAGAGGGTGATGGTGAAAGGTTGTTTCTTGGACTGGAAGCCTTTGACTAGAGGTATGCCACTTGAGTTGGTGCTGGGACCTTTATTATTTCTTATTTACATAAATGATCAGGATGTGAATTAACAAGTCCTGATTACTGAGTTTGTGGATGATACAAAATTAGGATGTATCGCTGAGAGCAAGGAAGGTTATCAGAAATTATAGGGGGATCTTGGCCAGATGGGTAAGTGGGCTGAGGACTGGCAAATACAATTCAATACAGATAATTGTGAGATGTTGCACTTTGGAAAGTCAAACCAAAATAGGTCTTCTGTTGTTAGGTTCATTTTTCAGAGACCCTCACGGACTTGATGCAAGAGCAAGACACTGACCTGGTTACAAAAACATAATCCTTTATTATTAGAGATAATGGGAATTGCAGATGCTGGAGAATCCAAGATAACAAAGTGCGAAGCTGGATGAACACAACAGGCCAAGCAGCATCTCAGGAGCACAAAAGCTGACGTTACGGGCCTCGACCCTTCATCAGAGAGGGGGATGGGGAGAAGGTTCTGAAATAAATAGGGAGAGAGGGGGAGGCGGACCGAAGATGGATAGAGAAGACAGGTGGAAAGGAGAGTATAGGTAGGGAGGTAGGGAGGGGATAGGTCAATCCAGGGAGGACGGACAGGTCAAGGAGGCGGGATGAGGTTGGTAGGTGGGAAATGGAGGAGTGGCTTGAGGTGGGAGGAGAGGATAGGTGAGAGGAAGAACAGGTTAGGGAGGCGGGGACAAGCTGGGCTGGTTTTGTGATGCAGTGGGGGATGGGGAGATTTTGAAACTTGTGAAGTCCACATTGATACCATTGGGCTGCAGGGTTCTCAAGCGGAATATGACTTGCTGTTCCTGCATCGAACATTGACAACTTCCTGAATAAAAACTTTGACTGTCAAATCCCAATGTTTTCTGACCATTCCGTAACAACTAGCAGGACACAGCCAATTCATGTTTTGTCAGATATCTATGCGTTATTTCCATTAAGTGTTCCATAAATTTGACATCTGCAGTTTACCACTACATTATACTTCTATTATTTAAACAAAGGCACAAAACCTGGAACGAGGCAATAGAAAGAAAGCTGGTGTTTTTGTGACGACGGTGTGACTAAGTATGCAGGATATTTACAAAGGACATCTGGTCAATGTGGACTTATTGGACCGAAGGATCTGTTCTCATGCTGTATATCTCAATGATTCTATATAAGTGTGGAGTTTGACATCAGGAAATTACGTTAATTTCACGTTAGTTCGAAGCTAACACCAACTAATTAATTCTCGAGGAAGGAAATTACCGTCATAAGAACAAATCGTAATGTCTTTCAGGGGAAGTACTGATCCATTCTTATTATGTTTGTAACTAAATTTCAACAATTTGACATTTATGATTCTTTGATGCATCTCAGCTAGCAACTCAGTTCCATCAAAAGCCGCCTCAAGGCCCTCCGCTTCTTCTGGTCCCACAGCCCCGACCAGTCCCCCTCCACCGACACCCTCATCCGCCTAGCTGAACTCGTCCTCACCCTCAACAACTTCTCTTTCGATTCCTCCCACTTCCTACAGACTAAGGGGGTGGCCATGGGCACCTGCATGGGCCCCAGCTATGCCTGCCTCTTTGTAGGTTACGTGGAACAGTCCCTCTTCCGCACCTACACAGGCCCCAAACCCCACCTCTTCCTCCATTACATTGATGACTGTATCGGCGCCGCCTCTTGCTCCCCAGAGGAGCTCGAACAGCTCATCCACTTCACCAACACCTTCCACCCCAAACTTCAGTTCACCTGGGCCATCTCCAGCACATCCCTCACCTTCCTGGACCTCTCAGTCTCCATCTCAGGCAACCAGCTTGTAACTGATGTCCATTTCAAGCCCACCGACTCCCACAGCTATCCAGAATACACCTCCTCCCACCCACCCTCCTGCAAAAATTCCATCCCCTATTCCCAATTCCTCCGCCTCTGCTGCATCTGCTCCCATGATGAGGCATTCCACTCCCGCACATCCCAGATGTCCAAGTTCTTCAAGGACCGCAACTTTCCCCCCACAGTGGTCGAGAATGCCCTTGACCGTGTCTCCCGCATTTCCCGCAACACATCCCTCACACCCTGTCCCCGCCACAACCGCCCAAAGAGGATCCCCCTCGTTCTCACACACCACCCCACCAACCTCCGGATACAACGCATCATCCTCCGGTACTTCCGCCACCTACAATCCGACCCCACCACCCAAGATATTTTTCCATCCCCACCCTTGTCTGCTTTCTGGAGAGACCACTCTCTCCGTGACTCCCTTGTTCGCTCCACACTGCCCTCCGGCCCCACCACACCCGGCACCTTCCCCTGCAACCACAGGAAATGCTACACTTGCCCCCACACCTCCTCCCTCACCCCTATCCCAGGCCCCAAGATGACTTTCCACATTAAGCAGAGGTTCACCTGCACATCTGCCAATGTGGTATACTGCATCCACTGTACCCAGTGTGGCTTCCTCTACATTGGGGAAACCAAGCGGGAGGCTTGGGGACCGCTTTGCAGAACACCTCCGCTCGGTTCGCAATAAACAACTGCACCTCCCAGTCGCAAACCATTTCCACTCCCCCTCCCATTCTTTAGATGACATGTCCATCATGGGCCTCCTGCAGTGCCACAATGATGCCACCCGAAGGTTGCAGGAACAGCAACTCATATTCCGCTTGGGAACCCTGCAGCCCAATGGTATCAATGTGGACTTCACCAGCTTCAAAATCTCCCCTTCCCCCACCGCATCCCAAAACCAGCCCAGTTCCTCCCCTCCCCCCACTGCACCACACAACCAGCCCAGCTCTTCCCCGCCACCCACTGCATCCCAAAACCAGTCCAACCTGTCTCTGCCTCCCTAACCTGTTCTTCCTCTCACCCATCCCTTCTTCCCACCCCAAGCCGCACCTCCATCTCCTACCTACTAACCTCTTCCCACCTCCTTGACCTGTCCGTCTTCCCTGGGCTGACCTATCCCCTCCCTACCTCCCCACCTGTACTCTCCTCTCTACCTATCTTCTTTTCTCTCCATCTTCGGTCCGCCTCCCCCTCCCTCCCTATTTATTCCAGAACCCTCACCCCATCCCCCTCTCTGATGAAGGGCCTAGGCCCGAAACGTCAGCTTTTGTGCTCCTGAGATGCTGCTGGGCCTGCTGTGTTCATCCAGCCTCACATTTCATTATCTTGGATTCTCCAGCATCTGCAGTTCCCATTATCACTGGAATAAATACAGGGATGGCTGGGAGCTGGGGGGGCGGTGGTGGTGGGAGCGGTAGTGGTTGTATATTTAAGGGCCTCATTTCTAATTTTAGCATTTGCAATAGGTAATACTTTGTCTATATCATGCATTTATCCCGTCAGTTGGGAAATAATTACTGGACTTTAAAAGAATGAGAGGCAACGTTATTGAAACATGTAAGATTATTAGGATACTGAGCGGTGGTTTCCCACTGCGGGATAGTCCATGAGACCATAAGACATAGGAGTGGAAGTAAGGCCATTCGGCCCATCAAGTCCACTCTGCCATTTAAATCATGGCTGATGGGCATTTCAACACCACTTCCCTGCACTCTCCCCATAGCCCTTGATTCCTTCTGAGATCAAGAATTTGTCAATCTCTGCCTTGAAGGCATCCAACGTCCCGGCCTCCACTGCACTCTGCAGCAATGAATTCCACAAGCCCACCACTCTCTGGCTGAAGAAATGTCGTCTCCTTTCAGTTTCAAATTTACCCCCTCTAATTTTAAGGCTGTGCCCACGGGTCCTAGTCTCCAGGCCTAATGGAAACAACTTCCTAGCATCCACTCCTTCTAAACCATACATTATCTTGTACAGCATTAAAGGTTCACAGGTCGTTCATTTAAGATGATGATGAGACATTTCTTCTTTTAAAGGTAACAAGGTGTAGAGCTGGATGAACACAGCAGGCCAATCATCATCAGAGCATCAGGAAAGCTGATGTTTCGGGTCTGGACTCTTTTTCAGAAATGGGTGAGGGGAAGGGGATTCTGAAATAAATGGAGAGAGAGGGGGAGGCAGATGGAAGATGGATAAAGGAGCAGATAGGTGGAGAGAAGACGGACTGGTCAAGGAGGCGGGATGGAGCCAGCAAAGGGAGTGTAGGCGGGGAGTTAGGATGGCGGAAGGTCAGTCAACGGAAGATGGAAATGTCAAGGAGGCCGGAATGAGGCTGGTAGGTAGGCAGTGGGGGTGGGGGCTAAGATGGGTGGAGTGGATAAGCAGGAGAAACGATGGACAAACTGGGCTGGTTTTGGGAAGCAGTAGGGGGAGCTTTTGAAGCTTGTGATGTCCGCATCGATACCATTGGGCTGCAGGCTTCCCAAGCGAAATATGAGGTGCTGTTCCTGCAATCTTCGGGTGGCGTCGTTGTGGCACTGCAGGAGGCCAGGATGGACATATGAACAGAATGTCCATCCCTATTCAAAGCTGTGATGAACAGATTTTTAAACTGTAATTGACTCACAGTGCCAGGGATCTGAGTTCAATTCCACCCTCAGGCAACTGTCAGTGTGGAGTTTGCACAGTCTCCCTGCGTCTGCGTGGGCTTCTGCCGGATGCTCCGGTTTCCTCCCACAAGTATAATATATGGAAGTTGGGTGGATAGACCATGCTAAATTGCCCATAGTGTTCAGTGATGTGTACGTTGGATGCATTAGTCACAGAAAATGCAGGGATAGAGTAGGATGGTCTTTGGACGGCCGGGGCAGACTTGGGCCAAACGGCCTGTTCCAACACTATGGGGATCCTATGATTCTATCCTATGAGATGTAGCAAATCAGCCAAACATGTTTCAAGTGACGATTCAGTAAACAGAGGACCTGTATAATGTAACTGTGCTTTTATTTTAACCCTGTTCTGTCCCTGTTTCAGAAGTGCTTCATGGGGTCGTTGTAAGGACTACTTTATTTTCATTTACAATGGATGAACACTTTCCTCTGACTTTCAGACCATTGTTGCCCTTACTCTGGAAGTGTTCCATGGGGTCAGAGCTGAGAGGGTTTGATTTTGTTCCTTTGCATTTGACATTTGTCCTTACCCCAAGATTGGTTGATGGAAACAGAGTTCAAGGAAGCCATTTTTTTTGGTTTTTTTTTTACTTCCCCAATCATTGAAACTTCATTTCATTTCGAGAGTTGGGGAAACTTTTCCTTGTCTGTTTTACAGCAGTCGAGTGAGCTTTATCCTTCCTAGAGTGTACAGTGGGACAGTGTTGGAGTGGGGGCAGGGGGATGATTGACTTCTCAGTTTGCTTCTTTTGTTTCAAAGAGTACAGGGTTGTTTTTCAGACTGGAGGGCTGTGACCAGCGGTGTGCCACAAGTATTAGTGCAAAGTCCATTGTTTTTTTGTCATTTTATATGACTGATTTGGATGCAAATGTAGGATGTACAGTTAGTAAGTTTGCGGATGACACCAAAACTGGTGGTGTAGTAGACACTGAACAAGATTCTCTCGCAGTTGAGCCAAACTTTGATCAGATGAGTCAATGTGCTGAGGAATGGCTCTTGGAGTTTCATTAAATGAATCTGAGGTGTTGCATTTCTGGAAGACAAACCAGGGCTGGATTTACACAGTTAACAGTAGGGCCGTGGAGAGTTCTGCTGAACACAGATCTGGAGATGCAGATGCATAGTCCCTTGAAAGCAAAGGTATATAGGGTAATGAAGAAGGCATTTGGTGTGCTTGCTTTCACTGGTCAGTGCATTAAATATTGGAGTTGGGATGTCATGCTGTGGCTGTACAGGGCATCAATGAGACCAGTTTTGGAATCAACGTTTAATTCTGGTGTCCCTGCTATAGGAAAGATGCTCTTGAAGGAGTTTTAAAAAGTCAGGATGTTGACAGGTTTGAACTATGGGAGAGGCTGAATAGGCTGGGGCTATTTTCCCTGGAACTTCAGAGGCTGAGGGGCGACCTTAAATATGTTTATAAAATCATGAAGGGCATGGATACGGTGTATTGCCCAGGTCTTTTTCCCAGATAAGGGGAGTCCAAAACTGGAGGGCATAGGTTTAAAGTGAGGAGGAAAGATTTAAAGTTGCCTGAGGAGCAACTGTTTTACTCAAGAGGGTGGCATGTGTACAGAATGATCTGCCAGAGGCGGTGGCTAACACGGGCAAAATTACAACATACAAAAGGAGTCTCCATAGTACATGAACAGGAAACGTGAAGAGGGCTATGGACCAAATGCTAGCAAATGGAACTAGGCCACTATAGGATACCCGGTTGGTGGGAATGACTTGGACCAAATGGTCTGTTATTGTGCTGTATAAATGTATGTTTTTGTGACTCTTGTCTCACTTTAAGTATCGTCCTATTCTTCTTCACATCCACCATCATCACTTTCTGAATAAACAAACCTATATGTCACAGACTTTGCAAATGACTGCTCTCTCTCGAACCTCCCTCCCTTCCAATGTCCAACATTATGCCACATTCCAAATCATCCCAAATCCAAAAGCTCCAGATTTGTAAACCTTCCATCTAGTTTATGCCATTTTATCAACACAAAAATTAACATCCTGTGTGACTGTGACTGAAGTAAACCGTCTCTTCTCAACCTGTCTGCAAGAAAGGGTGACCACATCATTCTGTTCCACTACCTCTCTGCTGTCACATAGCGAGGGCAGAGGGTTGCATTTTCCTGTTGACGTTCTTCTCTGTCTTGGTTTTGGTAATGTCTACATTGAGCAGAACTCAGCTGTTGACCATCCCTGATGGTGTTTCCAATGTAACCTGACCATCACTCAAGCTCCATTTCATTGATCACCCAATGCAAGGTCATGTCCAGGAGCGTACCTCAACAGTCATTGCTCAATAAAGTAGGGACAATTACTCTTTAAACAATGGCGGAACAACTTTCAAGGAAACATCAATGGGAGTAAACAGCATTCAGTCAAAACAACAGTTGTACATATGACACAGAAAAGATCATTTTTAATACATCATAAGTTGATAATTCATCATATTGAGTGATTGTAGTTGATGACCTCAGACTAAAGCACAATCTCAGGTTTCAAGCAACAAATAAAAAGCAAACATAAATGACAAAACAAAATCACACAAACAAAAAAAAGTTTGCTAGCTGTGGAAGTGTACAACTCTAATTCTACCTAGTGAAACAGCTCACATCAAAAACTAATCATCTTTCATTACTTTTGTTAGTAATGCAAATGATTGGAAAGAATCACCTTTGCCAAAATGTGGAGAACAGAAATTCTAGTTGTTAGTTCAGAGTTTCCTCCTTCCTGGATCTGTTCTAACAAGCTGTGTTCGTCTGTTTTACATTTATAGACACTCACTCGGTCAATGAACAGATTTCACTGCAAGATGGTACAAGCTGTGTCTATCTAAGTTACACTCATACAAATCCACTCACTCAGTCATTGATTGGGTCCACTGAAAAACAACTTAAACTTCCAGAGATCTTCATATAAAGTGTTCCAAGGAGTTTCACAGGTTACTGAGGATGTGGTAAGTCAGGAGACCAAAATCTTGAACAAAGAATAGATTATAAAAATGTAGGAACGGAGGAAAATGAAGTTGAAAGGTGGAGAGATTCAAACAGGAAATGCCAGACCTTAGGGTCCAGGCAGCCAAAAGCACAGCCATAGAGTTCAATGCTTAGAATTGAGGATGAAAAGCATCTGGTAATACTGTTCGTGTTCCCATGTATGTGGCTCTGATAGCCCAGATTCAGGATTCAATCTAAATGTTAGGTTGCAGTTTGACCTTCCTTGGTCCCAGAGAAATACAATTCCAAGGATAAACATCTTGGATAAGTTAGTTTATTGATACCATAAAATGTGAGGACCAGTTGATTCCTTTGTAAGCATGGAAATTAAACTTGTGCACAATTAATATCCACCATGTTTCAATGATAAAATAAAAACAGGCTTTGATATTTAAGAAAGTAGAAATCAGGAACTTTGTTTCTTCTTCACTGCACAGACACAACCTTGTCTGAGTGGACTCTCTTTTATCCTAGTTCTTATCTGACAAATACCTCGCTGTGGCCAGTCACAACTCATGAGAGCAATTCTCATCTCACTGATTCATGTGATTGTGAATTCATTGTTGTTGTTTTCCTCTAATCTCAAGATTACTGCAATCTGTTGTCATTTATCACACTGATGTCTGTACAACAGCTTTCATAAAGTTTTACATTCTTGCTGGCTTTTAGCTGCTAGGATTCTTCCACCTTGATACCTTTTTCCAGAATATATCTTATTTCTGAAATATTCTGTCGCCAATATAGAAAGGTGAGTTTCTAATTAAGCTAGATGTCAGCAATGAGTCAAGCTAAATATATTGACTTTCATCCTGTTAGTGACCTAATAATCTAACAAGCCCAAAGGCTCTTGTGATGCAGAAGAATTGTCCCTACTTCAACAGAAGATCCATGTTTAAATCCTGTCTACCCAAGGTGTGTCATGATGTATCAAAACAGGGTGATTAAAACAGCAAATAAACTTAAAGTAAGAAATCAGTGAATTGGTGAGCAGGCCCTCCGGATGTGAGTGTGGACAAGGGTTGGAAGTGATTCCAACCCATGCATTTTGTCACTATTTAAAAAGATAACAATATCTGATCAAGTCCCAATTTCGACCCCAGAGCTTCCCTGTCATTCTACCTGATGTTTCCCATGTGGTTTCACCAGACGTAGAGATCAGCGGCTCAAATCCCTGCCTGAATGCTTTTGCTTTCCACCTGAGACCTTGAGGGTCCTGTTAAAGACTATTCCACTGGCACCCATGTGGGGACACATTCAGCAACACGGGACAAGCTGACATGTCAGGAGATGGAGGGTAGTGTGTCGGGCACTGCCTGGGTTTGGGGGTTTAAGGGTGAGAAATAGGAGTACACTGGATGGAGTTCCCATTTCCCTGTCTCCTTTCTCCATCATCCCGGCATTGCTCCTACTCTGTTATTCACTAGTTCGGTGGAGATCAGTGATAGGTTTGAAATATGATACACCTTACACACTTCAGCACTAACCCATATGTTCAATGCTGGATGTGATTAACAATAGTAATAAAATAACAATCAACCCCTACAGACTGTGAACTCGCTGGTGTCTCACCAGGTCAGATGACCGTTTGAACCCAGTTTCGCAGTGAGAACATTGGAATGGTTTCTCCTCTGTATGAACACGTTGATGAGACATCAGGTCCCTGGCCATTTTAAAGCATTTCCCACAGTCTGGGCATTTAAAAGGTCTCTCTTCAGTATGAACTCGCTGATGTCTCAGCAAAGTCTGTTTGTTTTTAAAATTCTTCTCACATTGAGAACATTTAAAGGGTCTCACAACAACATGAACGCTCTTGTGTGATTGCAAGTTGGATGAGCAAGAAAATTTCCTCCCACACTCAGAGCAGCTGAATGGTCTCTCCCCAGTGTGAAGCCGTTGGTGTCGCAGCAGATGCGACGACCTGCTGAACCCAGTCCCGCAGTGAGAGCACTTGAATGGTTTCTCACCAGTGTGAACACGTTGATGGACTGTCAGTTCCCATGCACTTTTATACTGCTTCTCACAGTCTGGGCATTTAAAAGGTCTCTCTTCACTGTGAACTCGTTGGTGTGTCAGCAGATGAGTTGACTGAATAAATCCCTTCCCGCACAATGAGCAGATGAATGGTCTTTCCCCAGTGTGAATTCGTTGGTGTACTTGAAGATCATTACTGCTTTTAAAGCTCTTCTCACAGTCTGGGCATTTAAAAGGTCTCTCTTCACTGTGAACTCGCTGATGAGTAAGCAGATGGGTTGACTGAGTAAATCCCTTCCCACACACTGAGCAGACGAATGGCCTCTCCCCAGTGTGAATTCGCTGATGCAACTGAAGGCCATTGCTGCTTTTAAAGCTCTTCTCACAGTCAGAACATTTGAAAGGTTTCTCTGTAGTATGTACTCGCTGGTGTGTTAGCAGGTGTGTTGACTGAGTAAACCCCTTCCCACACACTGAGCAGATGAATGGCCTCTCCCCCGTGTGAAGTCGCTGGTGGGCAGTGAGCTCAGATGAACGCTTGAACCCAGTCCCACAGTGAGAGCACCTGAATGGTCTCTCATCAGTGTGGACACGTTGATGGACTGTCAGTATCCATGCACTTTTATACTGCTGTCCACAATCTGGGCATTTAAAGGGTCTTTCTTCACTGTGAACTCGCTGGTGTTTTAAGAGGTGAGTTGACTGAGTAAATCCCTTCCCACACACTGAGCAGATAAATGGTCTCTCCCCAGTGTGAATTCGTTGATGTACCCGAAGATCATTGCTGCTTTTAAAGCTCTTCTCACAATCTGAACATGTAAAAGGTCTCTCATTAGTATGAACCTGCTGGTGTTTCAGTAAGTGGGATGATTGAGCGAATCCCATCCCACACTCAGAGCAGATGAATGGCCTCTCCACAGTGTGAACTCGTTGATGCCCCCGCAGGTGAGATGAATGCTTGAACCTAATCCCACATTCAGGGCACCTGAATGGTCTCTCATCGGTGTGAACAAGTTTATGGGATGCCAATTCCCAGGCATTTTTATAGTGCTTTCCACAGTCTGTACATTTAAAAGGTCTCTCATTGCTGTGAACTTGCTGATGTGCTAGAAGTTTGAATGAGGCAGTGAATCCCTTCCCACATTCTGAGCAGGTGAATGGTCTCTCACCGGTGTGGCTGCGTTGATGTATTTCCAGCTCGGATTGGAATCTGAATCCCTTGCCACAATCTCCACATTCCCATGGTTTCTCCATAGTGCAGCTGTCCCTGTGAATCTATAGATTGGGTAATTGGTTGAAGCCTCACACAAATAAAAAAAGTGGATAGTCTGTGCCCGCTGTGCACAGTATTTTTTTTTCCAGTCTGTGATACCGGTCAAAGCTCTTTTACATAGTCAGCTCACTGGAGCGTTCTCCCTCAGGTGTGTCTGTGGCTCGATGACTTTCCAAGTATATTGATGTTTGAAATCTTTAATAACAGGTAAACTTGTTTCCTTCCATATTCAAGGGCTGTTGATATTTATCAAGTGATTCCGTGTGATATCAACATGATGCCTTGTTTGAGTATTGCATTGTAAATCTTTGTCTTCAAATAATCTGTAAAAGGAATCAACAAATTTCATCACTGCCAGAGCTGGATAAAAATTTAGAGAATTCCAGATTCTATAAATTACATTTCTCTCTTGTTCCCCCAAAACTGTAAATCCATCTTACTGACTCTTACTCCTTCCTGCACTGAAATCCCAAAGTGTTGGATAATTGTTTCCAAACCTTCTAACAAACTCAAACAATAGGAGATATCGCTATAGTTCTGAAACACTAACATGAAATACCTTGACTGGCCAGATAGGAGGGATTCCAAACTGTTGTTCTGAACTGACTGTGGAGAGAGTTTATGAACAATTGTGAAGTGAGTTTCTTCAAACCAGGTTCCACATGGTAATTTAGTTAGTAAAGTTAGGTCACATAGGATTCAGAGGCAGCTTGCCAACTGGACACATAATTGGCTTAATGGCAGGTGACAGAGATTAATGGTGGAGGGTTGTTTTTCAGACTGGAGGCCTGTCATCAATGGTGTTCCACAGGATTGAGTTCTGGGCCCTTTTTGTTCTGAAAGTTAATATAAATGATTTGGATGAAAATATAGAAGGCATGGTTAGTAAGTTAGCAGTTGACACAAAATTGATGACATTGTAAATAGTGAAGGAGGCTAAGATTACAAAGAAATCTCGATTGAATGTATCAATGGGCTGAAAAATGGTAGATGGAGTTCAGTCCAGATAAATGTGAGATACTGCATTTTGATACAACAAACAGGGACAGGACTTATACAATTAATAATAGGGCCTTGGGTAGCTTAGTTGAACAGAGGGACCCGGGGTTCAATTACATAATTCTTTGAAGTCTGCGACACATATAGACAGGGTGATGAAAAGGCATT